>NC_091457.1:155621468-156281468 GCF_027789765.1 Dendropsophus ebraccatus | reverse complement strand
GTTGTAGATTGATCTACTCACCTGTATAAGAGGATCTGATGTATGTAGTGTTATCACGCTTGAAAAAGACGACGGAGGTCGTCGAAACATCGCTATTTTGACACTTTGCTGTGCTGTTTTCACCATGGAATAAATCACAATTTTTTGATTACTTTGGAGTGCCGTGGAAATTCCTGTTATATATCTATCTATCTATCTATCTATCTATCTATCTATCTATCTATCATCATTTCCCTTCTTATTATCTCAGGATAGATATATGTATATACCAGACAGATTTACATTCTGTTATTGCGTATTTACCTACCACATCTGGTGGAGGTTTGTTCCAAGCATCTACTACTCTTCCAGTAAACTAATAATTCTCATATTGCTTCAAATCTTTCCCCCCAACTAAGGGTATGTTCATATCTCGTTTTTGTCAACATGTCGGGCTGCACGTCGGGAATCAGTGAGAAAAGGATGCTGCCGTGCAGCCCGACGTGCAGCCCGACGTTGACTTAAATGAGCAGGACGGAGTCATTATGTGAAAACGTTCTGCTCATTTGCCGGATGTACACGGCTTTTGTGCAGGACTCAAAAGCGTAGTCGACTACGCTTTTGAGTCCTGCACAAAAGCCGTGTACGTCCGGTAAATGAGCAGAACGTTGTCGCATAATGACTTCATAATGATCTGAACATACCCCAACCTCTCACTGTGTCCTCTTGTTCTTGAGTTGATTTTTTTTTTTTCTAAAAACACTTCCCTCCTGAACCTTGTTTAGTCCTGTAACATACAAGTGTCACTGTCGGTATAACTTTCAAAATCTAAATAAACAGTAGATGTGATATAGAGGTAGTTTGCAATATACATTTATTATTTTGTTATCATGCTGTAAAACAAAGCTGTACTCACCAGAAATCCAGGTCCAGTCTCCTGAAGGCAGATTTTCTGACTTGTCCTGGTTGAAAAAAACAGACTAAACACAGGAATTCCGTCCAGTACAAAGAGTGACGGCTGAATGCGTCCATCAATCACATGACTGCCTTCTCTCTGAGCGCTCAGATGGCCTGGGATACACTAGACTTTCTATTTTCTGACTCTTTGAGGGAAAAAAAGAGTCAGAAAACAGAAAGTGCCATGTTATCCATGATAACTAAAAAAATACATAAATAAATAATGTAAATGGCAAACTTGCTTTATATCATATCTACTTTAGGTTTAGATATTGAAAGTTATAACGACAGTGACACTAAAGGTTTTGATCATGTCCCCCCTTTCCCTTCTTTCCTCCAGACTATACAGATTCAAATCCTTAAGTCTTTCCTGATATGTTTTGTGCCTCACACCCTCCACCATTTTTGTAGCCGTCTTTGGACTTGTTCTATTTTATCAGTATCTTTCTGTAGGTGAGGACTGCAGAACTGGACACAGTATTCCAGATGTGATGTCACTAGAGCTGAATACAGCGGGATCACAATATCCCTCTTACTACTGTTTATACCTCCAGCTATACAGCCCAGCATACTATTATCTATATACAGCCCAGCATACCATTATGTATATACAGCCCAGCATACCATTATGTATATACAGTCCAGCATACCATTATATATACAACCCAATATATATATATATATATATATATATATATATATATATATACAGCCCAGCATATCAATATATATATATATATATATATATATATATACAGCATACAGCCTAGCATACCATTATGTATATACAGTCCAGCATGCCATTATATATACAACCCAATATATATATATATATATATATATATATATATATATATATATATATATATATGTCAGCATAGGTATAGGTTTAGCCTATTTAATTTCAGTAATCACTACCCTGAAATTCTTTCGCTCTAAAGTATTTGCCAACATGAAACCACCAATATCATACTCAGATAGAGGATTCCTCCTTCGCAAGTGCATTTGGAAACAATGAACTGCTGTTTCCATTGTTTGAACCACCTACAGTAAGTAAAGCTAGATCCTTTTCTATATTACTTACACCTTCAGGAATATCAATTTAATTGCACACATTGTATCATTAGCAAATAGAAAAACCCTTACTTATCAAACCTTTTCCTATGTCACTATCCTTACCTACCAACCCTTCTCCTATGTCACTATCCTTACCTACCAAACCTTCTCCTATGTCACTATCCTTACCTACCAACCCTTCTTTTATGTCACTATCCTTACCTACCAAACCTTCTCCTATGTCACTATCCTTACCTACCAACCCTTCTCCTATGTCACTATCCTTACCCACCAAACCTTCTCCTATGTCACTATCCTTACCTACCAAACCTTCTCCTATGTCTATAACCTTACCTACCAAACCTTCCTCCTATGTCCCTATCCTTACCTACCAATCCTTCTCCTATGTCACTATCCTTACCCACCAAACCTTCTCCTATGTCACTATCCTTACCCACCAAACCTTCTCCTATGTCACTATCCTTACCTACCAAACCTTCTCCCATGTCTATAACCTTACCTACCAACCCTTCTCCTATGTCACTATCCTTACCTACCAAACCTTCTACTATGTCTATAACCTTACCTACCAAACCTTCTCCTATGTCACTATCCTTACCCACCAAACCTTCTCCTATGTCACTATCCTTACCCACCAAACCTTCTCCTATGTCACTATCCTTACCTACCTAACCTTCTCCTATGTCACTATCCTTACCTACCAAACCTTCTCCTATGTCTATAACCTTACCCACCAAACCTTCTCCTATGTCACTATCCTTACCTACCAAACCTTCTCCTATGTCTATAACCTTACCTACCAAACCTTCTCCTATGTCACTATCCTTACCTACCAACCCTTCTCCTATGTCACTATCCTTACCCACCAAACCTTCTCCTATGTCACTATCCTTACCTACATAACCCTTCTCCTATGTCACTATCCTTACCTACCAAACCTTCTCCTATGTCACTATCCTTACCCACCAAACCTTCTCCTATGTCACTATCCTTACCTACATAAACCTTCTCCTATGTCACTATCCTTACCTACATAACCTTCTCCTATGTCACTATCCTTACCTACCAAACCTTTTCCTATGTCACTATCTTTACCACCAAACCTTCTCCTATGTCACTATCCTTACCTACCAAACCTTCTCCTATGTTACTATCCTTACCTACCAAACCTTCTCCTATGTTACTATCCTTACCTACCAAACCTTCTCCTATGTTACTATCCTTACCTACCAAACCTTCTCCTATGTCACTTGCAAACATATTAAAAAGAATAGGACCCAGAACAGATCCCTGTGGCCACCAATTGTAACCAGTCTCTGCTTAGAGCAAAGCCATGCTGGTTTGAATCTGTCCATTCCTCGAATCCATCTCTCTATGTATGACTATTATTGATGAATAAATATTACTGCTGTAATGTACATACCTAGTCACACTTCAGCAATGAGCATTATGTCCATTCCACCCCATCACCAATAGAAGAGCAAGGATGCCAGGCCAATCACACTGTACCCCTGCACATTAAAATTTTATAATTGGGGCTATTTAAAACAGACATCTGCTTTAGGCAGATATCTGTGATTGTTCTATATTGTGCCAGTATCTCTAAATACTCTTTTGTCTATCGCTTTTGTATTGCCATGACCTACTGGCTATCGGACTCTTGGACTGTATCCTAACAACTTGTTTTTGCTGCTTCTGTTACTATTAGAGATAAATTCAGTTCAGCAGGTCAGCCGAACTTTAAGTTGAAGTTTGGGTTCATTCAAACCAAACCTTAAATGAACTGCACCATAACAGCCAAACAATTGCAATAGTTTAGCCGTTTTAGTGCGGTTTACAAAATTTGCTCATCTATACTTCCCTGTCCAAAATTGGACGATTGCCTTTTTTTTGTATTTTTTTTTATTTTCCAATTTTTGATACTTTTACAACAACATGTTTTAACGAATCCGCCCTTCTGTAACAGTCCCAGTATTGTAGCTACTATAGTTTCTTGCTGTTTTAATGAAATTCATTAAGATTCAATTCTCAAATCTTGAATGAGTTTGACCGAAAATTCGGTAATATCGCGTAACAAATTCCCGCTGCTTCGCTCATCTCTAGATTTGATATACTGTATGTACCCGCAGCTTTCCTAACACATATGACAATGTGAATTTGGCCAAAGTTGTTTTATTAATTAATTAAACGCGGTAAAATAATTTTCTTTGCTTTCAAATAGTTTTGTTTCTTAGCACATTTGCTTCAATCTACAATGCAGCATAAAGCCCAATCAAAGCTTTCGGAATGGACAACACTTTAATGTTTTAAAATAGCGATCTGCCATCGGATAAGTCCGAGAAATTTATTTGCTTCACATCAAACGGCTTCATCTGAAGCTGCATAAAATATACTTACTCCATGTAAATTCAAAGCAATATCAAGAAGATGACTACTAGGATCATCCAGCCTTATTCCATGCACATCGCCTGTAGGTTACTCTCCACATCCGTACAACATGGCATCGGATACAGACTCAATAAGAGCAGTGCTATAAAGCCTTTGGGGAACATTCCTATAAATTTACCAAATCATAAGCTGATTTTAGGCTGGAACTAGACAGGATGTCGTCAATTACGGCTCTGTCAGTGGAAAATAATAGTAATATTTAGAATGTAATCTGAATATTCTGAATTCAAGATCAATCAGACTGATTAAACTAACAACATAATTACTGATTACATTCATGGATGAATGGTGGGTAGTCTGTGCATAAAAAGGACACACAATCTGAGGTCTACATTTATGGTATTCGTTATAGATGTGTCCACCCTTACCTTTCTATTAGGTTAGTTCAGGATTCTAATTTCTCGAAATAATATTGTAACTTGCTAAAAAAAAATCCTTGTTAACAGTGGCATTGTAAAAACTATATGGCACCCACTCGAATACAAAGGATACCTTTTAAAACTATAGAGTTGCTCATACCAGATTCAAATTATAGCAACTAGATTGAAAAGGATATAGGGAATTTGGTTGATGTCTAAGAAGAGAACGGTCCTAAATAGAGATGAGCGAACCTCGAGCATGCTGGAGTCCATCCAAACCCAAACTTTCGGCATTTGATTAGCGGTGGCTGCTGAAGTTGGATAAAGTCCTAAGGCTATGTGGAAATCATGGATATAGTCATTGGCTGTATCCATGTTTTCCAGACAACCTTAGAGCTTTATCCAAATTAAGCAGCCCCCGCTAATCAAATGCCAAACGTTCGGGTTCGGATGGACTCGAACCCGAATCCAATTCGCTAATCTCTATTCTTAAACCTTTCTCTGAGTAAATAGGAATGGTATAATTTTATATCTCCAACTAATACATTGCCTCTATTTAAAAAAAAAAAAAAAACTAAAAACCCGGCCCCCCTTTCCCCTATCACAACATTCAAATAGTTCTTGTATAACCTGACACAAGTCCACAAAGGTCTCACATTAACACATCAAATCCTTTCCTCTCAGAGAAGGTTCCTGACATTTGTAAACAAATGGAAAAATCTAAACTGGGTATTCACACAACATCAATGGAATACAGTTAATAGTCATCCATCTAGAGTCTCGCATTGTATTGGACACTTGGAGGCAACACGAAAACTATTATATATCGCTGGTATATGGTACCTTATAGACTAGCCAAAATATTTCCAAAAATGGTCCCCACTTTTGTTGGAGACGTATTAATTGTGCCGGTAACATGATGCATGTATGGTGGGAATGTGGGTCACTTGTGAAGTTTTGGGCGCACATAAAAGAGCAAATAGAAAAAATTCTTGGATATCCAATACCTTGGGGCCCAAGCCTGACACTGATTTCAATGGACACAGAGGTTGTCCCATTTCAAGACACTGTTATATTACTGCATGTTGTGATGGCAGCGAGGAACAGTATAGCCAAAGGGTGGACATCCACCAAGATTCCAACTATCTTAGAAGTTATAAGTAAGGTGCAGTATAATTACAGGACGGACTATGCCATCGCCATGAGGACAAAGAGTGTCCGAAAACTTGACAGGTGCTGGCACAGATGGTGTATATATTATTATGTTTTTCTTATCAATTTTGGTACACAGCCAAATGAAGGACCTAATAAAGGCATATAGTATATATTACAGGAATAGGCCAAGAAGTGCCCTTATAACTAGCCAATGAGAATAATTATAATGACTTGTCAGTGTCTTTGCAAATTTTTGTTTAATACTTTCAATTCTTTTGCACAAGTGGATGGGGCCGACTGCTTGTGGTCTATTGTGCAGCTCTTAAAAGTTGTTTGGCAGGTGTGCCAGGTGGAGATGAGCGAATTCCACTGTCTTCCCTTTCCATGAGGAAAGTGGAAACAGCCGGAGTCCCGCTTGGAATAAAAAAGGGATACAGTCTAGGTCATAGGCTGTATCCCAGTTTTCCAGGTGGGACTCGGGCTGTCTCCACTTTCCCCATGGAACGGGAAGACAGTGGGATTCAAATATTGATTGTTCACGTTCATATGAACCCAAGCCTCGGCCCGGTTCACTTATCTTTAGTGCCACCTATCGGTACAGAGGATTCAATAAGTGATGACTATAGGTGAGCGAGCACTTAAATACTCGAGTGCTTTTTACTCGAGTCGAGTCTATGCTCAAGTGCTCGATTCGAGTAAAAAACTACATTGAAATCAATAAAAGGCTTAAGCGTTTAACCAGGTCCCGCCCTGCTCGGCAGAGCAGAGGGTGCCTAGTTAATCTATTTCTGAAGACAAAGGCACTGCACTTCCAAGTCTATGATGCTTATGAAAGAATTTTATTTACACAAGAATGGTTTGTCACAATCCAACCAGATCAGGAATCAGGATACAAAAATAATGAATGCAGATAAGTAATGCTACTGGCAACGTTTCGGTCGTGCTTCCGACCTTCCTCAGGCCAATGTAGCCAAACTATAGAGAAAGAACACAATAAGTGAATCAACAACAGAGTGTGAACAAGACTACGCAAAAAGGACTGGTGAGAAGATATCCAGAATTGTTGTATGCATATGTTCTATGACATCAGCCCTCTAATAGGTATGGGTTGTGATATAACCATAAATATGGATAAATGTTGGAAATCATACATGAGTGAAAAAACCAGAATTGATATGCTAAATAATGGTGAAACTAAAACTAAAACTAAACAACTCTGAAGCATGTCTTCAGACTCTAGCAATAAAAACGGTGTGCACTTATATAAACCATAGTACAATTATAAGTGAGATGGTGGAGGGTAGGACCATTCACAAGACATGCAGATTTACACATAAATATACAGAGAGAACATAAGGCAACTCGGTCCGGAGCAATAAGAGGTAAGTTTGAAAAAAATGCTGTGAATAGGATATAATATACTACCTGTAAGCAAGGAGAGATGAAAATGGATCTGGTGGTGCGGCATACCAGCGTCTGCCCTGTTTAAACCGCACCACCAGATCCATTTTCATCTCTCCTTGCTTACAGGTAGTATATTATATCCTATTCACAGCATTTTTTTCAAACTTACCTCTTATTGCTCCGGACCGAGTTGCCTTATGTTCTCTCTGTATATTTATGTGTAAATCTGCATGTCTTGTGAATGGTCCTACCCTCCACCATCTCACTTATAATTGTACTATGGTTTATATAAGTGCACACCGTTTTTATTGCTAGAGTCTGAAGACATGCTTCAGAGTTGTTTAGTTTTAGTTTTAGTTTCACCATTATTTAGCATATCAATTCTGGTTTTTTCACTCATGTATGATTTCCAACATTTATCCATATTTATGGTTATATCACAACCCATACCTATTAGAGGGCTGATGTCATA
The DNA here is from genome assembly GCF_027789765.1 of Dendropsophus ebraccatus. Lineage (NCBI taxonomy): Eukaryota > Metazoa > Chordata > Amphibia > Anura > Hylidae > Dendropsophus > Dendropsophus ebraccatus. The sequence goes on along the minus strand of NC_091457.1, from coordinate 156,273,617 downwards.
GAACATATGCATACAACAATTCTGGATATCTTCTCACCAGTCCTTTTTGCGTAGTCTTGTTCACACTCTGTTGTTGATTCACTTATTGTGTTCTTTCTCTATAGTTTGGCTACATTGGCCTGAGGAAGGTCGGAAGCACGACCGAAACGTTGCCAGTAGCATTACTTATCTGCATTCATTATTTTTGTATCCTGATTCCTGATCTGGTTGGATTGTGACAAACCATTCTTGTGTAAATAAAATTCTTTCATAAGCATCATAGACTTGGAAGTGCAGTGCCTTTGTCTTCAGATATATATTGGGATTGAGGAATCCTTTTGCACTAGCACCCAACATCTCTGCGGGAGTGCGGTTTTGTTGCTGTCATTGGATTAGTTAATCTATTGACTTTTTTGTACAAATGTTTGTATATTTTGTTTAAACATCCCTTTAAGGAATGAAACGTACAAAAATTTGAAAGAAGGATGTAAGAGGTATAACTGACGGCCATTAGGTATTGAAGGTGTATGCCCATCATTACCCAAGCACCACACGGTGCTCAGTCGGGCATCGACACATAGCAGCTAAGCTACACCCACTAGCTCAAGCACTGAAAAAAAAATAAAAAATTAAAGATGGAGCCTGCAAGGGGGAAAACTGATGCCTTATACAAGCTAAAAGATTATATATTGCTACTCCTTATATACACACATGACAGCTTATCATGAAAAGCTACACCAGAAATGACAGGTGATTGTTTTAAGCTAAAGTTGTATTTTTTTTTTTAATTTAATTTACTCTATTACCTTGCAATGGTGATTTGTTTGTCGTCCAGATATACCAGTAACATGTATAGTGGAAATAAGAAAATAAAATTTTACGTATTTTTCTCCCATTTTGGGAAATAATTTAACCTTCAACGATGGTGTGATTCCTATATAGACTGAACATTCATCCCTTCAACTGGTCTTTCATGAAGAGCTACGAAGGGGTTAATAAACGGCAACTAGCAGACTGCCGTAATACGCTGTGAAAGTTTTATTTACGTGCTGTTAAATAAAACCCTAATTCTATTACCTCCTGATGCAATTTCGCGGCTATTATGCCATAAACACTTGTATCATCCTGTAATGTTTATATACCATCACTTGTTTTTATGAGCTGTGTAAAATTCCATTTGTTCCATCTGTACGAGCCCGGTGGAGGCTACGCTTAGAAGCGGTCGGGGAACGTTTTCTGTGCTCTTTCTGCGTTTCATGAATCGTTTTGTCGGTCTCCATGTTTGGTTAATGCTGGTAATTTATTAAGAGAACTAAAAGAAATGACATGTAAAGCTCCTCAATCCCTTCAAAGGACAAAGGATCTATGTAGCCCAACCCGTAACTTTCTAATGAGATTACATTCTTCTTGTGCTACATTTCCTCCGTAATATAATTAGTTCAAAACTTTCAATGTCTGACGATTTCCCTAATGTTAAGCGATGCTATACGTTTCCTTGATTCTTTGTATTAGCTTGTACAGTAGTAACTATCTGTAGTCTCTAGTGTATTGTCTACCCAGGTTGATCGCAGTGATCAACCAATCAATGAGTGACCGCACAAACCCAATGATCAACTGATTAATGAGTGATGACCCACTCGTCAGCTGATCACTGGGTCTTTTATAAAGGAAGATAATAAATGCTAAAATGCTGAGTTTAGCTAATCTTAAAGGATAAAAGAAAATCCCCAGAGTTTTTTTCAAATCAACTATTTTTAACAACGGCTGTGATTACAGGCGAACTTACGTTGTGTGAACATAGCCTAAATCTATATATTATATACGATATTAAAGGGAATCTGTCAGCTGCCATTCAGGTTCCAAACTGCTGACACTGTTAGATAACTGTTAGGACACGAAGACACATGGGAGGGATCATTTATCGATAGTTATTGTGCGGGTTTTGGCAAAAAAAAATTTATTAGAGCATAAAAGTATTTTTCTACATTCTGGAAGCACAGACACATATATAAAAGGTCTCATATGTCCTTGTTATCTAACAATGTCAGCAGTTTCGAACATGAATTGGAGCTGATGGATTCCCTTTAAAGACTGTATTATGGTTACAAGACTCTGATCCCTTTCTAATGCTATTCTATGCAATAGAACATAGACCAATATAAGGTTCTATAGTGATCTGAGTTTTCATGTTCTCATATAACCAGACAAAAGATATCAAATGGTTATTTTTACATGGAAAATAATCTTCCAGTTATGCATCCACAATGGTTACTGTATGCAATTTTAGCTAACAACGGGGAAAAATACATATACAGAAAAATACGTATACATTAGAGATGAGCGAAGCAGACGGAAATTTGTTTCGCGAGCTTCGCAAATTTTTCGGTCAAACTTGTTAAGATTTCTGAATAGAATCTTAACAAATTTTATTAAAACAGCCAAAATTATAGTAGCTACAATACTGGGACTATTACAGAAGGGCCAACTTGTTAAAGCATGTTGTTGTTAAAGTGTCAAAAATAGGAAAATCACAATTATTAAGCCAATCAGCAGCCAAGTCAGCACTGACCTCTCTGACCTCTAAATACCGGCTTTCACACAGCTCCCACTGTGTAATCCTGTGTTCTCTGCTGGTGACTAATTTCTCTACTCCTTCCTCCCCCGTCCCCTCTCCATAGGTTACACAGGGCTTGACTGATAATGAGCAGTGAATGAGAGAGAGGAGGGTGGGGACCTGGGGAAAGTCTTTTTGAATGCAGATAATGGCATATTTGAATAATAAACGCAATTACAAAGTTTCTTATAATCTCCTGGACTATTTATTTTTGCAAAAAATAAAAATAAAAAATTTACGACAGTTTACGTCAATTCGTTCTGCAACAGCACAATCCACATCCAGAATAACATACATAATAGAGATAGTTCTGTTTATTCAGGAGGTCACACAGCATTAAGCAGATGAATACCGCGGGTTGATTTATTATACAATATATCATGTGATTTTAACTTACATTGAAGCCGCGCTCTACAGTTATTATTGTGTTGAGAAACATTTGTTAGCATTCGGCAGCGTCCAATTTTCATGCCAAAAGATCAAGTGGCTTGCTAAACAATTTCAAGGAGCTTTCTTAACATTTAGGTCACAAACCCACTTGGCGGGTCTGCAGCGAGTCTCCTTGCTGCGTTTTTGCAGCGAGACTCGCTGCAGATCCCGGCCCTATACTTTTAATGGCAGACAAACACGCAGCAGGGATGTACATCCCTGCTGCGAGTTTGTCTGCAGCCACCCCACTAACCCCCCGGCCGCCGGAGCTGATACTTCACCTGATCCCGGCTCCGGCGGTTCCCGATGTCTTCAGCAAGCCGGAGCGGGGACCAGGTGAAGTATATGCTCCAGCCAGCCGCCCGCAGCCCCGGTCGCCCGATCGCCCCCCCCGCAGCCCCGGCCGCCCGATCGCAGCCCCGGCCGCCCGATCGCCCCCCCGCAGCCCCGGCCGCCCGATCGCCCCCCCCCCCCCCCCGCAGCCCCGGCCGCCCGATCGCAGCCCCGGCCGCCCGATCGCAGCCCCGGCCGCCCGATCGCCCCCCCGCAGCCCCGGCCGCCCGATCGCAGCCCCGGCCGCCCGATCGCCCCCCCGCAGCCCCGGCCTCCCGATCTCCCCCCCGCAGCACCGATCGCACGTCCCCCCGCAGCACCAATCGCACGCCCCCCCGATCGAGCGGCCGGGGCTGCAGGGGGGCGTGTAAGCGATCGGTGCTGCGGGGGGGCGTGCGATCGGTGCTACGGGGGGGCGATCGGTGCTACGGGGGGGCGATCGGGCGGCCGGGGCTGCGGGGGGGGCGATCGGGCGGCCGGGGCTGCAGGGGGGCGATCGGGCGGCCGGGGCTGCGGGCGGCTGGCTGGAGCATATACTTCACCTGGTCCCCGCTCCGGCTTGCTGAAGACATCGGGAACCGCCGGAGCCGGGATCAGGTGAAGTATCAGCTCCGGCGGCCGGGGGGTTAATGGGGTGGGCTGCAGACAAACTCGCAGCAGGGATGTACATCCCTGCTGCGTGTTTGTCTGCCATTAAAAGTATAGGGCCGGGATCTGCAGCGAGTCTCGCTGCAAAAACGCAGCATGGAGACTCGCTGCAGACCCGCCAAGTGGGTTTGTAACCTTACAGAACAAAAAAAAAACACATTTTCAGGGCGAAACAACTTACATGTAAAATGTGAGCTGATTATAAATGAGAATGAAGAGGGGATCCCTACTGTAAGTAATCCCCCAGGTAAGTGGTTAGTGTTAGGATATGCTCACTTATTGATTATTATTATTATTTTTTTTTTTCAATCTTATCACTGTTTTTATAGAATGCCCAGCAAAGGGAGAAACAACATATATGGCCATGACTGCACAGAACACAATCTACAGCTATGAAGTCTTAGAAGAAACAATGGGGAAGAATTAAAGGGGCATTCCACACATGCCTTCCTCAAATAAATTGTTCAAAAGCTCCCTGAGTTTTAGGACACCTTTCCTGCTCTTTCTGGTACCTCAGTTTTAACTTTCTATATATCAGGGACTATATTTAAAACAGCACTGGCTGAGAAATTGTACGAGTGCCTAGGAGCACAAAAGAACCCTGCATCGGGGGTGGGAGGTGGTGGTGGGGGAAATTGGTGCTGCTGTGATCCATGCTGCCAGTGGCATACCATGAAGGCATACCATGCAGACCCTCGGGTCCTGTAGCAGTTGCGTGGTCTGCCTTTATGGTAGCTAAGCCACTGGTGCTGTGTAACCAGCTCATCAGTACAAGAACCTATCCATGCATATCACTCAACACTTCACTAGGTCCCTAGCGGTGCACAGCTTCTGACTGTCACTGGGACTAACACCCCGGGAATCGGGAATAGGTACTCCTTCCTCTGTCTCTCCTGAGGTGGATCAGCTGTCCTCCGTGTCTGCAGTGGGCCCACCACTGACATCAGTGCTCTGGATTGGTCCATAAACTGGTTAAGCTCTTACAACCCAGCCCACAGCAGAGATGGAGGACATGTGATCCACTTCTTGGATGGGTGGGGGGACAGGAAGGAGCGAGGTGAAATGGAAGCAACATTTTTTTCCTGTCTGGAGGGGATGAGTCATATACAAATACACAGGTAGGGTGAAACGGACGGTAATATACAATGTGTGAACATAGCCTAATAGTGCGGGCAGGGGTCCTCACAAGACCATTCTTATGGCTCTCTGATTAAGTGGACACTGCCAATATTCTGCAGTTCTGAAGAAAAAAATCATAATTCATTGATCTGTGTCATAATTTAGCAGTTTTTCTAGCATCTTTTCCTATATAATACGTATTAGTATAGGTGTTAATTTTCTGGTATTTAGCATAATAATAATAATAATAATAATAATAATAATAATAATAATTAGATTTGCATTTCCAGGGAAATACATAGTGCTTGAAAGGAGCGCCCCTTTACCAGTGACTTCCTTTTAAGAGAAACTTTATTCCTGGGTGCCATCTCTTTAAGAGCGACTTGGGTCCCATCCCTTTAAGAGCAACTTGGCTCCTGTCCCTTTAAGAGAGACATAGGTCCCTTTAAGAGCAACCTGGGTCGCTTTAAGAACGACCTGGGTCCCTTTGCTCATAAAGGGACCCAGGTCACTCTTAAAGGGACCTAGGTCGCTCTTAAAGAGACCCATTTCGCTCTTAAAGGGACCCATTTTGCTCCTAAAGGGACCCATTTTGCTCTTAAAGGGATCCAGGTCGCTCTTAAAGGGACCCAGGTCACTCTTAAAGGGACCCAGAGCGACTTGGGTACTGTCCTTTAAGAGCAACTTGGGTACCGTCCCTTTAAGAACGACTTGGGTACTGTCCCTTTAAGAGCGACTTGGGTACCATCCCTTTAAGAGTGACCTGGGTACTGTCCCTTTAAGAGCGACTTATGTAATTCCCCTTACACAGCGCCTTGGGTACCGTCTCTTTAAGAACGGCTTGGGTACCGTCCCTTTAAGAACGGCTTGGGTACCGCCCCTTTAAGAGCGGCTTGGGTACCGCCCCTTTAAGAGTGGCTTGGGTACCGCCCCTTTAAGAGCGGCTTGGGTACCGCCCCTTTAAGAGCTGCTTGGGTAACGTCCCTTTAAGAGCGGCTTGGGTACTGTCCCTTTAAGAGCGGCTTGGGTACCGTCCCTTTAAGATCGACTTGGGTACCGTTCCTTTAAGAGTGACTTGGGTACTGTCCCTTTAAGAGTGGTTTGGCTACCTTCCCTGCTACATGGCTGCCTCAGCTCTGCTATTTTACTGACTGACCTCTGCTATTTATAATGGTAAAGATCATTGTTTGGTTACCATGACAATCTTACTCATGTCAGTGAGACAAAATCGTTGAGGACCTTCCATATATTACATCTTCTATTGGCCAATAGTGGACATGTGACTGTGGATGGTGTGAAACATTGCCTGACAAGACCTTAGAGTTCCTATTGGCTGCTATATTTAAGCTATTTGCATATGTGCTGTGATTGGCTGTCAGCAGTTAGAGTGTGGCCATTATTTGCAATGGGCCATTATTTTCTATGGGAAATTAGGGGTCTTTAAACGTAAATTTCTTAAAAACGACAAATCCGATCAAAACGAAAAATAGATAGCACACCACACACCGCCGAGTGCTTCGTAACGCAGTTTGAACGGAGTCTGTGCGCAAAGCGGTTCGGGCTGTATTACGCGCCGAAAAATGGCTGGAAGAAAGGGAAGAAGAAGAAGAATACGGATTACAATATAGTGCTTTTCAAGCACTATAATTAGATTTAGTAGATTTTATTAGTAGAATTGGGAAGAGTGGTGTTAGAATAAATACCAATATGGCATTTTTTCTGCTGTTTTTCCCCCATGATAGAAGTCTGTGAGAGGAAAACTTATCACTTATTGTCACTTATTAACCCCTTAAGGACAGAGCCTGAAATGGCCTTAAAGGGGTAGTTCACCCCAAAAATTTTTCTTTCCAATCAACTGCTGCGATGAAGTGCCAGAGATTTGTAATTTACTTCTATTAAAAAATCTCAAGCCTTCCAGTACTTATCAGCTGCTGTATGCCCAACAGGAAGTTGTATTATTTCCAGTCTGGACAGCAGGAGAGGTTTTCTATGGGGATTTGCTCCTGTTTTGGACAGTTCCTGACATGGACAGAGGTGGTAGCAGAGAGCACTGTGTCAGACAGGAAAGAAAACACCACTTCCTGTTGGACACACAGCAGCTGATAAGTACTGGAAGACTTGAGATTTTTTAATAGAAGTGAATTACAAATCTCTGGCACTTTATGGCACCAGTTGATTTGAAAGAAATTTTTTTTGGGTGGACTACCCCTTTAATGACAGAGACAAATTTTATGAATATGACCAGTGTCACTTTAGTCATTAATAACTTCGGGATGCTTTTACCTATCCGGCTGATTCTGAGATTGTTTTCTCGTGACATATTGTACTTTACATTTCTGGTAAATTGGAGTCGATACTCATAACAAATCTTTATGAAAAAAACCCAAATAATGTGAAAAAATGTGAAAAAATGCATTTTTCCAACTTTGAAACTTCTTTGCGTATACAGAAAGTGGTTATACCACATAAATTATATATTAAATAGCATTAGCAACATGTCTACTTTATGTTGGCGGCATTTATTAAACTATCTTTCATTTTTTTTAGACAATAGGAAGCTTAAAACATTAGCAGCAAATTTCCAAATTTTCAGTAAAATTTCAAAATCAGATATTTTTAGGGACCTGTTCAGATTTAAAGTGTATTTGAGGGGCCTGTATGTTAGAAAGCCCCACAAAGCACCCCATTTCAGAAACTGCACCCCCCAAACTCTGCAAAAGCACATCCAGAAAGTGTTTTAACCCTTTAGGGGAGTCACAGAAATAAAAGCTAAGTGTGTAAGGAATTTGAAAATTTTAATTTTCTGTGCAGAGATTTTATTGTAATTCAATATTTTTCATAATTATAAACCTATTACCAGAGAAATGCACCCCAATAATTATTGCCCCGTTTCTGCAGTTTATAGAAATACCCCATATGTGGCCCTATTGCGCTATTTGACGCAACCACAAGCCTCAGATATAAGGGAGCGCCTAGTGAATTTCAACGCCTCCGTTATATTTGGTCATTTTTGACTGTACCACTTCAGGTTGGCAGAGGCTCTGGGGTGTCAAAACCTAAAAAACACCCCTAAAGGGACACCATTTAGAAAACTACACCCCTCAAGGAATGTAACAAGGGGTGCGGTGAGCATCTGGACCCCACAGGTGCTTCACAGATTTTCCGAACAATATGGCGTGAAAAAAGAAAAATTTATTTTTTACACTAAAACGTTCTAGCCTTCAATTTTTCATTTTCTTAAAGGGATAAGAGGCAAAAAAAGACAAAAAATGTGTAGCGCAGTTTCTCCCGAGTACAGAAATACCCCACATGTGGCGATAGAGTGCCAAGGGGGTGCAGGACGAGCCTCCAAAGGGAAGGAGCGCCAATTGGCTTTTGGAAGCTGAATTTCACTGAAAAGGATTTCAAGGGCCATGTCGCATTTACAGAGCCCTCGTGCTGCCAAGACACTGGAAACCCCCCACAAGTGACCCCATTCTGGAAACTACACCCCTCAAGGAATCTAACAAGGGGTGCAGTGAGCATATGGACCCCACTGGTGACGGGCACAAATGTGGAACAATGTGACGTGAAAGGGAAAAATTTCATTTTTTCACTTTCATGGCACAAATGTGCCCGTCATCAAGGGGTCCATATCCTCACTGCACCCCTTGTTAGATTCCTTGAGGGGTGCAGTTTCCAGAATGGGGTCACTTGTGGGGGGTTTCCAGTGTTTTGGCAGCACGAGGGCTCTGTAAATGCGACATGGCGTTCATCATCCATTCTAGCCAAATCCAACCTCCAAAATCCAAATGGCGCTCCTTCCCTTCGGAGGCTTGCCCTGCGCCCACATGGCGCTTTATGTCCACATGTGGGGTATTTACAGACTCGGGGGAAATTGCTCTACACATATTGTGTGTTTTTTTCTCTTTTAACCCCTTGTGAAAATGATAAATTCAAGGCTAAACCAACATTATAGTGTAAAAAATGTAATATTTCATTTTCACGCCACATTGTTCCACATTTGTGCCCGTCACCAGTGGGGTCCATATGCTCACTACACCCCTTGTTACATTCCCTGAGGGGTGTAGTTTCCATAATGGGGTCACTTGTGGGGGGTTTCAACTGTCTTGGCAACAGAGGGGCCTTTTGAATGCAACATGGCCCCTCGAAATCCATTCCATCCAAATCCAGCCTTCAAAAACGAAATGGTGCTCCTTCCCTTCGGAGGCTTACCCTGCACCCGCATGGTGCTTTATGTCCACATGTGGGGTATTTACGGACTCGGGGGAAATTGCGCTACACATTTTGTTTTTTTTCTCCTCTTTCAACCCCTTGTGAAAATGATATATTCAAGGCTAAACCAACATTATAGTGTAAAAAATGTAATATTTCATTTTCACGCCACATTGTTCCACATTTGTGTCCGTCACCAGTGGGGTCCATATGCTCACTACACCCCTTGTTACATTCCTTGAGGGGTGAAGTTTCCATAATGGGGTCACTTGTGGGGGGTTTCAACTGTCTTGGCAACACAGGGGCGTTTTGAATGCAACATGGCCCCTCGAAATCCATTCCATCCAAATCCAGCCTTCAAAAACCAAATGGCGCTTCTTCCCTTCGGAGGCTTTCCCTGCACCCGCATGGCGCTTTATGTCCACATGTGGGGTATTTCCGTACTCAGGGGAAATTGCTCTACACATTAAATGTTTTTTTTATCTTTTAACCCCTTGTGAAAATGAAAAAACATGACAAGATTAATGATTTAGAGTAAAAATTTTACAAAAATTACACTAAATGTTGGTCTAGCCTTGATTTTTTTCAATTTCCACAAGGGGTTAAAAAAGAAAATGAACACAAAACGTGTAGGGTAGTGTCCCCTGAGTACGAAAATACCCCACATGTGGGCATAATGTGCCATATGGGCACAGGGCAAGTCACCAAATGGACAGAGCGCCATTTAGAGGCTGGAATGGAGGATGGAGGCCATGTCGCAATTACAAAGCTCCTGTGCTGCCAGGACAGTAGAAACCCCCGACAAGTGACCCCATTCTGGAAACTACACCCCATAAGGAATCTAACAAGGGGTGCAGTGAGCATATGGACCCCACTGGTGACGGGCACTTACGTAGAACATGTGCCGAGAAAATAAAAAATAAAATTTTTTTCATTTTCACGTCCCAAATGTGGCCGTCACCAGGGGGCCATATCCCCGCTGCCCCCCTTCTTAGATTCCTTTTGGGGTGTAGTTTCCAGAATGGGGTCACTTGTGGGGGGTTTCTACTGTCCTGGCCGCACAGAGGCTTTGTAATTGCATCATGGCATCCTCTAATGGGAATGGCGGCCATACCTACTTAGCTGGGGAAAAGGGACAATTCTAATTTATTTGGGGGTATTAGGCCAATTATTGGTTTATAAGGTTGGAAATGACAGGTGTCCATCAAACTCAACCTTTGTTGATCCAGAGGAAGGCAAAAAACCCTCGTAAGGCAGACGACAGAAGCCTCATCACAGGGGAAAAATTCCTTCCCAACTCCATAATGGCAATCAGAATAATCCCTGGATCAACGTGACCCCTGAAATAGGAATAAGGGACAGAATTTAGATAATGTAGAACCCCAGTGACGTGTGGTGCGCCTTGGAGCGATCCAGTATGCAGAGGCCGGGGTGATCAGGACAGGTGTCACACGGGAAAATGGCGTCCTTCCTGATCCCCCTGTTACGCCACACTCTGCACTTCTTCTGGGGTCTTCTGTTTTCCAGTGTGGGGGACGTCACCTGGAAAATGTTGTCCTGGTGCAATACGGGGTCCTTCATATCCAGAAGCGCTGGGTCCGCTCCATGGCTGCTAAATATTAGGGCTCTATTACTGCTTCTGATATGTTCGGATCGTGCCGCAAGCTACAGTAGCTCGGGCAGCGAGGGACCAGAAGAGGGGGTGCTGGTATAAAAGTTATCCCCGTACAGGTGGTGGTAACCTTTATCCAGCAGTGGGAAGATCAGTTCCCGGACGATGTCCCCACTAACTCCGAGGATGGGGGGGGGGAGGGGGCATCTGGGGGCTGGATTCGGGTGTCCCTTCCTACATACACTCTAAGGGTACGTGCACACTGCGGAATCGCGACAGATAACCCTTCATGCATTCCGCAGTTGGCACCCTCCGGCGGACTGATGCAGGCGCACGTCTCCACACGTGTCATAGACTCCATTCTATGCACGGGCGGATTCCGCTCTCCGTCCAACGTGTTCATTCTTTGGATGGACGATGGAATCCGCCCGTGCATAGAATGGAGTCTATGACACGGGTGGAGACACGCGCCTCCATCAGTCCGCCGGTGGGTGCCAGCTGCGGAATGCACAAAGGGTTATCCTTTGCCATTCCGCAGTGTGCACGTACCCGAAATCTGTAAGTGTACCCTGAGGTACTGTCACAGAGTGTGTAGAATTTCACACCATACCGTCATCTCTTATTGGGACGGTACTGGCGGAAAAGACGTGTCTGGGGGGCAGCGTACGCTACGCTACCCCCAGATACGTCACTGGATGATGAGGATGATGAGGATGAATGGAGGAAAAAAGGATCCCCCCCATTCATCCTCACTGGCTGTTTCGGTGTCGGAGGCAATAATAACGTATCCCTCTGACGCCGAAAACACCCTGGGGGCCATTTGTATACGGGGATTGGTATATGGGGTATGTAGTGGTGTAGTGTCAAACTTTATTCAATGTAGTGTGGTGTAATGTAGTGTTTTTTACGTGTTTTTTTACAGTAAGTATAAAAAAAAAAAACTACGCCAACAAAGGAGTTGCTGATAAATGCGATGCGATGCTGATCAACACTCAGCGGCGATAGGGTGCGGAAAATAGAAAAAAAAAATTAAAAAAAAAAAAAAAAAATTCTACATTCTGAACATCCCTGTAGCTGCTGATAAGTGTATTACACATATCAGCCGCTAGAGGGCAGCAGAGCGCAAAATACGGAAAGAGCCGACGCTGGAGCCGAAAATAGCCGAGAGAAGCCGAACGTGACGTCACGGAAGAAGCCGAAGACCCGAACGAAGACGAGGATGCCGCGAACCCGGAAGACGCTGATCAGGAGCCCGGGACAGGTGAGTAATGTACAAATACCTGCTCTGGACCCCTCGGCTACCTAGCTGAGGGGTCCAGGGCAGGTATTTACTATTTTGTGGGACTCTGATCACCGTGCCACCGGCCCGATCGCCGTGAACGGCCGGCCGTTCACGGCGATCGGGCCGGTGGCACGGCGATCACCATTACTTTTTACAGTATTGGCGGTCGGTGCCGTCCTCGGACAGCACCGACCGCCATTTTTTTCCGGGTCATCGGGTCGCCGATGACCCGGAAAGGTTCCGATCGCCGCTATTGGCTGATCTGAATTGATCAGCCTATAGCGGCGATCGTAAGCACGGGGGGTGTTAACCACCCCCCGTGCCGTGAAGCTAAGATGGCCTGCTATGATTTATAGCAGGCCATCTTCCCCGACCGCTGTGTGTGAACACGCAGCGATCGGGGAAACATCGGGCGTAAATTTACGCCCTGATGCGCCAAGTACCAGGGCGCGAGGGCGTAAGTTTACGCCCGATGTCGTTAAGGGGTTAAACAACAACAAAAAAAAACAACAACAAAGTAAATGAAGAGCATGCTGCAATTTAGCAAAACAGCCAAGCCAAGGAGCACAAAATGCCAAAATGCCCTTAAAAAAGGCCAAATACAAGACACATGTGGTTTTAAAGTTTTATACTTCTGTACTGACTCTCAGATAACATCTGGATGCATCGTTAGGCCGGGTTCAAATTGCGTAACACACGGCTGTCACAGAACGGCCGGTGTCAGTGAAGTTTATCCTGACAAGTAGTGCAATACGGGCCAGATGAACCTAATTTCTTTTAGAATTGGCATGCAGGCACATTTTGGTGCACCCGCATCCCAATTACCCATATTTGACAATGTAAAGTCCGTCCGGAGCTGCACTCTACATTGTGTGAACTGTCAGTTTTGTGCGGCCGCTATTCAATGAATAGCAGCCACACAAAACTGACATGTCATTTGTTTTCTGCGGCCGCAAAGAATCCCGGCCGGAGTGAATACACGATGTACGGACAGAGAGAGAAGGAGCTGCTGTACCTCACACCTATGGCTGACACTTATACCTCTCGGCTACATTTAAAAATCAACGCCAGGATGTTGGTATATAATTTGATCAAACCACATTGCCTCATGTACCACGTGCAGGCCCCTGGTTCACATGAGTCCCTACACTAACTCACCACTGTGTATGAATGTATACAGAGTGTATACACTCCAGCCAGGATTCCATCACAACCAATGTAATTGGCAATTTCGTTAAATAATGATTGTAGTTGAAAAACTGTTAAAATAAATTATATGTTGTGTGAACATTGCCTTATGGAGCCAAAAAAAAAACCCCACCAAGCTCCAGATTTTGAAGTTTTGTCTATCTTTTGCAAAAACAGAAACAAAAAAAGTCATTTACTGTATATCAAATGTATGCACTAGAGATGAGCACAACTGGAGCATGCTCGAGTCCAATCATTCAGCACTTGATTACCAGTGGAAGACCAGGAAAACATGGACACAGTCAATGGCCATAGGTTGCATTCATGTTTTCCAGGACTCATTAGGGCTGCATCCAACTTCTTTAGACATGCTGAACGTTCTGACTTGAGCTCCAGTTGCCCCCATCTCTAGAAGAATGTTTCTCCAAAAATAAGACAGTGTATTATTTCTCCTTGAAGAATTCACGTCACGTGCACAATAGGGACAGAGCGCACAGAATGGTGGCTTCTGGCCACAAGAAGGAGCTCACCACAGCACACTCATACAGCACAGCAGGGACAGCACACAGTATGGTGACAGGATAACGGCTGACTGTGTGCTGCTTTACATTTGGCAGTAGAGGATAGCGGGGATGGTGAGAGGTGACGGGCTTCTTGATGCTTTACCTGCACATTTACAAGTGAGGGTTGCGGAAGGTAACATGGGGGTAGGCAGCAGGTGACAGTCTTCATGTTCTGCATCCAGCTGCTCTGCAATGGCCGGTGAATGTAGGGCACAATGGCGGCGGGCTAAAAAGAATCCCAGCATTCCCTGTTCTGTTCGGCAGGCATGCTTCCAATCAAAAACTTTGCTAGGTCTTACTTTTGCGGGAGGCCTTATAGTTAGCAAATTCAGCAAAATCGCTACTAGGTCTTATTTTCGGGGAAACAATATGAATCAAAATTTTTGACTTTTGCAAGCCAAAATACTGTACCAAAAGCGGTAAATACATTTCTCCCATTGTTCTTTGATTTTAAAAGGAGAAAGAGACACTTTCTTACATTTGTTCTGCAAGACTCCACAGCCACGACAAACTAATAGATTGTTTTACACTTTTACTCTTCGTTTACTTTTTTGCACTTCTAAAACGAGGGGACTCTTCGTTTTCCTATCCGTTGGATTGTATATGCCGCCATGATTGAGTAGTGAGATGGCTTATCGGCTCCTCTCTCCATTAATAACTTGTGTACATCCAGCAATTACTCACCAGGATAGATTTCAGCACATCTCCTCCGGAGGACTCTCTCGTATGCTCTTATCTTCTACTTGTTCTGCATACACAAATATATAACTATAATGATTTGTAAATGGGACAATCTGTAAGACGTATTGATAATGTTGAACCTGAATTATCTTAATAGATCAGTAAATCTGCTGGAGCGGCAGACAGGTCTTTTTTTCTGTAATAAGAGCGACCAAGTGCACTAAATTCTCTCTTCAGCTGCCCCCAGCGTGTGGTGAAGACAAATTTATAAGGCCTGTCTGCTTTGTTTCATTGGTTGTCGGGAGGGAAATGAATTGTTGGGTGAGTTTAGTTAAGTAGGCATGCATTTTTTTTATTTTTTTATTTTTTTTCAGTTTTCAATATGAAAAATTGTGAAATTTTTTTTAAAGAAATTAGGTTGAAAATTTTTACATCCAAGAATGTGCAACATATCAAAGTCTGTGTCATTTAAATTTATCAGTTGTTGCAAATGCAATTCCACATGCCCGATTCTTCTGTCCCCCAACTTGATATGTCAGGGAGAGGTGGGACACTGCCAGAAACACTCCACTAACACATATCTACTGTCAAGCTCATATCAGTGTCAGAGGCCTTATTGCAAATTCTGTCCAAAATCCTGGACAAAATTATATAGGGCTATAGAGTTTCAAACAAATGTTTGACACCATGAAGGTGAACCTTTAGAAAAGAGTGAGCCCAAAATATTCACGTGCTTGTTACTCAGTTTGAGTATTTTTCAGTGGTTAAATGCTAGATTAGAGTAACAAGCCCCATTGAATGGTCAAGGTGCCCCCCGGAGGGTACCTGGTTATTTTGAAAGTGACAGTCTGGTCCCTGGAGTGTTTAGTCTTCTATGTGTCTTCACTATCCCTTGCCAGCCAATCAGCGGCTAAGGAGGGACATTGCTGCAGCTGCTGATTGGCTGAGCTGACACAGTGGATGTCAGATAGAAGAGTGGAGAGGTAAGTATACTTTCCCTGATTCTGAAGGGAACTCCTCCAAAAATGGTGCAAATAACTGGCTACATGTGCATCTGGTGGAAGCTGCAGTGAGTGCAATGGTCCCTATATGTAGCACTCTCATTGGCAATATGGTCGCAAAACTATCTTGTATTATTGTCCTTAAGTGTGGTGGTGGTATGGCCAAAGCATTGAGGTACCCTTGGGCCCCAACAACTCTCATCTCACATTCATGACCATTTCTCTTATTGATTGACAGCTTTTTTGCTCTCATTATTGACATGGAAGCACAGTAGCCATCAATAAAAGAGGGAGAGGACTAGAATAGCAAGTGGCGAGAAGCATTGCGGTCCCTTGGCACAACAATGACCTCCATGACATTTAGGGACAATAATAAAAGATCAGTGTAACAGATAGAGATGAGTAGCAAGTAGAGATGAGCAAAGCTTGAGCACGTTTGGTTCCTCCGAACCCAAGCATGTGACATTTGATTCCTTGTGGCTGAAGAGGTTGGATGCAGCCCTAAAGGTGCCTGGAAAACATGAATACAGCAATAGGCCATAAGATGTGTCCATATTTTTAAGGACTCCCTAGGGCTGCATCCGAAGTCTTAAGTCATCGGAAATCAAATGCCACAGATGAACCCGATCATGCTCGAGGGTAACTCATCTCTAGTAGCCAGTTATATTCCTCAATTCTGGGTAATGTTTCCCTTTTATCTGCTCAGTAGAAGGGTTGATAGCATCAAAGTGCAGGGAAAAACTAAGGAGCAGAGTTGTCACTGTACCAGGACTACATCTCCTTCACTCTCTCAAGATGGGTTCCAGTATTGGGGCCTCAATATACTTCAGAAAACTTTGCTGAAATTTGACATATGGTTAGAGATGACCGAACAGGGCAGAGGTTCAGGTTCGTACAAACGGCATTTGACTCCCGCTGCCTTCCCATTCCATGGAAATGCTGATGGTTCGGGTTTGTACGAACCTGAACCTCGGCCCTGTTCGATCATCTCTACATATGATGTTGCATTCCAAGCCATGCTTCCTTTGCCGCTAAGCCATGCCAACCATTTAGGTACTGTATGAACTGTCATACACATGTTAGGTGAAGTGCAATATTCTCTTTGGTACATTCGCTTCTGAAATCCATCGAAAACGTGATGCAACATTTTGTTTTATTGTACACTAAATTTTGGTCCTTTTACAACAAGATCCAGAGCACAAACCATTGTAAATCTTCCCTATTACATCCAGCCAAGTACGTTTCCATGGACTGCAAGTTTTAGTTAAAATAAGAAAATCTCACTACCAAAAGTCTGTGTGTAGCCTTAGCCTTAAGGTACAATGCATCAATTAATGAAGGCTTGAGCAAAATTTCCCAGATAACACTTGTCCTGCATAATGCGGCCACATTAGAATGCAGACGGAGTGTGGAGACCATGTGCAATTGGTGATTTTGCCATTAATTATTTCAGTTAGCTTAATGTGAAATCATTTTCAGCTTGGCTTATAGCGACTAAATCACAAATTCAAACAGGTAGCCTTTAGCACATTTCTGTAAGTGAAAATTAGAAAAAATTACATTTCCATATTTTAAATAAACAAGTAACTGTGGGGCTGAACGTGTTACTGTTCTCAAGTGTTTGCGAAAAACTTTTTTTTTTTTAAGTCATTGACACAAATATATGAACCAGTTGGTGCTAAGGATAACAAATAATTACTCCAACGTCCTACTACAACGAAATTCAATGTCCAGACAGGCAATGTGATTTTAGCCGGGAATGGACTGAAACAGGACAGATCAGGATCAGGAAGTCCATCGCTAGTGTTGAGTGGACTTGCTGAACTGTTCGGGTTTGTCATTCTCGGCTGCCAGGAAAACAAGGATACAGTTTATGGCTATGCTCACATTATGTAAAACAACGGCGGCTGTTTTATGAGTTTCTCCGGCTGAAATTGGTTTTTCAGTCACAGGAACATTAGGAAGCTTGTCACCCTGGCTGCCGGGGTGAAGCCTGCCCAACCCCCCAGTGGAGCCCGATATACTTACCCCTTCCTCGAAGTCCTGTTCCCGGACCTTGCCCCGCCATCGAGAAATCCCCGTGGGAAGCTTTGCGTGCGCTTAGGAGGAGGAGGAGAGAGGAGTCCGATGCCCATAGAGAATGACTGCTCCATCTCTGGTGAGCGCGTGCACAGCTTCTGACTGGGATTCCTCGGTTGCGGGACTGGGTCGGGGAATGGGACTTCGAGGGGGGATATGTATAAGGGGCTGTACCAGGTGTTGGGCGGGCTTCAGCCCGGCAGCTAGGGTGACAGGTCAACTTTAAATACATCAAATTGTGCAGGGCCCATAGGTGTGACTGAGAATCAATTAAGCATTGATTCTCTCCTCCCTCTTTTAAACAAAATTACAAAGAAAGTTGATACTTGGATAAGACTCCCCTTATACTAAAAATGAGACCTCAAAGAAATACACATTGTTTGTAATACGGGAAGTTGAAGAAGACTACATCCATATGATATGGAGATGCAAGTATGTACAGACATTCTGGAGACGGGTTGTTGACTGTGACTGTATAGGTGACAGATTAGGGACAGCAATACCATATCATCCTATTACTATTGTTTTGGGGTCCTCTGCACTACTAAATGAATATGGGAATACTATACTTAAGCTACTTTTCTTGGCTAGGTTGATCATTCTGCAGAATTGGATGGCTTCAGGATCCATCCCATTTACGCATTGGCTTATTCAGGTTAAGAAGGTACAGCAGTATGAGAGGTTAAGACTGGCAGTGAGTAGGGATTTGGGGGAAATGATCCGCAGATGTAATCTAGCCAGAAAGTCATTGGACAATTACAATTTACAATATAATTTGGATTCCCCCCCCCCTCTCTTCTCCTTCTTCCTCCTCCACTTCCTCCAAATGCACGGGATGGGAGGGTGGTGATGGCTGGTTGCACCCTGGGGGGGAGCAAGGGAATAAAAATGTACACCAATATTAGAAAATTAGTATTTGGCCTCTTTGGCAGCTAGAAAAATAATATTTAAAAGAAAAAGCATTGATTCTCAGTCACACTACCACTGAAAGACAGAAACACACTGTGGGAACTGTCAATTTTTTCTGGTCATTGACATGTCCATTTTTTTTTTTTTTACGACGCCGATGAACACCGTTGTTCCCATTCACTTCAATGTAAGCGATCGCTGTTAGAAAACAATGGCTGTTGTTGGAACTTTATATAGTCTGCCTATGTTCATATTTTGCATGATTCCCCAGAGCGGCATCCAACTTCTCCAGCCACCAGAAGTCAAATGCAGAGTTTTTGGGTTCAGAGAATGTTGCTGAACCCAAATAGTTCAGCAAGTCGACTTCACACTATCCATTACCCAATCCTGGGTCTTTATTGGGTCAAAAACTTTCTTGAATAAATTAACTGGACGTGTTGTGCTGCTAAGACTAGAGATGAGCAAATCATTCCAATTTGGTTAAATTTGCCTTGAGACTGACATATGGGTTCAGTTTCTAATTCATTTCAGAAAGACATGGAAAGTGCCATGCCTGGTAAGTACAGGAGCAGAAACAACCTTCTCTTATGCAATACACTGAGTAAACATAATTGCTAGGTCAGGTGGAGAATGACTTGGTCAAGTACAGTAATAAACATATGCATATAGCATCACCGCTTACCTCCAGGCCACACAGTGTACAGAAGCAGGGACTCCAATCTTTTACATATCTAAGTAAATTGTATTTTAAAACATTAAAGAAGAACACTGGGTAAAGGTAAAAACGGATATGCACTTTCCATTTGTGTTCCATTTTTTGGGATGGCCTATTTGTGCGTGAACAATTTTTATGTCCGTCCAAAAAAAAACAACAAAAAAACATACCATGTTGATTCAAACGAAGTACAATAAAGACCCATTGGGGTTAATGGGGGTATGATGGATCTGCAAGGTTACTCTGTTCTTAGAAACGGAGAGAAACGGAATTGTGGTGTAAAACCAACCATACTTGGAGAATGGAAAGTGATTTCTTGACAAATGTGGTCAATTTTAACTCTGAAGTACACGGCCAGGTCCTCAGCAGTAAGAGATGGAATACAGAATAGAGAACAAATAACAATATAAAAAAGCAAACATAAAAACTGACATACAATCTTTTTTTCAGTTCACTGTCCCATACGACAGGTTGACTATGTCGTGCCCCAGTCATGTAGGGCTGCAAGATGGCAGAATAATTGAATGTTGATACCAGAAAGTTTTGCAATTTTTTGGGAAAATTTACTTTACCCACATGTTTATCTTTCTCCATCTCTCTTTTTTGTTTTGCCGTCTATCCATATATTTAGATATTATCTATCTCTCCGTCAATGCTTTCTTCCTTTATCTCAATAGGATCTATTATGTTACACATACGATATTTATTCTCACAAGGAAACTTTGTCCTCATGAATTTCAAAGTAACGGCATTATTTTCGGAAAGAAACTTCACTTTTTTTTTTTAGAAGTTTGTTCAAAGAAACCTAGGAATCAATAGTAAGGGACTTTCTTCCGAAGACAAAAGTAACCTCATCTTGGCGGCTGCAGATTCTGCCAGCGCGGGATGGCTCAGACCAAGCTTCGCTTTGAAGTCAAGGTTACCTTCCAGAGCCGAACACTGTGCAAATTCCTGGTAGAACGGTGATTCATTTCCATGGCTCTGATGTTCCAGAGGGTTATTTTGCCATGAAAGAAAGGAGATTCAGTGACGGCGTGCTGTGAGTGAGGGGGGAGCAGCGCTGCTTACTTCCTACACACATTAAAATGAATCATGCAACAAAATAACTCTCCACCACTATGAAAGTGAAGATGCTTGGGGATCATTCAGTGGAGCACTAATATTTTCTTTTAGGATCTTAAATTTTTTATTTTTTTTTTTGGATTGAATATCAATAAAATAAGTCTCAATTACCCAGTTGGATAACGTTCGTGTAGATTATTAATAAAAGTGTAAAAATTATTCCCAACTTTAAACCAGACCTGGGTCACTTTCAGGAACACACAAGTTAATGATAGTAAATACTATGAATTATAACAAACTAAGTCAACAAGCTGCTTAGGTACGAGCATGGACGTCTTCCTTCTACATTGGAAGACACTGTATACATACTTCACTGTGGCTTAAACTATTTTGGAATTTTTATTGTGCTTGATCAACAGATATCAACAGCAACCAGTAAACTTGACTGTCACATAATGGAGTCCATTGGAATTAATTTTTATTAATGCTACATGCTGATCTATTGTTGCCATCAAATGGGATAGAAGATTGATAGATGGAAAAATAGATAATATAGTGTTCCCTCAAGTTACACTATCAGGGCAACCATTGAATGCTAAGAACATTGTATCCTGTTACCAGTTTTCCATAGAGTTTGGCCTCAGGATACAATCTTTCCAACATTACTCCCTGTTCCCAGTTACTTTGTATACTGGACACTGGCTTCACTGCTCCCACAGAACACCACCCACAATCCACCCTCCTCTCCTCTCTGTCCCTATCTCTCTGTATTTCTCTCCTTGCTGCAACCTGCTCTCCACTATACACAGCCGACTGGCCGCCTCCAGGAAGCCAGTCGCCTTATATAGAGGGGGAGGTGCTGACATCACAGTGGAACCAAGTGATATTTTAACTTGAGAGAACACATTTTTCTTTTTTTTATGTAACGGTAACCTTAGTTTTGGGTTGCCCTTAGACTACTGTTTCCACTGAAATCTGATTTACATTCAGGACTGTGCAAAACTATTATTCAGGTATAGAAAAATGCTGCCAAGTAAGAATGCTATCAAAAAGAGAAGTGAATATTATTATTTTTTTAATTAATTAACAAAAAACAAAGAGAATAAACAAATATAAAAACCCCTTTTATATTTGATTTCTCACAGTATCAGTTCTTCTAGGTACACTTGCACAAATTCAGATATTTTATAAAATGATAATAAGCTGTATGAATAACCCAGTTGCTAATGATAATCATTAGAGATGAGTGAAGTGAATCAGATTAATTCTGATTTGCGGCAATGGAGGGATAACTTGCTGAGGTGCTTTCCTTGACTGGAGACCACCATTGGCTTGGTTGTTCCTTCCTAGAGGAAGATCTGGCTAGCTTACTGACATTGAGAAACACGTGATGGTGTCTCTACAGTACTTTTACAGCTATAAGACTGTCTGGAAAAAATGGATGCAGCCATAGGCCATAGGCTGTATCCATGTTTTCCAGGACTCCCTAAGGCTACATCCAACTTCTTCAGACACCTGTAATGAAATGCCAAGAGTTCAGGTTCAGAGGAATCCGTGCATGCTTGAGGTTCGCCCATCTCTAGCGATCTCACATCATCCAGTCTGTCTGCGATCACATGAAGAGACAGGGCAGTGACATAGAAGATCTGGGCATAGAAGATGATGGAACAACCTCCCTGTCGATTCCTCCATACACTTTTTGCAATTGACTGAGAAGAACTGATGCGAAAGGCAATGGGCAAAGGTCACACCGAATATTCATCTAATTTAAATTTCTCTTCTGTTCTCTACTGAATGCATCACTAATGACACATGAAGACACCTTTTTTTTATATATAATATTGCATCGTTGCGCTCAGTCATAATTGACTTCTTCCTCTTTCACATTCATTAAATACTATAAGAATAAACTTAAAAATGGCAGCCGCCGAACATTAATGGGAGCCATGTATTGAATCCAATGCGTTTCACTGCAGCTCAGAATAGAAAATTGCTCCATAAATAAATAATAACCGGTATTTCACTAATGGATGACAAATAAATATGCGATTAAAGTATTTGCAGAGTTTTTCCCCGCAGTATATATCTTAAATCGTCATTGCTCTGATTTACTCAGAAGACGTCTTTCTTTAGAAAGATATTAAGAACGAGAGCTGGAGCTAAAAGACTTTACTGTCATCTGGATAGAAATGAAGCAAGAACAGAAGTCATATGGAAAGATTGAGAATAGCCCACAGGCAGTAAACAGAATGAGATGGGTAATTCATACCCGGTACGAGGGGGGGGATGCTGCTCTCCGGATAAGGGGTTCTAAGGGCAGAATTTTTCCCTTTGTAATAAGAATTTTTGATGATATGCTTTTTTCTGATTCTGTTAAGAATATGTTATCATTTTAGATTACTTCTATTTATAAATTATGGCTGTTAACCCATGGACAATATCAGGGACTGAAGGCGAGCAAAAAAGAAAATCTTACACAAAGTCTTTTTTAAGTAAAAATTACATGACTCAGGGTAGTATAGCAGAAGTCTCTACAGCCACCATTACCATCTCCTTCGATTTTTCCCTAGTCTTTCCCAGTTTTCCCTCCTCCATTGCTAATCACTCCCGGTTCCCCGAGACCTATCACATGGGGAAAACCACGGCATTATACCTCCATATCCACCAAAAAATGAGGGAATACCATCCCTCTGATGGGCCTCCTCTTACCAGACTCCACTTTTGGTGCAAGACCTCTCTGCTACAGGCTGTCAGAACAAATAAAGTTTTAAAGCAAGCCCTTACCGTCACCACAACTTTGGCACCAAGCGAACGTGTGAGTTTGCTGGAGCAGGGTTACAAGGGAAGTAAAGCTCCAGTTTCAAGCAATTCTGTACCCACAATCTGTCCCTCCCAAACCGCTTGTACCATCAGATAGCTGCTTTTAATCCAAGATCTCTGGTCCGTTCGGCAGGTAATGCAGTTATTGTCCTAAAAAAAAACTACTTTTAAACTTGCAGCCCCGTGTCCAACGGCCGGGGCTTAGAGTATCTGTGCCCTAACTTTGCACCACGCCTCCGTCCCTCCTCCCCACCCTCTTCATCATTAGAAATGCCACTGGAACATTTTCTCCTGTCTGAACATTGCACAGGTGCCTTAACGATCTAGCCCATGTTCAGTATTCACACTGCTGGTGAATAGGAGACAATCTGCCTGGAGCATTCCTAATGTTGAGGAGGGCGGGGAGGAGGGACAGAGAGGGTGTGCCAGCCTAGTGCATATACAATCTAAGCCCCGGCCGTTGGGTACGGGGCTGCCAGTTTAAAAGTTGGTTTTTAGGACAATAACTGCATCGCCTGCCGAATGGACCCCAGGACAGATCTTAGATTAAAAGCAGCTATCGGAAGGTACAAGCGGTTTGGAGGGTTCAGATTGTGGGTACAGAGTCACTTAAATGGTCAATAAAGGTCATTTGTGAACAAAGTTTTTTTTTGCCTTATCCATTTTGTCCAAACTTTTCTAACTTATTTTACCTTCTATTCATGCTGTTATTTTGGCTTTAGGTGGAATTTTTGACGCAGAGTGTGACAATGTTGTCTCTCGTCCAGCAGTTTATGAAAATGCTTTTATATCACCGAAGGATGAAACATTTATATGGTATAGTTGATAGGGTTTAAAAAAAGAGGAGAATCTATCAAGTTAAATCTACAACCCTACTGTGTTGATCCACTGGAAGGCAAAAAAACAGATGCCAATTGCACCATACTGACCCTGTTCTGCAAAGTTCTTCATTTACAGTTAAAGAATAGAGATGAGCAAACAGAACTTCCCGAACTGATATCTACCCCAAATTTTACAAAAAGTTCGGCAAAATGGCGGCTTCAAATAAAAAAAAAGTACCCCCTTTCCACGCTTCCCAGGTGTTGCCCTCTACGTCTTTAATGTCCCAGAGTCTCCAATCCCTGACTGAGACAGACAGCGACATGGCCAGTAATTTGCTGAGCGGGCTGTCACTCTTGTCTTGAGAGTAACAGCCAACGTTGTGGCCAGTGACTGGCTGAACAGGATTTTGGTGGCTATCGCGGACAATGGAGAAGAAAAACACTGGGGAAGCTCAGACAGTTGAGTGTAGATGAGCAGAGTTTTTGAACCGCACCAAACAGCTGAACACCTGCTACCATTTAGTTGTTTAGTGCGGTTCGTTTAAGATTCCATTTGGATGAACCTGAACTTTACGTTAATTTTCAGCAAACCTGTGAAAGCAATTTTTCGAAAAGTTTGCTCATCTCTACCAATCAGCCAGGAACACCACTGTGCAGGGGCTGGAGCACTGTATTAGCCCTACTGCCCCCTTATTCTTAGAATCCCAGAGGTTGGACCTTCATCGATAATAAAATGAAGGCATATTCTAGAGATATATCATCACTGTATGAGATGGGAATTCCTCCTTACTCTAAGACATCACAAGACTGGTACTATTTCACGCTGCATTCTTCATGGTACTTAACATATCATTAGTATGTAAAGTATGTAAAGTAAGCTATATAAAGATTCAACGATTTCTGTTCACTCATTAAAAATACACCCTGCAGAATCAGATGATCGCAGTAAACATATGGAGAGGGAACAACACCCTCACATTATCAGGCTCTGAGAACATGGTGACATGTATTGTATATGTGCTGATATTTAGACAGAATTTCGCTGTCACTTAAGATGCATATGGGTAGAAAACCAGATATTTTCCCTTTGAGTTCTATTGTGTCTGGTAAAGATGTGAGTTGCAGCACAATGGGGATGAGAACTGTTGTTATATTGTATAAATGAATAAAACATTCAACTTGAGTTTTAGAAAGTTACCGGGGAACAGAGCAATGGGTGAAAGTGCTTTAGTCTGAGCGTGTTGGCGGAAGATGTATTCAGTGTCCTAAGGATCAAGGTTAAGTGAATTATTAAAGGGATTATCCGGGATTGGAAAAAACAGCTACTTTCTGGCAAAAACAGTGCCACTCCTGTCCTCACGTTGTGTGTGTTATCACAATTCTGCTCTGTTCACTTCAATGGAACTGAGCTGCAAAACCCCACACCCAAACTGATGACAAGAGTGGTGCCCTTCTGGAAGAAGGTGGTCATGTTCTTCTACAACTGGATAACTCCTTTAAAGTCTTACCTAGGTTTTAAGGAAAGGATACATTGCTATTGCTTTACTTTGTATGCTTGAGGCTTCAATACAGAGAAGATCACAAAGAGTCAAGGCGGCGTGGTGAGGGTCCACAAGAAAGGAGAACCTTGGTGAGTGAGTTGGCCAAGAATCCAATGACCTCTCTGGTCAAGCACCAAAGATCCTGTGTGCTGATGAAAGAAAATTCTAGAAGTCACCATCACTTCCGCCTTCACCAATCTTGGCTTTATGGCAGAGTGGCCGCAAAGAAGCCGCTCCTTAGTAAAATAAATAGATAACATGAAAGCCACCAGGAGTTGACAAGGAGCTAAAGGACTCTCATGCTGCGAGTAACAAGAGTCTCTGGCTGATGAAGCCAAGATTGAACTTGTTGGTCTCAGTTCTAAGTGTCTTGTCTGGAGGAAACCAGGGACTGCCCATCACCTGCCCCATTTCATCCATACAGTGAAGCACGGTGGGAGCGGCATCATGATGTGGAGTGACATGGAGACTGGTCAGAGTAAAGGATAAGCTGGACAGCTGAATGAAGCAAAGTATAGAGATATTCTTAACAAAAACCTGATCCAGAGTGCTCTGGACCTTAGACTGGGTTGAAAGTTCACCTCCCAACAAAACAATGATTCCTGAGTGACCCAACCAGAGCCCTGACCTGAACCCAATTCAACATCTCTGGAAAGACCTAACAATGGCGTCCACAGTCAGCCCCAGTTCAACCTGACAGAGTTGAGAGAATCTGCAGAGAAGAATGGCCGAAAATTCCTAAATCCAGATGTAAACCTTGTGGGCCAGAATCACTGCCTTAGGGGCATCACCTAGAAATAGGGAATATTTATTTCAATGCAAGATTTTCTGTTTTCACTTTGTCACTATGGGGAACTGAGTGCAGAACAATCGGGGAAAACGTGATTTATAATTTATTTTTTTTAACCAAAAGTCGCAACACAACAAAAAGTGAAAAAAGTGAAAGGTGAAATAATGTATAAAGTGAAAAAAAGTGAAAAGTCTAATAATGTATAAAGTGAAAAAAGTGAAAAGTGAAATAATACATCGCACAAAAGATGAAAAAATTAATTTGGTGTGATTTTCACAAAATAAATAAATAAATAAATTAACAAATAAAATAGAATTTGTAATAGTCCAAAAGTATTGTGATTAGATTCACATTGATTTAAAGCAAATGTACCATCAGGTAGAATCAATTAAGCTGTGGTATAGAGGGGCGGGGGACTCCTCCCACTGGGGGCGGGGCGACCCGTCTCCAGTGCTTCACTTCTGGCCTGATACCCGTGAATAGAACAACGCCGTAGACAGGAACCAGGCCATGGTTAAAAAAAAAAAAAGGAAACGCGGCATCGGCTTCCCCACGTCGGCGCTGTTCTATATATGGAAAATGGTACATTCATTTTGATCTCTGCTCCTGTATACTCAGTGGCCTGCAGGTGAGCAAATGCATCTTCCATTCATTACCATTGCTAGGCTGGGCACTATGAATCTGTCCCAGCTGCTCAGCATGTTGTACAGGAGCGGTGACTCCTGTCGATGTCCCTGTTCCTGTACATACTTTGCATAGGCAATCACAGAGCAGTCAAGGGAATTTGAAATTCAAGTTGAAATCCAAATCCAAATCAAATTTGAGAATTCAATTAGCTAAATCTGACCCTAAACAAATCTTGGAAAGTTCAGTTATCTCTAATGCGAAGCACGCCATTGCTTTACATAGAACATAGAGACAGGCATCATCACATCTTCTCTGTTGGATGTGTACATAAATATCTTTACTATTTCCTATGAAATCACTTTTACAATTCCCTGTGTAAGCGACATTTTCTTCTTAGTTCATATTGATATACAGATTTCTGCTTCTCTCCTTACTGTAAGAGGCTATTCATTGTATCACACCACACAGAGTCTGGTAGACAATTAATTCAACATAATATAATAGTCCTATCATTTATGGTGACATGAGTCATAGAAGACACAAGGGTATTCTTATGATATATGGATAGCAATGTTGAGCCATAACAATAAAACAAAAAAAACTAAAGTGAATAACAAGAAATATATATACTGATTGCAGTGTCCTGGTACCCACTTTCACCCTACTTTATGTATAAAGTAGTAATGTGGCTGGGGAAGGTCTTGCTAAGTATTATGATTGGTTCTGAGTTATATAAGTCCTTATATGTAATGTCATATAGACAAACACTGCTAAACAGTATACACCATGGTATGATGGAAGTGCAAGGATTAACATTGCTATGTATCTGCCACACCTAGTAGTCGCAGGTCAAGAAAGTAAAGATTTTGGTCACATGACCTCCCACAGTCAGTTTTAATGAGAAGTACTGAATAGAGGTGATCGAACATCGGAAAAAGTTAGGTTCTATCGAACGTGAACCTTGTCGAACCTTCTGCATTTGATTCCCGATGCCTTCCTGTTCCGTGGGGAAGGAGGAGACAGCCCAAGTACCGCCTGGAATTTCAGGATACAGCCTAGGAAATAGGCTATATCCCAGAATTCCAGGTGGTACCCGGGCTGTCTCCTCCTTCGCCATCGGGAATTAAATGCGGAAGGTTCAACAAGGTTCACGTTCGATAGAACCTAACTTTTTCCAGTGTTCGTTCCTCTCTAGTACTAATAACTCTGAAGGAGGGGTCTCCTAGGTCTAGCCTCTTTCCATATAAGAGTTAATCCCTGCAAAACCTCTCTACATAAAAGACTGGAAAGTTTCAGTTTGATTCTAGCCAGAGTAATGTAAGGAAGTGTCTGACATCCTTGCAGCAGGGTGGACCTTTGTGCCAGGTCTCACACCTAATCCTACTAGTCCTACTAAAAGCAGGAAAGTAATCCTTGTCCCAGTTGCTCCCATTGTATGAAGATAGATCTGGGTTACATATATACAGTGATCATGGCATTGTGTGCAGGGGCGGTCTTGGCATTGCTGAGGCCCCAAGCAAAGTTATGTCTGCCCCCCCCTCGCATTCCAAAACAATAGACCGCTGTGTGTTGCCTCCAGTAGTATATACCCCTTGTGCGCTATCGCCAGTAATATATACTCCTTGTGTGCTGCCCCCAATAGTATATACCCCTTGTGTCCTGCCCCCAGTAGTATATACCGCTTGTTTGCTTCCCACAGTGGTATATAGACCCCTGTGTGTTCCCCCAGTTATATATAGCCCCCCCGTGTGCTCCCCCAGAAGTATATAGACCTCCTGTGTGCTGCCCCAGTTGTATATAGACCCCCTGTGTGCTGCCCCCAGTTGTATATACCCCCTGTGTGCTCCCCCACAAGTATATAGGCCCCCTGTGTGCTCCCTAAGGGGTATTTAGCCCCCTTGTGTGCTCACCCACTTGGATATAGACCTCCTGTGTGCTCCTCCAGTAGTATATAAACCCCCTGTGTGGTTCCCCCAGTAGTATATAGACCCCCTGTGTGCCCCACCAGTATTATATAGACCCCTTGTGTGCTGCCCCAGTAGTATACAGACCCCTGTGTGCTTCCCCCCATATATATATATATATATATATATATATATATAGACCACCTGTGTGCCTCACAAGTAGTATATAGACCCCCTGTATGTCCCCCCAGTAGTATATAGACCCCCTGTGTGCCCCACCAGTAGTATATAGACCCCTGTTTGCTCCCCCACTTGGATATAGACCTCCTGTGTGCTCTCCAAGTTGTATATAGACCCCATTCTGCTGCCCCAACTAGTGTATAGACCCCCTGCGTGCTGCCCCCAGTAGTATATAGACCCCTCTGTGAAGCCCCAGTAGTCTATAGCCCCCCTGTGTGCTCCCCCTGTTATATAGCCCCCCTGTGTGCTCCCCCCATTTATATAGACCCCCGATGTGCGCTCCCCCAGTTAAACAGACCCCTGCGTGCTCCTCCGCCCATATAGTATATAACACAATAAAACAAACACTTATACTCACCTGGGTCCGGGCGTCTCCTCTTCTCTTCACTCTTGTGGCCGCAGGAAGGGTTTTCCCTGCGATCACAAGAGGCCGCACTCCCCTTGTCCTGGCGTAGATGCTCCAGTGGTGTCACTGGAGCGTCGGCACCACAAGGACAAAGCTGCCACTTGTGACCGCAGGGAAAACCCTTCCTGCAGCCACAAGAGTGACTGACAGGAAGGGAGCCAATGTCTCCCGCCCTGTCAGTGCTGCTGTATGTAACTATGAGTGCTCATTACGAGTGCTCATAGTTACAGTTCAGATGGCAGCAGCGAGCGGGGCAGTGGCCCTGTCCAGCAGTCTTGAGCACAAGAGCGGGGCGTGGGGGCCCCCCTGGATGTTGGGGGCCCCAATCGATCGCTTGGGGTGCTTGGTGCCAAAGTACCGCCACTGATTGTGTGGAGTTTAGGAAAGCCCTGTCCAGTGCATGCGCTGCTGTATTAATCAATGGTACCTACCTCTCTGAGTCCTGGCTTAACCCCTTAACGACACTGGGCGTAAATTTACGCCCTCGCAGCCTGGTACTTAACGCACCAGGGCAAAAATTCACACCCGATGTTTACCCGACCGCTGCGTGTAAACACGCGGCGATCGGGTAATGATGGCTGCTGTTACTAACAGCAGACCACCGTAGCTTGTCGGCATGGGTTGTGATTAACCCCCCCGTGCCGACGATCGCTGTAATTGGCTGATTTATTGAAATCAGCCAACTACAGTGATTTTCCGGTTCCCGGGTCATCGGTGACCCAGGGACCTGGAATTTGATGATGAGTGCTGTCCGAGACAGTACCAATCATCATTAGTGTTTACAGTGGGGGTGGCCACGGTGCCATCCCCCCGATCGCCGCTATTGGCCGGCCAAGCCCGGCCAACCAATAGCGGCGATCAAAGTAAAAATAAATATTTTTACTTTGATCTGCACACCTCAGTCGATTAGCTGAGGTGCGCAGATCAGGTGTGTGTGGTGTGTAGTGCACCATACTCACCTGATCGCGGTGTATTTGGGAACGTTCGTATCTTCGTCTCTTTCCGTCAGGTACGTAGTACTGCCCCCTAGCGGCTGGTTAGTGTATATCATACACTAATCAGTGGCTTTGGGGTGAATAAATAGCTTTTTTTTCCCCCTCAATTGTTTTTTTTTTTTTGCGCCCTTTCGCCGCTGAGTACTGATCAGCATCGCACGTAAGTGCGCTGCTGATCAGCAACTCCGTTTTTTTGGCGTAGGGTTTTTCCCCCCCCTTTTTCCCCCTTTTTCTTCTATATCCTACCGCCACTGTTTGCTGATAAGTACCGCACATAAGTGCGGCATTTATCAGCTACTCTTTTTTTAATGTAGGTTCCCCCCCCCTTACTGTGAAAAACACGTAAAACACAAAACACCACACTACCCCACATTACATTACAATACATCTAATAAAGTTTTACACTACACCACTACACCACATTACATTTACATACCCCCCTACCCCAATCCCCGTATAAAAATGTCACAGAAACTGTTTTCGGTGGAAGAGGTGTACGCACTTATCGCCTCTGACACCGAAACAGCCAGTGAGAATGAATGGGGGGATCCTTCATTCCTCCATTCATTCTCATCATCAGCATCATTATCATCATCCAGTGATGATGATTATCCACCAGGGCGTCCAAGGAGGACGCCTCGGGCTGCCCCCCGTCATTCCATCCCACCCCCTGCCCCCCAGACAAGTTATCCCATCCCGCCCCCTGCCCCCCAGACACGTCATCCCTTCCCACCCCCCGTCCCCCAGACAGGTGACCCCATCCCGCCCCCTGCCCCCCAGACACGTCATCCCATCCCACCCCCCGTCCCCCAGACAGGTGACCCCATCTGGACCCCAGACCCCCAAAATCATCAGCCCTGGATTCCTGGCTTTACGGCAACGGCGGGAATCCAGGTTAACCCCACAGGTCTCAGAGAAATAGACTTTTTCAAGCTCTTTTTCAAGCTATTTCTCTGGTGACCTTGTAAATTTGATGGTGGCGCAAACAAATCTGTACGCGCACCAATTCCTGGCCCAGAACCCCTCCTCTTCTTTTGCTAGGCCCATGGCGTGGACCCCTGTGGATGCAGCCAAAATGACAACATTTTGGGGGCTCCTGCTGCACATGGGCCTAGTAAAAAAAACCACAATGCGGCAATACTGGAGTGGGGATATTATATATAATACCCCACTTTACAGAATGGCCATGGGACGGGTACGATTCGAAACCCTGGTACAAACTCTGGTACAAACAGCGATGTACAACGCTTTTGTGTTGTACCGATGTGCCGGCCACCCGGGGAAATTCCTTGATTTCCAGGAAGCAGTAATCAAAGCCCTGATATTCGGCAGCCATGGAGAGGGCCCCAGCGCTTCTGGATGTGAAGGACCCCGTATCGTACAGGGACAACATTTTCCAGGTGAAGTCCCACACACTGGAAAAAAGGGGAGATCCCAAAAGAAGTGCAGAGTGTGGGGTAACAGGGGGATCAGGAAGGACACCATTTACCAGTGTGACACCTGTCCTGATCGCCCCGGCCTCTGCATAAAGTATTGCTTCAAGGCGTACCACACATCATTGGAGTTCTAAATTATCTAAATTCTGTCCCTTATTCCTATTTCAGGGGTCACGTTGATCCAGGGATTATTCTGATTGCCATTATGGAGTCGGGAAGGAATTTTTCCCCTGTGATGAGGCTACTGTTTTCTGCCTCACGAGGGTTTTTTGCGTTCCTCTTGATCAACACAGGTTGAATTTGATAGACTCTTGTCCTTTTCAACCTTATAAACTTCTAATTGGCCCAATACCCCCAAATTAATTAAAATTGTCCCTTTTCCCCAACTAAATAGGCATGGCCCCCATTCCCATTAGAGGATGCCATGATGCAATTAGAAAGCCTCTGTGCGGCCAGGACAGTACAAACCCCCCACAAGTGACCCTCATTCTGGAAACTACACCCCGTAAGGAATCTAACAAGGGGTGCAGCGGGGATATGGACCCCTAGTGACGGCCACATTAGTGCTGTGAAAGTGAAAAAAATAGTATTTTTCATCTTCACAGCACATGTTCTACATATGTGCCCGTCACCAGTAGGTCCATATCCTCACTGCACCCCTTGTTAGATTCCTTGAGGGGTGTAGTTTCTAGAATGGAGTCACTTGTGGGGGGTTTCTACTGTCCTGGCAGCACAGGAGCTTTGTAATTGCGACATGGCCTCCATCCTCCATTCCAGCCTCTAAATGGCGCTCTGTCCCTTTGGTGGCTTGCCCTGTGCCCATATGGCACATTATGTCCACATGTAGGGTATTTTCGTACTCAGGGGAAATTACCCTACACGTTTTGCATTGATTTTCTCTTTTAACCCCTTTATAATTTTTACACTAAATCATTGATCTAGTCTTTATTTTTTCATTTTCACAAAGGGTTAAAAGAAAAAATAAACACAAAATGTGTAGAACAATTTCCCCCAAGTACGGAAATACCCCATATGTGGACATAAAGCATCATACGGGTGCAGGGTAAGCCTCCTAAGGGAAGATGCGCCATTTGGCTAGAATGGATGGTGAATGCCATGTCGCATTTACAAAGGCCCAAGACAGTGGAACCCCCCCAAAAGTGACCCCATTCTGGAAACTACACCCCTCAAGGAATCTAACAAGGGGTGCAGTGAGGATATTGACCCCTTGATGACGGGCATATTTGTGCCGTGAAAGTGAAAAACCGAAATTTTTCACTTTCACGTCACATTGTTCCACATTTGTGCCCGTCACCAGTGGGGTCCATATGCTCTTTGCACCCCTTGTTAGATTCCTTGAGGGGTGTAGTTTCCAGAATGGGGTCACTTGTGGGGGTTTACCACTGTCTTGGCAGCATAGGGTCTTTGTAAATGAAACATGGCCCTTGAAATCCATTCCAGCCAAATCCAGCCTCCAAAAGCTAAATGGCGCTCCTTCCCTTTGGAGGCCCGTCTTGCGGCCGCATGGCACTTTATGTCCACATGTGGGGTGTTTCCGTACTCGAAACAAACTGCCCTACACGCTTTGAGCTTTTTTCTCTTTTAAACCCTTGTGAAAAGTGAAAAAATCAAGTATAGACCAACATGTAGTGTAAAAATTTTTACATTTTTACACTAAATCATTGATCTAGACTTGGTTTTTTCATTTTCACAAGGGGTTAAAAGAGAAGAAACAAAACAAAACGCGTAGAGAAATTTCCCCCGAGTACGGAAATACCCCACATGTGGACTTAAGGCACTAAGCGGCCGCAAGACGGGCCTCCAAAGGTAAGGAGTGCCATTTGGCTTTTTGGGGCTGGATTTCGGTAGAATGGATTTCAAGGGCCATGTTGCATTTAAAAAGTCCCTGTTCTGCCAAGCCAGTGAAAACCCCCCACAAGTGACCCCATTATAGAAACTACACCCCTCAGGGAAAGTAACAAGGGGAGTAGTGAGCATATGGACCCCACTGGTGACGGGTACAAATGTGGAACAATGTAGCGTGAAAATGAAATATTACATTTTTTACACTATAATGTTGGTCTAGCCTTGAATTTTTCATTTTCACAAGGGGTTAAAAGAGAAAAAAACACACATAATGTGTAGAGCAATTTCCCCTGAGTCCGTAAATACCCCACATGTGGATATAAAGCCCCATGTGGGCGCAGGGCAAGCCTCCGAAGGGAAGGAGCGCCATTTGGATTTTGGAGGTTGGATTTGGCTGGAATGGATGATGAATGCCATGTCGCATTTACAGAGCCCTCGTGCTGCCAAAACACTGGAAACCCCCCACAAGTGACCCCATTATGAAAACTACACCCCTCAAGGAATCTAACAAGGGGTGCAGTGAGGCTATGTACCCCTGGATGATGAGCATATATGTGCTGTGAAAGTAAAAACATTTACATTTTCATTTTCACATCACATTTTTCTACATTTGTGTTCATCACCAGTGGGGTCCATATCCTCACTGCCCCCCTTGTTAGATTCCTTGAGGGGTGTAGGGTCCAGAATGGGGTCACTTGTGGGGGGTTTCCAGTGTCTTGGCAGCACGAGGGCTCTGTAAATGCGACATGGCCCTTGAAATCCATTCCAGTGAAATCCAGCTTCCAAAAGCCAATTGGCGCTCCTTCCCTTTGGAGGCTCGCCCTGCACCCAAATTGCGCTTTATGTCCACATGTTGGGTATTTCCGTACTCTGGAGAAACTGCACTACACGTTTTGTGTTTTTTTTTTCCTTTTATCCCTTTGTGAAAATTAAAAATTGAAGGCTAGAACAATGTTTTAGTGTAAAAAATAATTTTTTCTTTTTTCACGCCATATTGTTAGGAAAATCTGTGAAGCACCTGTGGGGTCCAGATGCTCACCGCACCCCTTGTTATATTCCTTGAGGGGTCTAGTTTTTAAATTATGTCCCTTTAGTGGTGTTTTTTAGGTTTTGGCACCCCAGAGCCTCTGCCAAGCTGAAGTGATACAGTCAGAAATGACCAAATATAACGGAGCCATTGAAATTCACTGGGCGCTCCTTTGTATCTGAGGCTTGTGGTTCCGTCAAACAATGCATTAGGGACACATATGCGGTATTTCTATAAACTGCAGAAACGGTGCAATAAATATTGGGGTGCATTTCTCTGGTAATAAGTTTAAAAATATGAAAAATATTGGATTACAATAAAATCTCTGCACAGAAAATTAAAATTTTCAATATTCTTACACACTTAGCTTTTATTTCTGTGACTCCCCTAAAGGGTTAAAACACTTTCTGGGTGTGCTTTTGCAAAGTTTGGGGGGGGTGAAGTTTCTGAAATGGGGTGCATTGTGGGGCTTTCTAACATATAGGCCCCTCAAATACACTTTGCACCTGAACAGGTCCCTAAAAATATCTGATTTTGAAATTTTACTGAAAATTTGGAAATTTGCTGCTTATGTTTTAAGCTGTCTATTGTCTAAAAAAATGAAATATAGTTTAATAAATGCCGCCAACATAAAGTAGACATGTTGCTAATGCTATTTAATATATAATTTATGTGGTATAACCACTTTCTGTATAAGCAAAAAAGTTTCAAAGTTGGAAAAATGCATTTTTTCACAATTTTTTCACGTTATTTGTTTTTTTTTCATAAATATTAGTTATAAATATCGACTCCAATTTACCATAAATGTAAAGTACAATATGTCACGAGAAAACAATCTCAGAATCAGCCGGATAGGTAAAAGCATCCTGAAGTTATTAATGACTAAAGTGACACAGGTCATTTTCATAAAATTTGTCTCTGTCATTAAGGCCATTTCAGGCTCTGTCCTTAAGGGGTTAAAGAGGATGCACCATCAGGTACAGTACCTTCTCTTTAGGCTAGGTTCACACTACGTAAGTTTCCGGCCGTAGCGTTCTCCATGAATAAGTAGCCGGAGATTTACGTAGTTTGCGTACAATGGAAAGTATAGGATCTACGGCTGCACACTTCACACTACGTAAGAACTTACGCCCGGATCGTATGCGGCGCCGTAAAAAATTAACCAGACCATTGTTTCGGAACGGAAATGCTGTAACTTACACCCGTAGCGTAACATGCAGTCCCGTACGTAGTGGTGATATCTTCATTTTTGCACTTTGATTTGCCGATCCAAAAGGTTCTGTGGGGTGTCCGGGGCTAGCCGAAGATATCCAAGTAAAAGATCGCTGTCAGATTGCTACGTATGCTGCTCGGGAAGTGTACATAGCTTACGGGCGTAAGTTCGCGGACCGCACGTAGTCGGACGCAACTTGCGTAAATCCTGGCCGGAGTTTTACACATATATGTTTTTCGCGGCCGGACATATACGTAGTGTGAACATAGCCTAAATATGACCCACGGATCGACAGGCGCAGTCACGGGGAAGCCGGTGCCGCAATCCGTTTTTTGAACCGCGGCCCCTTGTACGGCATCATTCTATCCACGGATCATTCTATCCACGGGGCTGAAGCCCGGTGGAAGGGAATTCCCTCCTCTCTATTGATTCTAAAGGAGCCGCGTCAAAGAGGGGAGGGAATTCCCTCCCACCGGTACCTGTGGATAGAACGGCGCTGTACACAGGGCCGCGGTTCAAAAAATGGACCGCAGCAATGGCCTCCCCATGGCGCTGCCGTCCGATCCGTGGTTCATATTAAAGAAGATGTACCTCCTCTTTAACCCCTTAAGAACAGAGCCAATTTCGATTTTTGCTTTTCTTTTTTTCCTCCTTGTGCTTAAAAGGCCATAGTACTTGCACTTTTCCACCTAGAAACCCACATGAGCCATTATTTTTTGCGCCACTAATTGTACTTTGCAATGATAGGCTGAATTTTTTCATAAAGTACACTGCGAAACCAGAAAAATAAACGTATGGTGAAATTGAAAAAAAAAAAAAAAAAGGCATTTTGTTTAATTGGGGGGTATTTGTTTTTACAACATTCACCCTGGGGTAAAACTGACTTGTTATATATATGTTCCTCAAGTCCTTATGATTAAAACAATATATAACATGTATAACTTTCATTGTATCTAATGGCCTGTAAAAAATTCAAACCATTGTTAACAAATATATGTCCCTTAAAATCGCTTCATTCTCAGGCTTATAGCGCTTTTATCCTTTGGTTTATGGGGCTGTGTCAGGTGTCATTTTTTGCGCCATGATGAGTTCTTTCTATCGGTACCTTGATTGCACATATTTGACTTTTTGATCGCTTTTTATTACAATTTTTCTGGATTTGATGAGACCAAAAATGTGTAATTTTGCACTTTGGGATTTTTTTGCGCTTACGCCGTTTACGGTGCAAGAACAAGAATGTGATTAATTAATAGTTCGGGCGATTACGCATGCGGCGATACCAAACATGTTTATTTATTTATTTGTTTACATTCATTTATTACATGGGAAAAGGGGGGTGATTCAGACTTTTATTAGAGGAGGGGGCTTTTGATTGAAAACATCACTTTTTTTTAAACTTTTACACTTATACTAGAAGCCCCCCTGGGGGCCTTCTAATATAAATGCACTGATCTCTCATTGAGATCTATGCTGCATAGATATGCAGCATAGATCAATGAGATCGGCACTTGTTTGCTTGCGGCTGCTGCCAAGCCGGGATCAGCGCCATTTTGGCGGTGACCCCGCCCGGGGCGGCGATCTCCGCCACTAGACACCAGGGAAGGGCTGCATATGGTAATTGGATGCAGCTGTCAACTTTGACAGCTGCATTCAATTACCTTATTAGAGGGCACGGCGATCAGACCATGCCCGCTAATAGCCACGGTCCTGGGCTACACGCGGCACCTGGGATTACGGCGGTTCACAGCGTTGTCGCCGCGCGGCGACGTTGTGAACGCTCTTACCGACAACAGGGCGTAAATATACACCCTTTGTCGTTAAGGGGTTAAAGTTAAAGGGGGTGGAGGTGGTGAAGGAAGTGGGGAGGGTAAAGACATTGCACCCAGAGTCACTTGTTTGCCCTGTCCACGCCTCTTTGACCCTTTAGATGTCCACTTAGACACTTGTGTGCCCTGCCCTTTGTGATCAAAGTTATTTTTTCCTGGGCATAAACTAGAAATGAACTTTTACTCTCGATGTTAATGAAGCCATACAACTGTGCCAGCGGTCGCCTAGCTGTTTCCACTTTCCCTTTAATACTTAAAACATGACATCCTTTTATACAGAATATGCTTTTACCTGGTGAAATTGCAGACATTATCAAACTATTCTGAGATTCTTTCTGACGCTGTGCACAATGGTTAAGAGGCACTTTAAGTAATGTAAAACTATTTGGATAGTGTCACATTGCTTCGTGAGTACATTTCCCTTATGCTCCAGATTCTGGTTGGGTAGGAACCTTTGTGTATCTACTACAGTGGCTTTATTGCTTTCTATAGTATTTGTACCATGTTATACTACATTCTAACAATATGCTTTCTTTCAAATCAACTGGTGTCAGAAAGTTATAGAGTTAAGTGATTTACTTATTTTCAAAAATCTTCAGTCTTCTAGTTACTTATCAGCTGCTTTATGTCCTGCAGGAAGTGGTATATTCTTTCCAGTCTGACACAGTACTCTCTGCTGCCACCTCTGTCCATGTCAGGAACTGTCCAGAGCAGCAGCAAATCCCCATAGAAAACGTCTCCTGCTCTGGACAGTTCCTGACATGGACAGAGGTGGCAGCAGAGAGCACTTTATCAGACTGTAAAGAATATACCACACCTGCAGGACAGACAACAGCTGATAAGTACTGCACTTAAGGCCTTGGAATTTTTAAATTGAAGTGAATTACACATTTGTATAACATTCTAACACCAGTTGATTTGAAAGAAAATCATTTTGGCCATTGTATCCCTTTAAACAATGAGCTTCTCTCTGATACTTTTTATTAACTTTTTTATTGTCTTTGTGAAAAACTATATTTTTGTAATGAATTTGTAATATTTATACACAGAGATATGATACATATACAGTATTAATACCAATGTACATATGTCTCCAATGTATGCGGATAAGCATATTTCCAGTGTTCAGATGTGTTTATCATTACCTCCAATTTTAATTATATAAATTCAATACCCTATTATGACATGCCGCTCAACAGGCTGCAATTCACATCACAATCACTGGATACAGACATGTATACAAACAAGTGGCAGATTGCAGGAGGTCTACTTGGACCCCCTGCAACCCTTAGAACCTTTTGAAAGAAGCGTGCCACTCTAGTCATTGCCCATGGTGCTGCCGGAGAAAGCTAACTGCAACCCTTGGCGGCTGCATAGACAATGAATGAGAAGTTGACTTACATACTTAACTTGCCAATACATTCAAAGCAAAAACTCAGAAGCCCTACAGTCAGGCCCGCTTCTGCCATGAGGCCGAATGAGCATTCCGCCTCAGGCGGCAGATTCTGCAGTCCTGCTGGGAGCGGCAAAATGTTCCCCCTGCTGTCATTTTAGTTAAGTTTCACTTAACTAAAATGACAGCAGCCCAGCAGCCGCTCACATGTCCCGCAGCAGCCGTCCAGCCGCCCACACTCACGGATGTCCCTCATGTCCCGCCGGGCTTCAGTGATGTCACCCAGCAGCTCTCATCTTCCTCCAGGCTGTGGTGAGTGCCAGGGGTCGGCAGAGGTCGTGTTCAGGCGTTCGGGACGGCGATCGGGATGGCGGGGGGTGAGTGTGGTCAGCAGGGGGGGGGGGGGGGGGCGGGGGGGCGGTGTTGGTGGCGTTATTCGGGTTGTTACGGGCATGCACGGGGGGGGGGGGGGTTTGCCAGTGAGGGGGCGGCCACCTGAGGTTTGCCTCAGGCGGCGGGGAAGCCAGAATCGGCCCTGCCTACAGTGGTACCTTGGTTTAACAGTAACTTGGATTAAGAGCGTTTTGCAAGAAGAGCTCACAGTTTTTCAAAATTGTAACTTGGTTTAAGAGCATTGCTTTGGTTTAAGAGCTCCCTGTACTGGGTGGGAGGGGGAGTGGGGGAGGGGCATGGTTTGCATAGCGGGGTCTACAGCTCTGTACTCTGACCCAGAAAGTCTCCCTCACCTTCCAAATCATGACAGATTTACTTCAGGCTGGGGCTTACATCAGGGGGCAGGATTATGTAGGTAATCTCTCCATAGCTATAACCCCTCTCTCCCCGGACAGAGAGTGCTGCATGTATGTGCCCACATCTACCCTGCACATTGCCTCATATTCCCTGCGGTCTCTGTCCGCCCTTGTGTTTCCCATCCTCTCCTTTCCTGTTTTAATGTGCCTGCACTCACACACAGCTATACATACTGCTACTATAAGGTGCCTACACTTACACTCAAACTGCTGTCTATGAAGTTTCTGTCTCTGTCCTCCTGCACAGCTCTGTGATCCTCTCTTCCTTAATGGTCCATGCTGAATACACACCCCTTCCCCATTGCTGTCTGGTGACCACACAGACCTCTGACAGCAGGACCACACAGACCTCTGACTGTACAGTAACTGAGAGTATCACATATTCAGCTGTTTCTCATTGTTTTGTTTAATCTGTTCTACATGTTTTTCACAATAAAAAATCATTATTTTTGGGGTGTGGAACCGATTGTCTGCATATTAGTGATTTCTTATGGGAAAATTTGCTTCTGTTTAAGAGTGGATTTGGATTACAAGCGCGGTCCAGGAACAAATTATGCTCATAATCCAAGGCACCACTGTTTTCCCATTTATTTTTTAGAGCATATGGGCATAAAGAAGGATTCCTACCCAAGATCACCTCTATGAATGGAGAGACGCTTTTTGATGGCATCTATGGAGCTGAACACCATGGCAACTCCTAAGCTGAAAGACTTGACCGTGAGGAGACATCCATTCAACATACAATAAATCGATAAAATAAGCCGTCTTTGATACGGTACCATTGTAATGTAAGAAGACATTGGTGGGCGAGGGACACAGTCTTCGAAAATCAAACTGATTTTATTAAATAAGAAGCTCCCAGAAGATAGAATTAACTTCGTCCGTAAGACCCCAGGGACCTTTACCACCATGAGAGATCCTACCAGAGTCTATCCACGTCTAAGCACTAATTTATTACAACCTTTATGCCCACTGTTTACTCCTCAATAACCATGTGACAGAGGTCCTCACTACAACTATCTTCTACCTCACTTTAGATTAACAGACTCTGCACCCAAGAGAGTCTTACCTTATTGACTTCCAGTCTAAAAATTTTCATAATAATCTTCGTAGTGTTGAGGATGTTATGATATTTTGTATACTTTGCGAAGCCGTTACAATATGGTGCAGACCTTCTAAACACGTAGAGATGTTTACATTCCTTAACCCTTTGATGACTGGGTCAACTTTCATTTTTGCACTTTAGTTTTTTCCTCCTTGTTTTTAAAAGGTCATAGCACTTGCATTTTTTCACCTACACGAGTACTTATTTTTTGTGACACCAATTGTACTTGGGGGGAGGGGGGGAATGTTCATAAAATTAAAGGAGTACTCTGGGCTGGGGTTATTTTTAGTGTACGGCTGGGGAGGGGGTGTATATAGAAGCCGCCGGTCACTTACCTCCCCAGTTCCAGCACCGGGTCCCGGATCGCACCGACCCGTTCTCCCGTTTGGCTGCCGCTTCCTGGTCTAAGCTCTGGCTTGAGATGAGACGTCTCAAGGCAGCTCAGCCATTCAGCTGCCAATGCGGGACTCCGCTACGACCTTTGAATGGCTCAGCTGCCTTGAGACATCACGGCTCAAGCCGCAGCTCAGAGCAGGAAGCGACAGCCGGTCGGGAGAAATAGGCGGGACCCGGCGCTGAAACCAGGAAGGTAAGTGACCGGCGGCTTCTATATCCCCCCTCCCCCCCCCCCCACCCCAGCCTGGAGTACCCCCTTAACTTTTATTTTTATCTGATTGTGTTTAAAAAAAAATTAAAACCTTTAAAAAGAAAGTAAATGTGTTTAGAATTGCTCTATTGCCCTTTTCATAACACTTATTTTTCAGTCTATGGGACTGTTTAAGGCATCACTTTTTCTGCCATGATCAGGACTTTCTATTGTTAGCTTATTTACTTATATGCAACTCTTTGATCACTTATTATAATTTTTCTGGATTTCATATGGCCAGAAAACAGTACCATCAAAGAAAAAAACCTCTAAGAGATCACCGTATAGCTTAACCACACTGAAGGCAAGGTCAACAACCCAAGAGGCTTCAGCGAGGAGGGGACACCTTTTGGAAGCCCAGGTTTCAGCCTAAAGTTCAGAACTGATCTGGACATTTAACTAGCAGTCACACAAGCCTTGCTCAACTTGAGTTTTTCTAGAAAGTACCAAGGCTGTTACCTGAGTCCTTGCTCACAAGACCATCATCTCTACTTCAGTATTTGGTGGCTTCTTCTTCTTGATGTCCTATTACCTTTCCTGAAATATCCCCTTCATTTTAGATTTTAACTGGCAGAGGGCAACTCTCCTTCTTCCACCTTTTCTCTTCTGCTGTGCCAACCAGCACTGGCTACATTATTGCCTTTTACTCTTTTAGAACTCTAGGGATTTCTTCTTCCTTGCCAGTGGATGTTTTTTATCGGCTTGGAATAGATATGAGTGAGCATCCTGATGTGTCGTTTCAATCCCCAACACGAACATGAAAAAAAAAAAAGATTATGATATGTTCTTGTTCGTGTTTGCTGAACATACATGATATAAATAACGGACGTACAGTAGAAGCGTACGTTTCGGTCTACACACATGCGTACAGATTATCAGGTG
The DNA here is from genome assembly GCF_027789765.1 of Dendropsophus ebraccatus. NCBI lineage: Eukaryota > Metazoa > Chordata > Amphibia > Anura > Hylidae > Dendropsophus > Dendropsophus ebraccatus. The sequence continues at coordinate 156,230,841 of NC_091457.1, read as the reverse complement.
CAAACTGTGAATTACGCTTTTGCGTATATTTCGGTCCCGAGATACGCACATGGGTACAGATAATAAGGAGCAAAGCGTAAATTCCGCAGTTGCGTACATCGCGAGGTAAACTTTCGCGAGTTCAAAAATGTTAGAAAATTATCGTTTTAACCATTCCGATCATCAAACAAATTGTTCGTGATTGGCGAACACAAACAATTAGCGTCATGTTCGTACGAACATTTACGAACATGTTTGCTTATCATTAGCTTGAAAGTATTTTACTCTTTGGATATGCACACTACGGAATGGCGACAGATTACCCGTTGCGCATTCCGCAGCTTGAACCCGCTCGCACCTGTTCATTCTTTGAAAAGACGACGGAATCAACCCCTTGCAAAGAATGGAGTCTGGCAGAGAGCTGCAGAATGCGCGATGGGTTATCTGTCGCCATTCTCTTTGGTGGCAAAACTCAGCAGTATCAAGAACCTGTTATTACATTTGGTGAACCTTCAACTGTCCATGCTCTAGTTACGAGCAGCTCTATATTTGTGCTATAATTAACTTCAATGGGTCAGGAGATGGGAGGTCTGTAAATGCAAAAAAACAAAAAAAACCCCAGCAACATATTTTTGGATATTCTTACACATTGCGTCAATTTATGAGCAGCTTTCGAGGGGTACTCCTGCCTCAGAAAACATGTCCGCTCCTCTCCTGTCCTCATTTTGAGTGTGGGGTTTTGTAGCTTAGTTCCATTAAAGTTAAGGGAACTGATCTGTAATACCACACACAACCTCAGGACAGGGATGCAGTTTTTTTTTTTTAGCAAGAAAATAGCTGTGTTTTTTTCTAATCCCAGATAACCCATTTAATACAGGTAATGAAGAGGCCCATATCTAGTCCATGACAATGCCTGTGATATACATACAAGATTTAGTATGAGTGATCCCACCAAGAAGAAGTAAAAGGAAATCAGATAAGTAAAGGATTATAGAAAGAAAAAAAAGAAGGTGCACCAAAGCCCCCACGATAGTAGGGCCAATCCATACTCCAATCAATTGCAAAACACAAATGGTTTAAAGGGATAAACTCTCAGCCCGTTATTAAGTGCACCCTCTGTGGGCTCCTTTGCCTTGACTTGATTGTTACTTTAAGCGGACGTTCCCAGAAGGTTCCCCGAGTCATATATTCATTAGTGAGTAATCCATCTGCTATCCCTGGATCTTTATTGCACACGTTCGGCTGAGTGAAACTAATATCTTTTTTGGTTGATGTTGTTCACTTAAAATCAACAAGACTTTAGAAAAGATATAGATTAGTAATAAAGGTTTATCCTGTAATAATTACTGGGAGCACAGTGCTGGAATCACAAATCAAACCCGGATCGTTGAGGGCAGGTTCAAAACAAAATGACAAAGGGTTTCACAAAGATTAATATTGTGATAAATCAATGCTTCCCCATCTCGCCTGCTTCCTAGGAGTGTTGTTTTTTTTTTTATTTAATAAAATCTCTTCCCGATAGGAGCTGCATCGGTGGATGGAGGCATCCACACCTCTGCGCCTTTGTGGCCTCGAAAAGCACAAGTTTATAAAGCTAAATGTCTCTTTGTTTTTTTAATATAACTAAATTAAAAGCATGCAGTCATCGAAATCAATGGGACTTTTGATTCTTCTGTAGGTTCTTGCGAAGACGCTTTGGTGTTAATGAGGAAGGAACGAAAAATATGCTAAAGGATGGGATGCAAAAATGATGTCTAGATTAAAGAGGTTGAAAAAAAACCAACATCCTAATATGAAAAAAAAGGAAAAATAAAATAAAAATGTAAGGGAACTTTAAGGCCACTTTCACACTACGTGAAACACCGGCCGTTCCGTGACCCGGCCGGGTCACTGAACGGCCGCTGTTAGTGAAGACCATCCCTGCAGTGCCGGCCGTATGATCTTCATTTCTGCTAAATTAGGATGCGGGGGCATCTGTTTGCACCTGAATCCCAATTCACCATTGAACACAAGCCGAACTCTCCATTGTGTGACCTGTCAGGCTTGTGCGGCCACTATTCAATGAATAGCAGCCGCACAAAACTGACAAGTCAGTTTTTTGCGGGGCCGCCAGTGATCCAGGACGGAGTGTATACTATGTGCATACACTCTGGCCAAGATTCCATCGATGGCAGCACAACGTACGTTTCCTATTAATCACAGACGTTGTTGCAAATCGGCAACAAGAGCTCTGATTAATAGGAAACTTACGTTGTGTGAACATGGCCTAAAAGGGGTATTCCTCTCAGGTAAAAAACATACTTTATTATCCCCCCTCCTGCAGACCAACAATTAGTTCCATACTCATAATTACCTTTTTACGCTCCTTCCCTCAGTTGCTGCTTTCTGCTGAAGACACAGAAAACTGTGTGTGAGCTTTTCTCTCTTTCTCCCTCTCTTCCCGATCCTATTACATGGTTAGATAACTGTGCAGCAAGGGATAATCCTTAGAAATGTCCATGCAGCCCTTGTCCTAAAGGAGAAATCAAGGCATGGATTTTTTTTTTCTTTTCAAAACTGCCGAACAGGAGGTGGGTTAACAAAACAACATGCACTTACCTCCCTGGCTCCGGTTCTAAAGTCCACTGTCCTCCATTCTAGTTCCCGTCCCTGGCAACTTTCTGGTCTAGAGAGGAGACTTGGGACGTGACGTTTCAAGCCAATCAACACCTGTAGCGGGATCTTTCCTTGGCCGCTGACTGACTGAGTGGGCCTGACACGTCACATTCCAGATCCCACTTAGATTTAGAAGTGACTGGGGACCGGAAACCAGAGCAGAGAGTGGCGGACCCCAGCGCTGGATCCAGGGAGTGCATATTATTTTGTTCATGCACCTCGTCTGCAGCAGTTTTGAAAAAACAAAAGTCTGTGCCTGGACTTCTCCTTTAAGTGTAAAATTATAAAGTGTATACATGTGAAGGTGACCATGAAGGGTTAATACTTTTGGAAAAACATTGTATTCCTTGAAATGCCTTCAGCTTTGGAACCGCTTCTAGCTGGACAAGACTGGTCTATGAGACATGTTGGAATGTTGGCAGCCCCCCTGAGAGGACACCACCCTGAACTCACAAAAGAAGAAGATGATGTCTAATAAATAACCACTAACCAGCTCACTGCGCCGAACAGCAAATAGCTAACCATTTATGGAATAACCAATCACAGTATTACATGTATACTCTTTGTGACTTGAAACTCCTCCTATAATGAAGGAACATATAATCAATGTGAAACTAAATAAAGAATAGAGTATACTTCTATCTCAGCTGAGAGAGAAGGCAATACCGACTATTTGTGTCTGGTGTTTTCTCCTCGTCGCTAGCACTCAGCTTTATTCAATTTGGACAGGGATAGTCACTTGGGAATAAGGTGGATGAAAAGGTAAAATTCACCTTGTCATACATACCTGTCCATGTTCCCTGGTGTTCTTCTAGTTTCTGCTAGCTTCCTGCAGCTGCCACTGGAACTTCTGAGATAATCTCTAAAGTAACAGATGGCTCAACCAATCACTGGCTGAGATGGGACATCCTTGGCTACGGGATTCTGGCAGAAGCTAGAAGAACACCAGAGAGCCTGGGCAGGTATGTGTACACCTTATAAATTTTTTATACAGTCATCAGCTGCGCTTTGCTATTACACGTTGCAATGTGCGCCAGGTGAATGATGATTTTTCAACAAAATGAAAGACAACAATCAGCTGATGATCGTTTCATTGGCTGATTGTTGTCTTTATTACACAGGACAGTAATCTGCCGAATCGGCCTGATTGGGCAGATGATTGCTGCGTTTACACAGAGCGATAATTTGCCCAATCGAGCGTTTAACGATTTTGAAGCAACAATTTGGTTTTTATAATGATCAGCCTTGACGAATAAATCGTTAGAATGATCTTTAGAAAATTCATAAGAAAAATCGTTATTGCGATCGTTTTAAGCCCATCTCACACATAGGGTGAATCGGTAAAAGACTGTTTACACAAAGTGATCTGCCAATTTTTAGGGAACGACCAACGACGATTTGAGAACATGTTAAAAGATTAAAATGAATAATTTCTCGCTCTTCGCTTGATCGTTCGCTATGTTTACACGAGCCGATTATTGCTCAAATGTGATCGTTATCGTGAAAATTCGAAAAATTATCGTTCCGTGCTAATGCAGCATATCTCTCCATGTAATAGAGCCCTTACTCTAAAGGAACTACCCAGTCCAGCAATACACAGACGATCAATTTATTAAAATGCAAATTGCATTTTTTTTTTTTTTGGAGGGGGGGCAAGGAATCTGGGATCTAGGATCTGGAATCGCATAAAGAGACAGAAAAAATCTAAGCAGTGCCATTCACAGAAAAGCTGGGCTTAGAATGATGGTACAAACTCCCTGCTGATCCCTTCATACACTGTGTGCAACCTGATGTTGAAGGCAAATGATAAAAAGTCACACCGAATATTCATCTAATTTACATTTAAAAAAAAAACAACTATTTATTAAAAAATATTAAAACCTCTATTTTAAAGCCTTCTTACTGTGCAGCATATTTTACAAACCCGCCACAGGGCCGTATGTTTACGTGTAGCATATACACTGCAGACTTTACTGTGATGGTAGCAGAGGGAAATATAGTATAAACTCTCTGTCAGCTACAGGGTGTAATGTAACGCTTGTGTACTATAACAAGTGGTTCCAAATTTAAACTCTACGGTTCTAAAGGGGAACTATACTCTGGAGGGGAAAAAAGTTTTTATATCAACTGGTATCAGAAAGTTATACAGATCTGTAATTTACTTCTATTAACCCTTTGAGGACCTGGCCAATTTCAGTTTTTGCGTTTTTGCTTTTTTCTCCTTGTGCTTAAAAGGCCATAGCACTTGCATTTTTTTCACCTAGAAACCCACATGAGCCCTTTTTTTTGTGTGCCACTAATTGTACTTTGCAATAACAGGCTGATTTTTTTCATAAAGTACATAGCGAAACCTGAAAAAAAAATTTAATGTGTGGTGAAATTGAAAAAAAAAAAAATAAATAAAATATATATATATATATATATATTTATTTATTTATTTATTTTTTTACGCCTTTCACCCTGGGCTAAAACTGTCTTGTTATACATGTTCCTCAATTCGTTACGATTACAACAATATGTAATTTGTATAACTTTTATTTAATTTGATGGCTTGTAAAAAATTCAAACCATTATTAACAAATATATGTTCCTTAAAATCTCTCCATTCCCAGGCTTATAGCGCTTTTATCCTTTGGTCTATGGGGCTATGTCAGGTGTCATTTTTTGCGCCATGATGTGTTCTTTCTATCGGTACCTTGATTGTGCATATGCGACTTTTTGATGCACAATTTTGCACTTTGGAATTGTTTTGCGCTTACGCCGTTTACCGTGCGAGATCAGGAATGTTATAAATTAATATTTTGGGCGATTACGCACGTGGTGATACCAAACATGTTTATTTATTTATTTTTATTTATAAAATGGGAAAAGGGGGGTGATTCACACTTTTATTAGGGGATGGGGCTTTTTTTATTAATAATAAAACTTTTTTTTTACACTTATACTAGAAGCCCCTCTGGGGTTCGGGTTATTCCCCCCTGGAGTTAGTGTTATTCCCCCTGGGGGACTTCTAGTATAGCCACACTGATCTCTCATAGAGATCTATGCAGTTTAGTAATGTCCGATCTCTTTAAATGCAGTTGTCAACTTTGACAACTGCATTTAAAAAGCTAATTAGCGGGCACGGCGATCGTACCATGCCCGCTGTGAACCGCTGTGGTCCCGGGCTGCATTGCGGCGGTTCAGAGCAGGGCCGTCATGCGGCCCCCCTCTGAACTCCCCTAGTGACGCCAGGACGTACGGGTACGCCCTGGGTTGTCTAGGGGTTAAAAAAAAATCTCCACTCCTCCAGGACTTATTAGCTACAGGAAATCAACTGGTGTCAGGAAGTTATATAGATTTGTAAGTTACTACTATTTAAAAAAAAAAATCTCCAGTTTTCTAGTACTTATCAGTTACTGTATGTCCTGCAGGAAGTGATATATTCTCTCCAGTCTGACACAAGTGCTCTCTGCTGCCACCTCTGTCCATGCCAGGAACTGTCCAGAGCAGGAGAGGTTTTCTATGGGGATTTGCTGCCGCTCTGAACAGTTCCTGACATGGACAGAGGTGGCAGCAGAGAGCACTGTGTAAGACTGGAAAGAATACACCACTTCCTGCAGGACATACAGCAGCTGATAAGTACTGGAATACTTTTAAATATAAGTAATTTACAAATCTGCATAACTTGCTGATACTAGCCAATTTAAATATATATATTTTTTTCTGTAATAACCCTTTAATTTAGGGTCTTACCTTTTACCTTCACCTCTGGAATTACCCTTTGCTGCAGATTATTTCCTATTTCTAGTTGTCGCATAGAGTTCACTATAAAAGTGATCAGATATCTATAGATTTCAGGTCCTAACACGTCTCCGCTTAACTCTCCATTACAAATCCTCATTTGTATTATTGACGCAAACGATCTCCGTAGTTACGAACGTTACGTGTGACTATATTTATAGCTGGGAGTAGACAATGGTTTTTTTAAGCTGGTCCCTTCCTAGTCTACACGTCCCGGCTCCGTTCTACTTTATGAATGCACCAAACCCAAGATTAATTATGTTTATTGAAATTGATTTATATTTAGACGGGAAGAGTTTCCCCCGAGGAATCGGCTTCCTCTCCTCCTCCCCGTAGAGTGTAATTATGAAAATGTGTCGAGTTAATGAGAGTGATTGATCAGAGCGGATTGCCCAGAAATTAATACATTGGCCGCTTCTCTATTTTCCCGCAAACCTTGTTAACCTGACTCACTGTGAGTGCTTCACAATTACATATAATTGCTGCCAGGATCCCATTCTATCTACATTAAATATATGTGTTCTGCTGATGGGAATGCAGGCAATTTGCCCCCCGCCAGGGTCGCACGGCTTTCTTCTACATTGTGATGTGATGGAGGGAGTGGGGGGTAACAGGGGGAGAAGGAAAGAGACAAAATCGTGTAGAAGACCACATCCTGCTAGGAGAGATGGCTGGAGGGACCGAGCAAAGAGAGAGGCCAAAGGAAGGACAAAGGCGACTGAGGGGAGAGAACAATGGACTCCAGGGCAGCTGATTTTCATGCAGTTATTGTTTCAGAAAGGGAATACGTCACCATTTATTTATTTATTAATATATTTTTAAATCTGATTTTCTTTTTTTGTTTACATTCTGTACTTTAATTTAACCCCTTAACGACATCGGGTGTACACTTACGCCCCCGTTGCCTGGGCTTTAATGCAACAGGGCGTAAATGTATGCCCGTGGTTTCCCCGATCGCTGTGTGTTCACACACAGCGATCGGGGAAGATGGCCTGCTATAAATCATAGCAGGCCATCTTAGCTTCTCGGCACGGGGGGTGGTTAACACCCCCCGTGCTGACGATCGTCGCTATTGGCTGATCAATTCAGATCAGCCAATAGCGGCAATCGGCACCTTTCCGGGTCATCGGTAACCCGATGACCCGGAAAAAATGGTGGTCAGTGCTGTCCGAGGACAGCACCGACCGCCATTACTGTAAAAAGTAATGGTGGTCACGGTGCCACCGGCCCGATCGCCGTGAACGGCGATCGGGCCGGTGGCACAGCAATCAAAGTCCTCAAATGTAATAAGTACCTACTCTGGACCCCTCAGCTAGGTAGCTGAGGGGTCCAGAGCAGGTATTTGTACATTACTCACCTGTCCCGGGGTCCCGATCGGCGCCTTCCGGGTTCGCGGCGTCCTCGTCTTCTCTTCAGGTCTTCGGCTTCTTCCGTGGGGTCCCGTTCGGCTTTTTTCGGCTCCAGCGTCGTCTTTTTCCGGATTTTGCGCTCTGCTGCCCTCTAGCGGCTGATAAGTATAATACACTTATCAGCAGCTATAGGGATGTTCAGAATGTAGTAAACTTTTTTTTTTTCCAATTTTTTTTTCTATTTTCCGCACCCTATCGCCGCTGAGTGTTGATCAGCATCGCACGAAAGTGCGATGCTGATCAGCAACCCCTCCTTTTTTGCGTAGGGTGTTTTTTTTCTATATCCTACTGCCACGGTCTGCTGATAAGTGCCGCACATAAGTGCGGCATTTATCGGCAACACCATTTTTGGCGTAGGTTTTTTTTTTTTTACTTACTGTAAAAAAACACGTAAAAAACACTACACTACATTGAATAAAGTTTGACACTACACCACTACATACCCCATATACCAATCTCCATATAAAAGTGGACCCCAAGCGTGTTTTTGGTGTCGGACGCATACGCTATTATTGCCTCCGACACCGAAACAGCCAGTGAGGATGAATGGGGGGATCCTTTTTCCCTCCATTCATCCTCATTCTCATCATCCAGTGACGTGTCTGGGGGTAGCGTAGCGTACGCTCCCCTCCAGACACGTCTTTTCCGCTAGTACAGTCCCAATAAGAGATGACGGTATGGCGTGAAATTATACAAACTCTGTGAGAGTACCTCAGGGTACACTTACAGATCAAGGGTAGGTGCACACTGCGGAATGGCGAAGGATAACCCTTTGTGCATTCCGCAGCTGGCACCCGCCGGCGGACTGATGCAGGCGTGTGTCTCCACCCATGTCATAGACTCCATCCTATGCATGGGTGGATTCCATCGTCCGTCCAAAGAATGAACACATTGGACGGAGAGCGGAATCCGCCCGTGCATAGAATGGAGTCTATGATATGGACGGAGAAGCGCGCCTGCATCAGTCTGCCGGTGGGTCTCAGCTGCGGAATGCACAAACGGTTATCCTTTGCCATTCCGCAGTGTGCACGTACCCTTAGAGTGTATGAAGGAAGGGACACCCGAATGCAGCCCCCAGATGCCCCCCCCCCCCATCCTTGGAGTTAGTGGGAAGATCATTCGGGAACTGATCTTCCCACTGCTGAATAAAGGTTACCACCTGTACGGAGATAACTTTTATACCAGCACCCCCTCTTCCGGTCACTCGCTGCCCTAGCTACTGTAGCTTGCGGCACGATCCAAAAATATCCGAAGCAGTAATAGAGCCCTAATATTTAGCAGCCATGGAGCGGACCCAGCGCTTCTGGATATGAAGGACCCCGGATCGCACCAGGACAACATTTTCCAGGTGACGTCCCCCACACTGGAGAACGGGAGACCCCAGAAGAAGTGCAGAGTGTGGGGTAACAGGGGGATCAGGAAGGACACCATTTTCCAGTGTGACACCTGTCCTGATCCCCCCGGCCTCTGCATACTGGATCGCTCCAAGGCGTACCACACGTCATCACGAGTTCTACATTATCTAAATTCTGTCCCTTATTCCTATTTCAGGGGTCACGTTGGTCCAGGGATTATTCTGATCGCCATTATGGAGTCGGGAAGGAATTTTTCCCCTGTGATGAGGCTACTGTCGTCTGCCTTACGAATTTTTTTTTTTGCCTTCCTCTGGATCAACACAGGTTAAATTTGGTGGACTCCTGTCCTTTTCAACCTTATAAACTAATAATTGGCCTAATACCCCCAAATAAATTAGAATTGTCTCTTTTTCCCAGCTAAATAGGTATGGCCGCCATTCCTATTAGAGGATGCCATGATGCAATTACAAAGCCTCTGTGCGGCCAGGACAGTAGAACCCCCCCCACAAGTGACCCCATTCTGGAAACTACACCCCAGGCCCGGACTGGTAATCTGGCGAACCGGGCAAATGCCTGCTGGACTGGCCAGATTACCAGTCCGTGGGCCGCCCGGGCTGCATAATAAAAAAAAATATTATTTAAAAAAAAAAAATCACCGCCGCAGCCCTTCTCTCTTCTTCCGGCCCGACCAGGTCACCGCAGCCCGCACGGCCTGCTCCGGTCACTGCAGCCCGCTCCTAATGTGCTCATCCAATCAATTTGGAGTAGGAGCGTGAGGCCGCTGCGGCCGGCCGTGGAGCGCACGTTGTATGTGCACCACAGCCGGCCGCAGCGGCCCCATGCTCCTTCACGTTGATTAGATTAGAGAAGCACATTAGGAGTGGGCTGCAGTGACTGGAGCAGGCCGTGCGGACTCCGGTGACAGGAGCGGGCATTAACGGGCTGCAGTGACCGGTGCGGGCTCCTGTGAAAGGTGACCGGAGCGGGCCGTGCGGGCTCCAGTGACAAGTAATCGGAGCGGGCCGTGCGGGCTCCGGTGACAGGTGACAGGAGCGGGCAGCAGTGACCGGAGCGGGCCGTGCAGCTCCGGTGATAAGAGGTGACAGGAGCGGGAAGGGCTGCGGTGACCGGGGGCCATCTATAAGGGATAGGGGGAGAAGAGAGAGGGAGCCATCTATAAGGGACAGGGGGAGAAGAGAGAGGGGGCCATCCATAAGGGAGGGGGGAGAAGAGAGAGGGGGCCATCTATATAGGAGGGGGGGAGAAGAGAGAGGGGGCCATCTATAAGAGACAGGGGGAGAAGAGAGAGGGGGCCATCCATAAGGGAGGGGGGAGAAGAGAGAGGGGGCCATCTATATAGGAGGGGGAGAAGAGAGAGGGGACCATCTATAAGGAAAGGGGGAGAAGAGAGAGGGGGTCATCTGTAAGGGAGGGGGGAGAAGAGAGAGGGGGCCATCTGTAAGGGAGGGGGAGAAGAGAGAGGGGGCCATCTATAAGGAAAGGGGGAGAAGAGAGAGGGGGTCATCTATAAGGGAGGGGGAGAAGAGAGAGGGGGTCATCTATAAGGGAGGGGGGAGAAGAGAGAGGGGGCCATTTATAAGGGACGGGGGAGAAGAGAGAGGGGACCATTTATAAGGGACAGGGGGAGAAGAGAGAGGGGGCCATTTATAAGGGACAGGGGGAGAAGAGAGAGGGGACCATTTATAAGGGACAGGGGGAGAAGAGAGAGGGGCCATCTATAAGTGACAGGGGGAGAAGAGAGAGGGGGGCATCTATAAGGAAGGGGGGAGAAGAGAGAGGGGGCCATCTATAAGGGAGGGGGGAAAAGAGAGGGGGAAATCTATAAGGGAGGGGGGAGAAGAGAGAGGGGATCATCTGTAAGGGGAGGGAGAAGGGGCCATCTATAAGGGGAGGGGAGGGAGAAGGGGCCATCTATAAGTGGTAGGGAAAGGGTGGCCATCTATAAGGGGGGAGAGGGGGCCATCTATAAGGGGAGGGAGAGGGGGCCATCTATAAGGGAGGGGGGAGAGAGAGGGTGCCATCTATAAGGGAAGGGGGGAGAGAGGGGGCCATCTATAAGGGGGGGAGAAGGGGCCATCTATTAGTGGGGGGACAACATAGGGGGGAGGGGGCCATCTATAAGGGGGGATAACATAGGGGGAGAGGGGGTCATCTATAAGGGGGGACAACATAGGGGGAGAGGGGGCCATTTATTAGGGGGCTACATAGAGGGATGCATATACTATACCGGGGTCACATAGAGTCAGCCTACATACTAAATGAGGGTGTAAAGGGGCCAATACAGATGTGCAGTGTGTATAGAGATGAGGATGGTGCCAGGGTGAGGAGCCTAATATGTCTGTCTGGCAGATTCTGTGGATTCGTGGCTCGAAGGGCCCAGGGCAGATGGAGAAGAAAATGAAAAGGGAAGAACTCCGATCAGAGAAGACATCCCCTGTGAGTCACCTGATGTAACTGCACTGTAATGTATATGGTGTACAGAACCTGTGTAGAGCTGGGTACCTCTATATGACTGTATGAGGTGATAGTAATCTGTGTACAGTGGATGTTATTTAGTAGCAGCGGTGGTATTAGTCAGTATGTGGTGGTATTAGTCAGTATGCGGTAGTATTAGTCAGTATGTGGTGACATTAGTCAGTATGCTGTGGTATTAGTATGTGGTGGTATTAGTCAGTATGCGGTGGTATTAGTCAGTATGTGGAGGTATGTGGTGGTATTAGTCAGTATGTGGTGGTGGTGTTAAACTCAGCACGGTGACCGGGGCAGGAAGCAGTCTGTCTCTGTACACTGTGTATTGGTGATGACCTGTAACTGCAGCACAGCTACATAGTACAGAGACAGAAGCTTCTGACCCCATTTACTGCGTTATCTGTAATTCCAGTCATGGCTGTGATGATACAACATGTAGCCGTGCTGCGCTCACAACATCCTCTCATAACATTTCACCGCGCGGCGAGTGGGCCTGTGTGCTCTGAAATGCCAGGGCTGATTTTTAGTCCCAGTCCGGCCCTGCTACACCCCATAAGGAATCTAACAAGGGGGGCAGCGGGGATATGGCCCCCTGGTGACGGCCACATTTGGGACGTGAAAATGAAAAAAATTGTATTTTTTATTTTCTTACCACATGTTCTACATGAGTGCCTTTCACCAGTGGGGTCCATATCCTCACTGCACCCCTTGTTAGATTCCTTATGGGGTGTAGTTTCCATAATGTGGTCACTTGTGGGGGGTTTCTACTGTCCTGGCCGCACAGGAGCTTTGTAATTGCGACATGGCCTCCATCCTCCATTCCAGCCTCTAAATGGCACTCTGTCCCTTTGGTGGCTTGCCCTGTGCCCATATGGCACATTATGTCCACATGTGGGGTATTTTCGTACTCAGGGGAAATTACCCTACACGTTTTGCATTTATTTTCTTTTTTAACCCCTTGTGGAAATGGAAAAAATCAAGGCTAGACCAACATTTAGTGTATTTTTTTAAAAAAAAATTTCTCTAAATCATTGATCTTGTCATGATTTTTTCATTTTCACAAGGGGCTAAAAGATAAAAAAAAAAACACAAAATGTGTAGAGAAATTTCCCCTGAATACGGAAATACCCCACATGTGGACATAAAGCACCAGGCGGGTGCAGGGTAAGCCTCCAAAGGGAAGGAGCGCCATTTGGCTTTTGGAGGCTGGATTTGGATGGAATGGATTTCGAGGGGCCATGTTGCATTCAAAAGGCTCCTTTGTTGCCAAGAAAGTTGAAACCCCCCACAAGTGACCCCATTATGGAAACTAAACCCCTCAAGGAATGTAACAAGGGGTTTAGTGAGCATATGGATCCCACTGGTGACGGGCACAAATGTGGAACAATGTGGCGTGAAAACAATGTTACATTTTTTACACTATAATGTTGGTCTAGCCTTGAATTTATCATTTTCACAAGGGGTTAAAAGAGAAAAAAAAATGTGTAGAGCAATTTCCCCCGAGTCCGTAATTACCCCATATATGGACATAAAGCGCCATGTGGGCATAGGGCAAGCCTCTCAAGGGAAGGAGCGCCATTTGGATTTTGGAGGTTGGATTTGGCTAGAATGGATGATGACCGCCATGTCGCATTTACAGAGCCCTCATGCTGCCATAAAAGTTTGAAAAATGCATTTTTTCACAATTTTCACGTTATTTTGGTTTTTTTCATAAAGATTTGTTATAAGTATCGACTCCAATTTACCAGAAATGTAAAGTACAATATGTCACGAGAAAACAATCTCAGAATCAGCCGGATAGGTAAAAGCATCCCGAAGTTATTAATGAGTAAAGTGACACTGGTCAAATTCATAAAATTTGTCTCTGTCCTTAAGGCCATTTCAGGCTCTGTCCTTAAGGGGTTAAAGGAGAACTCTGTCCAAAATAAACAATCTGCTACAGGCAGGGGAGTACGGGAACATAATAAAGAAGCTCTACCAATGTTGGTCAGTGAGTCTGTGAAATGGCTCTGCGAGGAATAAGAATCAGTAAGTAGAGCCTCTTTATTATGTCCCCACACACCCCTGCTTGCAGAAGTTTTTTTTTTTTCAACTGTAGTGGGAAATGCTTATAAAGTGCTTTTCTCCCCTGCACTTACTACTGCATCAAGGCTTCACTTCCTGGATGACATGGTGATGTCACTTCCTGGAAAACATGGTGATGTCCCTTCCTGGATAAAATGGTGATGTTACAACCCGACTCCCAGAGCTGTGCAGGCTGTGGCTACTGGAGAGGATAATGGCAGAGGGATGCTCAGTGTCCCTCCAGTGCCCTGTGTCCCTCAGTGTCCCCCTGTCATCATCCTTTACCGCAGCCTCAGCCCGCACAGCTCTGGAAGTCAGGGCGTGACATCACCATGTTATCCAGGAAATGACATCACCATGTTATCCTGGAAGTGACATCACCATGTTATCCAGGAAATGACATCACCATGTTATCCTGGAAGTGACATCACCATGTTATCCAGGAAATGACATCACCATGTAATCCAGGAAGTGACATCACTATGTTTATCCAGGAAGTGACATCACCATGTTATCCAGGAAATGACATCACCATGTAATCCAGGAAGTGACATCACTATGTTATCCAGGAAGTGACATCACCATGTTATCCAGAAAGTGAAGCCTTGACGCAGTAGTAAGTGCAGGGAAAAAAAAACATTTAATGCACATTTCCAGCAATAAGTGTATATTGGGGATTTGTATGACTTTTGAGGGGCAATACAATACTTTAATAACAATTTTCGCCAGACTTCTCCTTTTAGGTTAGCCATGTAAAGGTTATTCACCCCAGGCCCCTTAATGAATCCACCTGTGCAGGGAGATTTATGTCACTCATGAACTGGTTATAGATTTAACCTATCATTTAATACAAATGAAAACTCCTCCTCACATATAGGATAGCGTACAGGCCACTCCTATGTCAGTCCATGTACAGTATATTATATTATATTTCAGGATGTTTCCGCTCCTGGGCCAGGGCAAACATCTTTATAAAGTGAAAAAGTCCAGTCCACCCGGTCATGTGATCCACAATATTTCAGGTCACCAATAGATACACATGTGTACAGAGTTTATTTTTATATTTTATATGTGTTTTTTTGTAAAAAATGTTGCCGAAACCTTTTAAGTCTGTGTGTGAATGGCAGAACGACAAACAAACAAGTATTAGAAAGATCCCTTTTCATTAACCTCTCATTATAGACAGGCTCATTTAATCCCAAGCCGTTCAATTAACATCTCTTTCTGGTTTGGGTCAAATGATTGTTTAATCCTTAACATTTTAATCAGCTGTAAATTTGTAATTTTGCTTTCACAGTTTATGTTAAAGAGAACCTGTCATCCCTTTCATTCTGCCTGAACAGCTAGTCATCAGGGTCATTCCTGATGGCATTGGCTGCTATGCTGGCCGTTTCACGCGTATGCGCATCAACTGGCTTAGTGCCACTAAGCCAGTTGATGCACACGTGCGCAAAACAGAGCCTGCCTGCCATGTAACCCACGTAGAACTTGGGATTGTGTGTTATACAAATACAGTTTATGAAGAATTATGAAGTTGAGTGCCGCATGATCATTTTTCTCTCTGTCTAATGTATTTGGACCATGCAGAGCACCACATTGGCCATTGCGGTCTATGACCCATAAGTGAACAACCTCATCTGCATACAGGTACTGATTGCATCAGAGTAGTGCCAAGTGTTCTCTATTTTTCTATTAGTAGCTTTCCCTATGTTCTCTCAATTAAGCGCAGTTGGGCGGGGGGAAGCCTCTGGGGACCACTCAGTTCAGGCATGAAAGTGATGATGGGCTCCCTTTGAACCATATTGATGCATCGTTGCTTATCAGTTGCTATATGTGCAGGAAGTGGCGTTTTTTTTCTCCAGTCTGACACAGTGCTCTCTACTGCCACCTCTGTCCATGTCCGGAACTGTCCAGAGCAGGAGCGGTTTTCTATGGGGATTTGCAACTGCTCAGGTCAGTTCCTGACATGGACAGAGGTGGCAGCAGAGAGCACTGTGTCAGACTGGAAAGTATACATCACTTCCTGCAGGACATACAGAAGCAGATAAATGAGTTTTTTTCTTTTAAATAGTGTGTGGTGAGCCCCCGGATGATGTTATAGTGGTGGGACGGCCGGTCACTTGCTAGATGGAAGTGTGACTCTGCTCCTTTGGTGGTTGGCCGAGATACAGCCAGGCATTAAGTTTTTGTCACGTGACACCAGTACCAGGTGGGCACAGATGGTGTGATGGCACCACCACCCCCAAATAGTCAGACCCGCCAACCACAGGAAGGGTAGATGTCCCAAGGTTGCGGTGTATATGCTGTGTAGGTGGTAGTAAATAATCACAGACTCCATGGATAACTTTGGCTTGATTTCCTATTGGCAAATATGCAACAGGTAATACAGATGAGCTCAGACATACACTTGATAAAGTTCCATTAAATACTTGAGCATAGAACCACCAGATCTGTGGGATAAGTGCTGAGTAGGATGTAGTGGTATTGGTAGAGATGTACTGCGGTAGCATAGTGTCATGGCCGCGGCGGCGTCCCGTGCTCCGGGCCGCCGCCGCGACCTCCCTCTGTCCCACGCAGCTGCCGGGGTCCTTGTGCAGGGACCCGGCGCTGCTGTCTGTTCGGCCCTGGGGGGCGCCTCACCTTGTCCCGCTCCGGTCCCCGTCTGTGCCGGCTGGCGCGCGCGTCCCCGCCTCCTAGGGCGCGCGCGCTCCGGCTGTCTCAGATTTAAAGGGCCAGTCCGTCCCTAATTGGTAGTTGCACCCAATCACTCCCTATAAATCCCAGCGTGCCCTGTCCCTCGTGTTGGAGCCTCTACATGCTTCCCATAGCGTTTGGCCCAGCTCCCTGTTGTTCCTGATTCCTATCCGCTACCTGGTCCTTAGTCCCTGTTCCTGATTCCTATCCGCTACCTGGTCCCTAGTCCTTGTTCCTGGTTCCTGCTCCCCTGTTACACCATTGCTCCTGTGTTCAGCCTGTCACCTGCGGTTACGCCTACTGACCTCTGCCAGCACCATCTCCTGCCTACTGCTCCTGCCACGCCTCGCCTGCCGTCACTAGCAACCAAGCCAGGGGTAGCGACCTGGGGGTCGCCTGCCGGAGCAAGTCCATTAGGCTCCGCTCCCTGGTGAGGTTAGTGCCATCGCTGGTGACGGTCCAGTGGATCCACTACTCCAGGTGTTACACATAGTAGAGAGGAGGGTGCCGTGAGAGTCCCAACCCAAGTAGTAATGTGCTCTGCCGTGAACCTGTGCCCGTGTATTGACCTTTCTAGAGTCTTCACACCACCTTATGCCCACTAGCATTGGCTGAACTGTACTAATAGGTGACACAGGCCCTAGACCTTGTTACCTGGGATGAGCAGAGTGTTGAGGGTCCCCTGGCTGACACTTGCGCTGTGAAATGGAGTTCATAGACTTTTACAGTAACATTGCTCCACCCGGATTAGTTCCTAGCTCTTTGGCTCTTTTGTAGATACTGTCCTGCACTGTTGTTTCTCCTAGTCCACAGGGTGGGTTGAGGTGATCTGTTGGTAGTCCTTTCCTGAGAGGTTTAACACTGCATCATACGCGGTATAAGCACTGAGAGAGGAGTTTGTAACAGAGCACTTTCCTGCGTCCTACCCATGCGGGGTACTGACTAAGACTACTCCTCTTCCTTACGGGGGGACCTGACAGAGGGCCAGGGGCCAGGTAGGATCACTGTGGAAAGCAATCTGGTCTGCGTCCTTCCTCCACAGAATCCCAACTAAGACTCCTCCTATCTAGTGGTCATCTCTTAATACTACTTGAGCTAAAATAAGACCACAAAAAATACAAACTTTTGTGAAGGGTATAAACAGCAACACCACTAGTGGGACAGTACAAGTAATTTTTAAACTGTATAAATTTCTGACACCAATTTGAATTTCAGACTCCGCTTGAAGTTTCACCTGTCCCATTCAACCGGCTTACAATTGACTTGTCAATTCTTTGGGTCGATGGCGGAGTGCGTGTGAGATGTCCTATTGAAACAATGAGACAGACGGAACTTCAAGCAGAGTACACGGCGCAGACTTCACTCAAAATGCCTCCCAAATTCCATGGTGTGAATGGCTGCTTATCCAAAGAACATGTAGCAGTGCCTCAGAGCGGCTAGCCTATCAGCAGCTATAGTCATTGTAACAGGTCATACTAACAGCATAGACCACAACTTTGCTGGATCGTCCAGAGGCCGAAGTGGGCCCACAGAGGCTAGTAATAGACACTTGTCTACATCTTCTAGTCCTTTCTGCAATGAGTCTTAGTTACTCTTAACAAATGAAAAATGTTGGAACAAAATACAATTTCTATATTTCTTAAAATACAGGTTACCTTTGTTATCCCACAGTAAATTCATGGCCTGCCAGCCAGATTGATTTATATTGAAATCCAAGGAGACAGAACAGTAGTTACTTCCTCCATCACTGAAGAGAGATCCATAAATCGGTAATCTGGTCCGCCTGACGGGTGTCTGATGAAGAAGAAGAATAGAAAAAAAATATAGTTTCCAATACCTGGTCATATTTCACGCTCTACAGTCATTTTGTCATTCAATCTAATGGACTGCCAATAATAGTGGAGAAGTCCAACTGCCTGATCTTTGTGGTTCTCGAGTGATGAGCAGATCTAGGACCACTAAGTTGGTTATACATCACCCCATGTTTCCCACCCGAATACAATTTTTTTACTCCGTTGGAGTCTTGATTTATCGAAATGAGATGTGATCAGTGTCGCACTGGCCCACCAGAGGACTGGAGGATCCTCCGGTGGGCCCCCAGCTTTAGAACCTGCACTAGCAGTGACTGACATGTTGTTTGTCACTGGTTCTTCATTTGTTCTTTGGTTCTTCATTGTTGAGCCCCCAGGATCATTTCCTCTTGTGGGCCCCAGATACCCCAGTCTGACACTGGACATGATATTTATTATGGGCTGTCCAGTGGTCAGGGGTGGGTTATAATGCGGGAGGTTTAGGTGGTCGCCCTTGGGGGCCACAGCTATCCAAACTGCCCCCAGGTGAGAGCAGCTGCATTGGTGTGAGTGAGCTTTTTCGCCAGCACCAGGTCCAGCACCATGTTCGCACATGAGAGGTCTCAGGGTAGGGGTATTGGTAGGTGTATTTTACTGTTTGACCAATTGATATCTGAGGAGTGATAGGACCATCGATTTTGCTTCTTGTACAAGAGATCATAGAAATTAAAAAGAAACTGAGAAATAGGTTCCAAATAATGTAGGCTGCCAGAGAACAGCTGTACGATAGCTACTTCCAGTCCCAGAAATGTATAAAGACTACATCATCATAGACTATAATAACGTGTAGATTCCGCAACATTCATTTTAGGTACATTCATATACTTAAAGGGGTTATCCAGCGCTATAAAAACATGCCCACTTTCTTCCAGAGACAGCCCCACTCTTGTCTCCAACTTGGACGGGGTTTCGCTGCTTAGTTCCATTGAAGTGAATGGAGCTTAACTGCAAACTGCACCTAAACAGGAGTAAAATCCGCATCATCAAATACGCAGCAAAAAATCCACATCAGCATGAGCTTTCCCTAAAGTCTTTATTTTCAGGAAAAATATTTTCACGTTAAAATTTGTAGACTGAAAAATGATGTACATGGTATCCCTTAGGTCCCTGATTGATCTCTTTAGTAGTTACTCTTAGTTACATAATAGGGAATACCTTGTTAAAAATAAAAATAAAAAAAAACAATTTATAGATAGATAAATGTTGGAACGAGTTATAAAACTGGGGTAATAATAAAGTGATATTTAAAGAAGTTGTCCAGTGACCTTATATAAAACAAGCCAACATCCTGGCGTTTATTTTTAAATGTATCCGAGAGGCATTAGTGTCAGCCAGCTCCTTTCTCTCCATGTCCGTATTTTACTTTTCTCCCTTTTCTGAGTGGTTAGCACTCCTCCGGGTAAGACCTATGTGACCCCAATCAGCAGGAAGCACCTGTGCACACATGGCAAGTACCTCCTATTCTTCCCATTCTACCTGCAGGAGTAATGGTGAGTAGCAAGACCATGTTCACACTTGTGTTGCTTGGTGGCAGCTCTCTCTGTTGGCGGCGTCTGCTGGGTTCGGGGGGGCCCTTTGGGATTGGTCCTGTGACGGGGGTTGCAGGGCCATTCTATGGCCTCCCTTCCCTGCTTGCGCTCGCTTTGCGGGTTTGCGGTCGCTGACCAACACAGTGTTGAGTATAGGGACTCATGTGATCCAGGGGACCTGCACGTGGTACATGAGGCAATATGGTTTGATCAAATTATATACCAACATCCTGGCGTTGGTTTTTAAATGTAGCCGAGAGGCATTAGTGTCAGCCACAGGTGTGAGGTGCAACAGCTCCTTTCTCTCCATGTCGTATTTTATATAAAACTAAACCATACTTACCTACCCCTGATCCACCTACCCCTGTTCCACCATGTGTCAGTCCTTACTTGTTATTGCTTCTTCCTAGTTATAAGAAATGTCCACTCAGCCTTTCACCATTGTGGCTAGTGATTGGCAGAGACAACCTTTCTTATAACCAGGAAGAATTGGTGATGAACATGGACTGAAAGACGAGGACGCAGCAACTGTGGTGGGATCAGGGTATTTGAGTACAACTTTTTTTTTTAACATCATATAAAAAATAAAAAAATGTCATTTTTACGGTTATACTTCACAATAATCAAATAATAGGGGATAAAGTGTAAATAATTATTCTGTTTACAGATTTCAATAAATAGGTGATGGGGGAATAGTTAATTTTCTGAGTCCTTAGAGCCCCACCTCTAATACTCTACCAATTACTTGAAGTAGACCCCTTATTTCACGACCACATTGAGAAGGAGTTTGTAAGGAGCGGCGATCTAGCATGGGCCTCGTTCAGAGACCACCTCTCCATTCCAGCTCCAGATACCCCTTTACCTTCTATGAGACATAAATACATGAAATACTGGAGTTGTTTTTACCTATTTAGCTATAAATTCACAGTACAAATCCCGGCAGCAGCCTCTGACAGTCCACACACTCAAAGCACATTAAAATAATATTTGGCGCTAATGCAACAAACACATGGCGAATCTCTAAAGTCTATTTTTTACATCTCATTAGGTTTAAGAGTTAAGAAACAGCTCCTTTTATTCTAAGCTTATTCTGAAGCTTAACAGTATAGATGATTTCCATAATTTAGAATAAAAAAGAGTAAAAACATAACCTTGTTAGTGTTTTAACAGAGCAATTACGGCTCCTTCACAAGCTGGTAGCAGTTAACCATATTTATGATCCCACATTAAACACTTAGCATAAAGCACAAATACCGGTCATTATCCTCAAGTATCTTAATTCGGAACATATGCGGTTCCCTTTTTTTACTTTTCATTTAAATCAGCAGGTTTGTCATTTCATTGTAGGAAGATTCCAGGATGAGGTAGCCCCATTTGGAAAAGTTTGGTAAGTTTAGTATAATTACGTAAGCCAAGGCCTGGTAGACTCTAAAGTTGGTCATATGCTTCAGAATAAACTTGATTTTCGTAGGATCACCCAAGCCCCTGAGGTCTCATGACTATTCCCTGATGGTAGATATTGAGGGAGAAAACAGTTGTGCATGTTGGTTTCCTACATGTCCAACAATTTTTAGAGTTGTCAAAGCTGACATCGACATTTCATCGGCCTTACTCATTGGTGGGGCAGTGGTTTCAGATCAACTTTCCCCACCACCATCATAGGGAACCAATCTGTTGTCAGGGCAGCCCAAGGCATTTGGTGGACCTCCATGGCTGCCACTACTTTGCTACTGTCCTAGGCAGAGATGAGAGTTCCTAACCCCTCCACCTCCAGAATCTCATAGGTAGAGGTGAGAGCGCCTGACTCTCCTCCTCCATTACTTCTCTGGTGACCGCAGAGACCAGGTGACCGCAGTCTTGTAGCTGGCGCCGCTTTGACGAGCCCTATGGTACCTCTTATGCCTGAATAAAGTCGGATTGCCTATTCACACTTGGTGAGTGCCGTCTAAAGTTTCTGTTTTATATATTGTATCTTTTGTGACCTCTGAAGACAGAGCACCACTGATTTACTGGCACATGCTTCATATCCAACACCTAGTGAGTGGAGAGCCAGGGTGTGCTATCTTCTATTATCTATGCATGGGGTTGTAACTACCAATAGAACAGTATTTATTTCTGCATTGTAGTGGCACACGGTATAGAACCTTAAGATAGACCCCTTTTACTAAACCATACACTTTATTAGGTGTAAAGATGTTTAAAAAGTGTATACTTTTTTTTTTTTTTAATGGGGCATCAGTCGTGTTAGACTAAATCCAAAATACGGAATTTACATTGCACCCTCCTCAAAACAATATATGCAGCCCAAAATTGTGTCGTTGGAAAACACATCTTGCAAACCCTTGTACTACAGGCGGAGAGGTTTGTACTTCTGCATTGTGGTGTTGGGTTACTAAAAGTGGAGCAGTGTGTACAGTACTTCTACATTGTGCTGTTGGGATACCACAGGTAGAGTAGTATGTACGTCTGCATTGTGGTGTTAGGTTACTACAGGTGGAGCAGCATGTACTTATGCATTGTGGTGTTGGGTTACCACGGGTGGAGCAGTATCTACTTCTGTATTGTGGTGTTAGGTTACTACAGGTGGAGCAGCATGTACTTATGCATTGTGGTGTTTGGTTACCACGGGTGGAGCAATATGTACTGCTGCTTTGTGGTGTTAGGTTACCATGGGTGGAGCAGTATGTACTACTGCATTGTGGTGTTAGGTTACTACAGGTGGAACAGTATGTACTTTTGCACTGTGGTGTTTTGGTTACCACAGGCACAGCAGTATACGTTACTGCTGTTCAGTGTTAGTGTACTACAGGTGAAGCAGCATTTATTTTTGCACTGTGGTGTTGGTTTATCACCAGTGGAGAAGTCTTTATTGCTGCACTAGATTGGTACTGAATCGGTTGATTATGTACCTCACATGGCAATATTTGGCACAGTATGGTAGTATGTGTTTGTTGGTGAGGTCCCATCATCAGCATGGACTGGCTGGTGAGGCACAGGTTAGTTTGAGAAGCCCTGCTCTATACGAATTATAAGAAATTTATAACATTTTCATTATTTTTCTTTGTTTTTCCATTTTTCCACAATTAAAAGACTTTTATGCCCGAGACACGCACCATGGTATCATTACACTAGAAGTGGGAATACAGGCTCAGCTGTGCTCGGGTCCTACTGACAGCAGAAGACAATGATCTGTTCATGTTAGATCTCAAGCACTGACTTGTCACCTTAAACGCAGCATGTTCTGTCATGATAACATAGTGACTCGCAATGTCAAACAGCTGCTAGTTAAAAGGGAAGCCGCTGACTTTTATAGATTTCTGATTGTCTAAAACGAATATTAAAAGTCAAATCTGCATGTGACCTTAAACTAAACTTCATTAAGATTCTATAGATCTCGACAAGTTTGACTATACGGCTCATTTACGAACTGTCCAGAACATTCACGGCAGAATGTATATAGTCATGAGCGTGGCTATATACCTGCTGTGGCCACCACAGCTTCTATAGGAATAGAAAGTGCTCAGTGTAATCTTAGACTAGACAGTGTAAGAATGTGTCGTGGTATTAGGCCGTTTAATAACTCTGTCGTCATCTTAGACTGTCTAGTCTAACTTGAGACCAATTATTAGTTGGTGCCAGATAGAGAACCCGAAATCATGTATATTTTTGGCATATGGGGGGAGATTTATCAAACATGGTGTAAAGTGAGACTGGCTCAGTTGCCCCTAGCAACCAATCAGATTCCACCTCTCATTTTCTAAAGAGTCTGTGAGGAATGATAGGTGGAATCTGATTGGTTGCTAGGGGCAACTGGGCCAGTTTTACTTTACACCATCTTTGATAAATCTCCCCGTGGTATTTTTTCTAACAAACACCTAGTCTATTAATCATCTGATCAACACAGATCTGGCTTAAAGGGTTGTCCAGCAAAAATCTTGTTCTTTCAAATCAACTGATATCAGAAAGTTATAAAGATTTGTAATTTACTTCTACTAAAAAATCTCAAGCCTTCCCATACTTATTAGCTGCTGTATGTCCTGCAGGAAATGTTTTATTTTCAGTCTGACACAGTGCTCTCTGCTGACATCTCTGGCCGAGACAGGAACTCTGTCTCGATTTTATATAATTCCCCATAGAAAACCTCTCCTGCTCTGGACAGTTCCTGTCTCGGCCAGAGATGTCAGCAGAGAGCAGAGAGTCAGACTGAAAATAAAACAACATTTCCTGCAGGACATACAGAACTTACTGACACCAGTTGATTTGAAAGAAAAACATTTTTGCTGCACAACCCCTTTAAGATCCCAAAGAGTGAAAGCAATAAAAAGCCCTTACCACCTTAAGAATATATATATATATATATATATATATATATATATATATATATATATCACATTGAAAAAGATAAGGTCTAATAGTGCTAAAGTAAAAGAGGGGGGGGGGGGAATCTAATCGGTACGCTGTTTATCTTTTTGCAATGAATTTTGGCTGATTTTTCAATGTGCACTTTGGTTCTGTATACATCCAGTATACATGTCATTAAGCTTATTTGTTTATTATTACTACGGGTATTTATAGGTATTTTCCACAGCTCTTTTTATTTTTCTAAAAATCTCATCCCTCTTTTGCACTGGAGGACAGTTATTCATACTGGTTCTCTTTGCCTCGCTGTATGCAGTTAACAGAAATGAATCACTGCCCCTTGTGGTTAAAAGTAATATTGCAACACTGTTAACCATATTTAGTTCTGGCATACAGAAATGTATTGAACATTTTGGGTGGCACAAATCCAAAAATATTGCTTATGTTTTAAAGATTCTGTATGAGGAATTTTCTGAATATACTGTATACTGTAATAGATCAGACCATGGAACTCAGGTGTTTTTAATGGGGTACACAGGAGAATTCATTTATTTTTTGCGAATCAACTGGTTCCGGAAAGTTATACAGATTTGTAAATCACTTATATTTTTAAAAAACTCTCTTCCAGTACCTATCAGCTGCTATATGTCCTGCTGGAAGTGGTATATTCCTTCCAGTGTGACACAGTGCTCTCTGCTGCCACCTCTGTCCATGTCAGGAACTGTCCATGTCAGCAACAAATCCCCATAGAAAACCTTTCCTGCTCTGGACAGTTCCTGACATGGACAGAGGTGGCAGCAGAGAGCACTGTGTCACACTGGAGAGAATACACCATGTCCTGCAGGACATGCAGCACCTGATAATTACTGAAAGACTTTTTTTTTTTTTTTTAAATAGAAGTAATTTACAAATCTATATCACTTTCTAACATTTATTTTAAAACATTTCCCCCCCCCCCAGAATACCTCTTCTAAGGGATTAAATATGTCCGCTATAAGACAAGTAAGATACATGATAAAATTAGGTGCTATTCTGAGTGCCATAAACTTCACCATGTGGGACACCATTGGCTAAATGAATCCTTGCAGTTGATCTCAATGTTAAATAAGAATGTGTGAAGTTTCCTTAAAGGGGCTATCCAGCGAAAATCTTTTTCTTTCCAAACAGCTGGTTTCAGAAAGTTATACAGATTTTTTATTTACTTCTATTTAAAAATCCCAAGTCTTCCCATACTTATGAGCTGCTGTATGTCCTGCAGGAAGTGGTGTATTCTTTCCAGTCTGACACAGTGCTCTCTGCTGCCACCTCTGTCCATGTCAGGAACTGTCCACAGGTGCAGCAAATCCCCATAGAAGACCTCTCCTGCTATGGACAGTTCTTGTGTCGGACAGAGGTGGCAGCAGAGAGCACCGTGTAAGACTGGAAAGAAAACAACACCTATAAACCTATAAAGGGGCCAACCCCTTTAAGAAGTAAAGAACTAAATTACAAATCTACATAACTTTCTGAAACCAGTTGATTTAAAAAAAAAAAGATTTTCACTGGAAAACCCCTTTAAGTAGAACGTTTGCAGTACACTCGATGAGGCTCTCACGCCCCGTATTCTCTGTTTACAACCTCAGCTTCTGATTTCTAACTTAGAAAATCCGACACGACTTGAAAGGAGGAGTGTGAGTATTTCTTCTTGTATCTAATGTATCTGGACTCGTCCTTCCTATTAATTTGCATTGATACCATCTTGTATCCTGATAAGAATTCCTCTAATTAGAATATACTGATGCTAATAAGAACCCCCAGCGAGAATCCCGGCCATTAGAGTTGTCTGGATCCTGCTTTATGCGGCTCCTTCTGGCTGTGACAGAGTGTGAAGTCTCTCTTTTAGATGTAGAGCTGGATACGGTGTAAATCTTCTCTAGTGGACATATGAAGTCGGTGTTACATTGATTTGCTGTCGGAGTGGAGAGCTGTATGTATAATGTGAAATAAGAAGGGTTTACCCAGGGCATTAGTTTAAAGGCGCCGTAAACTTTCAGCAACCTGCAACTTTTTTATGGTGATTTTTTTATTTTTTATTTTTGCAAAATTAACTTTATCGGCTTATACTTCAGTAGCCATTATTTTTGAATGGGATCTTTTTGGTGCAACATATAGATGTCATAAAGCGCCCCCCATTCCTATGAGATAAACCGGATAGATAGACTTATTCATGTACTACAAAGCCACTGATTGATTTGAGCAAGTGTCATGTTATATTACTTTACTGTATTGTGCCTGCAATTGTGATGTAGTTGTAGTACTCGGCCAGTGATAGTAATTGTTGTGACGGTCCAGCACACAGGTGTGATGTTGATACCTGTTTTATACATGGCCGGCAGTGTTTCCCAAATGGTCGGTAACCTGCCGGGTTGTTCTGGGTCCCTTGGACTCTTGTAACGGCAACTGACCCACCCGGACTGTCGGTACCACCACCCACAGAAGGGGGGAAATAACCCAAGGTGTGCGGTTGTGTGTCTATAGGTGCTGGTGCAGATAGAGGATGACAGAGTCCCAGTAGTATAAAAATATAACAGCTTTACTGTAAGGCTTTTCAGTATAACAGTACACGTTTTACAGACAGTAATCTTGACACACTGGAGGGCTTGAGCTTTGTGCTTGGAGGAGGAGCTTAAGAGAAGCAAGAAAGGTAGTTGTAGCAGTGTAAAGTAGAAAGTAGAGTAAAGGAGAGAAGTTTGCCAGATGAGCCCTAACTCAGTGTAGCAATGTACTCTTCACTATTGATGTCTCTTCAATAGTGAAGTGTTACTTGTACTTGTTTTTAGACTGTTTGACCACCTTCTGCCTCCTGGTATCATAGTACCCATCCCAGTAGGGTAGTACATGCCTCAGCCATGGTTATCTGGGTGTAGCTAGGTGTCCGAGGTTTCCAGTTACCTGCACTGCACAAAAGGATACGTAGGCCTTCTGTACTGGCTGCTTTGTCCTATCGAGGTTAGTTCTTCTCTTGTCTGGATACTGACCTGCTTTTTGTAGACGTGTTTCTGGCGTGGGTCAGGGGTTCTTTGGTCACTACTCTCCCTTGGGTGTGCTTAGCACTGCATAGTAGACAAAGTGATAGTAGTAAAAGACCTGCTGGTCTCTAACTGCATCTGTGCACGTTGGTGACTAGACTCAACTGCCCCCGAAGCTAATTAACTCCTCCTACAGGGGGTGAGTGTGTGTAGAGAGTCAGAAAAGGTAGAGAGCACCTCCTACTTATCAGCAATAAACACCTTGGTACAACAGAAACATTAACCCATGACCTTCCTCAGCTGTGCGTATAAGAACATACAAATATATGAAACACTGACACCTAGCGGTGAAACTGCAAATACCTCATTCACCACTTAACATGAAGTGAGAACTTTGTGACAGGTTCACAGAACACTAACAGTGGGACACCACACAATGTCTGCTGGACATTAGTTTAATGGCCGCCTGTAGTTTTCTCCATAGGAATTTAGTTTCTTTTCAAGAGTTCTCATATCAACCATTCCCTAAGATGGCTTCTTTTAAAAGCTGGTCACACTATTCAGATAAGCTGAGCATGCATGTGTTCTCAATGTGGAGAGAGTGGTAACCTTCTGCTAGACAGTGTAGTGTCCCACTGAGGTCAACTTGCTCAACTCTAGTGTCTACCTTTACCTTTCTGAGCCCTTAGCAGGCTCAAAATAACATTACAGCCACTTGGTAGTGACATATAGAGCATAAACAACCGATGATGTTCTTCAAGCTAATCATCCCATTCCATCTGTACATGGCTCCGTCACTGCATTAACACCTATAGACAACACATCCCTAAGCTACACGCTTTTCAATCACTTTCTCTTGTACAATATTGATGCCAGTCTTCATAATGAATATTTTAACGTTATTTTGCTTTTCCGTGTAACTTGTTAGCATTGGATTATGTTAAATATTATTTCCACATATTAATTCCACTCTAATAAGCACGTGTACTTGTTGCTGAATGTTCTAGTTAAAAATCCAATAAAAAGGGATTTGGAAATAAAAAAAATAATTTTGTTTGTTTCCTGTTTGGAGAGATGGAAGTGCATTGAGGGAGCTCTGAATCCGTTTTCACTTCTAGAGTCGTAGATGGATAAACTGCAGACCATTTCTGAGGACATAAACATTCTTAAAGTAGAAGCTATGGATGTCAGAGAGGGGGTTCCTCCCATCTAGGACCCTACTATATCTGAAAACACAAAGACATGTTCAAAAGGTATTCCAAACTCATAGTCAGGGGCGTAACTACCACTATAGCAGCCATAGCGGCTGCTATGGGGCCCGCCGCATCAGGGGGCCCCATGGCCTGCTCCTGCAATACACTGGGCCCCCTGAGCCGTCATAAAAAGTTTGCTATGGGGCCCAATCAAAAGTTTGCTATGGAACCCAATCAAAAGTTTGCTATGGGGCCCAGCCATTTCTAGTTACGCCCCTGCTCATAGTCAAGTCAAGCCATGGCATGTTGCTAGCATGAGCCATCCGTTTATCATCCAGGGTGTCTGACCTCTGAGATCTCAATTCTTGCAGTTTCTTACTAAGGCTTTTTGATGAAGAAAAACCCATTTAAAGAACAGGACATGATGTAGTATTACTACCTGGCTTGACTGGGCAACACATAATTCTCCAGCAACAACATTGCATCAGTATTCCTGCCACAAGTCTTGATTTGAATGTGGGTCAGATAATCCAGTCCAAGCCATCAGAAGATCAGCCAAAGACCTCATTCACATGTCCATAATGTGGACCACAGCTATAGACAGCACTGTAGAGATGCAACCATTGTGGACCATACTAGAGCCCACCAGCTGTGTGCTACTCCTCCCTGCTGTGTGCGTGCTTTACAAGACAGTCCAAGAGATTTAAAGTCCAAGAGATTTACCATTGGAGAACGCAGGCCTACCGGGCACCTCTTTTGGCTTATTCTAGTTATTGGTTTTGTGTATGAAAATCCAGACCCCAACTGGAAAGAAAAATAACACATCTTAAGTTTGTGAAAGAGACAAGGTCCATGTAAATCAGGATTTGTTAAGGTTCTTGGAAGAATTCTTGTCATTGGTAGAAACTTTTGACAACTCTTTAGACATGTTAAAAGTTACTGATTGCATCAGCTCTCAATCCTTAAACCCCATACGATACTAAGATACAGCAGGGTAGGAGGGAAATACCACTCCCGGGCCACCATGGACTTCTGATCTGTTCACTTCATAAACTCTAATGAACGAACAAGAGAAATTTTACTGCCTCCCCGTGGCTATATCTCAGGATCACAACAAGTCCCCGAAGTAAAAACTGCAGTGCAAGCCATAAGTTTTTTTTTTAAACATTATTTAATTTTTCCAAAGATATTGATTATAGGGAAAGAAAGGTTAAGCTGTAAATAAGAAGTATATGTCTGAGGAAATGTTGAAAGTTACCCCAAAGAATTTCAACCACAATCCGCGCTTTATTTTATGCTTATTTTGCTAGAAATTCCGCCTGGAAAATCTGTACAGAGCAATGTCCCATTGTGTTCAATGGGAATTTACGCACAGTATGTTCTGCCGCGTGTCCTCTTTCCGCCCGAAGAATTGGGTGGAATCTGCTGAGAAATCCCATAGAAGTCATTGGGGCTTTGAATTTTCACTTTCTACTCGAAGAAGAGGAAATTTCAAGCAATAAACTTTCCTCCTCAATTCCTTACCTTTTTATCAGTGCGCACATACGCTAACACTTTAAGTTAGAACTGAATGTGGATCATAACTGGAGACAGGCCTGTATTCATGCTGCCCTAGGCACTTTGCATGCTGAGGCGCCCCCCCTGGCACTGGCAGGTTACATGCATGATATGTACCCTGGCACCAGAGGCGTAGCCAGTATTTCCTGCACCCGGGGCAAAGATTCAGTTTGCCCCCCCCCCCCCCCCGCTATGGAGTGTGAAGCTGCCGGGTGGAATAACAGACTTCCCAGCATCATGTATCATGATGCTAAAGGCGTTTGTATGTTTGTGGGATACTGCCCTAGAAATACCAGGAAAACATGGATACAGTCTGTGGCTGTATCCATGCTCTCCAGGACTCCCTAGGGTGGCATTGTTCGGCTAACGTAGTGACAGGATAGTGATTACAGTACAGTTACATCCAATGACTCGCAGGAGATGTTTTCTCTCATCAGTCATCAGTTGTTCTCATTTCTTCTCCATTCAGTCCAGGCCATCATCAAGACTTTTTTCAGCCATGTCTTGTCCCCACAGCATCTATCAGACAAGCATTTTAGGCTTCACATGTTTCCAGGTCCCTCCTCCAAGTACTGACAATCCCCTCTCCTGTGCCTCCAAGTAGTAATAACCATCCCCTTCTGTGCCCAAAAATAGCAATAATCCCTACTCCTTGTTAGGGCCACAGCGGCGTCACGTGCTCCGGACCGCCGCGGCACCCTCTCTCCCGCATCTGCAGCAGCCTGTGTCCATAGGCAGGGACCCGGCGCTGCTGTTACTTCGGCCCCGGGGGGCGCCTCACCTCACCGCGCTCCTGTCCGCGCTCCTGTCCCCGCCTCCTAGGGCGCGCGCGCGCCGGCTGTCTCAGATTTAAAGGGGCAGTGCGCTCCTAATTGGCTTGTATGTTAATCACTCTCCTATAAGTTCCAGCCCTGCCCCCTTCCAGGTGTTGGAGCCTCTACATGCTTCCCATAGCGTTTGGCCTAGCTCCCTATTGTTCCTGATTCCTGTCCGCTACCTGGTCCCTAGTCCTTGTTCCTGATTCCTGTCTGCTACCTGGTCCCTAGTCCTTGTTCCTGGTTCCTGCTCCTCTGTTACACTATTGCTCCTGTGTTCAGCCTGTCACCTGCGGTTATGCCTACAGACCTCTGCCAGCACCATCTCCTGCCTACTGCTCCTGCCACTCCTCGCCTGCCGTCACTAGCAACCAAGCCAGGGGAAGCGACCTGGGGGTCGCCTGCCGCAGCAAGTCCATCCCGCCTTGCGGCAGGCTCTGGTGAAAGCCAGCGGCCCCTTAGACTCTGCTCCCTGGTGAGGTTAGTGCCATTGCTAGTGACGGTCCAGTGGATCCACTACTCCAGGCGTTACAGTAGGCTCCAACCATGGATCCCGGCGAGGTGCCTGATATCCGTGAAGTAGCCCGAGTGGTCGCCCTACAGGCTCAACAGATCCAGCAACAGTCACAGCTGATCCAACAACTGACCGCAGCCGTACAGCAGCCTACCACAGCTCAGCATTCATCACCTCCTGCAGCCTCTTCAAAACTACGACTGGCTCTCCCAAGTAAATATGGAGGTGACCCCAAGTTGTGCAGAGGATTCCTGACCCAATGCACTATGCATATTAAACTTCTAAACAGTCAGTTTGCCACCGAGCGCTCTAAAGTGGCTTTCATCATCAGCCTATTGGAAGGTAGAGCTCTGGCCTGGGCCACACCGCTGTGGGACCGTGATGACCCTGTTGCTGCTAACCTCCAAACCTTCCTGGCCGAGTTCCGCTCTGTCTTTGAGGAACCTGCCTGTGCGTCTTCGGCTGAGACTGCTCTCCTCAATCTATCTCAAGGAACATCCTCCGTTGGTGATTATGCCATCCAGTTCCGCACCCTGGCTGCAGAACTAGACTGTATGAGGCCGCCCTAATTGCCACCTTTAAAAAGGGCCTGTCCAGTCGAGTGAAAGATGTGCTCGCTGCCCGAGACCTTCCTACCTCCTTGAACGAACTCATTCTACTGGCTACCAGAGTCTACACCAGGTTTTCCAAGAGAGAGGAGGAGGTCCGGCAAGAACGGCGTTTGAGTCTGCCCCGTCGCCATCCCCGGCTGGCACCGGTGTTCCAGAATCCCGTTGCTTCTATGCCCCAGTTGTCTCCAGAAGTTCCTATGCAGGTGGAACGAGCTCGCCTGACGACTGATGAGAGGGCCCATCGACTGGAGCTGAATTTCTGCCTCTATTGCGGTGGCGCTGGTCACTATCGGCAGAGATGTCCCGAACGTCCTCAGCGTCCGGGAAACGCTCGCACCTAGGTCCGGTGGGAGAGGCCTCCCTAGGTGTGAATGCCACCTCTCCAAGGTTGACTATGCCAGTCTCCATCCAGACACCCTCAGGGCAAGTTCTCCAGACTACTGCCCTCATCGACTCTGGAGCTGCTGGCAGTTTCATTTCTGCTTCGTTGGTCCAAAGATGGCGGCTACCCGGGATCCAGCTAGCCCAACCCCGCTCTATCTCTTCGGTCACGGGCGAGATTCTTACCGAAGCTGTGCACTGCCAGACTGCACCTCTAGTCCTCCAGGTGGGCGCGTTACATCAGAAGAGGATCTCCTTCTACGTCTTGCGCCATTCCTCTTCCAACATCCTGCTGGGTCTTCCTTGGCTGCAATTACATACCCCTAAGCTGGACTGGAGAACTGGGGAGGTTCTCAGCTGGGGTCAGGACTTTCCAAATCGGTGTCTCAGGTCTCCTCAACCCAAGTGCTCTACGAGGTCACCTGCTTACGCCAAGCCTCTATCCGGACTACCAGAGGAATACCAAGACTTTGTTGATGTCTTCTTGGCCAAGGAGGCGGATTCTCTACCACCTCATCGGCCCTATGATTGCCCTATAGACCTTCTTCCAGGAACTTCTCCTCCACGTGGTCGAGTATACCCTCCCTCTGTGCCCGAGACTGAAGCCATGTCCTCCTACATCCGGGAGAACTTACAGAAGGGCTTCATCCGTAAATCCACGTCTCCCGCTGGCGCTGGATTTTTCTTTGTGCAGAAGAAGGACGGTTCCCTCCACCCATGCATAGACTACCGGGGCTTAAATAAGGTGACTGTCAAGAACCGTTATCCTCTTCCGCTAATCCCCGAACTATTCGACCGTCTCCGTGGAGCTAGGATCTTCTCCAAGCTGGATCTCAGGGGAGCGTATAACTTGATCCGTATTCATGAAGGAGACGAATGGAAGACCGCTTTCAACACCAGAGATGGGCACTACGAATATCTGGTCATGCCATTCGGCCTATGCAATGTCCCAGCGGTCTTCCAGGAATTTGTGAATGATATATTCCGCGATCTCCTCTATGTCTGCGTCATTGTCTATCTTGACTACATTCTGGTCTTCTCCCATGACCAGCAGACCCACATGTCCCATGTACGGCAAGTTCTACGAAGACTACGGGCCAACCATTTGTATGCCAAGCTGGAGAAGTGCGTTTTCCATCAGCGCAGCCTGCCGTTTCTTGGATACATTGTCTCCGACCAGGGCCTACAGATGGATCCAGCCAAGCTCTCAGCTGTTCTCCAGTGGCCACGTCCTGTGGGACTTAGAGCTATCCAACGTTTCCTTGGATTTGCCAGCTACTATCGGCAGTTCATCCCTCACTTCTCTACCCTGGTCGCACCCATAGTGGCTCTCACCAAGAAGAAGGCGGATCCCAGACGTTGGCCTCCAGAGGCCGAACAAGCCTTCAATAGCCTAAAGTCTGCCTTTGCCTCTGCTCTAGTCCGTCCGGATGTCTCCAAGCCGTTTTCTCTAGAAGTCGATGCATCTTCTGTGGGCGCAGGAGCCATCCTCTCACAAAGGGACACATCAGGCAAGATCAGAACCTGCGGGTTCTTTTCTAAGACTTTCTCCCCTGCCGAGAGGAACTATACGATTGGAGACCGTGAACTCCTGGCTATTATGTTGGCACTGGAGGAGTGGCGTCATCTCCTAGAGGGGGCTAGACATCCCGTTAACATCTACACGGACCACAAGAACCTCCTCTACCTCCAATCGGCTTAACGCCTCAATCCCCGCAGGCCAGGTGGTCCCTCTTCTTCTCACGGTTCAACTTTACTATCCATTTCCGGACAGCCGAGAAGAATATAAAAGCCGATGCATTATCCCGAGCATCCGATGTCATGGGGCAAGAGGAATCCCCTCGTCACATTATACCTCCCGATCGCCTAGTACCAGTTGCCTCTTCTACTCTGCAGAGACTGCCTCCCGGTAAGACTTATGTGCGCCCCGCACTCCGAAAACGTATCTTGAAGTGGGGTCATTCCTCTTTGGTGGCCGGGCATCCGGGAGCTCAAAAGACCGGGCAATTCATCTCCCGTCACTACTGGTGGCCCAATCTCCTTCAGGATGTCAAGGACTTTGTGGCTTCTTGCGCAGTCCTGCCGGCCTACTTTTGCCCTTGCCAGTCCCTGGCACCACATAGGAATGGACTTCATCACGGACCTACCTCCATCCGCGGACAATACAGTCATTTGGGTGGTGACTGACCGCTTCTCTAAAATGGCTCACTTCATGGCCCTTCCTGGACTACCCTCTGCTCCCCGTCTGGCTCAGTTGTTCTTCCGACACATCTTCCGCCTGCATGGACTTCCTCTTCACATTGTGTCTGACCGAGGCACTCAATTTGTCTCCAAGTTTTGGCGTGCCTTCTGCTCGCAGCTCCAAGTGAAGCTGGACTTCTCATCTGCCTATCATCCCCAGACCAACGGGCAAGTGGAGAGAGTCAATCAGATCCTGGGTAACTACCTA
Source organism: Dendropsophus ebraccatus (assembly GCF_027789765.1). Lineage (NCBI taxonomy): Eukaryota > Metazoa > Chordata > Amphibia > Anura > Hylidae > Dendropsophus > Dendropsophus ebraccatus. Next base: position 156,196,146 of record NC_091457.1, on the reverse strand, counting down.
CGTCATTTTGTTTCCAGCCGCCAAGACAACTGGTCCGATCTACTTCCATGGGCAGAGTTTTCTTATAACCATCTGGACTTGGGTTCCACAGGCAAGTCTCCTTTCTATGTGGTCTACGGGCATCACCCTCGTCCTCCTCTGCCTCTCTTTCCATCATCTGAGGTTCCTGCCGTGGAGGAATTTATCTCTGACCTTCAGTCGATCTGGGAACAGACTCGACAGTCCTTACTCAAAGCCTCTGAACGCATGAAGGACCAGGCAGATAAGAAGAGGAGACCTGCCACAAACTTTCACCCAGGTGACAAAGTCTGGCTCTCGGCCAAGTATGTCCGTCTCAAGATTCCCAGCTACAAGTTGGGTCCTCGATTTCTTGATCCTTTCTCAGTGCTAAAACGCATTAACCCAGTCACCTACAAACTCCCTCTACCCTCTACTATGCGAATCCCAAACTCCTTCCATGTCTCCCTCTTGAAGCCAGTGGTCCTCAACCGATTCTCCAGTAAAGCTTTGTCCTCCACTCCACAAGCCGTCTCTGACGACGTATACATTGTTGAAGACATCCTAGCGATGAAAACTGTCAGAGGAAGACGTTTCTTCCTAGTGGACTGGAGAGGTTTTGGTCCTGAGGAGAGATCCTGGGAACCTGAATCTAATATCCTGGATCGGGATCTCATCAAGGAATTCTTGCAGACCAGAAAGAGGGGGAGGCCAAAGGGGGGGGTACTGTTAGGGCCACGGCGGCGGCCCGTGCTCCAGACCGCCGCCGCACCCTCTCTCCCGCATCTGCAGCAGCCAGTGTCCTTAGGCAGGGACCCAGCGCTGCTGTTGCTTTGGCCCCGGGGGGCGCCTCACCTCACCGCGCTCCTGTCCATCGCTGTGTCGGCCGGCGCGCGCGTCCCCGCCTCCTAGGGCGCGCGCGCCGGCTGTCTCAGATTTAAAGGGGCAGTGCGCTCCTAATTGGCTTGTATGTTAATCACTCTCCTATAAGTTCCAGCCCTGCCCCCTTCCAGGTGTTGGAGCCTCTACATGCTTCCCATAGCGTTTGGCCCAGCTCCCTATTGTTCTTGATTCCTGTCCGCTACCTGGTCCCTAGTCCTTGTTCCTGATTCCTGTCCGCTATCTGGTCCCTAGTCCTTGTTCCTGGTTCCTGCTCCTCTGTTACACTATTGCTCCTGTGTTCAGCCTGTCACCTGCGGTTACGCCTACAGACCTCTGCCAGCACCATCTCCTGCCTACTGCTCCTGCCACGCCTCGCCTGCCGTCACTAGCAACCAAGCCAGGGGTAGCGGCCTGGGGGTCACCTGCCGCAACAAGTCCATCCCGCCTTGCGGCGGGCTCTGGTGAAAACCAGCGGCCCCTTGGTGAGGTTAGTGCCAGCGGCTCCCTGGTGAGGTTAGTGCCATCGCTAGTGACGGTCCAGTGGATCCACTACTCCAGGCGTTACACTCCTATGCTCCCTAGTATGTGATAATTCCCTCTACCTGTGCTTCCAAGTAGTAATATTCCCTCTTCCTGTGCTCCCCAGTACAGATAATTCCTCTTCCTGTGCTCCCCGGTAGTGATAGTCCCTCTTCCTGTGCTCCCTGGTAGTGGTAGTCCCTCTTCCTGTGCTCCCTGATAGTGGTAGTCCCTCTTCCTGTGCTCCCTGGTAGTGGTAGTCCCTCTTCCTGTGCTCCTTAGTACAGATAATCCCTCTTCCTGTGCTCCCCAGTAGTGATAGTCCCTCTTTCTGTGCTCCCTAGTACAGATAATTCCTCTTCCTGTGCTCCCCGGTAGTGATAGTCCCTCTTTCTGTGCTCCCTGGTAGTGGTAGTCCCTCTTCCTGTGCTCCCTGATAGTGGTAGTCTCTCTTCCTGTGCTCCCCAGTAGTGATAGTCCCTCTTCCTGTGCTCCCTGGTGGTGGTAGTCCCTCTTCCTGTGCTCCCTGGTGGTGGTAGTCCCTCTTCCTGTGCTCCCCAGTAGTGAAATCCCACTGACAAGGCCTGAGGACATGGGGGAACATGATCAGGTAAGTAACAGCTCTATTATTTTATACGCACAATCATTAGCCGATGAGTTATAAACTTCCCAAAACAATGTTCAGTTGATGATTGTTGTCTTTATTACACAGAGCGATATTGGCCTGATTTGGACAATAAAAGCTCCGTGTATTAGGGCCTATTAGGGTCACATTGAGTCAGATCAGAAGGTTACATGCCAGGACTGATGCTACATGCCGGGACTGATGCTACATGCCGGGACTGCTGCAAAAAAATCTATTTATATGCATTGTTAAAAGAAAAAAAGGGCTATATCAGGACCAGGGGCGTAGCTAGGGGTTCAGCCTAGGGGGGGCGAGTGAGTCTCAGTGGGCCCCCAACCGATTAGATTTCCCATAGGGAACCTCATCAGACAACACTGCTTTCCAAATAATAAAAGGAATATTAGATACTGGGACGCTGAAGGACCACACTATGAGATACTAGGACGCTGGAGGACCACACTATGAGATACTGGGAAGTTGGAGGACCACACTATAAGATACTGGGACGCTGGAGGACCACACTATAAGATACTGGGACGCTGGAGGACCACACTATAAGATACTGGGACGCTGGAGGACCTCACTATAAGATACTGGGACGCTGGAGGACCACACTATAAGATACTGGGACGCTGGAGGACCACACTATAAGATACTGGGACGCTGGAGGACCTCACTATAAGATACTGGGACGCTGGAGGACCACACTATAAGATACTGGGACGCTGGAGGACCACACTATAAAATACTGGGACGCTGGAGGACCACACTATAAGATACTGGGACGCTGGAGGACCACACTATAAGATACTGGGACACTGGAGGACCACACTATAAGATACTGGAAAGCAGGGTGGCCTCTAACTGGCTGAGGTAGAGTTAATATCCCACTTGCTATAGAGCCCCTCTCTCCTCTTGCCCTGTACAATCTAGAAGTAACAGGGTTAATAGCACACCAGCGGGCCGCATTGGGGGCGGGGCTTGTGAAAACGGGGCACATTATACGGCCCCTTCAACTATGAACACAGCCTATCTCCCCCCCTCCCCCCGCCCTGTAGGCCCCCCCGACCAGTATGTGCCACCTCTGTGTTGTGCAGGATCCCCCCTCTCCGCTGTGCAGTGCCCCCTTCTCACCTCTCCTCCGTTACCAGAAGCTCTTCTCCTGGCTAGTCCTCAGCTCGTTCTGTTCTAGCTTCCGGTGCAGGCAGACTGACATACAGGCTGCCTGCACAGAAAGAATGGGTCTCTGTCCCAGCATGCCGTCCTTTATCTGTGCGTGCGTCTTAAGGCTATGTTCACACTACGTATATGTCCGGCCGCATATTTTCGCAGCCGGACATATACGTGTTAAACTGCGGCCGGGAATTTACGCAAGTTGCAGCCGGCTACGTACGGACCGCGAACTTATGCCCTACGTAGCGATCTGACAGCGGTCTTTTACTTGGAAATCTTCGCCTAGTCCCGGACACCCCATAGAACCTTTTGGATCGGCATAAAAAACTGCAAAATGAAGATATCACCACTACGTACGGGACCGCATGTAACGCTACGGGCGTAAGTTCCGGCATTTTCGTCCTCAAACAATGGTCTGGTTCATTTTTTACGGCGCCGCGTACGATCCGGGCGTAAGTTCGTACGTAGTGTGAACTGTGCAGCCGTACATCGTATACTTTCCATTGTACGCAAACTACGTAAGTCTCCGGCCGCTTATTCACGGAACGCGCTACGTCCGGAGACTTACGTGTGAACATAGCCTAAAGGCGTACGCACAGCTAAAGCTCACTAGTCCGGGAGGCAAATATTACCCTGCCACCCGGACCAACCCACCTCTATCAGTGGGCCCTCAGCCTTGGTGGGCCCAGGAGCGGCCGCCCCCTTTGCCCCCCCCCCCCCCCACCTATTTTTGCTACAGATCAGGACCAAATATTACCTCCATACCGTTACTGAAGAAAACACACTATATACAGACCAATATTACCGCCATAAAGTGACCACCACATAATGACTGTATAAATACACTGTATACAGACCAATATTACCGCCATAGAGTGACCACCACATAATGACTCCATATACACTATATACAGACCAACATTACTGCCATAGACTGACTGTCACATAATGACTCTATACACACTATATACAGACCAATATTATGTGGTGGTCACTCTATGGCAGTAATATTGGTCTGTATATACAGTCATTATGTGGCGGTCACTCTATGGCAGTAATATTGGTCTGTATATAGTGTATATATAGAGTCATTATGTGGCAGTCAATCTATAGCATTAATGACTCTATATATACTATATACAGACCAATATTATCGCCATGCAGTGACCACCACATAATGACTCTATATACACACTATATACAGACCCATATTACCGCCACAGAGTGACCACCACCTTATTTTTTCCAGAATAAAACACACTGTATTGCCTTAGTGACATCATCATACACTATACATAGGAGCTGCAGCCAATCACCGGCCTCAGTTACACTATACATAGGAGCTGCAGCCAATCACCGGCCTCAGTTACACTATACATAGGAGCTGCAGCCAATCACTGGTCTCAGACGTCACCTGCAGCAATTACATAGGACTGATGAGGCCGGAGAATGGCTGCAGCTCCTATATACAGTCTATTTACCTCAACACTTCTATATATACACAAATCCAAACCATCCAGCCCACACACTACACACATGACATGTGACACATACAACATTCACCCTTTATATACCCACATTCATACACACCATACACTACACATACAGAATACTTACTACATTTAGCAGCATGCTGGGTGCAGTGGTCCTCCCCACAGCCGGCGGCTGTGATCCTCCCTGCAGACTTCTCCCCCATCGTACCGTCACAGAAGTCACACAGGAGGAGGTCAAAGCAGGAGGATGGGAGGTCACATGATGCAGGAAATAAAGCTGGAGGGAGCGGGAGGAGTCTTAACGGAGCGCACAGATCCTGCCGCTATAAGCTGTAGCAGGGCTCCCTCCCAGAGGCTGCCAGTGCGCTCCTGCACCTAACACTTTACTGTAATAGCGGTAGGGGCCCTGTTTGCCCCCCCTCCCCCCAATGCTGACCCTGGAGCAGAGAGCTGATTGCTCTGCTCTGAGCCTCCTGTCAGCTGTGTCCCCGCCCTTACAGGACACAGGCACAGCTGACAGCAGCAGCCCATTCAGAAGCAGGGAGTCCGGCACTATGCTGGAGTCCCTGCTTCTTTACACATATTCCGTTGGGCAGTATGCTATTAGTGTAGCGTGCAACGGAAGATGCGTACAGAAGCAGAGACATCAGTGTATTGCCGATGTCTCTGCTTCTGTGCTGCAGTGAGCGGTCACACATATAATATATGCATGACTGCTAACTATCTTCCCCAACCCCTCAGGAGGCTCTCTGCACCCCCTCTCTGTGCAGGGAGGATGGCGCCCCCCCAGCCCCCTCCCCCCCTCGCTACTCTCCTGCCTGGCACTTGGGTGCCGCTCTGCTTGTTGTCCGCTCTTTTCATCAAACAGACGTGATGGAAGAAGGAAGGAGCCTGGAGACGTCTTAGGGATAGCTTCTGTCCAGTGTCGGACTGGGGTACCTGGGGCCCACCAGAGGAAATGATCCTTGGGACCCACCAATATAGAACCAGTGAGACACGACATGCTGACCCCGCTCCTTCCCTGGATTCATCTGTATCTGTGACAAAGCAGGGAGCAGTAGGAGGGCAGAAGCGAAGCTGGGGGGCAGGGGAGAAGCTAGGGGGGCAGGAGAGAGATGCTGGGGTGCAGGAGGAACAGTAGGGGGGCAGTGGAGAAGCTGGGGTTCAGGGGGAGAGGCTGGGGGCAGGGGGAGAGGCTGGGGGTAAGGGGAGAAGCTGGGGGCAGGGGGAGAGGCTGGGGGGAAAGAGGAGCAGCCGGGGGAGCAGAGGCAGGCTGGGCAGGCTGCGCCCCCCCCCCAATGCAGGACCAGGGTTGGGGGGGGTATTGATTGCCGGGGTCTGGCGCGGGGTTGAGCTTCTGGCACAGACAGCCGGACAGAGACCGGAAGCTCACAGCTACAGCCCCGCGGTTCCGGACTTCATCCCTGCAGGAGGGATCGCCGAGCAGGAGAGAAGTTCAGGCATCGCGGGGCTGCAGCTGTGAGCTTCCGGCCTCTGTCAAGCTGTCTGTGCCGGAAGCTCAACCCGGGCCCGGACCCCAGTGATCAATACGCCCCCCCCCCAGACCTCCCCCCCCCTCCCCAGGCGTGGACTAGGCACCCGTGTCCCGGTGCCTATGGCGGTGGAGGGGGTAAAAAAAAAAGTGAGAAAAATAAAAAGATGTTCCCTGCGGTGCCCTAGGCATCGGACCACGGGTGTCTAGTGGCAAATACGGCCCTAACTGCAGAGAACAAGTAATAGTCAGATATATACTAGTCCGATATTTTAAGCGTATGTAGAGGTTCACCGGCACTACTTCTATATGGTTACACGGGAAATCAACCTGGGCGTGCTGAAGGCTATGGCCGATACACCTGGGGGTGCTCCTTATAATGCACGTAGATTCACATAATCGTAAATATGTAGAAGGAAAAGATAAGGGCACTCACCCAGTTATGGTGTATAATCTTCAAGCTTTATTTCAAATCTTAGTGCGATAAAACATCCGATCACGCACTCAGTCGGAGCAGACGCCAAACCAACACTGCTATGTCATGATGGCCATTTCGCGCGCATGCGCGCCTCCTCGGATGACGCTCCTCCGAGGAGGGTCATCCGAGGAGGCGCGCATGCGCGCGAAATGGCCATTGTGACATAGCAGTGTTGGTTTGGCGTCTGCTCCGACTGAGTGCGTGATCGGATGTTTTATCGCACTAAGATTTGAAATAAAGCTTGAAGATTATACACCATAACTGGGTGAGTGCCCTTATCTTTTCCTTCTACATATTAACGAGTCCGATATTTTTGATACTCCTGGTTTGAACGTCAAAAACTGCATCAAAACTGAATTCAAACTTAAAGTAAAACTGTCGTTCGACTGCCATATAAAATGACTGTTTCAGCTTCGGGCAATGATTTCTCCGCCCCGGGATCGGGTACAGGAGCGGGACTTCCTGGAAGGATTGAGTGTCCGGGGCTTCACCGTGGGGTCAGGCAGGCTCTGCCCCGGCAGCCGGGGTGACAGGTTCTCTTTAAGTGTATGCTTCCTTGAGCAATACAATAAATGAATGAATGCAATTTTTTTAATTAAGACAAAAAGGGTAAAAAGCAGAAGAATAACATAAGGATTTGGGTCAAAAGGAGAATTTTTCCTACAAGAGAAGAACACTTGGGATGTCTAACTATTGCACATGTGATTTACAATCTGACAATCGCGCTGCAATGAATCATCACTTTCTTGGATATTCACATGTTGTATGTATCTGCATTAAACCAGAACTGACTATTATCTTTATAAGGGCCAAAAGGTCACCGGGTGATGATGAAAGCGCATATGTTAAGGACACACCAATCACATCAGCCCCGCGCTGCCCCCACGGCCTTCGTGCATATTAAATACAAGGTCTGCTAAAAACCAATACTATTATTCTAATGCCTTCAAATACCTGAATCTTCTTCTCCCGTTAAATCCGCCTGCTCGACAGCTGCACCCGGCATTAATCTGAGGACTTTTAATCAATAAAATGTTCCTGTTTGTTGTATTCCTCCCCAGCAGATCTCTAGACTCGCATAATACCTTCAATACCCTTAAGTGCTCGCCTCACCTTTGCCGAGAATATTTCGGGGGCAAATCCTTTAATCTGAAAGTTTAATTTAGCCGGAAAAAAAAAAATCTATTTCGTCTTTGCCTGCTGTTTCTTACTAATCTATCCAGCTGTACAGAATAATTCCATTTTAAGAGAAAACTTTGAGTTATTAGGATTTTACCTGTGGTCACGCTAAGCCTTTCCCTGACTATCAGCGTTCACATTGGCGCTGTGTTCCCGGCGGGGGGCTGTTAAAAGCCTGCAATTAGAGCGCACTCCGGCTATCACAATCCTTATTTTCTTCTTGTTTGTTTAAAATGGATAATCAAATCAGGTAGATAGATTTTCGAAGCAGCGAGGTGTCTCCTTTAATACCCGCTCTTTTTAAGGATCCCATCACAATAACTTCCAGCCTTGCATATTTTTGGTTTATCGTTCCGTCTTAACGCAACGGGAAGACGTTAGTAATAAGAAGAACAATTCCGACGATGATTACATTCCCGCCGCGGGGGCCGAGCCACAAGGCACTTCAGATCATTTGGCGTGATCATTACCTACTCTGAAGTTTTCTTAACTGCATTTTGGGTCCTGCCGGGCAGAGGTGTAGGCTCCTGGGTCCGAATGTAAAATCTATTACGGGTTTGAGCCACTTGTAATACAAGTTTCCTCATAAAGGACTGGCTGTGATGGAACTCTTTGTATTCATTATTAGGCTATGTTCACACTACGTAAATTACGTAATAATCACTCCGGCCGGCTTCCCTAGCGGCGCCGCAAGGAACTGACATTTCAGTTTTCTGCTGCTGCTATTCATTAAATAGCGGCCCCAGGAGACATAGTACACACAATGGAGCGTGTGGCTCCGACTGCACACTCCATTGGGAGCAGAAGGGAATTCGGATGCGGGTGCACACTGATGCGTCAGCATCCGAATTCAGCTGCAGTGAAGATCATCTGGCTGGTATGCAGTACCAGTCAGGATGATCTTCTCTGACACCGTGACCCGAACGGCCGGTGTCTCATGCCATGTGAACATGGCCTTAGTATGGAGCTTAGCAAACTGTTCGGGTTTGGCAACGTTCTCCAAGCCCGAATGCTTGGCATTTGACTGCCAGTGTTTGGAGAAGGTGGATGCCAGACTAGGGCTGCCATAGGTTGTAACCATGTTTTCCTGGACTCCCTAGGGCAGCATTCAATGCCGAGCATTCCGGTTCGAAGAACTTTGCTGAACATTATATACAAGTGGAGGACACATACAGAGGCATGCACTGGCCCTTTAATTTGCAGCAAGTGCACATGTGTGGCCCCTAGAGGGCAAACCAGGAACTGCAGTCATGGTGGAAATAGTGGGACGGCAGAGGAAACTCCAGGCAGATAGAGAGCTGGAGCAGAGAACGTGACCCGACAGTGGTGAGTGCCTGGACCTTCTGGACGCCAGTGGGTGCCAACCGCTTGCCCCTTTCTAGGGATAATGATAGGAACGGGCTGACCTGGGGCGAGGCGGATTGGTGCTATGGGGCAAGCAATGCTCCTAACAGTCTTACCGCACCATGGAACAAATGACAAACTGCACTGTAATGTTGCAATTTCCAACAACGGTCGTGATTTTTGCTAAACATACGTTCTGTGAACATTACCTTAAAAAGTAACATATATAATGACAAGGGAGGAGCAGACATGCAGAGACACACGTTTTTTTGTGAAATCACTGTAAGTTAAATATATTATATTTCTATGGATATCCAATGGGCGAAATTGCCAGATAAGTGACCAAAAAAATAACATCACGAAACCAGTTCAATCGATATCATTTAGGGGTTTAAGTTGTTTTTTGTTGTGTCTAGCGACACGGCAGAACCGTCTGCTTCGCTTCTTTTATCCTGGTTCAACAGCCAGAAGACAGCGCCTAATGTTTTATAATCTAGTATAATCATATTAATGCCCGTTTGCTGCTCCCAGGAATCAAAGTGAGCAGAGGGACCAGCAGCTGTGCATCTAATCCCGGTAATTTGTGTAGATGTTGAATTATGTATAAAACCTATTGTGATATTCAGGGAGTGATGTCTGCAGACATTACTGTATTTACAAAGCAGCTTTTTTTTACATCGTTACATATTTCACATGGACAGAAAATTCCGGAAGACTTAGAAAGTTCAGCTGTTTACGCCAAACTTTTTCGCATTCCGGCTGGATCCCCGGCTCTACTCCGTTCCCTATGCGGTTTTACATTACCAAGAAGGAAATGATCTGTCTCTGCATTGATTTCCTTTTATTCGATTTAGTGATTGCAGTTTTGTCAGTTTGATTACAATCGATGTAGTATCAATGCTTGCCGCTCGCTTAGCCATGTACAAAAGGATTAATATTTTATTTTGAAACAATGAATATTTTATATGTTCTTAAAAGCCCAATGTCCCAGCAATAGAAACACCCATTGTAAAGATATATAATCTGCTGACTCAGTCCAGGGTTTCTTCTGTGCTATTATTTCATAAAGCATTGCCTCTTGAAGCTATCCATACATGCTACCCATCTTCTTAGCCTGAAGAAAACTTATAAAGAGATATTGGATCACGTGGGAAATTCTCGGCTTTCTGCTCGCTTTGCTTAAAAAGATGACAGATGGTGGGATGTTTAGCAGTGTTAGGCTATGTTCCCACTACGTAAAAGTACGTCCGTTGTTGCCATCGGCAACAATGGCTGTAATTTTCACATTGTGGAACACTGCCTCTGCTTGTATGGGATCCCGGCCGAAGCGTATACACATCATATACGCTCCAGCCCGGCTCCGGCCGCTCGCTTCACTGTGTGCTACGGGAGGTTCTGATGCAGGCACGCGCTGATGTGCCCGCATCAGAACCCTTCGGCCGGGAAGATCATCCAGCTGGTACCTAAGTACCGGCCGGGGTCACGGCACGGCCGGTCTCATATGTTGTGTGAACATAGCCTCAAGCTGCTGCGAGCTGAAGAGAGTGGAGTAGTGGAGCGTCTTGACGGCCCTGCCAAATGTAGTTCTGTGCTCTGCCGGGGACAGCTGGGTGTAGTAGAAAAGAAGAAGAGAAGATCCTCGTCCTCACTTTTACTGAACCGCCTAATGCTCTACAGTGTCGAGGTACCCGTCCTGTGAGGTTAGTACAAGGTCATAGGTCCCTGCACTTGGTTGAGCAGACTTCCTGAAGCTTTTTTAGGATAGCACTGTGTTACACTAACTGCAGCTTTGTTCCACTGGGGTCAGTGCCTTACTGGATCCAGGTCACTGCCCTGTATTGTGTGGCTAGTATCCATGGCATCGGCAAGGTGTTCCTCACAGGATGTCCGTTTCTTTCTGAGAGGATCTAGCAGTGCATTCTAATGGTTCCTGGTCAAAGGTCCTGGCCAGAGCCAGGCCCTGGCTTGACTGCAGCAGGAACTGTGTTTTGTTTTGTTCTCTCTCTGAGTAAACTGAACAGACTCCTCCCACCAGGAGCTAGAACTCCTTTTCTAGGGGCATACTAAACTTCCCTATTATTGGTAAGGGGCTGGGTGTGGGGGGAAGGGATAGGATAGGATAGAAAAAAGAGGGAAAACAGTCTGCACCTATAACTGGACAGGAGAATAACATGTGACAATAGACAATTAACCCAGTACTTTCTTCAGCTGTTCACAGAATACGTTATAACAAAACACGGTAGTGACACCTATTGAGGAAAAAATAGAATACACTTAGACCATCTCCCACTCAGTGAACCTAATTTTTTTTTTTACACAGGTGCATAAGAAACAGTGCAGCACCTTGTGCTGGGGCACTACATCAAGCCTTGCAGCTTTAATAAAGTATAGATATGTTCAACATTACCTTTCCTTTAGTTAAAGAGGTTAACCTCTTCTGCTTTCCATCATGCACTTCCTCCCTCTGATCTTCTCTGCTTGTAATTTCCACAGACTAGAAAGGGGGCTGAAGCAAGTTGCAAATAATGATCAATAGCTTCCCGATGGTACCAATGTTTGGGCGACATCTGACAGCTATTGGACACTGCATGTGGGTGTGGCTTAACCCACACACAGTGCCTGCAATGTCTGCCTGCAACATGCTCCTCCCCCCCCCCCCCCACACACACACACTCATCTGCAAAAATTATCACCAGAGATGGTCAGAGGGAGGAAGGGGAGTTCCGGAGAGCAGGAGAGTTAGGACCCTTTCTTCTCTCCGGATAACCCCTTTAAATCGAATGTACCACCAGGTAGATCAATTTGTTTTAATGTTTTTTACATGAGCCGATCGGCTCAGGAAAAAAAAAAGGATCCTGGCTTAGTCCTTTTTGCCGTGCAAAAGATTGATTCTAATGGAACCGCGTCACAGAGGAGAGGGGATATCGTCACACTGGGGTGCAGGCCCCCTGTACACAGAGCTTGGCTGGTGCCTGGTAAAAGAACGTTGCCGAGCATGGTAATCACACCACCAGGATCCCTGTGCCAGCGATGATTGGCTCATGTAAAGTAAAGGAAAAAAAACTGACATATCTGATATGACATTATCTTTAAGGAGTTTCTTATGTTATGCACAACCACTATGTGACCACATACACAGCAAAAATACCTCCCGTGAACTGTAAAATAGTGTTTTTGTTCTGTCGAAAATGGGACATGTTAAACCATAAGAAAAGGTAAGGGAGGACACATGTACGAGAGTTTCATTTTATTGTTATTTTGGGCTTTTGGTGAGGGGTGAGAGGGAGGCAGTGTTTCTGAGAGTAGGCCGCCAAACTTGCACATGGGACCTTACAGGCCCTGCAATGAAGAAAAATTTAAGTGAAATAGTTTTTCTTCAAAAGGTTATTCCTCACTGCCACCTATTGGAGGTAGTAGCCCTTCCGATCAGTGTTTAAGCCATAAAGATACTTGAAACATGATTTAGAATGAAATGCTATGCCAGGCCGGAATCTCTTCCACAAGGGAAGGAGGCCCATCTGTACACAGCTGGTTTGGGGTTCTTGGCACTAATGTGTACTGAGCAGGATTCTGGCAGAATAGTGAGAGGCCTTTGATGTGGGACTGGTGTGATTTCATTAGGGAGATAGCCGCTTCACTCCCCCGCCTCTCTCTTTTCATCTTGAGTAACAGATTGGGCTTAATAAATATTGTCCAGCATTCTCTCCTGTGCCATGCATTCTGCAGGATTTCAGGACTGAGTTCAGTACTATAGGTCAAGAATAAGATAAAAGAGGAAAGGTTGGGGAACAAGGACCCTACTAAAGCAATGGGACATCAACTTCTGGACCACTCCTCCAGGATAGTATTGTGGCCCACATAAAACTAGGATTTTGGAGTGATCTATTGTCCAGATACATCAATGTATGTTTAAACATAGCTTTCCAGTAGATGACCAGCACTGGCCATGACATAAATTTGCTGATGGACTCTCATTAGGGAAGGGTGTTGTTTTTTTATTGCATCAAAAGTCATTGGGTTTTTAAATAAAGTGAGGGTAATAATAATCACCATGGCAGTGGTTGGGAATGGGCTTGGCAGGGTAGGGCATCCCATGCTACTACATAGCCATTAGAGCGAAGGGGCTGCACTCTTCAGATACTTCTTGCTTATATGAACAGGATGGCTATGACGGTGTGCATGAGTGGAATAGGGTTTGTTCATTTAGGCCTCACTGTTATACGGGATCACAACACTGTTCAAGTTCAGCAGATTGAATGTATACTGTCATGGGAAGGTATATCTCTGGAAAGACTGATTGAAATATGATTTTACGATAGAATTTCTATTGTAGACAGCTTTTCAGTTGATATCTCTTACGCTGAAAACATGAAACAAATAATTATAAAAGAGATTCCCTGACCCTACGTCGGCTGTCCTCTCCTCTTGTCTCGATGCCACTCCTGGACCTTCCTCTCCACTGGCATGTGGCAGTGTCAGGCCAGCACCAGTTAGATGTGATGTGACCTTCCAGTATTGTCCTAGCCCCCCTGACCTGTTTTCTCTGACTTTATGATTTGACCTTTTAACATGTTATGTGGTTTTCTCCCTTCTCAGGTTTCTGCTCATTTGTGCCTATTCAGTGTTGTCCCACCCTGTCTGACCTCTCTTCCCCTCCTGTGTGTGTAACCCACTGTAGGGACTGTTGTCAAGTTAAGGGTGTTTAGGTTGGATTGTATAATGTTGTCCGGTCGGGGGCAACCATTTAGGTTAGATCATCAAAGTAGATAGGGACAGCACAGTGGGTGAGAGCAACCTAACCTACCTAATATGATACAATACTTCATCCAATGGAGAATGACCCTGTATGTATTTACTTATTTTTTGAGCCCCCTATATGAAATCTGAAGTATATGATTAGCACACCGACACTCTATGGAAGTCAGTACACAGCCTTGATATGACCTTATAAGTGAAGAATGGAGGAGAGCTAATCTGTATACTTTTTCTCTATACACCACTAGCCAACCAGTATTTTGCCCTGCTCTTGCAATAACCCCATTAAGCCGTCTACAGAGTGTCTCTTCCATTTGGTTGGGTCTTTGGCCAGACCGTAGCTAGGATTCGTAAACACCCCCCACACACACATACTTACCCAACCCGGCACAGTGCCCCGGTGTTCTTTTGTTGTACCAGCTCCCTGTTGCACAAGTGATGTCACTGGGGGAACGAACACCCTTGTGGCTCTTGTGGCTGGAGGTACAATGCTGCCTACGACCAGTGTCGGACTGGGGTATCCGGAGCCCACCAGAGGAAATAATCTGGGACCCACCAATTAAGAACCAGCGAGAAACAACATGTCAGTCAGTGTTTGTGCAGGTTCTAAAGCTGGAGGCCCACCGGAGGATCCTCTGGTGGGCAAGAGCAACACTGCCTACGACCACAAGAGAGACTGGAAGGCAGAAAATCAATGGCTTCTTGATCTGATCAGTCAGACACTACGGAACTTAACTGTGAGCGTTCATCAAGAACACCCACAGTTAAAGAGTCAAGATGCTAAGGGTCCTCTTAGTGCACGGCCCCGTAGCCGTGACATGGTCTGTCTTTAAATTAGCTACGCCACTGGTCTTTGGTTTGGCTAGTACTGGATACACTTCTTTCTTCTAGAGATGAAATAATTTGTGTGTATTTTCCTATTGAGCATTCCTTGCAAATAAATTTCCAAACACCACTGGGTATCTCCATTGACAAACTGTACCCCTCCCTGAGTTGGTCTTCTATAGACTTCTATCATTGCTTCTTTAAAAAACAAAGGGAATCTATGGGGGGTTAGGACATTCACTATTAGTTATTGACGTGGTTTACAGGTCTAAACGCATGCTTCCTTCGCTTGTTCTTTTCTCCAAAGACAAAGCTCTAAAGAGAAGCCATTCATTTGGAATAATACCAGCAAAGAATAGGGAAGATGGTCTATTATGAAAAGTTAGTCGTGATAGATAAAGTAATGGGAGGAGTTATAAAAACAGATCAAGGATTAGCGAGATCTCCTGATAAATGAGATCATAAACCCAGGGCCGGTAGCCCGCCGTTGTTTTTCTTCATATACATATGATATTGGGACAATCTGCTGTCTTCCTTTCATTCTGTTCATGTCACATATCACAGCAAGCTTCTTTTGTTTGACATGGAAGCTGAAGGATGTGGCAGTAAATCAGCATTGCACTGCGTGCCGTTAATGCTTCCGCTTGATATATAAACCTCTTTGCCTGTATTCTGGTTGCCCTGCTGACTGATGACTTATTAAATCCTTGTCTTTCTCAGATTTTTTTCCCCTTCTGTAGACAGCTGAAAATGATACTAGCAATAACCCCTCGCTTACGCTGCTCAAGAAATATTGTATTTTACTTCTGCTAAATATTTCCAAGAGAAATTGAAAAGACTGGAATTCCCGAAAGGAAATGAAAAGAGATCTGTTTGTCTAATCTGCTCCGATGGGAATGGATTGGTAAATGAATCTCTGGTCTTTCTTATGATGTACTTAGTATAGAGACGTTATTATAATAAACTCGTATCATTGAGATTATTTCTAATTCACCGACATAGGATTGAGCCAACCCAAGAAATTGTAATTAGAATTGAGTAAACTTTGAGCGCGCTCAGGTGGATTAGCGGTGGCAACTTTCGAGCATGCTTAAGGTTTGGTAATCTCTAGTGGTTATGGAACCTATGGAACCTCCTCATCTTTGACTTTAGCTGGCGCAAAGACCAATATAGGTACGGGGCATTTCCCACATCCAGTGTTTGATATTATTTATAAGACAGGACAGGATGTGGAAGAGGACACCATAGGACAAGCTTAGAGGCAACAGTTATTTTGGTGGAACCCAACTTGGTGGAACCTCCAGAGGGGATTGAGATCCAAGCCCAGTAATGTCCATTCAGGAAAATCCCACCACTGTTAGGATATGTGCACACTAAGGAAAAGGTGAGGAATTTAAAAAAGCATCCGCTCTTATTTCAGCTTGAAATTCTTCCCGTAAAATATGTACAGAGCAATGTCCCATTGTGTTCAATTGGATTTCACACTGCAGAATTTCAGAACAGAAATTTCTGCCGCAGATCCGCTTTCTGCCCAAAGAATTAACATTTCAATTCTTTTGACGGATTCTGCTAGAGGAATCCTATAGAAGTCAAAGGGGGCCTAAATTCTGCTTGAATTCCGCTTGAATTCTTGCATTCTGCTCAAATTCTGCCAGATCTGAACACGCGAGAAATATCAAGCAGAAAACTTTCCTTTACAATTTCTCGAGAATTCCTCAGAATGCACATATCATTAGACAACATAAATTGTTCTTCTCCAATGTCCCTATTGCTTATTGGTTAGCTGTGTCTTCTGCTGTCAGATTTCTACTTCTGTCAGAAGGCATGGAGGCCAACAATATCGCAAATACTCTTTGGAAAAATATTTTTTTGCCTTTCTTGGTAGAAAAAGATCAGAAACACCTAAAGTGGTAGTTCACCATTTTCATTCTTTCAAAACAACTAGTGCCAGAAAGTGCCAGAGATTTGTAATTTATTATTATTATTATTATTATTATTATTATTATTATTATTATTTTAAGTCTTCCAGTACTTATCAGCTGCTGTATGTCCTGCAGGAAGTGGTATAATTTTCCAGTCTGGAAAACAGGAGAGGTTTTCAATGTGGGTTTGCTACTTCTCTGAACAGTTCCTGGCATGGACAGAGGGGGCAGCAGAGAGCACTGTGTCAGACTGGAGAGAATACACAACTTCGTGGAGCAGCTAATAAGTACTGGAAAGCTTTAGATTTTTAATAAAAGTAAAGTACACTATCTGACATTTTCTGGTACCAGTTGATTTGAAAGATTTTTTTTGTGTGTGTGTAAACTACCCCTTAAAGGGTAATGGTTGAATTCAGCCACATATGAATTATCAAGGAGACTGATATGTCAGTATGTGAATCCTTTGATTTAAAGCTGGTTAAATGCATGAGACAAAGAATAAAAAATAAAGATTAGGCTGTGCCCGCATCACAACTCCCCATAGCACACTAAGGAACGTGCGGCCGCAGCCGGGATCCCATAGACGCAAGGTAACGTATATATTTTCGTAAGAATCACAGCCATTGTTGCAATGTGCAACAAAGGCCGTGGTTTTTTACGAAAATATACGTTGTGTGAACATAGCCCTAATCTATATGCACTAGACATTACAACAAAATACAAAAAGACATTACAAAAATAACATGGGTAATAGTCCTTGTGTTTAATGAAATATAAGATAACGACTTGAGATGAGCGATCATGCTTGGTCAATTGCTCGATTAAGTGCTTGAAGGAGTAACTCATGTTGCTCAGGTTCTTGGGTTACAAAACGTTTGTTGAAAGGCTGCTGAGCATAATGCATTTCCACAGCCTAAAACCCATGGTGGAGTGTGGGTGGGGTGGGTGGAGGTTTGGGCCCTCTAGCTTCACTATGGCTGCTCAGCCAATCAGCGGCTAAGACGGGACATAGCTACAGCTAGAAGACCGGAGCGGTAAGTATAATTGCCCCCCCCCTCTACAACTAGCACAAGCTCATTTGTGGAGTCACAGTCAGGTTAAGGTTAACTGTGAATTTGTAAGATTTTAGGTTAACCGGGCACCCTCCACTCTACCGGGGGGCAACCTGGTCAAATACTCAAGTATTCCAATGTTTTCAATGGGGCTCGTTACTCAAGCATTGAACAATACTCGGCCTGAGGAACAAGCAATCCAGCATTTTATTAGCTCTATTAAATTGCTGAAATCTAATACTGACATGTTTCCCATCACTTGCATAACAGTATAGTTTCATTTATACAGAATAATAGAAGTTCATGTGAAAGTAGTAGAATTTAATATACAGTATTTTTGACACTGCCAGCAGAGTCTGAGTAGGAAGGAAAAATCAAACAAGAAATATCTCCACCTTGGCATATGGGTAACCATGTGCAAAACGCCAAGCAGCACTACATTAAATCACAGAAGAATCACTGGACTAGTGGAAAATATTATCTTACTTTGTTGGAACACTGTAAGGAACGTACAACCAGGGTGATTAGACAGGGAAGACACAACAGTGAGCCCTAGTACTAGGCCTCCCAAGACTGTCCTTGCCTACTTGCCAGCCCAACCCTAAGCATCCCGCGACAACTGGTCGACGATCCCTTCCTATGCCAAAGTGCACACAGAGACAAACCAAGACAAACGCTAGAGAATGGTCGTACAAAAAAGGGTCAGAAAACCAAGTGGGCAAATACAACACCAAGTCAGCCGAGAAATATGAAGTTGGAGAAGGCTAAGCCAGAAGTTAGAAGATCCAAAATAGCAATACAGGTAAACACTGGGTAAATACAGGGAAATATTTGAAAGCTCGAAATTTGATTCAAACAGACCACGATGCTCGACTTTTCAAGAAAAATGCTCATTTATTGGTTATCTACAAGTGGTCGAATTTAGGTTTCCAAGTCCACAATGGTAACTCAGATAATGATGCAAACACCTCAGTAATGCAACCGGGACAGCAGGGGAAGCATGCCTAGGTGCAGCTAACACGCCAAAGGCGCAGTATTACGCCACTATCACAGGTTTTTAACAATACGCTGTAAATATATTATATGGCTACAGGTGCCAGGGGAGACAAGTCAATGCAAGATAATAATAAGCTGTGTGACTGCCTGTCTGTGTCACTATTGTCATGATTGTGCCTGAAAAGACATCAGTGCCACCCTCTGCGGTGAAGATCTGACCTCTGCGCCAAAGACTGCGCTTTTGGCATTAAGTCCGTTCCTGGTTTTGTTCTGTTCTTTGCTTATGTCTTCTGTGATCCGGTCCATGTTTTCTCAGTTCTCCCTGCTCTTTCCTTGCTGTGGTCTATTCACTAATTGTTTCTGCTGTGTTCTGATTGACAGGTCTCTTCACCTCTGCCTTTCTGTGATTCTCTTGTGTGTTTCTCCTGCTCAGCCTATCAGCTTGGAGTCCGGGACTTCTGTTCCCTTATAGCTTGGTCTCTCCCTTCACTCTAGGTGCTTGATAGCTTTGTCCAGTTTGTCTGTTCAGCTACAGTAGATCCAGCCTTTTTTTTTGCCTGCTGTCTGTATTCCTTGTTTCCTTATCCCTTTGCTTGTTTCTTGTCTTTCTTTGTCTTTTGGTTTAGTGTTCCTTGCCTTGTCCTTAGTTTATCTTGCTACTATATCTGGCTTTTGTTTCTCTGTTTACCTTGTTGCATCTCTGTCTTTTGTTCTCCAT
Source organism: Dendropsophus ebraccatus (assembly GCF_027789765.1). Taxonomy (NCBI): domain Eukaryota; kingdom Metazoa; phylum Chordata; class Amphibia; order Anura; family Hylidae; genus Dendropsophus; species Dendropsophus ebraccatus. The sequence continues at coordinate 156,176,696 of NC_091457.1, read as the reverse complement.
TCCTTGCTGCCTTTTTGGTCCGATCCTTCTGTGTGTGTTTGTGACTTTGCCTTTTCTACTGTCATTGTACTTTGTTCGCCTGTACTGTGTCTTGTCTGTGTTTTGCACTTATTTGAGTGCAGGGACTGACACCCAGTTGCGGACGGTCAGTTAGGACCTGCACTGCAAGTAGGGTAGGGACAGTGTGGGGGGTGTTGATGGGGGGTCTATGTGATGTCATAATCCCAATCCAGGGTGTGGTTGGACCTGTCCTCTGACATCTAGACCACACAGATCACAGACTGGTAATGAAAGAATAAAGTCTGCAGAAGAAACAGACAGGTGTGGTGGAATCCAATTAACACAGCAAAGACTGAAATAGAGCAGTGTTCAGACCAGTGACAAAATACAACGGGGGAGATTTATCAAACTAGGGTAAAGTAGAGCAGGCTCAGTCCCCCCTAGCAACCAATCAGATTCCACTTCATTCCTCACAGATTTTTTGAAAAATGAAAGGTGGAATCTGATTGGTTGCTAGGGGCAACTAAGACAATTCTACTTTACACCAGTTTGATAAATCTCCCCCAATATGTGTACAAAATCACAGTCAACAGCACATCCTCTACTTTACGGATAGAGGGTGCCTCTGAATCCTGCATTAACACGGATGTTACAAAATAATAATAATAATAATAATAATAATAATAATAATAATAATAATAATAATAATATAAAAATACAGAAACAGGTGTGTTCACCTGTTTAACTTTCCCAAAAAAATATTGATGACTCAATTTTCTCACTACATGCTACCAAGCCCCCTTAATAGGCACATATAGCATAAACAGCTCCCAACCATCATAAGACTCATGTTAGTTATCTTGGGGGATATGTCAAGTTAGGACCAAAGGTAAGGAAGGACACGTGTAACTGGCACATCCATCCTTTATCATAGTATCCGCCTAGAACCAGGCCATGGAAGGCGGCCATTGATGAAACGATGCATGTTTTACATCACAAACCAGGCTGCCCGATAACGTCCTTTACCCTGCACAGACCTTATAAACTCCTATAATAAAGCTGTCATGTATACACTAAAATTTACAGGACTTGACAGTATGGGGAGATGAAAATGGTCCATACATTGCAGAGTAAATTATTTTCCTGTCATCCCATCCATCAAATGATAAGCAAGTCTAATGTGTGCCTTGGGACAGTAGGAGGCAGAATATGGTTGATCTGATGAAGGGACATGTACCTCAACACACTGTATGATGTGACAGAGAGCGGTAGTCATGGACCAGGCTCAGGCTCCCCATTCATTTGCACTGTAGGTGTTTACGACCTGGAGGTGCAGCACAAATTCCTTCCCTGGATAAAAGGCAACATTAGTGCAGTTAGTGGTGACACCACATTTTATCACCGAGGGGAAATGATACAGTGTCTATCCTTCAAGCCCATTTTATCACCTGAAATGATAAATGATAGTTACTGTCATTACGTGAATGAATATTTTGTACTACCTTGTTCTATCTAGTCTGGTTCCATCTCCGATAATGAATGTTTTTGTGCTTTATAAAAGTCAAGTGGTTTTCTGGATAAGAAACATAAAACAACAATAAATAAATAAAATTGTATTAAAGAGGACCTGTCACCCCCCGCGCCGGGGTGACAGGCTCCTGACCCCCAGATAGATCCCCTTATACTTACCTCATGTCGCCGAGTCCCGCTGCCGGAGCCGGTCCCGGGACAGAGATATTCCAATGAGAAGCTGGCGCGCGCTGTGGAGATGGGTCCAGCGTCCATAGAGAATGAATGGAGCCGGACTCATCTCTGCAGCGAGCGCACGGCTCCATTCATTCTCTATGGACGCCGGACCCATCTCCACAGCGTGCGTGCCGGCTTCTCACCGGGATATCTCCGTCCCGGGACCGGCTCCGGCAGCGGGACTCAGCGACATGAGGTACGTATAAGGGGATCTATCTGGGGGTCGGGAGCCTGTCACCCTGGCGTGGGGGGTGACAGGTCTCCTTTAAATACTTTCTTCTCTGTTCACTGGTCCTTTGTGGAAATTATTTGTTTAGACGTAGTTACCCTAGAGATTGGAGCAAATGTACTTGTTTCACGTGCTGGTCTAATCCCGGTCAGTGGCCCGGCCTGAAGCACAGAAGGTGGGCCGCCGGCCCCTAGTGTGAAAAAACCCTCTCTTCTGTGACGCGGCTCCATTAGAATCAATTGAGCTATGACACAAAGGGGAAGGGTTTAGACAAAGTGGGGGTGGGCATGGCCACCTCTAATGCTTCAGGCTGGGCTATGCTGTTAGTTTCCAGATCACATAGGCAGTGCATACAAACCTACTGAGCTGCTGTGTAATCCGGCATCCCACTCTCCGGCTCTCCCTTCCTGATTGACAGCTGAAGGAGATGAAGGTACAGCAGCAGCTGTTGAAGAGGACTGGAGAGCAGGAGAGTGGGATGCCAGATCACACAGCAGCGGAGTAGATATGTATGCACTGCTTGTGGGGTCTGGTAATTTACAGCAAGGGTCATTCATGTAGCTCTGACGCTCAATTAAAAGTGTCATGTAAATGAGGCAGTGTAAAGACACTGCAAACAAGCGCCAATCTTGTGGATGACCCAAGATCTGCGCCTCTTAGTAAATCCGGTCTGGGTTATATTTAAGACTGGAGTACGAATACGCTAGTCTTGATAAATGTCCCCCATTGGGATCAACCTATTGTCAAGGGATCACACAAAGCGGGGAACCCCTGATCCTGGAAACCGATGTCAATTTCCAATACAAAACAAAATGACATCAAATACATAAAAACAAACAAACAAAAACCACCTAAAGCCCTTGACTTTGTTACCATTGTTGTCTTACATATCTTTTCCCAGTTCTGGCATAGCCCAGAGAGGCTGCAATTCAATGTGTCAATGCGCGGCGACAGATACAACAAGCCGGCAATCTATGATCTCTATTATATATTTAGTATTGTGTGCCGCTATTGTCTTATCACCGGCATTGTTCTTTGATTGCTATTTCTGTTGTACGAGGTAAAGTACTTCCTTCTTCACGGTAGGAGCACCCAGTCGGTGGAATACAGAAGGATATTGATACAATGTACAGATGAGAGATAGAGATGAAAGCAAACACACTGCTAAGGGAATATTAATATTTAATAATGTGAAGAGAGTGTACACTGGGCTGAAATGAGATAAAAACCTTGAATTGGTGAAGGATAAGTAAGGACAGTCGGACTCCCTCAGTCTGGCGATTTCACAATGTGCTGTGTACATTCAGCCCCTGTTTAATCCTGTCTCTTATCCTCTGTGTGTGCCAGAAGCATTTCGGAATTAATTTGCTTCTTGCTTCCAGTGAGTAAAAATTCACCCCTGCAGTTCATTGGAGATTTGAATGTCATTTTTGCTGTTGTTCTCGATGTTCTTGGTGAGATTTGGTAACACTTTTTAAGCTTGTAAAGGAACACAATGTGATGAATGGGCCACAGATGGATTCCTTCCCGCTACTCTGTATTTCCCTGCTACAGAGGTGGTCTGGGCCGCAGACATTAGGAAGGTAGCCTAAAGAGACAGGGTACGGAGGGGGGGTGAAATTAAAGCTGCTGGCACGCTTTGCCCGGGACTCGCCTGCTGTTATATTATCCTAGTCTGGACTTGCCTCGTTGCATCGTCTACGGATAACTACAGTTTATTTGGCAGAAATGAAGAATTTTTAAAGGGTATTGTGACAAATTTCTGAAAATAAAGCTAATTCATTGTCCGTATACTGTAAGTTCAGGGTTAAAGGGAAACTATTGTCAAGTTTGTCCTTGTAGCTGCCTTCCTTCTTATTTTGGCGCTGGTCTTCTTATTTTTTCTAGGTGTCGCTATTTTGGAACAATTGGTTCCTAAAGAAATATGTATTTTTTTTTTTACCTTTGGTGCACTGGGGGCATTCATTCCTTGGCCCCTCAGTGCACCGTCCCACCTCTTTGCTCCAATATGCATGTCTACTTATGCATAGCAGGTCTCTTTTTCACGCATGCGTCTGTAAAAAGTTGGGTTGCTATTCCTGCACAAGAACGAGACCTCCATCAAGATACAGAATCTCCCTCTTAATACTGGTTGTATCTCTAGCTATACAGCTCAGTATACCATTAGCTTTCCTTACCGCTTGGCTGCACTGGTGACTTATTGTGAGAAATTACTCCCCCTAAATCTTTCTCTTCTGAAGTCTTCACTAACACAAAATTGCCAATATGATGTTCAGACATGATAGAATGTTGCAAAAATGTATTGAATTTGAATTGTGAGAACTGAAATGTATGGAAAGAAAAGGATGGATTGTGGTAGACAGTTTCGGGTATGAAGTCTTCTCAGTTTGTAGCACTAGTGAACAACAGGTGTAAATTTGATTTGTGGAGTAGTAGTCATTCCTTACAGTCTCAACTACATCATAATGGTGGAGAAGGCCTTTCATGACAGTAATCTGTTACTGTAAAGCATTAATTTCATTGTTAAGTAGAAAATCGTACAGCTGCAGTTGTGATGTAAGACACAAAAAAATAGTTGCAAAATTGTTGCAAAAAAGACAAAAACAGACCTTGGTGCATTATGGTTAGCTGGGTTTAGCTGGGATAGGAGGCAGTGACAGGTTTGATACAGGTAAAAGAAGGGAAGAAGGGAAAGTAAGAAGGGGTCAGGGACAAAATGACTGTAGTGATTGGTGGGTTATTTACCAAGGGTGGAGCAATGGTCCATGAATAAAGGGGTTAAGGGGTGAAGCAGCAGTTTCCAGAAACAGCCCTCCCATGTTACAGCAGCGGCTACTGTAGTGGCAGGATGAGGGTCTTTTTGTTCTTCTTTGTCATGAAAGCTTGTGGTAGGGAGGTATTGAAGGCACTTCAAAGTCTGGTCTGAAAAAAGGGGGCCCACAAAGGAGAGGGATTTAGTTGTTTCTGGTGGCATAGGTCCCGAAGAACAGTTAACTTGCAGTATCATATGAAAGTTTATCAGCTCTTGAGGTGGCATGGTGCGACTGGGGGATAAGTAGGTTTGGTACTGTTGGATGGCGCCCTGCCAGCCCACGCTAGATTTTTCACTGATATGTTATTTAATGCAAGTTATTTGTTATCTGTTAATTTATTGGTATTTAATAAATAGAGAGGTTGTGGGTGCTCCTTAATTTGTGGGATAGTGTGTGTGTGTGTGTGTGTGTGTGTGTGTGTAGGGGGGTAAAAAAGAAGGGATGTGTGTGAGTAAAGGGGGACATGGTGAGGGTAGCTACCCATTAGAGGAGGGTCATAGCTCAAGAGAACTCAGCAATACTTATAGTCAAGGTTTTTATTGGATAATTCTCCTAGAACATTCTAGCCAGGAATTCCCTTCTTCCTGTAATAGTTGGAGCAATTAATGGGACATTATGCTTCTCCTGAGACCCCCTTAATCAGGGTTCAGTGTCAGACAGTGGCGTAGCGACCATGGTCGCAGCGGTCGCCGCTACCTTGCCATCGCACGGCCCCGCTCCCATTCCCCCTTGTGACCGCAAGCAGTTTTGCTTGCGATCACAAGAGGGAGGCTGGGATCGGGCCATGGCTCACGCGCGGCTCCTGGCTCTGCACGCTCCCGTCCACAGTAGCACAAGTATCAATGATCTCTGTGTGCGCTGGGGAAGTACTACCGGCGCAGGGTGCGTAGATAATAAGCGCCCCAAGTCGCAAGTAACATCCCCGGCGCGCACAGAGTTCACTGATGTATGTGTTGCTGGGGACGGGAGCGTGCAGAGCCGGAAGCCGCGCGTCAGATGACAGCCAGACCGGACTACAGAAGGAGAGAGACACAGCGGGGGAGCGAGTTGTCAGGTGAGTTGTGTTGGGTTTTTTTTTCACAGACATGGGGGACCATCTAAAAGGGGGATACATGGGGGGGACCATCTATAAGGGGGATACAGGGGGGGACCATCTATGAGGGGGATACATGGGGGACCATCTATAAGGGGGATACAGGGGGGACCATCTATGAGGGGGATACAGGGGGGGCCATCTATAAGGGGGATACATGGGGGACCATCTATAAGTGGGATACATGGGGGACCATCTATAAGGGGGATACAGGGTGGGACCATCTATAAGGGGGATACAGGGTGGGACCATCTATAGGGGGGGATACATGGGGGACCATGTATAAGGGGGATACAGGGGGGAGCCATCTATAAGGAGGATACATGGGGGACCATCTATAAGGAGGATACAGGGGGGACCATCTATAAGGGGGATACATGGGGGACCATCTATAAGAAGGATACACCGGGGACCATCTATAAGGGGGATACACCGGGGGACCATCTATAAGGGGGGTACATGGGGGACCATCTATAAAGGGGATACAGGGGGACCCATCTATAAAGGGGATACATGGGGGACCATCTATAAGGGGGATACATGGGGGACCATCTATAAGGGGGATACATGGGGGACCATCTATAAGGGGGATACAGGGGAGCATCTATAAGGGGGATAACATGGAGGGGGCATCTATAAGGGAGATAAAATGGGGGCCATCTATAAGGGGAATACATGGGGGACCATCTATAAAGGGGATACATGGGGGACCATCTATAAGGGGGATACATGGGGAACCATCTATAAGGGGGATACAGGGGGGCATCTATAAGGGGGTTAACATGGAGGGGCCATCTATAGGGGAGATAACATGAGGGCCATCTATAAGGGGGATAAGATGGTGGGCCATCTATCTGGTTGACAACACAGGGGGCCATCTATAAGGGGGACAACACGGGGGGTGTATGCAATAGGGCATGTACTATAGTGGACCACACAGAGGGGAGCATATACTATAAGGGGGGTCACAGAGTCAGCCTACCCACTAAATGAGGGTGTAAAGGGGCCAATACAGATGTGCAGTGTGTAGAGAGATGAGGATGGTGCCAGAGTGAGGAGCCTAATATGTCTGTCTGGCAGATTCTGTGGATTTGTGGCTCGGAGAAGTTTTCATGATGGACCAGGACAGATGGAGAAGATGAAAAGGGAAGAACTCCGATCAGAGAAGACGTCCCCTGTGAGTCACTAATTATCTGCACTGTGATGTATATGGAGTAGAGAACCTGTGTGTAGCTGCATCCACCTCTATATGACTGGATGAGGTGATAGTGATCTGTGTACAGAGGATCTTATTCAGTAGCAGCGGTGGTGTTAGTCAGTATGTGGCGGTATTAGTCAGTATGTGGTAGTGTTATTTGTTACTTCTAATCTGGTACTGTGTTTTATTGGATTTAGTATACTGGATTTGGTCAGTAACAAAATGATGGTGATGGCAGTAGTTGTGGTGTGATGGTTATATTTCCCCCTTTGTGTACTGGTATTATTGGCAATATTTGTCTCAGTATTCAGGGTTTGGTTAGTGACAGTATGGCGGTAATATGTATGGTGACAATATTTCCTATATACTGGTATTATTGGTAATATCAGTCTTTAGAGTATATATATATATATATATATATATATATATATATACACATACATACATACACACACAGAAATAGCATGGCTTGGTCGAGGAAGGGGGGGGGCAAGTTGACCTCTTGCACCAGGGCCCAGGAGACATTAGCTACGCCCCTGGTGTCAGACTATGGCGTGTTGTTACTTCGGAGCAGTTATCTGATGTGTTCCTGAATTACAAAATATCCTTGTTAATAATTGTGCATGTAGCATGATGATTCTTTACAAGTGATCTGAACAGGCTATACATATAAACATTGTTTCTTGGCTTAGAAAGTAATTTGTCAATGTCTGGAAGCGTCCAATGCTTTTTGTTTTTAATATGGGATTAAGATTCAAGCCCCTCACTCTGAAGGTAGAAAGCTTAACCTTCCTCCAAGAGGTTTATCTAATATACCGATGCATCTACTTTGGGTGCAGCATGTACATTAGCTCTCCATTTCCTACACAGCATCTGTACAACCGGTATGGCAACTATTTAAATACTTAAAGGGAAATCTATGAGCAGCTTTGATGATCTAACCTTCTGATATGGTCTAATAGGGCAGGGGGCAGGGCAATGCACCAACATTCTGTGGTGTTCCATGCCCTGGGGACGTTCCTTTACCCCTTCACCAGTCCACCTGCCAGACGGCTCTTGTAGAGTGCCTAATAGAAACAAGTACAACTCTTGCATGCTCAGGTCCAAATGTTTGACATTTGAATATTGATGGCTGAAGAAGTTTAATGCAGCCCTAGGGAATCCATAGGACTTCCTAGGGCTCTACCCAACTTCTTTATCCACCAGAATTCAAGTGTCAAACTATTGAACTTGAACTATTGGACTTGAATTTTACAAGAGCCATCTGGCAGGTGGATTGGTGCACTTGGGGGGAAAGGAACGTCCCCAGTGCACTGAACACCTCAGAATGTTGGTGCATTGCCCTGTCCCCTGTCGTATTAGACCATACCAAAAGGTTAGATAATCAAAGCTGCTTATAGATTTCCCTTTAAGTATTTAAATAGTTGCCATGTACTCATCTCTGATGCCAACTAATAAAGATATTCATCTGACACTGAATGCACCAATTTCTATCAGGTACATTCGCTTTAATTTGAATCCACGGCTAGATTGGCACAGTTGCGGGAAAGCCGGTGCCGCAGTCCATTTTTTCCCCATGTATGGCGTCGTTCTAACCATGGGTACTAGGCCGGGGCTAAAGCACTGAAGGCGGGCCGGCCCGCCCACAGTGGGACAAAGTCCCCTCCCTTCTATGATGCGGCTCCATTAGAATCAATGGAGCAACGTCATAGAGGGGTGGGGGATTCCTTCCACTAAGTGTGGGCAGGCCCGCCTCCAGTGCTTTAGCCCCTGCCTGGTACCCATGGAAAGAACAACGCCATACATGGGAACCGGGCCGCTGTTCAAAAAATAGACCGCAGCACCGGCTTCCCCGCACCGGCGCCGATCTAGCCGTGGGTCATATTAAAGTGAATGTACCTAATGCTACATTCGCTTTAAAGTGTCACTGTCATTATAACGTTCAAAATCTAAATCAACAGTAGATGTGATATAAAGCAAGTTTGCAAGTTACATTCATTATTTTTTGTTGTTATCATGCTTTAAAATAAAGATGAACTTACCAGAAATCCAGGTCCAGTCTCCTGAAGGCAGCTATATAACAGCTATACTTACTGTATCCAGGTCCAGTCTCCTGAAGGCTGCTATATAACAGCTATACTTACTGTATCCAGGTCCAGTCTCCTGAAAGCAGCTATATAACAGCTATACTTACTGTATCCAGGTCCAGTCTCCTGAAGGCTGCTATATAACAGCTATACTTACTGTATCCAGGTCCAGTCTCCGGAAGGCTGCTGTATAATAGCTATACTTACTGTATCCAGGTCCAGTCTCCAGAAGGCAGCTTTATAACAGCTATACTTACTGTATCCAGGTCCAGTCTCCTGAAGGCTGATATATAACAACTATACTTACTGTATCCAGGCCCAGTCTCCTGAAGGCTGCTATATAACAGCTATACTTACTGTATCCAGGTCCAGTCTCCTGAAGGCAGCTATATAACAGCTATACTTACTGTATCCAGGTCCAGTCTCCTGAAGGCTGCTATATAACAGCTATACTTACTGTATCCAGGTCCAGTCTCCTGAAGGCTGCTATATAACAGCTATACTTACTGTATCCAGGTCCAGTCTCCTGAAGGCAGATTTTCTGACTTGTGCTGGTTGAAAAAACAGACTAAACACAGGAATTCCGGCCAGTACGGAGAGTCACAGCTCAATGTTTCCATCAATCACATGACTGCCTTCTTTCTGTTAGCGCTCAGATGGCCTGGGATACAGAGGACTTCTTGTTTTCTGACTGTTTCCTGTTTTTTGAGAAAAAATAAGTCAGGAAGTCAGGAAGTGCCATGTTTTCCATGATAACATAAATAAATAAATAAATAACAAAGGTATATTGCAAATTTGCTTTATATCACATCTACTGTTGATTTAGATTTTGAAAGTTATAACAACAGAGACACTTTAAGTATTCAGAATAAGGGTGCAGCACAGGCATAATAAAGGTTTGCTCATCCAAACCATCCCCTGCAATATTAAACCCTATACAGTCCCTGAAATCTGCTATTCACAACAGCCTCCTCATGAAAGATAACAGGATCTGGACATGCCCAGTGCCCTGTGCAGGGGAGTAAGCTTTAGAAACCTGAGCTCTTTATCTGTAAGATATCAACCTTCAGACGTTCTGCACTGCTCATACAAGCTATTACATAGTAATGCTTTGCCACTGCTGTTTATTTCCCTTATGCCCATATAGCACACTGCAAACTCAGTCCATCAGTTACCCTTTCTCCACCACTTGCCATCTACATCTATAGTAATAAAGTGTAAAAATCCTCCCACCCACACCACCACCTTCCCCTAGCACCGTGCAGCCATTTCAGTGCTTAGGGTTCAGCACCTACTGTGATGCTGCTGTTCTTGTTTATTACACGTCTGCTCACACACCAACCAGTCCTAGTGCATCAGTAACCTCTTCTCTCCCCACATACCACCTATAGTAGTGTACTGTATAAATCACTAGCCCAGTGTAAACCTGCTCAAGGCATTCTCACCAACACTATGTCATGGCACAGCAGACAGGGGTAGGTGCTGTGTTACATCGGGCAGTCAAGGACTCTCTGGGGATCTATAATGACAGCGAGGGCCAAAAAAAAAAAAAAAAAAAAAAAAAAAATCACTTGAAGGGTTAATCTGATATAACTTTTTTTTTTTATGACAGATTCCCTTTAAATAAACCCAAATCCATTACAAACATACGTATAACGGAATACATCGTTTGTTGTACATATGCAGACGATCCCTATTGGTAAAGGTCAGCTATTTATTATGCTATGACTGCACTGGCTGAAAAATCCTTCCAGGTTTTTTTTTTTTTTTAATCAAGCGATTGAGTTAAAAATCCATGTAATCTATGCCATGTTGGAGTTCCCAGGCATGTAAGGAGATAGTGAGCGGCAGATAGTGTTCGTTATCTGGGAAATGAGGCGCGGTGGTATCCTCAGTACTGAGGGAACATGTGGCCTGAAGCTTGCTGCGAGTGAGCGAGAGGCGGCAGCCTATAATGGGGAGACTGCTCGGACTGGCAGCTTAGCTGGTGCGCACTGATGAACAATCCTCCCTCACTTAAAGCAGCTGTCATACAATAGCGCTCTTACGGGAAAAGTTTAAAAGTCAACCGAGAGAAAGAAAGTGACGTGTCACAATTAACTACCCCGCCTATTTCTCTAATGCAAAAAAAAAAAATAAAAAATCAAACAGGTTTTTGGATGTGGTAACTCATTATGCAGGAACATATGTATGGAGTTGTTTAAAGGACCCGAGGGGACACAAGAGAGAAGGGAAGGTGATGTTCCTGAAAGTGGAGACGTTACATCATCCCTTATAACCCCGGAGGAAGGAGCTGCTCAGACTGTTCTCTATATTCTGGCGACACTTGTGGTTTATTGTTGTTCTGTAGATTTTCTAGGGATTATTTTATCTGCTGTTTTCTAGACTTTGCTTCACTATCGGGCGAATGAGTGATTGTAGGAAGGCCTATCACTAGAGAGAAAATCGAATCACTAGAGAGAGTCCGATCACTGGAGAGAGTCCAATCACTGGAGAGAGTCCAATCACTGGAGAGAGTCCGATCACTGGAGAGAGTCCAATCACTACAGAGAAAATCGAATCTCTAGAGAGAGTTCGATCACTGGAGAGAGTCCAATCACTGGAGAGAGTCCGATCACTGGAGAGAGTCCAATCACTAGAGAGAAAATCGAATCACTAGAGAGAGTCCGATCACTGGAGAGAGTCCAATCACTGGAGAGAGTTCGATCACTGGAGAGAGTCCGATCACTGGAGAGAGTCCAATCACTGGAGAGAGTTTAATCACTGGAGAGAGTCCAATCACTGGAGAGAGTCCAATCGATGGCGAGAGTACAATCACTGGTGAGAGTCCGATCACTGGAGAGAGTCCAATCACTAGAGAGAAAATCGAATCACTAGAGAGAGTTCGATCACTGGAGAGAGTCCAATCACTAGAGAGAAAATCGAATCACTAGAGAGAGTTTGATCACTGGAGAGAGTCCAGTCACTGGAGAGAGTCCAATCACTGGAGAGAGTCCAATCACTGGAGAGAGTTTAATCACTGGAGAGAGTCCAATCACTGGAGAGAGTCCAATCGATGGCGAGAGTACAATCGATCAGCATTTAAATATTTCAAATCAACTGGTTTCAGAAAGTTATATAAATTTGTAATTTACTTCTATTTAAAAATCTCAAGTCTTCCAGTACTTATCAGCTGCTGTATGTAATGCAGGAAGTGGTGTGTTCTCTCCAGCCTAACACAGTGCTCTCTGCTGCCACCTCTGTCCATGTCAGAAACTGTGCAAAGAAGGAGAGTTTTTCTATGGGGATTTTCTACTGCTCAGGACTTTTCCTGACATGGACAGAGGTGGCAGCAGAGAGCACTGTGTCAAACTGGAGAGAATACACCACTGCAGGACATACAACAGCTGATAAGTACTGAAAGACTGGAGATTTTCAAATAGAAGTAATTTACAAATCAATATAACTTAGTGAAACCAGTTGAATTGAAAGAAAAATAAATTCGCTGGGGTACCCCTTTAATTACCAATGGCTGGAAAAATTGGATACAGCCATAGGTCATAGGCAGTTTCCATGGGGGCAATACAATACTTCAATAAAATTTTTCGCCGGACTTCTCCCGTAAGCTCCATTCACTTCAATGGAAATGAGTTGCAAAACCTGCACCCAAACTGGAGACAAGAGCAATGCTGTCTCTGGAAGATAGTGGCCATGTTTTTCTACCACTGGATAACCTCTTTAAGGCAATATAATATAAATATATTATGTCTGGGTTTCTATAGGAAAATATGCTAAGTATATTTGCCCCCCCCTTACTATATGTCATAAATAAGAATCAGTCTCTGAATGTTTATCTGTCTCGCAAGTTCCAACCATCTTATTATATTCCAATGTAAAAAATAAGTTATTGCTCTGAGATCTCACATGGGTGGTAGAGGACTCTATCATATAAACGACGGCAGGCACTTGATTTCCCCGCAGTTGCTTTCCCCGTCTACCTGAATTGTTCCCACTAGTAACGGATGAGATTTGGGTAATTGAAGAAATTGATAAAGCAATTCCTTAAAGTACATGCAAAAGTTCACTAAAACCCAACCTTAACTTCGTATGAGTGATAGGGCTGCCCGTAAGATGACTTTATGATGTATCCATAATCTCCTCCGGAGTGCTTTGCGTCTATTCTTGCTGAGTAAAATGAATGGCTTGTTTGTTAGAAATGTAGCCAGGACTGAACTGTAATGGAGTAATGAAGGACATAAATTGTTAAACACATCTACTATGCAATGAAAATCAAGAGCCCTGTGATACATACCCAGCGTTTCGGCAATTTTATCCAAAGTTACTATGTAATAGTATAGAATTAGAGGAGGAAGAGAGCGTAATTGCTATGTTAAATCAAGGTCTGATACGTCTTCTTTGGCTCCTTATAATTGTAAGATAGGAGCGGAGGAGGAAGTACAAAAAACTAATTACAATATTTTATTAAATTTTAATTATAGGCCGCGATACGTTTCACAATTTTTTTCCCCCTTCTAAGCTTAAATGGACAAACATCCTCCCAGACGGCCGCCCGGGCCATCAATTTCAGCAACTAGATAGCAAAGAGCTGCTCTCTGTTATTTTAATCAGATTTAATTCTTGCTCCAGGGCAGCGGCGGCCCTGTTCTTTGCCCTGCTTCCTCACATCGAGTAGCTTATTCATTAGATTATTTCTTGAAGGAAAGAAGATGTAAGGTGTGAGCTATAATTTGAAGAGAAAGCGTTGACCTCATGTTGTCCTTGTTAAAGGAGACACTTAGCAGGGTCTCGGAGACGTCGCGGTTGGGATGATGGTATCAATCTGTATTCGGTTTTTGTTTTGTACATATCTCCTGTTGTTTTTTATGTTTTGCTCACTTTATGATATCTGGCTAGGATTTCAATCTGTAGACATGTTACGTGCAGTAGCAGATTCTAATAGGGTAGCCCTGGGGGGCTCATGGCCACCCAAAAAGACTTGTACTTTCAGTACAGTTACAGTTCTGCCATGATTTGCTTAAATATCGCTGCTTTTTACCGCAATTTTGCACAAATCAGGGCAAAGCTGGAGACAATGCAGTAACATTAGAAAACATACTGAAGGACCTTATCATGTGACAATGATGTCACCACAGGTCCTTTACAGGCTGCATTATGGAAGAAAAAGACTAAAGCTAGTGCCGCCACAGTTACAGTGGGTTAGGGGGCCCAAGCTTGGTGAACCGTCCCTTGTTATGAGTAGCTGGGCTTATCCTGCTAATATGTTTTTTCTTGTTTATTATTTTGCATCTGTTTCATAGTGTTACGGCCGCTGTGACGTCCCATGCTTCGGGCTACCACTGAACCCTTTTACACTCCCTTAGCCTGTCTTCTGTGGTGGATGCTGGAGCTCACGTGCAGGGGCCCGGCGTCAACATCTCTTTAGCCACACAGGGTCCCTTACCACTCCTCCGCTCTCCTGCTTGCTTCCCTGCTAGCCGTCACGTACGCCCCTGCCTCCTAGGGTTCGCACACTGGCTCTGTGAAAATTAAAGTGACAGTAAGTGCCTAATCAGTCAAGTGCATTAAACACCTCCCTATAAATTCCGGCTTGCCCTGACCCTGGTGTTGGAACCTGTGCAAGCTTCCCATAGTGTGTGGTCCCAGCTCTCCCTTGATTTCTGCCAGTGGTTCCAAGGTTTCTGGTTCCAAGACTGCTTGTTCCTGCGAGTGCTTCCTGGTTCCAAGACTGTTGTGTTCCTGACTACCTGCCTGTCTCCAGTTGCACCTAGGCCACCTCCGCTAGCAAGCCAAGACAGTGGTAATAACCTGGAGGTCAACTGCCACAGCAAGTCCATCCTGCCTTGTGGTGGGCACTAATGAAGACCAGAGGCCCCTTAGGCTCCGCTTCCTGATGCGGCTTACGTTATCGTTAGCAGCGGTTCAGCAGATCCATGACTCCAGTAATTACACATGATGATCAGCTGATCATGACTGTTCAGCATTCATTTAGTTTCTGATTTGTTAGCGTCCCTGGCTTTTGCACTATGGTGCAGATTATAATATATACTTTGTGTACCTAAAGGGGTGTCAGAAAATTATACAGATTTGTAAATCACTTACATAAAAAAAAAAAACAAAAAAAACTTAAGTCTTTTAGTAATTATCAACTGCTGTATGCTCTGCAGGAAGTGATGTATTCTTTCCGGTATGGCCCAGTACTCTCTGCTGCCACCTCTGTCCATGTAAGGAACTGTCCAGAGCAGGAGAGGTTTTCTATGAGGATTTGCTAATGCTCCTGGCAGTTCCTGACATTGACAAGGGTGGCAGCAGAGAGCACTGTGTCAGACCGGTGCAGGACATACAGCAGATCATACAGACTGGAAGACTTGAGATGTTTTTTTTTTTTTTTTTATATCAGCAATTTTCAAATCTGTATAACTTTTTTGCACTAGTTGATTTGATTTTTTTCTCTTCAGAGTACCCCTTTAAGCCCCTTATTCAGTATGTTTTCTAGTAGCTTGTCCTAAATTACTTTTGTCCCTGCTCACTCTAGTCGGCTCTCGATTTATTCTTGTTCATTTCTTTTACATTATCTTGTAGTTGCTGTCACTTATCCTAGTTTATCTTGCTGCTTTTTTGGGGTCCTGTTTTGCAGACTCTTGTCAGTTTTGCAGGTTTTATTCTAGATATTTCCTAGGTGATTGAGGGATTCATTCAAGGATGGCAAATATGGGCCTGTTTACCCCTGTAAATTTGCCTCTTTTTATTTGCTTTTTTTTCTGTTTGCTTCCTTCATCATCCACATGTGTCATTATCCATCCCATCATCATTCAGTCTTACATCTACTATTGAGCTCCTATTCTTACATTTGTTACCTTCTTTTATATATTTGTTCTTGCGACTGGTTCTCATACAGTCTGTACCTAGTATAAGTCCTGGGGGTATCTGAGTACTGAAAGCCACTTTTAGGGCCCAGCAGTAGCGTAATTTGGTGGGGGCAGAGGGGGCGGATGCTCCCGGGCCAACACAGGCAGGGGGCCCACTGAAGATTTTCCCAGTTAATGCTGACCGCAAAAGCTATTGCTTTTGCAGACATACTTAACAAATGTTTATTGGCTGTAGGTGGCCCCTGGCCATCATTTAGTGCTCCTGGGAGGCCCACTAGGCTACCGAATGTTGTGTCTGACTATTTAGCTGTATGCGCTTGTATGCGAGGAGAAGATACAGTTGAATGCAGCAGGGTGATTGACAAGGAGAGGAGAGCATTGGCTCTCCACCCTGCCAATCACTGTTGTGGCCACAAGAGGCGGTTCCCTCCTTTACAGCTGTGAGACATAGATGATGTCACTTGTGAGTTGAGTTGACATCAGAAAACTACAGTACTTCAACCACACAGCAGGTAAGTATGGCTTTTTTCCCCTTAGTTATAGAGGAGGAGACCTATGTGGGTGGGTGGGGCTAACTCCTAGGAAGGATTTCATATATGGGGGTTGGGGCAGGGCCGATTCTGGGGTCCGTGCCGCCTGAGGCAAATCTCAGGCCGCCGCCCCCCTCACTGGCACCCGAACCACCCCCCCCCCCCCCCCCCCCCCGCGTGCACACGGCAAGCCCGTCAATCATCATACATTACCAGCCCCACTCGCGCCCCCACCTCCCTGGAACACCCAGGGGCCGCGGCCACCGGAGCTCTTCAAGGCTGCTCTGCCCCTTTAAAAGCAGGGGGCTCCGCTACCACTAGCTGTTCTAACCAGTCCACTGAGCTTCCGGGACCGGTCACCTGATGCACGCTGGCCCCGGAAGCTCCAGCCCCGCGCACCACATCAGGTGACTTGTCCCGGAAGCTCAGTGGACTGGTTAGAACAGCTAATGATAGCGCAGCCCCTTGCTTTTAAAGGGGCAGAACGGCCTTGAAGAGCTCCAGCGGCCATGGCCCCTGGGTGTTAAAGGGAGGTGGGGGCGCGAGTGTATGTTCTGGAGGGGCCCAGGTTGGCAGAGTGGTAAGCGGCCCTTCAACTGAGAATCTGGGCGGCCCAGCAAGTATTTGCCTGGACCGTCAGATTATCAGTCTGGGCATGATTATGCCGCCCCCTGCAGGACCGCAAAATCTGCCGCCTGAGGCGGAATACTCATTCCGCCTCATGGCAGAAGTGGGCCTGGGTTGGGGTATAGGATGTCCTGGCTAACTTAAAAGGGGATACCTAATTTGGAGGTACAGTACAGTCTACTTACAGTGGTGGTGGTGGTGTCTAACCACCAGGAGCATTACCAGGTAGATTACTGCTGGGGAAGGGGGTGGCCACATGGGCAATACATACCAGGGGGATTACCTAGATGAGATAGTGCTGGAGGGGATTCCTACATGGAGGATAACATGGAGGTCTAAATACTAGATAGAAGCGCAAAGGGGTAGCTAACTTCTATATGAGGGCACAGAGGGACCTAACTAGTACTACATGGAAACAGAGGAAAATAATAACTATATTGGGGCACAGAAGGCCTTACTACAGAGGGTCCTCAATACTATATGGGGAAGCACAGGGAGGGTCTATCTTCTATATGGATGAACAAGGGGGGATAATCTACTATGTTAGGGTATAGATGGTGGGCTTTTTACAATATGAGAGCATAGAGGGACCCTGCAAACTATATGAGGGCTAAAATTGGGTCTAAATACTACATGGAGGCATATATTGGCTGCTCTCATATACCCTGTACACCATGATTATCAGGGCTGATTTCTCCTACATTTTTCATGTATTGTTTCTATGGATTTATAGTAATTATTCCTTTTAGTTATGTTGCAGTCTGGCTTTTTTGTATACAGGTTATTTAAAATAGTTGCCTTGAACTGCATGGGGCTATTTATTATCACCCAGCATTTGTACTATACATTTACTCTATTTGTACTCCTTTGGGTGTTGCTAATTTGGTCATTGACCATCAGCTATGGTGTAGTCCTCATGCTGCCCAATAGATATTAGACAGATAGATATGAAAAAAAGAGATAAAAGAATGGATGGATGGCTAGATAGAAAACAGAAACAGCACCACAGCTTCCTCCATGTTGTTTGTGGTATTACAACTTGGTTGTAATCTCTTTTAGTGGAACTGAGCTGCACTACCACATCCAAACTTTGGAGGAGAGTGGCGCTGTTTCTGGAAAAAAGGCAGCTATGTTTTAGCAATGCTGGATAACCAATTTATTTTTTACATGGTTATATATGTGAAATGTAGAAAGTCTTTTTCACTGTTCTCAGTCTCTGTTCACTATGAATAATGTTGTAGAAAATACCCTATATTATTCGGAAAGCATTGTCATCTACTGAGGTTCCCTATGGGTAACATACTGTAATCGGTTGGGGGCCCACTGAGGCCCCCCTAGGCTGAACCCCTAGCTACGCCCCTGGGGCCCAGGAAAGGTAACTGCTGTAGATGTAGTCGTCTTATGCCATCTTGTGAACACTGGGCTTCATTACAGTAATAGGTCCGAGTAATAGATCAGAATAACTCTCCAGACATTACTTTAAACATTAAGAGCATTAATAAGATTTCAAAATTGATGGGCTACCCTTATATACACCATTAATATTAGATCAATGGTGGTTTGGCTCCCAGAAACTCTACCAATCAGCTGCTTTAAGGGACTTGGGTGCACATATTGTTTCCAATGAGTTCTATCTGGTTCATAGTTGGTAAATGCTTAACTTTATATGAGAGGTCCAAGATAAAGGGGCACAGTGATTGCAAGTACGATCCAATCTCCCCGCAGTTGTCATGAAACCTATTGTATAGATGGATTTTGGTGCCAGATTTCTGAGGCAAAATGAGTTTATTGCTCAGGCGGCAGATCTGTAGAGTCACTGAAGGGCGGCATGTTCCATGGAGTGGCCATAAAGGATACTGTCAGTTACACACCACTGACCCAAGGACCTGAAATGATAGCCGGACACAGATGTAGAATGCATGGGGTGGGGGGCATTTCAGGTTTCACCTCAGGCAGCAATAAACCTAGAATCAGCCCTGAGTACATCATAAGTCGAGTGAGGAAGTATGATGCAGGTTTGGGAGATGATACCACACTAATACACTTACACCTAAATACACTTATATATCATCATTCCCTGGTGTGAGGATCCTGAAATAAAGTCATCTATTGGAGGTCATCTACTAATCTGGGATAAACTATCCAGTATTGGAATAAAAGAGAATGTGCAACCTGGTGCAGGATTCCAATTTAGGTAGGGAGTGGGGGATAGACCTCAATGATGTGGAAGAGGAATCCAATACAAGGTAGGGAGTGAGGGGCACATTTCGATGATAGGAATCTAATGTGTGGATCTTATAATCTGGTACACGGATCCAAGTAAGCATTGCTCTTCTCCCTTAAAGGGGTTGTATGTAATTACAATCCCGCCAAGGAGGGTGGGAGGAAGCTACTTCAACACCCGAGTCATGACGGCAATTGGTGGGGGGGGCTCACCAAACAGCCTTCAAAAGATTTTTTTCACAACAGTTACATTTTAGGGGAAACGTACTCTGGTACTACTTAGGATCTCTTTGCACATATCAATCTTTGGAAGTCCCTTGCTGCAAACAAGTGCGGATCAGCAAGATCGGCGCTCACATGCGTTGCCTTTACACAGCACAACTAATCTATCTATTGTGCAGCTCTTTAAATACATTGCTATTGGCTGCTCATCCCTCGTTTACACTGGAAGATGAAAGACCAATAAATAATTTATAGGGATACGCAAAAAATACGATCAGCTGACGAGTGGGCATTTTACCCGCTCCTCGGCTGATCTTTATCATTTTTACATGGGCCGAATTGGGCGAATGAGTGTCTCTGGTTGTTGCTGATAATGGGCATCGGGTTGAGAGTTTATAGACGTCAGTGATGTCAAATGGATAACCCCACTACTCAATTGTCATTGGGGTGTGAAACTGGTGACTGCCCGTCTAGTCTCTCAACGGCAAACTGGGTGCACATACTAACAAAAAAAAAAAGTGCCATAACTAGACATGGTCAATTACGGCTGAACTTTTTGAAGATGTCTCATGTCTTCTTCAAATATCTATGGCCCATGGAATACTATTGAGTCAGGCTGCGGTAACGAGTTATATCCGATTCCGCAAGATCTATTTAGAGACTGATAATCTGAAGCCACTCTGGTGGTATTATACAGGGACAGATGATGGAGCAGAAATGTCGGAAAATTGAATAGGCTTAACTTGATGTTGTTAATACAACCCATGTGGACTACGCGTCTCCATGCAGATTAATGGTCTGTGTGAGAGCTTCCATCTTAAGATGTCGAAATGCAACGGAGGAGAGATGGAATGCATTAACGTCTATGTGCATATAGCCTAACCATGTTTTGTCTGACCCATTCCTCTGTTTCGCTTTACCTCCCGCTTCATTTGCATAGTCATCGTTCTGCGGATAAAGGCATCGCTTAGTCATTACCCCGAGCATTTAACAATCATATGCGCTTTTTCTGCTTCCTTTCATCACTCTCTAAAAGAAAGGGTCCTGAATGCCAGGTTATGTTTCAGCAGACTGATATTTAAATTTTCACAAGGAAAAAAAAAACAAAAAAAACTAGAATACATCTCGGGCTGGCATTAAATCAGAGCCGGTGTCATAATGCGAGCGGCATCACAAAGGAATTGTGATTAGGCAAATGGTCTCCATAAAAGCCGGCACGGGGATATAATGCTGAATAATCAGAGCTCTTGCATTTCATCTCTGTTTGGAAGCATCTTGATACACGGCGAGAATAAAAGGAACCTGTAACAAGTAATTAAAGACCTTTTAACTCCTTCTGTACACGAGGAACGGCAGAACTGCTGACGCTGGGAAGTGGAACGACGACAAAGATGAAACTAAGGCTTGTAAAAGATTATGGTACAAATATTTCTGCAAGTGTCTCAGTGTCCGACCTCTAGGACCCTTACAAACCCCGGAGAACAGAGAATATAATGCACAGAAAGAATTAACTATAAAAGAATATAGTCTCGTCATGACCAGTGCCTTATTCATTCTCTATGGGGCTTCCTAACAGTGTTAGGCTCAGAGATTGGCAATTTTTGGAAGCCCCATGGAGAATTTTTGAAGGATGAGAATACCCCCCAGAATGACAATTTCATAGAACCCTATGATGCTGTCAATTCAAAATATTAAAGGGGCTATCTAGCATAAGAAAAACACTCTTGTCTCTAGTTCGGGTGTGGTTTGCAATTAAGCTCCATTCACTTCAATGGAACTGAGTTGCAAAACCAAAACTAGAGAGAAGAGTGGTGTTGTCTCTGGAAGAAAGTGGTCATGTTTTTTTCTAATGCAGGATAAACCCTTTAAAGAGAAACTGTCACTAGGTTTATGTTGCCCTAAATGAGAGCAGCCTAAACTAGGGGCAGAAGTGCTGAACAGAACAATGAGATTTACCAACATGTTCACGGCAGCAAATTGTCGGGTTTTTGTCCGTTTCCCCTGTCAGTCTAGTGTTCACCTTCTTGCTCCCCCTTCCATCCATATCCTTGCTTGATTGTCAGCTGGAATTTAAGCCCTGACTGTCAATTAAGAAGAGTCAGAGATTGGAGGATAGGTTGAAGAGGTGTTACAGTTCAGGAGCTTAGGAACACCTATTTGACTCTTTTTAATGCATTCGGGAAGTACAGGCAGAATATATGAAAGGTACCATGTGTCTTCTTGCCCTATCAGCATCTAATGGGTGACAGCAGTGTCAGTGTGGCATATGCATTGCAGTTGACAGCTTCCTTTTAAGTAATTCAATAAAAAAAATAAGTGTAATGGATGGTCCAAGCATGAGGAGGTGGATCCCCTGGATCACTGAGGAGTACTAGCGTTTCTTCCCTGAGGAGCAGATTCTAAGGAGCTTCCAGTTTTCACCACCTACTGCAGAGTCGGTTGGATTTTGCTGCAGGAAAATTCTAGGTCGCTATTCTCAGAGAAGGACCTTGGTGACTACCGACTGAAAAACTGAAGGAGTGCTGGAGTCTGGGACTAGGTGCTCTTCCTCTGTGGTAGAAGTTCAAGAACCAAGGTTAGGATGTAGTTCAGACTGAAGCTGAGCTGGAATTAGAAATGGACTGGGATCCAAATAGCTAGAAGATTGCTAGGAAGTAGCGAATAGCCAGGGAGCACAGACGTAGTTGCTGACTGACAAACAACAACCTAGCAAGGAGGTGAAGGTTTAGGAGCTATATATACCCTCAGGAGAACATGCCAGAAGACTCCAGAGCAGAGCCTGTGGGCTGAGCTTATAAATACAGGTGAACAGGCGCATGTCTGCCACTTGAGGGAGCCCAATCCTCTAGGAGGCCAGCTCAGAGCAAGGGGCTTCCCAGAAGACAAGCAGGCTGAGAAAAGGGAGATGATCACAGTGCAATGCGTACCAGAGGAGGTAGGGGGTTAATGGACACAAGCTGGTGCCATTACAGTGGACTACAATTGGTTTTTCAATTAATTGTTCAGTAAATAGAAGCCCTGGAATTTGGCCGGTTTGACAACTCCCAAAGAAAAATGCAATAAAAACAATTTTTTTCCTATATATTAGAGGTTAACACATACAATTACAGATTCTAAAGGAACAGCCTTATAAATATAGAATTAACGTTTATGGAATAAAGAGATAACTGTCAACTTGTGTCCTTTTCCCTAATGTAAAGCAATGTATTTTCCCTCCAAACCTAAATCTATGAGCGTCTCATGGAGTATTCGAGGATACATTTATAATTCATGACTATTCCTCTTTTAACTCAGTTTCATGCCTCTCTCAGGTGTTAGTAAAGGGAGAGATCAAATGCATATATGTACGTTACAGCCCAATAAATCTCCCCCATGCTTCCCAATGACAGGTCGACCTGACCTTGAAATGGGCTTTAATCTGGTGTCTTAGAAGAATAGAGAGCCAGCTTTGACAATCAGACGCTAAACCCAGCTAGCCGGGGACTATCTAGATAGAGCATAATCTTCTTAATCTACTAAGACAAATCCCTTTCTTTATCTTGATATTAACATATTTCGTTTTTATTATGAGCTTTTTTTTTTTAGCAATTCTCATTTCTGATTATTTGCAGCGATGACATAAATATAGATTGGTGGAACCCATTTTTACTGATACTGAATGGGAGATACTGAACCTTGGCAAAAATTTCACAAATTCTTTTCCGGACACAATTCTGAAAAATAGAATCCTTATGTAAATGTATGGGTTAATCCAATGCTGTACTTATATACATATGTCTATAGTGCAATCACTGTACTGTATGTAAGCAGGACAGAAGTCTATGGGATCATGGATTTCTTTATAAATGTATGGGTTAATCCAGTGCTGTACTTATATACATATGTCTATAGGGAAATTACTGTATGTAAGCAGGACAGAAGTCTATAGGATCATGGATCTCTATGTAAATATATGGGTTTAGCCAGTGCTGTACTTATATACATATGTCTATAGGGAAATTACTGTATGTAAGCAGGACAGAAGTCTATAGGATCATGGATCTCTATGTAAATATATGGGTTTAGCCAGTGCTGTACTTATATTCATACAAGACTTTGTAGAGCAACTTTACTCACCCAAACCCCTCAATTTAAGCACATTGTGTGTATGGGGGGTCTCATAAAGCTGATTTTTAGAGGAAGAGGGATTGGGCAAACTGAATTTCAAAACTCAACCCATTTTAAACACCATTGGGAAAACAAGCATGCACAATGAATCATGTATGTGTGTCCCTAGTCAGTAGAGATGGGCGAACCTTGAGTAAGCTTGGGAATGTCCAAACTAGAGTGGGCGGCATTTGATTACCGGTGGCTGAAGAAATTGGATGCAGCCCTAAGGCTTCCTGACAACATGGATAAAGACATAGGCCATAGCCTGTATCCATATTTTCCAGGACTCCATAGGGCTGCCTCTAACTTCCTCAACCACTGGTAATCAAATGCCGCATGCTTGGGTTTGGACGAACCCAAGGGTACCCAAGGTTCTCTCATCTCTAATAGTCAACTCTTTATTATTTTTTACTGTTCCTTCTAAAGCATAAAAATTCTCTACAACAATACACAAAGACATTTTGCCAACTATATGACACATAATCTAACACCTACAGTATGTCTATTTTATAGGATTATGCAAAAAAGTAAGCGGAGTCTTACGAGACTCAAAACACAGGACTCTAGGACTGGGGTTTTAAAAAAATAAGCTTGTATACTCTGTTAACCCACACAACCTAAGGCTATGTTCACACTACGTAAAAGTACGGTTGTACTTTTACCGCGGGGGAACAATGCCTGTTGTTCTATGGGATCCCGGTCGGAGCGTACACACATCATGTGCGATCCGGCCGGGATCCCATACGCTGCCGCAAACAACTGACATGTCAGTTTTTTGCATTCAGCCGGCACTTCCTCTCAGCATGGGAAGTCATTAGAAAGAGGAAGTAGAGGCGGAGAATGGAAGCCTTGACTATGGTAGCAACAGGGGGAGCAGGGGAGGTAAGTATGCAGTTTTCTTATTGTAAGTGCACAGGGAAGTAGGTAATTTGAATGTATTTCCCCCTTTCTCTGTACCACTGTTCACAGTTTCACCGTAGTCACTGATGTAGATGCAAATGTGGTCCCACAGAACACAATGAAACCCCCAAAAGGCCATCCCTATGTCAAGAGCAGTCCCTTATACAGATGACATTTCATGTGACAGATTATCAGTCCACTGTATATCTTCTTTAGTGATTTTTTTTTTCTTCCAAGAAGACCACCTCCTGGAAATCTACTTTAATGAAATTCCGTTTAGTTTTCACTGTATCTGTTTTCTTTTGCGACATTGTAAATCAGTCAAACCAGCTGTGAATCCTGAACATGCTGTGGTCTATAGACAGGCGAGTATTCAATAATTATTCTCAGAAGGTAAATCTGCTCCTTTGAATCTCCCACCTGGGGTCTCTAAAGATTTTTTTTTATTCTTGTGCATAAATTCCTTGAAATTAGTAAAATCTGACATCTTCTTACCTTATAATACAGTGATTCTGGATTTTTTTTTAATCCTTTTTCTCTAGATGTACTGTATGAATACTTTATTACAATACTCTATAAATTATTGGGTCATTCTCATTACGTTCTACCTGTTCTCTTCTGTTGCTGATATATTTATCAAGACAAAACCTTAAGGTTTATAACTTTGTAATAGCATTGGAATTCTGACATATTTCTCAGGGCTGGAGTACCCCTTTAATTACCCTTGTGCCCCACATTCTCTATCACCCCACCCCCACCCCTGGAAGTATTAAAACACATACATACCTGACCCCTGACACATACATACCTGACCCCTGATGACTACGTCCATCTTGTGTCGATGACACCTTCATAGTGGGCTGGCCCCACTGTGAGATGTCAGGAGATGACTCCGATTGGCTGAGCAAGCTGTCAGTCATCTGACGCTGCCAGACAAAGAAAAATGAAGAGCTGGAAAGAAGAACACACTGATGGGAGGTCCGGGGACCTGGATCGGCGGGAAATTTAAATGGCCTTTTTTTTTTTTTACTTTTGCATCAGAGCTGTCTTTTAAAGAGATAATAACATCATTTCAAATTACTGTAAAAGCCTGACCATCTCCTCACGAAGACCACCAAGTAGTACAGAGAGCCTTAAAGGGATTGTCCAGATTCAGAAAAACATGTTTTTCTTTCTTCCAGAAACAGCACCTCGCCTGCCCTCAGTTTGGGTGTGCGGTATTGCAGCTCAGTTCCATTGAACAGGGGTAGCGCTGTTTTTGCAAAAAAAAAAAATATATAGCCGTGCTTCTTGTAATCCTGGATAACACCTTTTAAAGGCTTTTTGGAAAGGTTATGCAAATTATCTCTAAATTAAGGACTAAAAGGACTAAAAATCTCTAATGCCACCCATCGGTAGCCCCCAAATTCAAAGAGGTTAGTTGTAAAGCCTATGTTGTAACCCTTTGGGGGCAGTGTTTGTAAGGCGTTCTACAAGCAACATTTTCTGAGGAAGAACCCCACCCCCCTTTAGAGTTGTTCCATCATAAACTATTGAAATAAAACACTGAAAGTGTACTCAGTAATGTATAAATAAACCTTGGTGCCCACAAAGCGTCTGCAATGCGTTCTCTTCCCCCTCAGCATCATTATTCCAATCTTATTCGCTTTATTCTGCTTCCACGGTTACATTTTAAACATTTAGAATTGCAGAATAATCCGTTTCCCTCGTCTCTTCTTCTCCTTACCCCCCTTCCCTCCTCCCTCCCCCTTGCTGTAATACGGGCCACTTCTACCCCTCTAGAGAGGACAGTGTTTAATTTCTCATAAAACACAAGGGAAGATAGTCTTGCCACCGGTTTTCGCCCCATATGGCCTTAAAACTGCAGCAATTAAAATGATATCAAGAAGTAAGACTAAAGCATGACATGATTGAGGAGATTAGCGCAGCCGATTCCATATGTCTTGCTTTAAACGGGTCCCCGTGCAGCCAGCGACGACTCATGCTATTGAACAGCAAATTAATCATGCTAACTGTCAGCCGCTGTCACCATACATCATTCACTCTTTTTTTTTTTTTCCTTTTGCCTCGACTCTGTATTTCCCGCTGTAAGAAAATGTGATATCAAGAAGAAAACACGTCGGAGCTGAATCCTCCTCATTGTGTAACGATGTTCCAGTTAAAATATTGATGACATCCAGAGTGGGAAGAAAGGAAAACAGCGAGGGATCGAGCAGGTGACAGGTGGTTTGCTTCCTTCAGTTCTTGCTTTAATATTCGTGAAATCGCGGCTTAACAACAATGGGAAGACGCGGCATGTGTGGAGTGGAGTGGGCGCTGGGAACGTAGAGTGGCTCGTGCTGATTATTTGCAACGTTCAGACGAAATGCATCAATATTTCAGCATACGTGCAGACGTAAGAGTCTGGTATACTTACTAATAGGGAACAACATGCCTGTAGGCTGGGTGCCAAGTACTATTCCAAAGTTAAGAAAAATCCTCGGCACTCACCCCTATAACAGCCTTTGTTAATGCAGGTTCAAAAATAGCTAAGTTCACATAGCGTTTAACAGCGTCCGTTGCATAGCAACAGGCGCTGTTAAACAGCAGATCACCGCGCAGCACTGAGCCTGTTTCTGCGGCTGATATTTCTGTATCGGCTGCAGGAACGTTCCTTTTTTTTTTACTATTGGTTTGCATGCACCGTCGGGTATGCCCGCAAATCAATTAGCCACTCACCTCAATGTAATGTGCGGCTGCAGCTGCACATTACATTGTGTGAACTGATGTTATTTCTCGACGCTGTTCACTTGACAGCGTCAGGAGATAATTGGCAGATACACTATTCTAAAAAACGGGCGTTAGAATAATGCTATGTGAACACAGCGGGCGACATTGACTTCAATGCAATGCCGCCCCTGCAGTAAAGAACGGACGCTAATGCCATTGCAATCAGCGTCCAATCTTTACTAAAAAAACATCATCAAATGCATGCATTACAATATAGCATTCATAACATACAAAACTAAACAGGTATAAAATCATTGATTAAAACCTGATACATGTCAAATGATGAGATAAGCAAATCTTAAGTTAAGTTATAAAACTTCTTTCTCACCCCTCTCTCCTCTCTCGTAAAATAGTGACTAGAAGGATATAAAGTAGAGTATCTTCTATGATGACAGTAGGGAGTGTCTCATTCAGGTTGAATGTGCGGACTGATCAATATGTGGTTGGGTCACCATGAGGTGGTCATAACCACATGAGGGGATCCGTTTGGAGAAGGCCCTCAGGATTGTGGGGGTCGGCTTCTCTGGAATGAGAGCAAGATGATCGGCGGGGCGGGGAGGTGTGGCGCTCAGGGGGGGTGCCCATCTCCCTGAACTAAGCTGATAGCGTATGAATGGAGGACTGGAGAGGACGTGGTCTGAGACACTCTGTTAAGAGAGTAGGATAAAGTAAGAATAGAATGAACAAGATAAAGTGATATATGAAGAGCAAAATACATTATCAAGAATAATTTTGTGATTGCGGGTGAGGAGAGAGGGGGGGGAGAGTCTTTTTTTTTTGAGAAGGGGGTGAGTGTCATACTGGGGCAGAAGAGAAGTAGGGTATATTAATTAGATGTAGTCTTGGGGGATATCGGATGGGGGGAATAGGATATAGGAAGCTTCCGAAGAGACGTGGTACAGTAATGGATGGACATCTGGGAGGTCCCCCCTCTTGGATTGGCTTCGGAATAGAAGCATTGTAAAATTGGGAACCTTGGGGGTTATTTAAGCTTGTTTGGATATTGGTTGTGTAAGTGAAGATAAAGCCAGGCCTGGGGCGGGGGGGAGGAGGGGATGGGGATGGGGGGGACGTATGAAGGATGAAGATATTTTTACATGATATTGTTATTTCTTTTTGCAATATAAAAATAAAGAAAAAAAAAAAAAGTTATAAAACTACAATTCCAATCATGCCTGGACAGTCACCATTTAATTTGGTGGCTGCAGCCCTAAGGCTGCCAGGAAAACATGGATACGGTCATGGACCCGCCACAACTCTCAGCACCAACCGCAGCATCTATAGGGCTCCTGACAGAGAATTTTCCCTCTACAGAGGGATAATTGTTTCTCCGGTGTCCATCGGGGCTCTGCGAAATGATCACAGAGCCCCGATGGTAGCTATGAAAACTGGAAGCCTCAGGCTTCCGGATTCCTGGCTACGGAGGCCAGCGGGGGGAGGGAGGAAGGGAGAGACGGCAGGGCAAGCGCCACGGGCAGCTGTGAGCTCTGCCCCCTCCCCTCTCTCCCCTGCTGCTGTAACAAGATTGTAACAGCGGCAGGGGACAGGGGGAGGGGGCGGCCATAGGGACATCAGCTTATGGGATCATTATGATCCCATAAGCTGATGTCCTAAAATGACCTGAGTATTGAGGCATCAATGACCTTAGGTCGTGAAAGGGTTAATGTCACATTTTTCTGAGATAAAGGTTTTATTTAATCTTCAACACAACTGCCCTTTTAGATTCCCCCTTGATCCCTGATCCGTGTGAATGAGAGATCCCAGTCAAAGTCCTTCAAAAATGATCCCCTCCTTTGCTTTTATTTTAACAATGGGCCAATTTAGTCTTTTTCTTTTATTATGGATAATTTGTAGGAATAAATAGTGAATACTGTCCTTTTTTGGACCAGTGATTTCAGCTTATAGATGGCTTAGGAGCTGGAGGCTATGATGAAACGGCGAGATCAGAAGCGTTTACCAGGGCCATAAATCAAGACACACCGAACTATTGTTTGGCCGTCGTAAGAAGTCTGAATATACCAGATTTGTTTTTTTCCTGCTTCTTTTCAGTACAGCCCACTTGCATAACCTACAAATGGACCATTAGGAAGCACTGACAGCTTATTGAAGCCAATAAGGATTGAAGAGACAAAAGTGTAATTTTTCTGCCATTACTTTACTGTCTGTACAATAAATACACTATGGTGGAGATTTATCAAACATGGTGTAAAGTGAAACTGGCTCAGTCGCCCCTAGCAACCAATCAGATTCCACCTTTGATTTTCCAAAGAGTCTGTGAGGAATGAAAGGTGGAATCTGATTGGTTGCTAGGGGCAACGGAGCCAGTTTCACTTTACACAATGTTCGATGAATCTCCCCCATTGATTCCCCCATCTGGCAGCCACAAGTGCAGGCAAGTGGTGTGGGATAGTAGAAAAATACAGATTTGTAGTTTTCTAGTGATATAGAGGAGGTTGTAGTAATGTGAACTGGCCTGAGTTATCTAGGTGCAAGTGTTAGTTGCCTTGGAGTTTAAAGCCAATGTATTACCTAGATTTTAATTAGACTGATTCGAATCAGGTCTTTTATTCCAATCTGTTTCTATTTTCTGACTGTAATTTCACATTTTGTACATTATTTTAGGGGCTGCCATCTTACTTGAGCTGTTTTTAACAGCATTTAGTGACACACTTTACAGCAAGACTCATGGACATGGACGACAATAGACAGAATCTGTCCCCATGAGGTGAATGTAAAATATTACTGAGTGCGCTCTGTGAAATTTGAAGAGGTCACTCCACAGGGAGATGCTATTGCCTCCTCTATCTACTGCTGTCACCTAACGCTTTAAGGCTATGTTCACACTATGTAAAAGTACGGCCGTTGTTGCCTATGGCAACAACGACCGTACTTTTGGCGCGGTAGAACAATGCCTGTTTCTTTATGGGATCCCGGCCATATACACATCGTATATGCTTCGGCCGAGATCCCATACGGGGCCGCCGCAAATTACTGACATGTCAGTTTTCTGCGGCCGGAATTCAGTGAATTCCGGCCGCAGAAAACCCTGTCAGTTTACACAGTGAAGCGAGCGGCTCCAGCTCACTGTGAGCTATGGGAAGCTCTGATGCGGGCGCGCACTGATGCGCCCGCATCAGAGCTCTGTGGCCGGACAGATCAACGGCCGGTCTGATACGTAGTGTGAACAGAGCCTAATGCTGTACAGCAGACGTGTCAAACTTAGGCCCTCCAGCTGTTTTAAAACTACAATTCCCATCATGCCTGGACAGATAAAGCTAAAGCTTTGGCTGTCCAGGCATGATGGGACTTGTAGTTTTAAAACAGCTGGAGGGCCTGAGTTTGACATCCCTGCTCTACAGATCCCTTTACAGCAGCCTCCTCCTTATCATTACAGACAGAACAGGAAGTTTCATCTTAGTTTAAGCCCCAGTGGTGAGACTAAAAACTGCAAGATATTAGGATTATTTTATAATATAGATAGAAAAATGGAAAATTAGAAGAAGAAAAAAGTGACCGGAAATTCTTAAAAAACATTATTTGAAGAATAAATCTGATTCTCTGATGACGCATTCCCTTTTTCAATACTTGAATGCTCGACTTGAGTAACCAGTAATAATGGGAGACTTGAGCATCTAACCAGGAGCCTCCTGCTCGGCAGAGTGACAGAAACATGGTTACAAATGAAATCTTACAACGAGACAGTCTGCCCCCCAGGGGGTTGAGTTACCCAGGCTGTGCTCTGCTGGTGGTGTATGTGTGTGGGGGGGGGATCATACTTATGTGTAATAAACACAACGATCAGCCGATGACAACGATCATCGGCTGATCGTTGATATAGGTTTGGACCTATAATTGTCGTGCGCCGACCGCGCATCACTACGTGTAATAGCGGTGGGCGTGTAATAGCGGCTGACGATTTGCAAAGTGCATACATTACCTATCCATGCTGCAGGGCTCCTCTTGCGGTCCACTTCTCCCCGCGTCACATGCGCTGCAGCTTCAGAGCTGCCTGTCTTAGCTGACAGGCCACTTAGCCAATCACTGTTCGGGACCGCTGCGGCTAGTGATTGGCTGAGCGGCCTGTCAGCTAAGACAGGCCACTCTGAAGCCGCAGCGCACGGGACGTGGGGAGAAGCGGACCACAAGAGGAGCCCTGAACCATGGATAGGTATTGTATGCAGTTTAAGCAAGGGCTGCAAGGGCATTGGTAACGATGTCCATGCAGCCCTTGTTAAACGATTATCGGGCCATGTAATAGGCCCAGTAAACGAGCGCTGATCTAGCAGATCGGCGCTCGTTTACAGTTTTTATCAGGCCCTTATAATACCACCCTTATTGGAGACTCTGTTCAGCCAATTGGTGGCTGAGGCATAATACAGCTGCACTGCATTGAGGGGTGGTCCGTAGAAGCGCCGTAAGGGCGTGAAACAGCCTGTAACCTATCTCCATGGCGTCTGCCGCCGCTGTATCTGCACCTTGTCCAAGTTTTATCACGATTGACCAATATAGATGAAGAAGTTTTAAACGGGTGAGTGCAGTTTCGCCTTCCTTCTCTGTTTGCTATATAATACAGCTGCACTGCTGATTGGCTGAGCGGAGACTCAATCAGGGGCTAAGGCAGGGCCACACTGCAGCTGTTGATTGGCTGAGCAGCAATAGTGAAGATAGAAGCTAGAAAAACTAGGTGGTAAGTATAGCTTTTCTGTCATTTTCAGAAAATATAATGTTATGCACGTGTATAGTTAACAAAAGGTATAAGATGAATTAACAGCTTAAAGCCATGAGCACAAATGCTTCTAATACACGTCCTTTCTAAACAACCCCTACCACCACCTACGGAATGAATCAGCCGGAAGGAGCGGTGTACGGACTCCTGCCTCTCTCCACTCTCATCTAATCAACAACGTCAGGACCTCTCACTGGGATTCTGATTGGGGCAAAGGTAAAGTTTAACCCTTATTATGTATCCTATGCTATATTCGTATTAATTTTTTAATTTTTAATAAACAAAAAAAGGATGATACAATATTTATTATGCACATAGTGTATAACAGGTATTGTGTGCTCAGTTGCTTGTGTCACATCTATAATGTCTTATTACTGCAAATTATGGAATTTCTGTGCAGAAACTTTTTTCCCCCAGTCCTAACTGAAGGCAATAGATTCGCATTCACGTCACTGTTGATGTGACACTGCGCTTTAACTTAATTACAAAGTGACATTGCATGTCAAATGATAAGTAGCAGGGGAACTGAGCCGGTACAGCTCCAATCCGGAATACCCAACAGTAGTATTATTCTAACACACTTCCTCTAATCACAGCTATTACTTCTGCATGTTTGTAGCATGACTGACAGCAAAAATAATTAGCCCCCCCACCTCAACCCCTCGGGGTGAAAAAAAAAAAAAAAAAAAGCACAATTTTTTTTTAATTAATTAAAATAGTATTAGTAATAATGTAAATAAAAATAATAATAATAATAATAATAATAAAAGAAGAAGGTAGGGAAAAAAACAAAATTAAAGAGAACCAATCACCTCCTTGAGGGAGAGTGAATAAGTCCCAGTACCTTACAGCTGCCGAGCATAGCTACCCAATAACATTATCTTTTATCTTCTGTCCCAGGGCCCAGTTAATAGGCATGTGGGTGGAGCTTCTGCAGCACGGTGCCTCCGCCCTCTTCCCAGGTGCTCATGCTTGATAGGCAGCCCACCACTCCATTAGGCCTGTTCTCCTCTATAGTGATGAGCGAACAGTAAAGTGTTCAAGTTTGAGTCGAGCTTCGAACAATAGTGGTGTTTGGTTTAAAGTTTGAGAAAGTCGATGGGAGATGTTCGGGTTAATTTTTATACCTATACACGATAGGAGAAGCTAAAATTACCATCCAGAAGAGTAAACTGGATACATGGAACAACTAAAAGAAGAAAATTTGGCTTTACGAATGACAAATAAAATGAAGAGCGTAAAATACTGCATTCGTTTCAATAGATGACTGAAAAGATGAGGACAGCTTGCCAACAGTGGCGTAACTCTAACGGGGGCAGCTGTAACAGCTTCTGCAGGCTGGAGTAGATTAGACGTCAGTACCATTGGCGGACACCTCCATCTTCACTTCTTCTATCTCCCTACGCCTGTCGTTGCTCGCTTACTACCTCTAGTTCTCACCAAGTTCAAAATCTAAATATTATAGCTCTGTGTGTGGCACAAGATATATGCAATAAAAAATACAGAAAAGTGTATATACATATATATGCACATATATATATATACTATATATATACAGTATATATATATATACAGTATATACTATATATATATATATATATATATATATATATATATATATATACAGTATATACTATATATATATATATATATATATATATATATATATATATATATATATATATATACACAGTATATATATATATATATATATATATATATATATATATATATATATATATATGGACCACAATACCTCACTGGTCAGGGGCTGGCTGGCAGATTTTAGCCTGGGGGGCAAGCACACGGCACTGGCCCTTGACTGGCAGGTTAGCGGCCCATCCACCACCCTGGCCCTTACCTGGTATTACCCTCCCCAAATAAGTGCGGGAAAGGAAGATTACACATGCGCCACAGAATTATAGTATTGTGGCCAGTGTTCCCAGCCACGAAAAGCCCTTGTGATATACATCTATTGGATTAAAGGGAACCTAGCTCCAGGTGCACAGCATAGTACCTTAGGATGCCTTTAAACAGAGAGATTTATCTGACCGATGTTTGAAGCCAAAGCCAGGAACAGACTATAAGCAGAGAACAGGTAATAAAGGGAAAACTGAGATTTCTCCTCTTTTCAACTCCATTCCTGGCTTCGGCTTCAAAAATCTGTCAGCTAAATCTGTCTGTGTGAATGCACCCTTAAGGTACCATGCTGTGTACCCGGTGACCCTGTTATCAGTGCTGTAATGCCCTTTTGGTTCTCTTATCATGTTAAAACCATCAGCCCTGAATCTCTGCAGCACCAGCTGTTATCAGAGGATGTACTACAACTCCCAGCATATCCTGAGGGCTGCAGACTGTAAGTAAATGCTGGGAGTTGTAGTGTTTGCAGCTGTTGTACTTGGAGGATTCCTGGTGTATTGTATACTGGAGGCTTTGTGAGAGATCAGTATACAGAGTTCTGTGGGGGATCAGTGTGTGGATGTGACCCCAGAACAGAACTAATAGGGGATAGAAGAAATATACCGTTACTGACCAAATCCAATACACCAGTATATAAGAAACATATATTGTCACTGTGACCACAACCATTACCACCCCATACTAACTAATACCACCACACCGTAACTGAGATCCAGTATAACAAGACCAATAATACCAGTATAAAAGAAACAAATATCACAACCCCTTCACCACCATCGCCATTACTAACTAACATCCACTGTGCAAATACCAGGATCATCCACATAGAAGGTTCTCATTATTAAAATGTGTCTGCTGGTTGTGATCTCATGTGTAATCAAAGATACATAATGAACTGCTAGATAGCTATTTCCTACTGGATATCTATCTATCTATCTCCTATCTATCTATCTATCTATCTATCTATCTATCTATCTATCTATCTATCTATCTATCTATCTATCTCCTATCTATCTATCTATCTATCTCCTACCTATCTATCTCCTATCTATCTATCTATCTATCTATCTATCTATCTATCTATCTATCTATCTATCTCCTACCTATCTATCTCCTATCTATCTATCTATCTATCTATCTATCTATCTATCTATCTATCTCCTACCTATCTATCTCCTATCTATCTATCTATCTATCTATCTATCTATCTATCTCCTATCTATCTATCTATCTATCTATCTATCTCCTATCTATCTATCTATCTATCTATCTCCTATCTATATATCTATCTATCTATCTATCTATCTATCTCCTATCTATCTATCTCCTATCTATCTATCTATCTATCTATCTATCTATCTATCTCCTATCTATCTATCTATCTATCTATCTATCTATCTCCTATCTATCTATCTATCTCCTATCTATCTATCTATCTCCTATCTATCTATCTCCTATCTATCTATCTCCTATCTATCTATCTATCTATCTATCTCCTATCTCCTATCTATCTATCTATCTATCTCCTATCTATCTCCTATCTATCTCCTATCTATCTCCTATCTATCTCCTATCTATCTCCGGTATAAGAACACTGACAATAGAACACAGTTGTCAAACTCCGTCCCTCCAGTTGTTACAACACTACAAATCCCATCATGACTGGACAGATAAACCATGACGGGAATTGTAGTTTTTCAACATCTGGAGGGACATAGTTTGACACCCCTGATAAGTTATAAGACCTTATAAGTTATTATAGTGCAGTTACATTCAGTGACTCACAGTAGGCGTCTTCTCTGCATGAAGAGACGTCCACTTTTCCTTTTCTTCTCCATCCGGCTCCGGCCATCATGAAGGCTTCTCTGGCCATGACTCCTCTCCACGGGATCTGTCAGACAGACATTTTAGGCTTCTTGCTCCAGCAACATCCTCATCAATACATCCTTCCATATAGAATAGCCCCCCGCTGCACATCTCTCCATATAGAATAGCCCCCCCCCCCCCCGCTGCACATCTCTCCATAAAGAAAAGCCCACCTGTGCATCCCCCATATAGGATAGCCCCCCCCTGTGCATCCCCCCATTTAGAATAGCCCCCCCTGTGCATCTCCCCATATAGAATAGCCCCCCCTGTGCATCCCCCCATATAGAATAGCCCCCTTGTGCAACCCCCCTCGTAGAATAGCCCCCTGTGCATCCCCCCTCATAGAATAGCCCCCTGTGCATCCCCCTTCATAGAATAGCCCCCCTGTGCGTTCTCCTTTATAGAATAGCTCCCCTTGTGCATCCCCCTTATAGAATAGCTCCCCCTGTGCATCCCCCCCTCATAGAATAGCCCCCTGTGCATCCCCCCTCATAGAATAGCCCCCCTGTGCATCCCCCCAATATAGAATAGCCCCCTGTGCATCCTCCCATATAGAATAGCCCCCTGTGCACCCCCTCATAGAATAGCCCCCTGTGCATCCCCTCATAGAATAGCCCCCTGTGCATCCCCTCATAGAATAGCCCCCTGTGCATCCCCCTCATAGAATAGCTCCCCCTGTGCATCCCCCTCATAGAATAGCTCCCCCTGTGCATCCCCCCTCATAGAATAGCTCCCCCTGTGCATCCCCCCTCATAGAATAGCCCCCCTGTGCATCCCCCCATATAGAATAGCGCCCCCTGTGCATCCCCCCTCATAGAATAGCCCCCTGTGCATTCCCCTTCATAGAATAGCTCCCCCTGTGCATCCCCCCATATAGAATAGCCCCCCTGTGCATTCTCCCTTATAGAATAGCCCCCCCTGTGCATCCCCCCTTATAGAATAGCCCCCCCCCCCGTGCATCCCCCCCCAATATAGAATAGCTCCCCCTGTGCATCCCCCCATATAGAATAGCCCCCCTGTGCACCCCCCCTTATAGAATAGCCCCCTGTGCATCCCCCCTTATAGAATAGCTCCCCCTGTGCATCCCCCCAATATAGAATAGCTCCCCCTGTGCATCCCCCCATATAGAATAGCCCCCCTGTGCATTCTCCCTTATAGAATAGCTCCCCCTGTGCATCCCCCCTTATAGAATAGCTCCCCCTGTGCATCCCCCCCTCATAGAATAGCCCCCTGTGCATCCCCCTTCATAGAATAGCCCCCCTGTGCACCCCCCCTTATAGAATAGCTCCCCCTGTGCATCCCCCCCTCATAGAATAGCCCCCTGTGCATCCCCCCCTAATAGAATACCCCCCCTGTGCATTCTCCTTTATAGAATAGCCCCCCTGTGCATCCCCCTAATAGAATATCCCCCTGTGCATCCCCCCTCATAGAATAGCCCCCCATGCACCCCCCCATATAGAATAGCCTCCTTGTCCATCCCCCCTCATAGAATAGCCTCCTGAGCATCCCCCCTCATAGAATAGCCCCCTGTGCATCCCCCTTCATAGAATAGCCCCCCTGTGCATCCCCCCTCATAGAATAGCCCCCCGGTGCATCCCCCCTCATAGAATAGCCCCCCTGTGCATCCCCCCAATATAGAATAGCCCCCCTGTGCATTCTCCCTTATAGAATAGCTCCCCCTGTGCATCCCCCCTCATAGAATAGCCCCCTGTGCATCCCCCTTCATAGAATAGCCCCCCTGTGCATCCCCCCTCATAGAATAGCCCCCCTGTGCATCCCCCCTCATAGAATAGCTCCCCCTGTGCATCCCCCCTCATAGAATAGCCCCCCTGTGCATTCTCCCTTATAGAATAGCTCCCCCTGTGCATCCCCCCTTATAGAATAGCTCCCCCTGTGCATCCTCCCATATAGAATAGCCCCCATGCACCCCCCCATATAGAATAGCCCCCATGCACCCCCCCATATAGAATAGCCCCCTGTGCATCCCCCTTCATAGAATAGCCCCCCTGTGCATTCTCCTTTATAGAATAGCCCCCCTGTGCATCCCCCCTTATAGAATAGCTCCCCCTGTGCATCCCCCCCTCACAGAATAGCCCCCTGTGCATCCCCCCCTCATAAAATAGCCCCCTGTGCATCCCCCTTCATAGAATAGCCCCCCTGTGCATCCACCCCTCATAGAATAGCCCCCTGTGCATCCCCCCTCATAGAATAGCCCCCCTGTGCATCCCCCCCTAATAGAATAGCCCCCTGTGCATCCCCCCTTCATAGAATACCCCCCCTGTGCATCCCCCTTCATAGAATACCCCCTGTGCATCCCCCCCTAATAGAATACCCCCTGTGCATCCCCCCTCATAGAATACCCCCCCTGTGCATCCCCCTTCATAGAATAGCCCTCCTGTGCATCCCCCCCTAATAGAATACCCCCTGTGCATCCCCCCTCATAGAATAGCCCCCTGTGCATCCCCCTAATAGAATAGCCCCCTGTGCATCCCCCCTCATAGAATAGCCCCCCATGCACCCCCCCCTTATAGAATAGCCTCCTTGTCCATCCCCCCTCATAGAATAGCCCCCCATGCACCCCCCCATATAGAATAGCCCCCCTGTGCACCCCCCCTCATAGAATAGCCCCCCCCCCCCGGTGTGGCCACATGTTAATGGGTTTAAAAAAATAAGATAAACAACTCACCTCTCCTCGGGCCGGATCTTCAGTGTGCAGCAGCTTCTCCCTGCTGCTGCAGCGCGGCGGCTCCTCTCCTCTCCCTTTCCTATCAGGTCCTCAGCGGCGCGTCAGGGAAGTGACGTCACCGCTGGGGACCTGATGTAGGTGCCTGCAGACGTGCCTGCGTACAGCACGTCTGCGGCTCCTGGGGGGGATCAGGTGGCCCGGAAGAGACTGAGGGAATAGCGCGGCGGCCGGCCGCGCTATTCTTTCAGTCTCAACTACTGCAGAGAGTCGGCCGCGGGTCGCGGCCCACTCATTGGTGGGGAAGACCGGCCCGGGGGGCACATGCCCTCCTGCCCCCCGGCCCAGCCCGCCCCTGTCACTGGTATACTTAAGTGTTCGGTGCACTTAATAGTGAAAGTTATACTTTCTGCCATTGAGAAAGATTTTGCAACAAAGAGGAGTGGATATATATCTGTATGCCAATAACACATGGTATATTTGAAAGGTAATTCACCACCCAAACTGACAAAAATACACATGTGCCCACTCTGGATAAATTTCACTAAGTAACTCCTATGTATGATTGAGTAATGGGTATAACAGAGGCGGAGACAGTTGTTTTTTTTTTTTTTTTTTTGACAGTTCTTCAGCAATGTAAACTGCCAAAACTAGACTTTGGGGCACTATGTATGAATTGTCAAATCAAAGATGTAGCCAGCAATACCAAACCTAAGTATTAAGGTCTATGGGCAAG
This sequence comes from Dendropsophus ebraccatus, assembly GCF_027789765.1. Classification (NCBI taxonomy): domain Eukaryota; kingdom Metazoa; phylum Chordata; class Amphibia; order Anura; family Hylidae; genus Dendropsophus; species Dendropsophus ebraccatus. The sequence continues at coordinate 156,137,313 of NC_091457.1, read as the reverse complement.
AAAATTCTATCTAACTAAGTCTAAGCTTGCTAACCACCCCACTAACTACCTACCTAACTAATCTAAATAGCAGCATGCAAGCAGACAGACAGAGATCAGTCTATACAGCACAGTGAGTGAGCAGAAAATGGCATCCAGAATGCATCACATAGCATATATATATATATATATATATATATATGGGATGGTCATGTGATTTTAGCAGCCAATAAGACCCCTATACTTCAGCAATGATGTTTCTCATGCTTCTATGTGCTCTACACTAATTGGCTGGCAAAAAGGCGATTGAACTCGAACTCGAACGTTCGATCATCACTACTAGGGATGGTCCGAACCTGTGGAGGTTCGGGTTCATACGAACCGGAACTCTCGGCAATGATTCCCGCTCTCTTCCACTTCCGTGAAGAGGGTGGATACAGCCAGAGGAATGCCTGGAAAACTGGGATACAGCCATAGCCATAGGCTGTATCCCATTTTTCCAGGTGGTCCTCCGGCTGTATCCACCCTCTCCACGGAGGTGGAAGACAGCGGGAATCATTGCAGAGAGTTCAGGTTCGTACGACCCCGAACCTCGGCAGGTTCGGACCATCCCTAATCACTACTCTTCTATACCTATATTGTATTATTATTACATTTACATGCAAGGGATGTATACATGTCTCACCCTGCTCGTACTCTATTAATCATCCCCTCCAAAGTGTAAAGCTATTTAGCGGCTCTCTCCTTGGCATTGCTTTGGTGGCTGATCCGAGCAAGTGGTAGTACAGAGCTTTTCACACAATGTTCTTGCATCTGTTGCAGCCTGAGATGGTCTGTGGGAAAATGTAATTTTTTGTCAACATCTGCCCTTTAGTATTTAAGCCTGGCGGAGCGGGGAAATCTGTCCTCGTCCATATGACATGCAATTGAATTTTCAAGCAATACAGCTAATGCATAATGCCTTAAACTGAGTCCATATGGTCAACTGTGAGGCGAGAAAGCTTGAATCGGCATTTCAGCAGACCTGGGAGAAAGGTCATCCTTTTAGCGGTGTGGATTGTGTGCTATGTATTAGACAGGTTTATAAGGCGTCTAATTACAGTATCGCACTGCAGCTTTCTCAATCGGATTTGCTCTCTAAGGGTTAAGTATACTACATATAGCTTATTGGATACTTGAGCATGTGTATACTGCCAGAAGATAGCTTAATAACCAAACTTTCACTGTGACAATCCCCCTATCAATAACATGTACGGTAAGACTGACAGCAAGGTCATTGTTTAATCTAGCGGAGCATTTACGAGACGGTAAAAATTTACAGGAAACGCAATAAATTGATGAAGTCCAAGATTATTATATAGAAATGTTGCAACAAGCATTCAGGTAGATTACGATATTGTTTCATGTGCATATGGAGCAATGAATATATCTTTAGCTTCTTTTTTGAAGGTTATATTATTATGACCAGCAGCTAGATGGGCTGGGAGTGATTCATTGAGGTCCTTGTAGATTTCACAGGTATCTGGAGCCATGCTGACGGCAACCCACAGCTAGCGGAGGATCCATAGAGTGAACATGGTCATAAAGGTGGTGTCATGAATGTTCCTGTTGGGACCTTGGCGCAGTCCTTGGTTCGTAAGATATGATTGAGACTGCACTTTCGGCCGTGATTCTACACTTTTATGTTTGTATTACATTTATGTCTGAACCTGGTCTGAACACTGTCTTATTTCAGCCCTTGCTGGGTGGTGATTAGCAGGGTTCCACCACACCCGTGTCCACCTGTTTAGTTCACTGGCAGGTTTAGAGTTAAGCTTTGTTGCTTTGGTTTCTCTGTGATTGAAGGATCTTATAGCCAGTCAGTTTCCTTCTTGTCAGCTGTGTGTGTTCTGCAGTCAGGACGCTGCTCCAATGGAATTCTGCACCGGGCTCTGGATCACTATAAGTTGTTCTCAGTATCCCAGATCATTGCTGGTTATTCAGTATAGCTTCCCAGTCCTGTATTCCAGCTCTCCCTACATTTATCTGTGCCTTGCCTCTGGTTTTCTGTCCCTTGCTTTGTATTCTGACTATCCTTGCCTGCCGCCTGCCCTTACCATTTGCCTGACATTTGATTTCTCTTCTGTTTGGTGATTTTGTACTTTGCTGCCCGCTTGTTATTACCCGGACTGTCGACCCTGCATTATTGTGTTTGTTTGTCTTGTTTTGTCTTTTTGTTTCACTAATATAGGCCAGGGACTGCCGCCCAGTTGCCCGCTGCCACCTTTAGGGCACATAGTGGCAAGTGGGCAGGGACAGTGGGTGGGGCTTAGCTTAGGGCTAACTGTCTCTTTGTGTTTGGTGCCACTGGTACTGACAGGTGGTCCCACTGTCGTGGTAGTCCCAGAGATGCTCAATTGAGCTCAAGTCTTTGGGGGTTAGAGGACCAAGGTAGTACTTGGAAGTATTTCTCATGTTCTTCTATCCAATGTAGGTCATTTCTAGCCATGTGACATTGTCTTGCTAGAAGATACCACCCGCCCCAGAGAAGACAAACTGGTAGCAATTTTATAGATGTTTTGGGGGTGACAGTGAGCCACTCCACTGCTGTGTGACAGTCCTTCCTCATGTACCTTTGTAGCCGACATCCCCCTCTGCCCCTAGGAGGACCAGAACACCTGTGAAAATGATGTGTATTCTGCTCCTCTTTGGAGAGATGTCACTTACCATTCCCAAGTCCTGCCAATGTATTCATGTGTACTGTAGGCTCTATTAATGATCATGTGACCATCACTAGCGCCTGCAGTACACATGAATACACAGTCAGGTGTTTTATTTATGTGTATTGCAGCCTATAGTTACAATCAAATGACTATCACTAGAGCCTGCAATAGGATCTGGGAGTAATAAGTGACATCTCTCCAAAGAGGAGAGCACCAATCATTTTGACAAGTGTTCTGCTTCTCCTGCTTCTTAAGTGGTGATATTGTGCCCAGCATCACCACTTAACCCCATCTTGGCTGAAAAACTGAGCAGTAGTACAGACAGGCCCACTCAGGAGTAGAAGCGTTTTGCTTTTGAGTGGGAAACCCATTTAGAGCTGGGATTCTCTACATTAAGAATGGACTCTACTCCTGTAAACAGTGGTACCCAAACAGCTTCAATAACTGTCAGCCTAACAACAGTTCAGCCCCCCTTGATACTGAGCAACGTTTGAGCACCAAACAAAAAAAATGAATTTTTAATTGTTTAAACACAGGAGTTTTCAAGAACCAAAGTACCACGGTACATGTTTATATACCAGTACATGTAATAGCAATAACCAGTAAAGAAAAAAAAAAAAAGGTACACATCCCCATATGAAATCATATGGCCATCATAGGGTTATCTGCTCAGAACACCCTTCTATATACTAGAACAGCAAGCTACCCTGACGGGTCTGGTGTGTTCAGGCAGTATATGAATTTTAACATTACTGATCCTTTTTCAGATAATCTATAAACAAAGAACTCTGCAGCTTACTGCCGTCATCTCATATACTACACAAGTCAAGCCAACCATGCAATGCATAACCAGATTGAGAAAGAAAGCTAATGGCTGAACAAGCATTCAACCTGCAACAATCTATAGTGCATGGCCAGATTTCGTATTATAAGCCACTATAGATATTGTACAGCTTGTAACATTTCACTTTATGTAGATTTCCTTTTTCTTCCTCCATCTCAAACTCTTCTGAGTATTGCAATATAACTTTTTACACTGCATGGAAGAGTTCAATATCCTTGGTTTCTGCTCACACTAGAATCTGTTAGTCTCCCGGGACATCAGGTAACAACAGTGTCTGTGTTCTCACCCCCATGTGAAGGAGAGCACAATCCATCTAGGAATCAGAGATGAGAGCTTCTCCTCCCTTCTTTCTATGGCCTTTTATTTCCCTTGACAGAAGTTTCTTCCTGAACTTCGCCCCTGTCAAGATGATCCTGGAGACTCCGAGGTGGTAAGTGGATGTACTGAATACTCCTGATAATACTATAAAACTGCAATCTACGGCACTTTCAGGGCTTTAACCCGTTCATCTGCACTTTGAAGGATCCCAGAAGAACATCAGAACGCTCATAAAACATCATATCAACATACTGGAAGAGCTTAAAACCCTAGACTGTATAACACATTGTCCATTCAGTTAAGAGATAATACTGTATACTGAAAATCTATATGCAATGCCAGATTGGGAGAAAAAATGTAGAGAGATTTAAAACCAAAGTAACCGCATTGGATGGGTAGGTCGGTTAGCGGGAGCCCCATCCCTGAGCAAATTTTCGGTTTGGTAGGCTTTCCAAACTTTGAAGCAAAGTTCAGGTACCTTTAAACAAACTGAGTTAAAACCGCCAAGCAATTTCAGGATTTTAGCTGTTTTATTGCAGTTAAGCAAGTTCACTCATCAATACTTACCTGTCTATGTATATCTGGTGTCCCCCGCTAATTGCAGCTGCCTCCACTTCCTGACTGAGATCAAAGTGACAGTCTGCTCAGCCAATCTCTGGCCACGGTGCTGTCCCATCTCAGTAAGTCAGTGATTGCCTGAACAGCTGTCATTCTCATTTTGGAAGTGACAGCCTGCCCAGCCAATCACTGGCTGAGATAGCGTAGTGGCCAGTGACTGGCTGAACAAGCTGTCACTCTTGTCTCCAGAGTGACAGCCCGCTCAGCCAATCACTGTCCCCTCTCTTTCAGTGATTGGCTAAAAGGGCTGGAGGAAACTGCAATCAGAGAGGACACCGGAGACCCATAGGACAGGTAAGCATAAGCTCTTTTTTGTTTTATATGTATACTAAAATGTGCAGCTGCCATCTTTACAAACTTGTGACAAACTTTGCTAAAAGTTCAATTCTACAATGAACCAAACTTTTTGGGAAGTTCCTATCAACACTCATCTCTAATTTAAATTAATGGGGTCAACTGCAGTAGCCCACAGTTTGCTGTGGTTGGCGATAGCTAGAACATATTGAGTAAACACAGTGTGAGGTAAGCCTTAGGGGATAAATTGCTTAGCTTATAGTTCCCTAGTATTCAGAGCCCTGCTCACACCACTAATACTATACAGTTCACTGACAGAATCTATGAGATCACCACAAGAGAAATGTACTTCATGATGTGGGAATACACATCTTGAATCCACATGCTTTAGGATATTGTACTGCAGTCCAGAAATTACCCTAACGTATCACACTAACCTAAGTGTATCATTACACTTAGTCCTACTGACATCCATAACTAAGATGTCACCTCATTGGTAAGATAGATACTGACCCTATCATTTGAATGGAAGATGGTTCTCAAATAGTTTTCTCTCTGAAAAATGTACAAAAGACACTGTCAACGTAGGCTGGCAAACACAACCAGGGAGGGAACAGGAAGAACACAGACAGTGGGCTCGACGCTTTGACCAACCCAGCTGTTCCTGCCTACTTGCCACAAGACAATCCTAGGCGGGATAGTCATACAGGCCAGTGTCAAACCAAATGGGCAACAAGGTACAAAATCAGAATCCAACGTAGTAGTCAGAGGACCGATAGCAGACATCAGATAAATAGAGATAGTGATAGAGAGATATAGGGATACAGGAATAACATTACAGGTATAGCACACTCAGATGAGACTAATAGCTAGCAGCAGAGTCTGGGTTAGTGAATTGTTAATGGGATGTAAAGAACCAGCGCCAGAAATGATTGGAATGGACCCTGACATCCCAGCCACACACAGAAAATAAAATAAGAACCATGGGTGGCAGGTAGTGATGAGCGAATAGTGGAATATTCGATCGAATATTCGATCCCATTAAAGTCTATGGGAACAAGTATTCGATTAGTGAAAAACATCTATTTGACCATTTAGAGGGTAAAACCGGAAGCTTGGGGATTTGAACGCTTATCGAATATTCGCGGGTTATTCATACGAATATCGAATATTCTAATATCTCACTATTCGATCGAATATCTATTCGATCGAACAGTATTCGCTCATCACTAAAGGCAGGGAAGAATGTCAGTCAAGAGCAAAACCCAACTTAACTGTTTTAAGGCCAAAGAAAGCTTAGCAGGGGAAGAGATGGGTGTGGTGGTGATTCAATTATCACAGTAGAGGGAATATAAATGTGTTCAGACTAGTGAATGACAAGAAACCAAAAAGCACAAGATCACAGCAGAACATGCCTTCTCCACCATAACTTACAGCCGGAAAATCGTGCAGAAGTCCAAACTGGTACAGATGTTAGAGGCATAAAGATAATACAAAAGAAACAATATTTATCAGTCAAGTCAAGAGCCAATTAAGAGTTCTAACATTTTTTTTACACAATATGGCACCATTGTGTTTAAAATGTATAGAAATGTAATTGTCCACTTTCTGAGCTTTTGGTAGACACACATGCTCAACCAACCAAACCTCTGCATTGTTTATAGCACAGCATCCAATAGGAAGAAGCAGAACCTCTGCAGCAGCATCGCTAAAAAACCTTCTCTGCAGGGGATGTAAAAAGGGTCTATTTTTATAGCTGCCAGCAGGGGAAGGAGACTCATTTTATCTAGGATCCACCCAGAAGCACCAAGGGGGCACATAGAGTCAAAATATAATAGAAAAGCGTTCATGCAAGAAACACTGTCATTACAGCTACTAAAATGGAATCTGTCATCAGATTAATGCAGCCCTATCTGAGAAATTAAAGGGGAACTCCAGTAATCCTATAATAACCAAAAATGCACAAAAGACATATAGGTGCACTCAATCATCCCCCACTGATTGTTTGGCACCTTTCCCACTTGTCTACATTGTTCCTAGCTCCAGATTCAAACTTTTACAAATAATCTCAGTTTTATATCATGGCACCTGGCTGGGAAAGTACATCTCCCAGCATGCATTGCATCTCAAAGCCAACTGCCAGTTACCCACCCGTGTCTTGTAGTATCTGCCTACCACTGGATTGTTCTGCTTATACAGTACTTTGCACAGTAAACACAGTATCTATCTATCTATCTATCTATCTATTGTATCTATCCAGATTATAGAAAGAGAGTGTCTCCTTTCCCCAATACTACTCAGGAGAGGCTGATTGTTTCCCCACCCTTGGTCAGGTAATCACTGTGTGATGTCAGTGGTGGGTAGAGTTACAGAAGATGTGTTACAGCTTGCCTGTCAACAGAAGAGACAAAGGTCATGTGACCTCTATCTCAGAAGGGAGGGAAAGGACAGAGAAGTGGAGACAGAGTGGACCAGGAAGTGAGGATTTTCAGCAGCTTCAGAATGTCAGTTAGGATGTGCTGCAAACAAATAGCCCAATTCATGCAACAGAAATCTATTCCACACAAGCTTAGATTATGGGTGGGGATTGAACAGGCTTAAATATTTTCTAACCAGAGTTTCCCTTTAAATCAAGTGACTTGGACCCTAATCCAAGCTTTATTAGTTGTCTTTTTTGGTGCCATACTTTGGCGTTAGGAGTTAGGTTACTATTACATGGCCCAATGGGGGCCCGATAATAACTGTAAACAGGCTTCTCAGCCAATCACTGGCTGTAGCGGTCCCGGCCAGTGATTAGCTAAACGGTCTGTCTGCTAAGACAGGCCGCTCTGAAGCTGCCACGCGGGGAGAAGCAGAGCGCAGGAGGAGCCCTGGACCATGAATAGGTAATGTATGCAAAACGTCAGCCGCCCGACAATTATAGGTCCAAACCTATATCAACGATCAGCCGATGATCGTTGTCATCGGATGATCGTTGTGTTTTTTACATGGAACTACAATTGGCCGGATAGCTTTGTGTAATAGGACCGTCATAGTTATGAGATTCAGGCCTCCCACCAGTGACTGACACTGGTATAATATTACTAGCACTCTGTCAGTCATTGGCACATGGGCAGTCTGACGCTGTACTCCGGAGCAGACTACTAAGGATGGGGAAATCCAAATTCAAAAAAGTCAAAAAGTAATGAGGGTCTGGGCAAAAGTCATAGAGAAACACTATAAATACTGATAGGACTAACTGCGGTAAATGCTGCCAGAAAGTGCTAGACTGTGTCTTTGGGGGACCTTTACTAACATGTGCCTTAGGCGCAGGGCTGGCCGGATGTACCAAGTCTGGCCGGGAAAAGGGGGTGGGGCTTTATTTAGGACTGGTGCAGGGGTAATGTCCCTCATCATGTTAAACTCACATGTTCTTCCTGACCCAGTATAGAGTCCAGGGCAGCAGGGACAGCCGTTCCCTTAGGACATCTAAGAGCCTGGCCATATACGTTTCTCATACTGATTAATATACATCTATTTCACTATTTACCTAATTTACCTTTAAATTAAAAAGTCATTCAGCCTTCCGTTTTTTAAATAATTCATAACGTCCTTGTAAATAACCAAAAAAGAAAAATGATGAGCAGAAATACGGCACAATGAACCTATATGATGTTAGACTATCCGTAAGTTGTCTAATGGAAGATCCTCATGTTACCATTAAAACCTATCTGTGCATGGATTCTACCTTGAACAATACTTTCCCTAACTAAATATACATTTGAAACAAATCAATGCAACGCGAACGGTAAATATAGAGTTTCCCCGACATCTGATACTTGACTCTCAAGTCTTTTATAAAATGTAAAACAATGTAATAGAAAGCACCTGAATCATTTCAGAGTTTCCATTACCTCCGATCAAAGAATAAAAAGCTTTCTAATACTCCAGATAATGCGGTTCGGTAACAGACCTCTCTTCAAACGTAATCCATTTAATAGTTATATTTCATGGAGAATAACATTTTCTCTTAAGTGCCATCAAGGTTTAATCTGTCAGCCCTTCAGACTCTCCCCCAGTGTTCCAATGTTTAACATTTACTTAAAGCGACTTGTCTCAAGTAGCTCATCAACGATTTCTTCGTTTTTCGCTCAGTACATGATAAACATTTAAAGGGGAAAACCGCAAATATGTATTTCTAATATGGATTTAAAGATCTGTACTAGTGCTGAGCGAACATGTTCATAAATGTTCGTACGGACATGATGCTAGTTGTTCGTGTTCGCCGATCACAAACAATTTGTTCGATGATAGGAATGGCTATAACGATCATTATAGAACATTTTTTAACATGCAAACGTTTATCTCGCGATGTATGCAACTGTACAAGTTTTCTCCCACCAATGTGAAAGAGCCAAAGAACGTGTGGGGAAAGAAGGGCATATCAAGTAATGTAGTAGCCATGTTCACTACTGGCATTACTGTGATTGGCTGTACGGTTAGTTGGTAAGAACCAAACAGTCCTTTTTAGGGCTAATTCATATATATATATTGTAGGGATCTTCCCGGGGGATGGTATGTTAGGACACAGTTCAGGCAGCAAACTTGGACTTAAAAACAGCTTTGGTGTTTATTTGTAGCATAAACGGTCCAGCAACGTAAATACAGCAACACCGTGCAGTGAGAATAAACAAAACAAAAAGTCCTGCCCGTCTGGGCGCTTACTAATACAGCAGGTTACCTCTCTGGCACTTCAGTGATCAGTATTGCGGGGTGTGAACAGGCCCCAGCAGCGGCTGTCTTCCCAGCTCTCACCAAACAGCATGCAGGCTGTTCACTCCTGGCTGAGAGAGAGACCTGTGCACTGAGCACAGCTTTTGCCTTCTCAGGCTGATTGGGATCAGAGCTCACCTGATCCCAAAACCCACACTGGATCGAGGGGGAGGGAATGGCAAGTCCCACTACCAAAACCTACCTGCCATTCCATGTAAGTCCAGGCCCGGCAATAATAAATAATAGCTCAGCAGCATAACACTGCTGAGCACAGATGCCTCCTGGACTCACCATCTCACACTGTGTATCAACCTGGGTGAGATGTACATCCCCTCGAGCACTTTACCAGTGACATGTCCACATATCCCCCCCCTCTTCTTCAGACCGGAGGGCTGAGCGTATTGTCCCCACAGGCAGTGTACCCTTGATAGGGCGTCAGCATTTGCCTGTAATTTCCCTGGCCGGTGTTCCACAGTGAAATTAAAGTTTTGTAGGGACAGAAACCACCTAGTCACCCTTGCATTCTTCTCCTTGTTTATTTTCATCCATGTTAGGGGGGCATGGTCTGTCACTAACTTAAACCTCCTGCCTAGTAGGTAGTACCTCAGGGATTCTAGGGCCCACTTCACTGCCAGACATTCTCGCTCAACTATGGCGTAGTTTTTCTCGGCCGGGGATAGTTTCCTGCTTAAGTACATCACCGGGTGCTCCTCGCCATTCACGACCTGTGAGAGGACGGCACCTAACCCTGTGTTAGAGGCGTCTGTCTGTACCAAAAACTCTCGCCTAAAGTCAGGGGTAACTAGCACAGGCTGTTGGCACAGGGCAGACTTGAGGCTTTGAAAAGCCTTCTCGGCCTCTGGAGTCCATGTCACCATTGCGGACTTCGCACCCTTTGTCAGGTCAGTTAGCGGGGCTGCAACTGAGGCAAAATTTTGCACAAACCTACGGTAATAGCCCGTAATACCCAGGAAAGCTCTGACCTGTTTCTTTGTGAGGGGTTGAGGCCAATTCTGTATTGCCTCGATTTTATTTTTCTGCAGGAACTCCTTAGCTTCCTGCTTCTGGGATACTGATAGGGTGTCACCAATCCTGACCGGAGGGATTGGTGGTGACAGATGACCAACAGGCTTTGTCGCCACCAAGGATTCCCTGTCTTTCCAGGGCTTGATCAAGTTTATGTGATAAACTTGGAAAGGCTTCCTTCTACCTGGTTGGTGTACCTTGTAGTTGACCTCACTGATCTTCTCTACAATTTCATAGGGACCCTGCCACTTTGCTAAGAATTTGCTTTCTACCGTGGGAACAAGTATGAGTACCCGGTCACCTGGGCTAAATGTCCTGATTCTTGCAGAACGATTGTAAATTCTGCTTTGGCCCTCTTGCGCCCTCTGGAGGTGTTCCCTTACTAGGGGCATTACAGTGGCTATACGGTCCTGCATTTGTGCTACATGCTCTATAACACTCTTGTATGGGGTGGACTCACTTTCCCATGTCTCTTTCGCTATATCCAATAAACCCCTAGGGTGACGACCATAGACTAATTCGAAGGGAGAGAACCCTGTGGACGCTTGGGGTACTTCCCTAATAGAAAACATCAGATAAGGTAGTAAGTGATCCCAATCACGACCATCCTTTTCCACCACTTTTTTTAACATATGTTTCAGGGTTTTATTAAACCTCTCCACTAACCCGTCTGTCTGTGGGTGATATACAGAGGTACGTAGGTGTGAGATTTTAAACAGTTTGCATAGCTCTTTCATCACCTTTGACACAAATGGTGTACCTTGGTCAGTCAAGATTTCCTTGGGGATCCCCACCCTGGAAAACATATAAAACAATTCCCGTGCAATTGTTTTAGAGGTAGTGTTTCTTAGGGGTACAGCCTCAGGATAGCGGGTCGCGTAGTCCAACACCACTAGAATGTACTGGTGTCCCCTAGCCGACTTTACAATGGGACCCACCAAGTCCATTGCGATCCGGTCAAAAGGTACCTCTATGATGGGGAGTGGGACCAAAGGACTGCGAAAATGCGACACTGGAGCGCTAAGCTGACATGTGGGGCACGACTCACAGTATTTTTTTATGTCAGCATAAATCGCAGGCCAATAAAACCTCTGGAGGACTCTCTCCTGTGTTTTATCTGTCCCCAAGTGTCCCCCAAGGACATGATTATGGGCCATGTCGAGTACCTGACGCCGGTACGACTTAGGCACCAGAAGCTGTTCCACCACCTCATCATTAATTTTAGTGACTCTGTAGTAGAGATCATTAGTCATAGAAAAATGTGGAAATTTTTTCTCAGCTTCTGGTTCCTGAGGTACCCCATTCATAACAGTGACCTGCTCTCTCGCATTTTTGAGAGTGGGGTCCTGTAATTGTGCAGTACCAAAATTATCCCTAGACACCTCTAAGTCTGGAACATTTTGCGCAGTGGGAGGAGCCTCTTCCTCACCAGCCAGGACCTGCAAAGGAAAAGCATCATATTCCTCCTGTACATTTTTATCATTTACCGTGGGTAATGCAATAGGCTTAGGGGTCTCCTCACTCCTTTCAGGGGATTGTTGTTTTCCCCATAGAGCCCAGAACAAAGGAAAATCACGCCCCAATATAACATTATGCATAAGGTTTTTAACCACACCCACTTCATATTGTACAGCACCTAGTTCAGTCCCGACATTAGCCCGTACTATAGGGTAAACCTTTGTATCGCCATGTATGCATACCACACTCATATGTCTTGCTGGCACAAAGTCCCCAGTCACCAGGCTGGCATGCACCAGGGTGACAAGGCTTCCTGAGTCCAGCAACGCCTTAACAGGAAAGTCATTTACAGTAATGTTGCAGACTTGTGGTTCAGTCTCTAGTCCAGTGACTGCAACAAAAGACGGCTCCGCAAATAGCGACTGACGCCGGCTAGCGTCACACTCCATGGGCTCAGAGGTAAGAGGGCAATGGGCAGACATATGTCCCGTCTCGTGGCATCTCCAGCACTGGATAGGGCCTGGTCTCCTTGGCAGGGAGTCCTTTTTAGGGCCACTTAGCCACCGGGGTCCCCCACCAGTCTTTTGCCCCTGAGACACCTCCTGAGCGCTCTTCCCTCTATCAGCACCCCTCCACACTCCCCCAATAGATGGAAGTCTCTTACCAGCTGATGGCACAGATCTGGCACTCCGGGGAGGTGACGGTGCTGCAGGAACATCACGGAGGTAGTCCTCGGTCGCCTGGAACCTCTCCACAAGGCTGACGAGTTCGTCGGCACTCCTAGGGTCGCCTTGTCCCACCCAGCGTTGTAGATCAGCAGGAAGTGCACGGAGGTAGCGATCCATCACGACCCTCTCTAGGATCTGGGCAGGAGTAGAGGTGTCTGGCTCCAACCATTTTCTTGCCAGATGAATCAGGTCGTACATCTGGGACCTCGCTGACTTGTCCAGACTGTAGCTCCAGTTGCGGACCCTCCGGGCACGGACAGCAGCAGTAACTCCTAGTCGGGCGAGTATCTCTGCTCTTAGCCGAGGATAGTCCTTGACCTCTTGCTCACTGAGGTCATAGTAGGCCTTTTGAGGTTCGCCTGTTAAATAGGGCGCAATGACCTCTGCCCACTCAGTGGAGGGTAACTTTTCTCGCTCAGCCACACGCTCAAAGACAGTTAAGTAGGCCTCAACATCGTCATCAGCAGTCATCTTTTGCAGCGCACGCTGCACAGCTCTTCTCACAGACACAGTCTCTGGCGCGGCTGCTGCCACCAGCTGGGGATTAGCACCTGCAGACGCCTCTTGCTTTGCTATCAGGTGCTCAATAAGTCTCTGTTGTTGGGCCATCGCTTGTTCGTGGCGCATATTAGCATCTGTCAGAGCCTGTTCGTGGCGCAGGTTAGCGTCTGTTAGAGCCTGTTGTTGCAGCCTATTAGCCTGCTGGTGTGCAGCCAATGCCTGTTCATGGCGCAGGTTAGCGGCCTCCTGATCCTGTTTAGCGGCTGCCTGAGCCTGTTGTTGTTGCAGACTCACTTGCATTAACTGCTTCATCATCTCCTCCATGTTGCTTGTCTGTTTTTGGAGTGAAGCCGCAGCCTTCACCCAGGACATAAGCAGCTGTAGCCAAGTCGATGCACACCGTTGCCCCTAGCAACCGTTTTGCCCGCTCCGCAGCACCAATTGTAGGGATCTTCCCGGGGGATGGTATGTTAGGACACAGTTCAGGCAGCAAACTTGGACTTAAAAACAGCTTTGGTGTTTATTTGTAGCATAAACGGTCCAGCAACGTAAATACAGCAACACCGTGCAGTGAGAATAAACAAAACAAAAAGTCCTGCCCGTCTGGGCGCTTACTAATACAGCAGGTTACCTCTCTGGCACTTCAGTGATCAGTATTGCGGGGTGTGAACAGGCCCCAGCAGCGGCTGTCTTCCCAGCTCTCACCAAACAGCATGCAGGCTGTTCACTCCTGGCTGAGAGAGAGACCTGTGCACTGAGCACAGCTTTTGCCTTCTCAGGCTGATTGGGATCAGAGCTCACCTGATCCCAAAACCCACACTGGATCGAGGGGGAGGGAATGGCAAGTCCCACTACCAAAACCTACCTGCCATTCCATGTAAGTCCAGGCCCGGCAATAATAAATAATAGCTCAGCAGCATAACACTGCTGAGCACAGATGCCTCCTGGACTCACCATCTCACACTGTGTATCAACCTGGGTGAGATGTACATCCCCTCGAGCACTTTACCAGTGACATGTCCACAATATATATATATATATATATATATATATATATATATATTGCGGTGAAATAATAGAATCAGGGATTTTCATCATTACCCTAAGGAATTGATCAGATCACTGACCCCTTTCAGAGAAATGATGGAACTCTATCATTTCCCCCTGCGACATAGAATTTGCATACCGTATCGCCTCTCTGCTCCCCCAGTCTGTCTGCTCTGCTTCTTGTCCACCTCCGCCACCTCTCTGCTCCCCATTCCGCTTGTTTCCCCTGCTGTGCGCCTACTGCTCCCCGGCATGTCTACTTTGCTCCCCACCCACCCCCGCCACTGTCTACCTGTCGGGAGGTGTGCCTCTCTGCTCCCCGTCCGCCTCTGTTCCCGCCCGCCCCGCCCTGTAACATGCCTCTTGCTCCCCGGCCCAACGCTGTATGCCTGCCGGGAGGTGTGCCGCTCTGCTTCCCGTCCACCCCGCCACCATACGCCTTCTGGGGAGGTGTGCCACTCTGCTCCCCCCGTCCGCCTCCGTATGCCTGCTGGGACGTTCCTGTCCGCCCCACCGCCGCCATACGCCTGCCGGGGAGGCTTGCCACTCTGCAATCTGAGTGTAATTAATATACACAGTAGTAGATAGATCATTGTGTGTATACACACGGACGAATAAAAGATATGCTAATGATACGTAATTGCTTCGCTATTTTACACTTTGCACCTGATAATCTGTATGCATTTGTGTAATGTTCGTGAATGTTCAGCGAACAGGAAACCAATCCTGATCACGATCATTTACTTTTTTTTACGTGCATGTTCGGGTCCCGAACCAAACATTGGGATATTCGCTCATTACTACTCTTTACATTGCCCTGCTACACTGAGGTGTCTGATGTTCTCCTCTGCCCAAGGGTTACGTGTGGACAGGCCCGCTTCTGCCATGAGGCGGAATGAGCCTTCCGCCTCAGGCGGCATATTTTGCGGTCCGGCAGGGGGGCGGCATTATGTCCCCCCTGCTGTCATTTTTGTTAAGTATCACTTAACAAAAATGACAGCGGCCGCTCACCTGTCCCATCGCCCGCGCTCTCCACATCCCGTCAGGTCCCGCGATGTCACCCTAAAGCTGTCACGGACTTCCAGGCTGTGGTGAGTGCCCGGGGTCGGTGGGGGACGTGCTGGGGTGATCGGGTCGGGATGTGGAGACATCGGAGAGCGCGGGCCGGCTGCGGCGTGGGACAGGTTAGCGGCTGGCTGGGGGGGGGGACGTCAGAGGGGGGCGATGCCGGCCATCACTTGGGGGCGGCCTTCTGAGGTTTGCCTCAGGCGGCAGAGACCCCAGAATCGGCCCTGCGTGTGGAGATGAGAGATTCTCACAGATTTCAGGCCCATTCTTTTTAAATCAGTTGGGGCAAGTGCAGAGAATCTAGCTTTGCAAATGTACTAGTCAGAATAAGTGGAAAAACTCGGTGAATACCTTATAACTAGGTGTACAGGAGCAGGGACTTCTGCCTTTAACAGGAGTCCCTGCTTCTATATGCAATTCTTATAAACTTACCTACGATCCCATCTTTTGTGCAGCACCACTGGGAGTGTCGAACTGTTGCCCTACCGAAAAGCTTCTGAAAAGGAGACAAGGACACCAGGCTGATCATTGGTACCAGCATCCCATGTTTTTTTAGCATTCTGTTAGGAAACTAAGCAGCACGATTGGGCTGATATGGTTCCTAGCAGCACAGTATAGATAGCATACCCACCGCAGTTGCAGCAGTAGTTTTACATAGGGGAAAAGATGTTTTATTCTGCCGAGTGAGGCCGGGAGAGGGGAAGCAACTAGTCATCTGGGTGGGGAGCAGCCTGTAACTAGTCACGGCTCTCCACCTGTCAGCGCACAGTGCGGGGATGATTGACAGACAGAGAGACCACTAACGGGTGACAGGCAGGGAGCCGTGACTAGTCATGGACTGCCCCCCGCCCAGATGACTAGTTGCTGTCCCTCTCCCAGCCTTGCTCAGCAAAATAAAATATTTATTTCCCCTATGTAAAGCTACTGCTGCAGCCGCAGCAGGTGTGCAAGTTGCACAGTAGATCTATACTGTGCTGCTAGGAACCATATCAGCACAATTGTGCTGATTGGTACCCTTTAAGCAGTTAGTTGCAGACCACAGCTGCTTTTGCTGGTTTTATAAAGTACTCTGCCCTTCTTAGATCCTGACTGTCTACCTTGTTTGCTATCTCTGACTCTGCTTGCCATTTGAACTTTGTTACTCTTATGGTTTTACCTTTGCTTGCAGTTTACCTGAATGAAAACACCTAAAGGACTCTCGAACTGTGAAAAAAAGAACTTCAAGGCCCTTAATTCTAAGCCTCATGTTTGGAAGGAATCAGACATTGTTCCTCGCCTGCCCAATACCATACCTACAATAATGGGACAGAGAGACTAGTCCAGGTTGAAGGAAAGCCAAATTGAGCTAAGTAGAGAGATATTCTTAATGAAAACCCTACGTAGAGTGCTCACAATTGGCCAAAGGTTAGCCTTCCAATGAGACAATGACCTGCATCACACAGGAGACAAAACTCTTTGAATGCCATTGAGTGGCCCAGCAAGAGCCCTAACCTGACCCCAATGGATCTCCAGAGAGACCTG
The DNA here is from genome assembly GCF_027789765.1 of Dendropsophus ebraccatus. Lineage (NCBI taxonomy): Eukaryota > Metazoa > Chordata > Amphibia > Anura > Hylidae > Dendropsophus > Dendropsophus ebraccatus. The sequence continues at coordinate 156,120,457 of NC_091457.1, read as the reverse complement.
ACAATGGCGTCCACCAATGGTCTCAATCTATCTTGATAGAGCATGTGAGGATCTTCAAAAAAGAAAATCTCCAAATCCAGGTGTAAACCCCAATAGCCTTATAGCAAAGAAAGCTGGAGGCCGAATCACTGTAAAATGTGCTTCTACTAAGTATTAAGGTTTGAATTCTTATGGCAAATGCAAGATTATAGTTTTTCCTTTTCGATAAATCAGTAAACATTTCTAAGAATCTTCTTTCACTTTATCGAGTATCGGATGCAAAATGATGGAGAAACTTGTATTTTTTTTTCCTTTTTAGCATAAAGCCGCAACATATAAAAATAAGAAAAGAGCAGAATGATCTGAAGACTTTCTAAATGATAAATCCAGACTGTGCCATAGCCTGAACTCTTATTATAACTTCATTATTGCTTACCTATAGAATTATTGATTCTACAATGTCGCTCGGTTTATATGAGGTAGGCTGCTATCCAGTGTTGCACAACTAATGATATATAACAATTTAGAGGCTCTAACATATAATTCTTCATGGGTGAAAGCATGAGCATTTTTATATATTACAGACGCCTTTCGGTCCAACTTTTAAGGATTGTATTGAAAAGGCATCACGTTCATTTATAAGTGGTTTTCAATACAGCAAATAGGTCCCTCTGGTTTTCCATTCTCTACAACTTGCTTTGATTTTAAATTTCATTTTATTATTTTCATTGTAAGGCTGGGTTTACACTACTTTATTGCAATGAGTTTTTTTCATCTGTTTTTGCAAATAAACTGAAAAAAAACAAAAAAACGGATGCATTTGTTTGTATTTAAGTGTTTGTATGTACAGCTGTGTGTGATACGTGTCTGTTTTGTATGTACCATCATGCATTGCAAAAGAATAAAAATAAAAAAAAGTGTGAAAATAGCAAATTAAATCCCTAGCCAAACTCTTTTTGTACCTGGATTGGGTTTGTTAGCCTTTAGAGGTCACATCAGAAAACTCATTTTGACAACAGGCTGCTGTGTGAAATCATCAATAAAACATAGCCTGAATAAGAACTGACCAACTAAATACAATAATCTCTTCTCTGCCACCACAAACCTTTCTCACCGATTACGTTTCTCACCCTTCACTGACCTGCAGTCTTTTCTCCCTCAACCAAAAATAGTCAATCTACTTCTGCAAACTTTAGTTTGCAACTTTTTTAAATTACAAGATAATTACAAAAATAAATAAATGAACTAATTCTAAAACAAATGTTCTCTTTAAAAAATTGAAAATAAATCAAAAATTAGGGATGGTCCGAACCTGCTTCGGTTCAGGTTCGTACGAACCCGAACTCTCGGAAATGATTCCCGCTATCTGCCCTCTCCGTGGAGAGGGTGGATACAGCGGGAGGACTGCCTGGAAAACTGGGATACAGACATAACCATAGGCTGTATCCCAGTTTTCCAGGCGGTCCTCCTGCTGTATCCACCCGCTGCATGGAGCGGGCAGACAGCGGGAATCTGATGCCGAAGGTTCGGATCATCCCTATCTAAAATTTAAAATAAAAAATGCATTCTTTTGGGCTCTTTTTATTGAAACCACATGTAATATATCAGTTTGAGTTTCCGCATGTGTGGCAGATTTGTGGCAGAAATTTCTACTACTAAGCTTAGGCCTTTTTGGTAAAGAGTTGAAGAGGTTATCAGGGAAGGGACAGACACACCGTTACAGCTGCGAATGCTCATGTTAGTGCTCTGGGCCTGCCTACTAAGCACAATAAGCCTTCTACTAAGAATCTGGCTACGCATCTGCTAGCTGCAGTAAAAGCGCTCAACCTGCTGCAGTGGAGGCATACTGTAGCTCCTAAAATAAACCAAATCTGTAAAATCGAGGAATTGACAAGTTGGGCGAACAGATTTTATGAGAATCACCTGAAAATTTAGAAACCCTGGTTCTACTCTAAGTAGTCAACCCCACCCAACTTACTAGTACCGACCCCACCAAGTAGTCTACAACAACCCGCTGAGAACTAGCTGGGCTGTCCAGGATGACTGCCCCCAACCCCAGTAGCCCTCTCCCGATCTCCAGCCCCCCTGATCGTCTCTTCCCCCCTCCTTTTCCCCCTCCTTTTCCTCTTGGCTACCACTCCCTTCCCCCCCCCCCCTACGTTTTTTCTTCTGCTTGTTTACACAAACCGCCAGACCCACAGACTTACCATTACATTACTTGGTTGTCTAAAGGGGTGTTATCCCTTACTACAGTTTCATCAATTTTTGTTATGTGGGTTAGTGCAGTCTTGTAATCCACCACCTGTGCTGTATACCATCCGACCCTATTGTATTATCAGCTATGAGTGTTATGGATGGCTTGGTATTTTAGCTGACTTTGCACTGGTATGGTTGTAAAATATAAAATCAAAAGATAACGAAAGCATCTCCCAAATGGTGACCTGGACAAAAAAAAAATCTATATTTTTTATTCCTTAGACCAGGAGACAATATTTGTGTGATCATCTTTCAGGCACCTATGCCCAGCTAAGCCTCAGCCTTATATTTGTGCATTGTATGGTCTTCTGCTGCTTTAGTCCTTCAACGTCAAGGTTGGATGTGCTTCATGGATGTCCTGTGTATCCCGGTTGATTCATGGGTTTTTGAGTTAGTGTCACCTTCCTGCCAGCTTCAATCATTCAATTCTTTCCTCCATCTGTCAACATCAATCATTGCTTTTGGTCCGACCAGCAAGTGAACCTGACCATGGCCGTGTGCGCACAGACATTGAGCTGATGCCACAGATTTGTCTGATTAGATATCTGTAATTAAAGTTAAATCTACATATTAAGCTAATGAATTAGCCATTCAGTATATACATTTAAAGGGGAGTTTTTAACAATGTCATGCTGGTCCTAAAGGGGAACTCCAGTGATCCTATAAAAAAATAATAAAAATGTGCACTTACTTATCCTCCACTAATTGTTTGCCACCTTTCCCCCTGCTCGAAGACCCAGATTCAAACTTTTATAAATTATTCCAGTTTTACCGCATTGCAGCCACCTGGGAAACTACATCTCCCAGCATGCACTGCCCCTCAGAGCCAACTGCCGGGTACCTGTCCTTGTCTTGTAGTATCTGCCTACCATAGGCTTGTTCTGCTTCTACTTTGCATCTATCTATCTATCTATCTATCTATCTATCTATTTATCTATCTATCTATCTATCTTAGAGAGAGAGATGAAACAACAGTGTCTCCTTATCCCTATACTCCTCAGAAGGGGCTGTTGTCTCCCCACCTTTGGCCAGGTGATCACTGTGTGATGTCAGTGGTGGGCAGGGTTACATATGAGGTGTTACAGCTTGCCTTGCAACAGAAGAGACAGAGATCATGTGTTTCAGAAGGGAGACCGAGTGGACCAGGAAGTGAGGATTTTTAGCAGCTTCAGGGTGTCAGGATGTACTGCAGACAAATGGACCAATTCATGTAATAGAAACCTATTACAGACATGCTTAGATTATGGGTGGGTTACATCAGTTTTGTTTTTTTTTTTTTTTTTTTACCCGAGTTCCCTTTTAAAGGGTTTATCCAAGATTAGAATAACATAGTTACTTTCTTCCAGTTTGTGTGTAGTATTATCCCTCTACTAGAGTAACAGCGATGAACCGGCTGTCTGCTGTTATAGCCTCTCTAAGGAACAGAGAGTTGTGAGTTTGTACATGTTCATGAACACCAGGGTTGTATTCAGCTGCAGTATGCCCTCTGTTCATCAGAATGATTCCTAACATCCTTCTCTGATCTCTTTGTTAGTAAGTTGTCTCCATCCACAGTATGCTCTTATACTTAATGCGGACAAAAAGAGAAAAGAGCTGCTGCACCTCACATCTATGGCTGACACTAATGCATCTCGGCTACATATACCTTCTGCAGGTAGAATGACGCCGCCTGGCAAGTACCTCCTATTCTTCCCATTCTACCTGCAGGAGTTATGGTGAGTAGTAAGACCGTGTTCACACTTGTGTTGCTTGGCGGCTGCTTTCTTTGCCAGCGGCGTCTGCTGGGTTTGGTCCTTTGACATTGGGGTTGCAGGGCCATTCTATGGCCTCTCTTCCCTGCTTGCGCTCGCTTAGCGGGGTTTGCGGTTGCTGACCGACACAGTGTTGAGTTAGTGTAGGGACTCATGTAAACCATCGGACCTGCACGTGGTACATGAGGCAATATGGTTTGATCAAATTATATACCAACATCCTGGTGTTGGTTTTTAAATGAGAGGCATTAGTGTCAGCTATAGTAGGTGTGATGTGCAGCAGCTCCTTTCTCTTTTTTGTCCTCATATACTTAATGTTCCTCCTCCATCAACCCATTTTCTATGTATTCTACAAACTCTTAAAGGAGACCTGACAGCATATGTTTGCTGATTAAAGTTAAAGCAATCGGGCTTCCTACCCTGAATCAGGAGATATCACTCTTATTGTATTCCATCGCTCTAGCTTTGAGTTCTAAGCTTTAGAATTGTATGCAAATTAGAAGATAAGGTCCATGGAGTTTGCAAATAGCTCAGCAACCTTCAGCTCCTTCTTTCCTAACATTCCTATGCCTGTATGTAAGCACCTAACCTCTTTAGATTAACAGGCCTAACCCTGATGGACTTCTGCAGCCGGAGGGAACGTCCCTTGGGCTTTATGTCCTAATTTATGTAATGTTTCTGAAGTTTGTACCTCCTGATTCAGGGAAAGAGGTCCTCTTGTACACAGCGTTTACTTCAGTCAGAAAAACTTCTAACAGGTCTACTTCAAATAAGAAAACCCCACAGAGGTGGCAGTGAAATCTTAACACTGGCGACCAGGCCTTGTTCCAAGCCTCTCAGATCTCTCTATTGTCCCTTTCTAATGGGAAAAAAACTTGCTTACTTGACTTTATTCTGCACTCCTGGCCTTTGGGTCCTAAAATTGGGGTAGAGATATGGCCATATATATCTGAGGCTCTCAAGAAAATATACAATGATGGCAGCCGACTTCACTGAAACCTCTCAGATTCTTAAACCCATCAGGTTTAAACAAATGGCCAGTGTGTGGGGTTTCTTTAGACATGGAAAGAGAGAATGCTAGTATGTATTAATAATAAAGTTTGCTTGGTGTTTGCAAGGTGCTGTATTGATCGTAGCATAAAATAATAAAAAGGGTAGTCTAAATGGGGTCCATTTTAAGTTCTGCCTGGTGATGTATTGTTTGAAAATAATAGGGCATACTTATCTCCCTGGCTCCCCTACTGCCACCAATATCCTACCACTCCATCCTGCTCTGTGGCCACTTTTGAGTCCTGGGACCATGACATTGCAGCAATCCTCAGCCAATTATCGACTGCAGTTGTGTTCCTCCTGAGTCTCTTATTGGCTGGACAGCTCTGCAATCTCATGGTCCCAGAACCCGGAAGCGTCCGCACAAGGGAGCAGTAAGATACTGGGAGCAGTAACCAGGAAGGTAAGTGTGCCTGGGCAAATCTCAAAAAAGGCTCTCGCCCGCCTTTAAGCTTCCTTTCAGTTGAAGTTGGTGGAAAAAAAGCAATAAACAGTGATCTGTTTGTGATACAGCCAACTGCTACGTTGTGATTCTCATGTGTTGGAAATACACGAACACAGACGTAGACATAAGAACTCGTCTCTGCAAGCGTCTTGCTGTATTTCACGATTATAAAGATAAATTATGAGGATTAAGAGGTCTGGGTGAACTCAACTTTAGTTGTCCCAGTTTTCTGTTTCCTACTTATTGGGACTTCAGGTCAAATTCACAATCTGCCACTGCCTGAGGCAGGATTAATCCATCACGTAGTTATGGCCCGAGGCTTCTCCATACAAGAGACGCAACCTTTACTTTGGGGGTCAGACCAACCCAGTAGGGATTTTACCCGTATATATAACATTATGCACTATGATTTATAATAATTTCACTTTGCAAGTCACCAAGGTATTTGCTGACTACATATAGATATATCGGGCGATTGCCTTTCCAGGACAATAAATGTGTTGGGTGAAAAGATTTACAAAGAGGTTATATCATCTTGATTACCGATAGGTTAAGATTTTACATCATGTGAAATAGTCTATTATTTTTATTTTACAAATAAAACTGATTTGTACATTTAAACCTATAGAAAATCTTTTAGACAGTAAGACTATGAGCAGATAAGGTCACAGAAAACCTGACCTCCTGCTAAGACTAAGAAGGAGATTTATCAAACATGGTGTAAAGTGAAACTGGCTCAGTCGCCCCTAGCAACCAATCAGATTCCACCTTTCATTTTCCAAAGAGCCTGTGAGGAATGAAAGGTGGAATCTGATTGGTTGCTAGGGGCGACTGAGCCAGTTTTACTTTACACCATGTTTAATAAATCTCCCCCTAAGAGTTTACAGTCTGGGTAGAATCAAGAAATTCACCAAAAATAAATAATGTTTTAAGGTTTCCTATATCACTAAGATAACTTGTTAACGCTTACTTGTCTTAAAGGGGTTTTCCACTTAAAACTAATTTGTCCACTATCCACAGGCTAAAGGCCCTATTACACGGGCCGACATTAAAGGGGTTGGCCATTTTATAGTAAAAAATGTTTGGTGTACAGTATTAGTAAGTCTATTCATATTAGTTACTGACAGCAGCTCCCTGTGTACCTCATATACATATAATCAGACTCCATGGCTGTGCTGTCCTGCTCTGTGGTGAGTCTGTCCATAAGATGGCTGAGATGGAGGAGCATGTGACCATGCCCTGCCCCCAGTGTCCACCACTGAGCCTGTATAAGCCTATGGTGGACACTGTGGGGTGGGGCATGGTAACATGCTCCTCTATGCTCAACTATCTTGTGGAGAGCCTCACCACAGAGCAGGACAGCCCAGCCTGTAGGAGGGGAGTCTGATTTTAGGTCCATGAAGTACACAAGGAGATGCGGTCAGTAAGTGGAGTACACTTACTAATACTATACACTGAACTTTTTTTTACTACAAAGTGGCCAACCCCTTTAAAGTAGCAAGAGAGTGCCCACCTGTCAGGTCAGGGATCACTTGCTCCTTGTTTGATGTCAATGCTATTACAGCACCAACAGCGAGCAGGGAGGAGTGCATGGTGGTGGTGGTGGGCTGCCCAGATGGTCTTTATAACAACCGGTGGCCCATAAGAGATAATGGTCTGCTGCTCTCACTCCTATTACACAGAGTGATGGCCAGCAGACCAACATATTGAAAGACAATGATCAGCCAACATTGTGCATGTCGGCATCTTGGTTGCCTTTTAAAAATACCTATTACACCAAGCGATTGTAAGCTGTAATGGTCAACAATTGGCCAAATACAGCCGATAATCGCTTGGTGTAATGGACTATCATGGAGGGTAAAAAATTGTGTTGGTGGTGGGTCCGACCTCTTTACCTCTAAGTGATCTCCAGATCGGCTCCCAGGTCCTTTGTTTTGAAGACATATACATTCTCTATGGAGCTGCCGGAAAAAAAACAGGTGCTGTACTGGCTGCCCCGCTGGCCCATTGTCCCATCAGTGATTGGCTGAGCGGGCTCTCTCTTGCAAGATTAAAGATACAGCCCACTTAGCCAATCACTGACCGCAGTGCTGTCCCATCTCAGTCAGTGATTGGCTGAGTGGGGGACACCGGAGCTGTGGGGGACACCAGAGACTGGAAAAGAAGGCCACTGAGGGAGCAAGGACAGGTAAGTAGTGACGAGCACACTAAATATGCTGAACACCTGCAATGGTTTAACTGGTTTAGTGCGGTTCATTTTAGGTTCGGTTTCGACAAATCAGATCTGTCCCTCAAAGTTCGACGAAACTAACAAAACAGGTGCGTCATCTCAAAACACCATCCCATAACTTCTTCTTAATACCAACAGTATAACTGCACTGGAGCCAAGTTGAATAATATTACTGACATATACATCTACAACTATATATAACTCCAGAAGAGTTCACACTTTACATTACAATTTTTTGGCTCACTATGAAAGTATCAGCCGGCGGCTGGAAATGAGCGGGGACGGCACTTGCCTTATTTTCTATTCATGTTATTTGTAATTTAAAACAAATAGTTCTGTCATCATCAGAGTGATTGGATAGGATCAATTTGAGACTTGTTATAGGACTCTACAAAGAATCTGATGTCTGATTATAGCCGCATTATGCCTGCGGAAGTTCTTACAGAAGACGTATGCATTAAATATTCTAATCTCTTATGAGATACAGTAAGAATTTCTCTATATCCAGGCGTCCTGTACATATGCATGAACTTTTCCCAACCTGCATAAACATAATGGGCAAAAACATAAGCTGCAGTGCTGTATTAGTTCTATATCCTATCTGTTTCCTCTATACTGTACCTGGTACACATAGAATACAATGTACTGGATGCTGAAAATATAGTTATATGACATAACGAAACAGAGGGAATTTTTTTCATTCTTGTTCGGGTTGTGTATGGTGCAGCCCATTGTTTTATGCCATATGGTATATGCAGAATCCTGCATAGCGGCTACTAAGTGTACTGTGTGTATTGGTACAGAGCAATGAAAGCAATTAAGAGGCTTTTGCTCTCCTCTGAGTATGCTTTCTCTTGGGGTTGCCGCAAGTTACCCCTTATAATCTGATGTAGATGGCCTATCCTAAGTACATACACTCCTTTAAAGGAGAACTCTAGGTTGTGGTGATATTTGGCAGAATAATGGAATGGGGTAGGGTGGAGGATGAAAGAAGTAGCATGCTCTCACCTCCCCCCGCTTCAGCACTGGTGCCGGTATCCCATACCCAGTCCCGGACACTTCTGGGTCTGAGTGGGGACCCGGGACGTGACGTATTAGGCTTGCTCAGCTGGCTAAGCGGGCCTGGCACGTCACATCCCAGGTCCTCTCTGAGAACCAGAAGTGGCCAGGACTGGGGGAATGGAGTGATGGGATAACGGCTTCAGCATTGGAGCCCGGGAGGTGAGAGCATGTTACTTCTTTCATCCTCCACAGCACTCTGCCAAAAATCACCCCAGCCCAGAGTTCTCCTTTAAGTAATTTTAAAATCTTTGTACAGGAGGATTAAAGTTCCACACTTGCCACTCACTTATTATTTATGGTGGGTCCGCCCGTCATTATAAGGTGACAGTGGTAATAGGGGTCGGAATAATAGAAAATCACCACCTGGCCTATTTGTACTAGGCAAAATAAGCCACAGACAAAGCTGGCTACAGGTTTACCCTCCCCATAGGAAATACAGGATTGAGAATGAGCAAACCCAGGCTGTAAAGTCTGGGTTCATACCCAAATCTGTGTGTTTGTCCTTGGACCCAAAGGATTTCATCATGGAAGTTCGATGCTGCAAACTCACTCTGCACCCCGTCAGCAAAGAAGGGGAATAAGTAACCCCTTCCTTACTGGGGAGGGCGCAGTGCAGAGGGGGTGGTTTCATACTTACCATTTTTCACAAGATCCGGTATACTATTTTTGCTGTGTAGGCTCAGCTGTTGACTGGCTCATCGGACACTGCAGAAGCTGGGGCCTGGCACACAACAAGTTCAGTGTGCTGGGGTTGTTGAGGAATGAAGACGTTTCCCAGGATGGTAAGTATGATCCCACCCCTCCCACAAAAGAGTCTAGATAGGTCACCAGGCAGTTAAGTGGTTACGCTATGCATCCACACAACCCCCTGGGGACTAGATTATAGGTGTACTTCCCTCTGCATGGTAATATCATGTGACGCCTCTCTGCGGGCCCCGTCTGCAGCCCCTCTCCTGAACAATAATCTAGGATGAAATCTTAGTTCCTTATTTGATTGATTAGATTAGCCTTCAGGAGAGGAAAAAGAACTTGTATGAGGGGTGAAGCATTGAACAGCATTTAAGTGACAAGGTACCCAAAATCTGAGCCCCCCCCCCCAAAAAAAAAAAACAACCCTCTTGTACCTTCGGATAGCTGCTTTTAATCCAAGATCTGTCCTGGGGTCCGTTTGGCAGATGATGCAGTTATTGTCCTAAAAAACAACTTTTACACTGGCAGCCCTGTGCCCTACGGGAGTGGCCTAGATTGTGTATGTATTAGGTTGGCACAACCTCTCTGTCCCTCCTCCCCACCCTCCTCATCATTAGGAATGCTCCAGGCAGATTGCCTACTATTCGTCAGCTGTGTCACTCTGTGCAAATGTTCAGCATGGAGAAAATGTTCCAGTGGCATTCCTAATGATGAAGAGGGTGGGAAGGAGGGACGGAGGGGTGGTGCAAAGTTAGGGCACTGATATTCTAAGTCACACCCGTAGGGCACGGGGCTGTCGATTTAAAAGTTGTTTTTAAGACAATAACTGCATCACCTGCCAAACGGACCCCAGGACAGATCTTGGATTAAAAGCAGCTATCCGAAGGTACAAGTGGTTTGGGGGAGTCAGATTGTGGGTACAGAGTCGCATTAAGCAGTTGCAGTATTGTGTTGAATATAAGCTGCAGAAGCCAAACTGTGAAATATTATTAAAGTGTGACTTTTAACATAGAAAACTTTTGACATGTTATAGAGAGTTCTGAGTGTTCAGACACATACCGATTTGCAGAACGAGCGGGAGGAGGACAGGGCTGCAGCACATCCGCTCCCTGCTCTGTGTCAGTCGAGCTCCATAGACTTACATCATGAGCCTGACTGATCCCATAACACAGAATTGGGAAAGGATCACGCTTAGTGCTGTCTTCTTCCGGCTCTATCTCCTGATCAGTATGGGTGGGAACACTGAGAGCTGGAAATGGTGATAGTGACACTTTAATTAAAAGTAGTGTTAAGCAAGCATGCCAGGTCGAGTATCAGGGTGTTTGACTGAGCACCTCATGCTGCTCGACGTGCTGTTTAAATACTCTCGCTACTGGACTGTCACAGCGTGACGGTACAGTCATTATGAGGCCATGTTCACATGGCGTAAGATCTCTGTAAAGATCATCCTGGCATCCCAGTACGGCAGTACCGGCCGGATGATCTTTCGTCCCGCAGAGTTCTGATGCCGGCGCATCCGTGCGCGCCCGCATCAGAACTCTCCACTGCACGCTATGGAGCTTGCGGCCGCAGCCGCCCCCTCCATAGTGTGCACTGACATGGTTTTCTACACAACTGACATGTCAGTTGTTTGTGGAGCCGCTAGGGGTCCCGGCCAGAGTGTATACCCTGTGTATACGCTCCATCTGGGATCCTATAGACACCTGGCCAGCATATTTTCTCGTATTCACTACGCCCGTTGTTGCAATCAGCAACAACAGACGTATAAATGCAAAAAAATATACCTGATACTGGGAGCTCTGAAATTGTTTGTATGTTTCGTTTACACATCCCTTCAAGAGATAAAATATACAAAAATTAGAAAGAAAAATATGCAATACCTAAATGCAAGAAACAAAAGAACTCCGACAGTATGCTGTCAATTGACGGCATACTGCCGGATTTCTAATGTGTCTTGCAGTAAGGGATTGCATTATTTCATTAATCAGGACTTGGTCTACCCTGACTTTATGCTGGCCCTATCAACTTGGAGTAAGCCGATGGGCAGCGCCCCCTGCAGCTTCTTGGAATACGCCTTGATTGACAACAAGGGCGGACCCCGACAGATAAAGAAAACTACAGCTATTACTACAGCACAGCCAGTGATCCCAACTCCACATACAGCTTAGGGAGTATGGAGCCACCTATGACATACCACTGAAGTTCTAATGTGTCTTGCACAAATTGCTTTTTTTCCCATTCTAATTTTTGTATATTTAGTCCCTTGAAGGTAAGAGCAAGCAAAATATATACAAAAATTAGAAGAATTGCAAGACACATTGAAGGTGAATGAGGCACCCCCTGCTCTGCTAAACAAGGGGCATCTGGTTAAATGCTTGAGTCTCCCATTGATTTTAATGGGGCTCATCAGTTGTGTCGAGCACTCGCACACTTAAAAATATTTGACTCAAGTATCAAGCACTTGAGCATTTTAGGGCTTGCTCAACACTAATTAAAAGTGAGTCGAAAATGAGATACTGAGAGAAGTACTATCATTATGTCTCAGTATCAATATATATACAGTGGTGCCTTGGATTACGACCATAATTCGTTCCAGTACTGTGCTTGTAATCCAAATCCACTCTTAAACCAAAGCAAATTTTCCCACTGAAATGCAGACACTTGGTTCCTCACCCGAAAAATAATGATTATAGCAGCAGTGTGTATAGCTAAGTGTGAGAGCAGGCACATTATAGCAACAGTGTGTATAGCTGAGTGTAAGTGCAGGCACATAATAGCAGCAGTGTGTATAGCTAAGTGTGAGAGCAGGCACATTATAGCAACAGTGTGTATAGCTGAGTGTAAGTGCAGGCACATTATAGCAGCAGTGTGTATAGCTAAGTGTGAGAGCAGGTACATTATAGCAACAGTGTGTATAGCTAAGTGTGAGAGCAGGCACATTATAGCAGCAGTGTGTATAGCTGAGTGTAATTGCAGGCACATTATAGCAGTAATGCAGAGGATGGGAACACAAGGGCTGACAGAGACTGGAGGGAGCATAAAGAAATGAGCAGGACAGATGTGGGCACATACATGCAGCACTCTCTGTCCGGGGAGAGAGGGGTTACAGCTATGAAGAGATTATCTCCACAGTCCTGTCCCCTGATGTAAGCCCCAGCCTGAAGTGGATCTGCTATGATTTGGAAGGTGAGAGAGACTTCCTGGGTCAGAGTACAGTGCTGTAGACCCGCCTATGCAGACCATACCCCTCCCCCACTCCTCCTCCCACCCAGTACAGGGAGCTCTAAAATCAAAGCAATGCTCTTAAACCAAGTCACAATTTTGAAAAACTGTGAGCTCTTCTTACAAAACGCTCTTAATACAAGTTACTTTTAAACCAAGGTACCACTGTATATATGTACAGTGGTGCCTTGGATTACGAGCATAATTAGTTCCGGGACCATGCTTGTAATCCAAATCCACTCTTAAACCAAGGCAAGTTTTCCCATAGGAAATCATTGAAATGCAGACAATTGGTTCCACAACCCAAAAGTAATGATTTAATATTCTGAATAACATGTAAAACAAATAAACAAACAATGAAAAACAGCTGGATATGTGATATTATAAGTTACTGTACAGTATAGCCATCAGCATGTGGAGTATAATGTATAGTAACTGCATAAACCTGAAAAACAGCAGCAATTTGTAAATACAGGATGAAACTGCAGATCCCTATGATGCAGTAGCGTAGTACAACAGGCTAGAATAGAGAAGCAGGGCTGCTGTCAGAGGTCTGTGTGGTCACATGACAGCAATGGGGAAGGGGTGTGTGTTCAGCATGGACCAATCAGGACTGACAGAGACTGCAGGGAGCATGAAGGGATGAGCAGGGCAGATGTGGGCACAGTATAGCAGCACTCTCTGTCCGGTGAGAGAGGGGTTACAGCTATGGAGTGATTACCCCCACAGTCCTGTCCTCTGATGCAAGCCCCAGCCTGAAGTGGATCTGCCATGATTTGGAAGGTGAGGGAGACTTCCTGAGCCAGAGTACAGTGATGTAGACCCCGCTATGCAGGCCTTGCCCCTCCCCCACTCTCGCTCCCACCCAGTACAGAGAGCTCTTAAACCAAAGCAATGCTCTTAAACCAAGTCACAATTTTGAAAAACTGTGAGCTCTTAAGCCAAAACGCTCTTAAACCAAGTTACTCTTCAACCAAGGTACCACTGTATATATTAGTACTTCTCCCAGTACCATTTTCGACTACACTGTGAAACATTTCCATTCAGTATTTAGACTTGACTCATATTACTTTTCGATAACTTAAAAAGTTTGTGTTTGGAGAAGTGTTGTGGTCACAGTTTACTTGCTGTCAGGGTGCCCATTCTCTCATGTCATATCAATTCCGCCTCTTCTAATATCTTGTGACTGACACAATTCTGTTGCTTAACAATGCTGCTTAAAGCCATGTGTCACTCGGACTCAATCACTTCCAGCAGGGAGACATAGACTTGTCCAGTGTGAGATTTATTCGGATAAGTGCATTAGATCCATGCTATGTTTCTGCTGCCCTGACTACCCACAGTATAACTTTTTTTTGTTTTTCTTTTGCTAAAATTAGAATTTAACATTTAGATTTTTTTTTTTCTTTTACATAAAGATATAAACAATTTCTGTCTGGTACATTTTTAGCCTCAGCCAGATGCTACCTGGGGATTATGAATCCCTATTTACATAGTGAATACAGAAACTATACATTTCGGAGCCTCTTCTGTACTTATTCCAGCTGTAATGCTCTATAGCTTTTTTTTTTTTTTTTCCGGCGGGGTCTTTATTTTGACTATGCATCTTGATGTGTTTTCGCTGGCATTTTTGTGGTTTTAATTGCATCATTTATTTTACAAAAATCAGGACGAATCCGGACCTATTAAAGGGAAACTTTGGAGTAAATGTCTTTCTTTTAACTCAACTGGTGTCATAAAGTTATATCAATGTGTAATTTGCTTCTATTTAAAAAAAAATCTCCAGTCTTTCAGTACTTATCAGCTGCTGTATGTCCTGCAGGAAGAGGTGTATTATTTCCAGTCTGACACAGCGCTCTCTGCTGACACCTTTGTCCATGTCAGGAACTGTCCAGAGCAGGAGAGACTTTCTTTCTATGGGGATTTTCTACTGCTCTGGACAGTTCCTGACATGGACAGAGGTGGCAGCAGAGAGCTCTGTGTCAGACTGGAAAGAATACACCACTTCCTGCAGGACATACAGTAGCTGATAACTACTGAAAAACTTGAGATTTTTAAATAGATTTAAAAATGTATATAACTTTATGAAATCAGCTAATTTCAAAGGGGGAAAAAATCCTCTGGAGTACCCCTTTAACCCCTCAGTGACCGCTCTTATTGCCCCGAACAGTTTTCATCATTGTTTTCATGATTTGCATACTCAGAGCTATAAGTTTTCTATCTTTTCCTCAGCTTGGCCACATGAGGGCTTGTTTTTTCATAAAACAAGTTGTACCTTTTATGGCACCATTTTGGGGTTCATATACAGTAACTTACTGATTAAATTTTACTTTCTTTTTTTTTTGGAGTGAGGGGGGAGGGAATAAAAGATAATGTGATTTTTGTCTCCTTTCTATTGTATGGCAAACATACACCATTTACTGTGCAGGAAAAATTACATAAAAAAATTATTTCTATATTGTTTTACAGTCTTAGCAGAAAATAAACACTTTTATTTTAGGGGGAAAAAAATTGTCCTGCCACATCCCAAGAGACAATACTTTTTAAAAATTTGTAAGTAAACAGAGCTGGGTGGGACTTTTTTTTTTTTTTTTTTTTGTAGTTTTCATTTCGTTGTTATTTTCAGGTATTTATGGGGAGGGGGTGTTAACAAAATAACACAATTGTCACATAGTTTTATTTATTTATTTATAACTGTATATATTTATTTATTATAAAATATCCTTTTTTCCAGAATGCCGGCACTGGGAAGAGAATAGACTCCAGCACCAGCCATGGATTTGGTAAAGCTACATAATGGTACTATTTGTTTGGTGGGTTAGATTCAGTACAAATTCACTTTACTGGAAAGAGCAGGAAAGAGAAGTAAAAAAGAACATGAGTAAATCATAATGGGCAATGATATCGACAACGTTTATTAGTAGGCATGCACGTCTACTTTATAGATCAGGGAACATTTTTTGGATGAAAAAAAATGGATTGCAAAAACGCAGTGTGAACCCAGCCTTACACGGGCCAATTCTTCATCTATAACCGGGATGGGGAACATTCGGCCTCCAGCTGTTAGAAAACTACAATTCCCATCAGGCCTGGACAGCCAAAGCTAAAGCTTCGGCTGTCCAGGCGTGATGGGAATTGTAGTTTTGCATTTGCTGGAAGGCTGAAGGTTCCCCATCCCGGTTATAGATGAAGAATTGGCCCGTGTAAGGCTGGGTTCACACTGCGTTTTTGCAGTGTGAACCCAGGCTTACCCAGTATGACAATAATGGCTTTAGAATTTATTGTGGATTTGATATAAAAACCTGGAGGCAGGGGCGCCGCAATCATGAGGCGACCTGAATCGTCTGCCTCAGGCGGCGCCACTAGCTGTCACCATGGGGGCGGCATTCAGTGGCAGATTATAATATGAGCGGTTCGGCGGCCGCCCACATTATAATCCGCCACTGACTGTACCATGTACTGGAGCCCCCCCGCCCCCGGGCAGTATCTGTAATGAGATGCTGTGAGCGGGGGGGACTGTATTCATAAGCGCCGCGCTGTACTAAATCAGCCGCGCCGTGCTGATACTACAGTGCGACGCTTATGAATACAGTCCCCCCCGCTCACAGCATCTCATTACAGATACTGCCCGGGGGCGGGGGGGCTCCAGTACATGCATTCCACGTCCGTGATCCGTCAGGATCACGGAACGTGGGAATGCAGCCTTTAGTCCCCCGGGTGATGCGCGGCTGCCGGAGGTGTCCCATCCTGTCCCCGGCAGCGCGCGCATCAGAGAGCTCCCCGTGCGCCGGAAGTCACAGCCGCAGGCGCATGGGGAGATCTGTGATGCGCGCGCTGCCGGGGACAGGACGGGACACCTCCGGCAGCCGCGCATCACCCGGGACCAGACCAGAGAGGCTCGACGGGGGAACGGAGGGCAGGTGAGTTGTGTGCTGTTTTTTGTTTTATCTGCTGTGCAGGGGGGGGGGGGGGGGGGGAGAGGGGGACCATCTATAAGGGAGGGGGGAAAGAGGGGGACGATCTATAAGGAAGGGGGGAAAGAGGGGGACGATCTATAAGGGGAAACCATCTATAAGGGAGGGGGAGAGGGAAGAGGGGGACTATCTATAGGGGGGAGAAGGGGACCATCTATAAGGGAGGGGGGAAAGAGGGGGACCATCTATAAGGGGGGGGACGATCTATAAGGGGGGGGGGACCATCTATAAGGGAGAGGGAAGAGGGGGACCATCTATAGGGGGGGAAGGGGACCATCTATAAGGGAGGGGGGAAAGAGGGGGACCATCTATAAGGGGGGGGCATCTATAAGGGAGGGGGGAAAGAGGGGGACCATCTATAAGGGGGGGCCATCTATAAGGGGGGGGGCATCTATAAGGGAGGGGGAGAGGGAAGAGGGGGACCATCTATAGGGGGGGGGGGAAGGGGACCATCTATAAGGGAGGGGGGAAAGAGGGGGACCATTTATAAGGGAGGGGGGAAAGAGGGGGACCATCTATAAGGGGGGGGCCATCTATAAGGGAGGGGGGGAAGAGGGGGACCATCTATAAGGGAGGGGGACCGTCTATAAGGGGGGGGAAGAGGGGGACCATGTATAAGGGGGGGAGGGTGACCATCTATAAGGGAGGGGGAGAGGGAAGAGGGGGACCATCTATAAGGGAGGGGGGAGAGGGGGACCATGTATAAGGGGGGGAGGGGGACCATCTATAAGGGGGGGAAGAGGGGGACCATCTATAAGGGGGGAAGAGGGGGACCATCTATAAGGGGGGAAGAGGGGGACCATCTCCTAAAAGATCAGCACCCTCCTCTCCTGACATCCTCTGTGCTGCTGGGACTTCTCCTATAGGATTAGCACCCTCCTCTCCTGACATCCTCTGTGCTGCTGGGACCTCTCCTATAGGATTAGCACCCTCATCTCCTGACATCCTCTGTGCTGCTGGGACCTCTCCTATAGGATTAGCCCCCTCCTCTCCTGACATCCTCTGTGCTGCTGGGACCTCTCCTATAAAGTCAGCCCCCTCCTCTCCTGACATCCTCTGTGCAGCAAGGGACCAAACATTATGTTTATTGGGGGGGGCAGTGGGGGGGGGGGCAGTAGTGGATTATAATGTGGGCGGATTGACGGGGGGGGGGGGGGGCGTCATTCTATAGTTCGCCTCGGGCAGCAGAGAGGCTAGAATCACCCCTGCCTGGAGGCAACAGTCTCCCTTGCTTACAGATATAGGCTATGTTCACATTACGTGAACATCCGGCTGCTCCGTGACCTCGGCCGGGTCACGAAATGGCCGGTCACAGCCCAGATCATCGGATGATCTATCTGCCCGGGAAGCTCTGATGCGGGCGCATCAGCGCGCGCCCGCATCAGAGCTTCCCATAGCACACAGTGAAGCAAGCGTCCGGAGCCGCTCGCTTCACTGTGTGAACAGACAGGTCCCTCTACGTCCGGAACTCACTGAGTTCCGGACGCAAATAATGGACCTGTCATTTTTTTGCGGCGCCTCATGGGATTCGGCCGGAACGTATATGATGTGTGCACACTCCACCCAGATCCCATTGAAACTTAGGCTGTGTCCACATCGCAAATCTACGGCCGTGGTTCTGCGGCGAGAACTACGGCCGTAGATGTACGTAGTGTGAACATAGCCATAAGGAGTCTCCTTTTTAGCTACTTTTAACAACTTTAGGGATTGGACCAGGTTAAAGATGAAGAAGCAAAGTCTGATGGTAGGACTGGGACGAGGACTAGTTAGAGATCCCGTCCTGGCACACTAAGCCCGGACGCGTCCTGTGTTAATGAGGAACTAGTCACTGTTTGTCTCAGCTGGCTCGACGGCACACAGGAAAGCCCATCTCCATTATAATAACCTACTTTATGAAGATTAAATGCCTCTGCAATTCAAACAAGGAAAAATTGCTTTAAAGCAAAATCAAACATCGCTGTGCTGGCTGAGGATTTGGCCGAGAGAATGAGAGATCTCCGCTATATTGTTATTGTGAACCGGTCAGTCCACAAGTAATTGCTTTTTCATAGATAAATTTGCTTTTTACTTTCCTGCAGTAATGAAATGAACTTGACACGTTTCTTACGATCGCAAATCCGTTCTCCCTCAAATGTCACTGGAGGAATTTTCATCTGAGGGTCTGGAAAAGCATATAATGGAGGACAGGGGGCCACAGGATGACTGACAGATGAGATGAGTCCGCGTGTTATATTCTGAGGGGTCATAGCATAGTACTGGAATATTGAAATGTTTGTATTTACATCTATCTATCTATCTATCTATCTATCTATCTATCTATCTATCTATCTATCTATCTATCTATCTATCTATCTAGAATCTGCTATCTATCTATCTCCTATCTATCTATCTATCTATCTATCCAGGGGCGTAGCTAATGACTCCTGGGCCCTGGTGCGAGAGGTCAACTTGCCCCCCCCCCCCCCCTTCCTCGACCAATTGATGCTATTGGTATATGTGTATAATATATATATATATATATATATATATATATATATATATATATATATATACACCAAGACAGATATTACGAATAACGATCTTAAGATAGGAAGAGAAAATATTATCACCACACATATTACCGCCATATTGTTACTGACCAAATCCTGTATACTAAGACCAATAAAACATACCATACGTACCAGATAGCAAGTGACAAATAATTCCACCACATACTGACTAACACCACCACTGCTACTGACTAACACCACCACATACTGACTAACACCACCACATACTGACTAACACCTCCGCTGCTACTGACTAACACCACCACATACTGACTAACACCACCACATACTGACTAACACCAACGCTGCTACTAACACCACCACCTACTAACACCACCGCTGCTACTGAATAACATCCACTGTACACGTATCACCGCATCCAGTCATATAGAGGTGGACGCAGCTCCACACAGGCTCTAGACACCATATACATTACAGTGCAGTTACATCAGGTGACTCACAGGGGACGTCTTCTCTGATCGGAGTTCTTCCCTCTTCATCTTCTTCTCCATCTGCTCTCGGCCATTATGAGAACTTCTCCGAGCCACGAATCCACAGAATCTGCCAGACAGACATATTAGACTCCTCACTCTGACACCATCGTAATCTCTCTACAAACTGCACATTTGTATTGGCCTCATTTAGTGGGTAACCCTGACACTATGTGACCTCCTTATAGTGTATGCCCTATATGTAGCCTCCTTATAGATGGTCCCCACTCTGTGTATCCCCCCTTATAGTATATGCCTCCTACTATGTAGCCTCCTTATAGATGCCCCCTCTGTGTATCCCCCCTTACAGTATATGCCTCCTACTATGTAGCCTCCTTATAGATGCCCCCTCTGTATATCCCCTCTTATAGAAAGCCCCCTCTCCCCCTATGTTGCCCCCCTTATAGATGCCCCCCCTTAAAGATGGCCCCTTCCCCCCCTTATATATTGCCCCCTTATAGATAGCCCCCTCTCCCACCCTCCTATAGATGGCCCCTTTCCCCCCCTTATAGATGGCCCCCACTGCTATAGAGGCCCCTTCCCCCCCTTTTATAGATGGCCCACTCTCCCCTCTCCTTATATAGATGGTCCCCTCTCCCCCCCCCTTATAGATGGTCCTCTCTCCCCCCCCCCCTTATAGATGGTCCCCCTCCCTTATAGATTGCCCCCCTCTCCCCCCCTTATAGATGGCCCCCCTCTCCCCCCCTTATAGATGATCCCCCTGTTTCCCCCCTTATAGATGGTTCCCTCTCCCCCCCCTTATAGATAGTCCCCCTCTTCCCCCCCTTATAGATGGTCCCCTCCCCCCCTATAGATGGTCCCACTCTTCCCCCCCTTATAGATGGTCTCCTCCCCCCCTCCCTATAGATGGTCCCCCTCTTCCCCCCCTTATAGATGGTCCCCCTCCCCCCCTTATAGATACCCCCCTCTAGAAGGTCCCCCTCTCTTGCCCCCCTTTATAGATGGCCACCTCTCCCCCCTCCTTTATAAATGGCCCCTTCCCTCCTATAGATAGCCCCCTCTTTCCTTTATTAAAACAAATAAAAATAAATAAAAAAACACACACAACTCACCTAACAACGCGCTCCCCCGGCAATCCTCTTCTTCTTCAGCCTCCGTCTGCCCCGGATCATGCGCTGCTGCCGGGGGTGTCGCGTCCTATCCCCAGCAGCGCGCGCATCATAGAGTTCCCTGTGCTGGGACCTCCAGCACAGGGAGCGTCTCTAATGTGCGCTCCCTGTGGCGGAGCAGTGAACTCTATGATGCGCGTGCTGCCGGGGATAGGACGCAACACCCCCGGCAGCAGCGCATGATCCGGGGCAGACGGAGGCGGCCTCTTGTGACCGCAAGCAACACAATGCTTGCGGTCACAAGAGTGACTGATGAGGGGGGGCCTCAGGGGCCCAGCGGGCCCCGCGGGCCCCCCCTTGTGGCGGGCCGGGTCGCAGCGGCGACTGCTGCGACCCTGGTAGTTACGCCACTGTATCTATCTATCTGTCTATCTATCTATCTATCTATCTATCTATCTACCTATTTATGTAATATGTATCTATTATCTATCTATCTAACAATCAATCATCTATCTATTTATCTATCTATCCAGGGGCATAGCGAGGGGGGGGGGGGCAGAGGGGGTAGCTACCCTGGGTGCAGAGACCAGGGGGGGCGCCATCACAGGGAGCAGAGAGATAAGGATCACAGTTGATGAGGCAGCCTGGGATCGTCATGCCCTCTGTCAGTGTGGGGAGGCAGAGGACGATTTTTACTTGATCAAAAGAGGTATTTCCCATACTGTACTGTCTCCTGGCTGCTGTTTATCTGTAATTTGCGCAAAATCGCTGCATTTTTACCGAGATTAGGGCTAAACAGCAGCCAGGAGACAGTGAAGCAAAGTTACTGTGTAGATGGTGAAGGACCTTGACATGAGACTATGATGTCACCGCAGGTCCTGTATTTACACTGCACTATGGAGGAGGAAGAAAGAAAATACAGGTGTGTGGGAAGGGGAGGACAATCAGGGGTGCACAGGGGTCTGGGGAGGGGGGTGAAGGGTGCCCAGTGTGGGGAGGAGGGTGAAGGGTGCCCAGTGTGGGGAGGAGGGTGAAGGGTGCCCAGTGTGGGGAGGAGGGTGAAGGGTGCCCAGTGTGGGGAGGAGGGTGAAGGGTGCCCAGTATGGAGTGGGGAGGGGGGGTACAGGGTGACACCAGTCTAAGATGGGGGGAGACACACAAGAGAGTATCCAAATATATATCACATTTATATAAACCTCACCTACTATCTGCAGAGGTAGGGAACCTTGGCTCTCCAGTTGTTGCAGAAATACAACTCCCATCGTGTCTGGACAGCCAAAGCTTTAGCTTTGACTGTCTATGTATGATGGGAGTTGTAGTTTTGCAACAGATGGAGAGCCAAGGTTCCCTACGCCGATCTATAAAGCACCTGTATCTGTATATACAGCGACCATGATACTAGAGTTATTTTTCTAAATTATTTCTATTTTGAATTTGGTGACGGAATACCGTACTGGAGGTGTTACTGCTGTTGTCTCTGCTGCTGAGTGGAGTTGATCGAACCTCGGGAAATCCTAGGTAATAGGCTAAATCCCGGAATTCCAGTTGATAGACATCAGCAATCTAATGCGGCAGGTTCGTGAATGTTTGAGTTCGATCGGACCTAGGATTTCCCGAGGTTCGATCAATTCTACTGCTGAGCGGACCTGTGCATTAGGAGACGGCACCATAGAATCACATTACACTGGGTGTCACACTGGAGATAGATCAGGAAGTTTCGCCTCCTAATTCACAGGTACAGACAGCAGGGAGCGGAGACAACGGCGCCTCCTCAGGTACAGACAGCAGGGAGCGGAGACAACGGCGCCTCCTCAGGTACAGACAGCAGGGAGCAGAGACAACGGCGCCTCCTCAGGTACAGACAGCAGGGAGCGGAGACAATGGCCCCTCGTCAGGTACAGACAGCAGGGAGCGGAGACAACGGCGCCTCCTCAGGTACAGACAGCAGGGAGCAGAGACAACGGCGCCTCCTCAGGTACAGACAGCAGGGAGCTGAGACAACGGCGGCTCTACAGGTACAGACAGCAGGGAGCGGAGACAACGGCGCCTCCTCAGGTACAGACAGCAGGGAGCTGAGACAACGGCGGCTCTACAGGTACAGACAGCAGGGAGCGGAGACAACGGCGCCTCCTCAGGTACAGACAGCAGGAAGCGGAGACAACGGCGCTTCCTCAGGTACAGACAGCAGGAAGCGGAGACAACGGCGCTTCCTCAGGTACAGACAGCAGAGAGCGGAGACAACGGCCCCTCGTCAGGTACAGACAGCAGGGAGCGGAGACAACGGCGCCTCCTCAGGTACAGACAGCAGGGAGCAGAGACAACGGCGCCTCCTCAGGTACAGACAGCAGGGAGCTGAGACAACGGCGGCTCTACAGGTACAGACAGCAGGGAGCGGAGACAACGGCGCCTCCTCAGGTACAGACAGCAGGAAGCGGAGACAACGGCGCTTCCTCAGGTACAGACAGCAGGAAGCGGAGACAACGGCGCTTCCTCAGGTACAGACAGCAGGGAGCGGAGACAACGGCCCCTCGTCAGGTACAGACAGCAGGGAGCGGAGACAACGGCGCCTCCTCAGGTACAGACAGCAGGAAGCGGAGACAACAGCGCCTCCTCAGGTACAGACAGCAGGAAGCGGAGACAACGGCGCCTCCGTTAAGGTACTTAGGGACCAAATTTTAAATGGGAAAAATTAAAGTACTTTAAAAATGGTGATTGAGCCAGAGCTGCCTGATAATCATTCTTCACAAAAACATTCCAGGTACACAGTAAATATCACGTTATGTATCCCATATTGTGAACACCACACTAGTGCTGCCAGTAGAGATGAGAGAATCGCTCATCTGAACAATCGCTCATCTAAACTTCATTAAAAACAATAGTGAAGGGACAACATGGGCCCCCTATCTGTCATCTATCTCCTATCTATCTCTTGTAGTGTCTTAGTGAGTAAAACCACATATACTTAAATATTCAATGCAACATAGTTTATCACACTTAACTTTTTACTCTGCATTTGGAGACTCCATATATAGTAGACGTCTTCACCGCTCCGGTATAAATCCTTTGGCCTAATTAGGATTTTGTTCTTATTGAGCAAATCTATGTAACACTTGAAGTGTAACATTTAACATTTAGCTGATCTATTCATCTAAGAATGTGAGAAAATAGATGTTTAAGTTTCAGTACAATGTAAACTTGTATAATTCACAGACTATAGAGTCCTACGGAGCTCTGGTGAGGTAATTCATCTCATTTAAAGGCCGTGTTTGTTGAAGGGAAAAAAGTAAAACTTTCTAAATAATCTCCATTAGAAATGTCTGACCGTGTTACTGCAGCTCAGAAAGAAATGTGGAAAGATCTACTTTATGCTGCATCAGTGTAAGAAATAGCAGCGAGGAGTATACGCATCAAATCATAGTGTGGGCAGTAGGGAGGGCATACAAGGTGGGAGGCTCATACAGGCTGTAGATAGGAAGGACTGCACATACAAGGCAGGTTACAGAGGAGGATCACATGGGTTTTAAACAAGAAGGCAAATAAATGAAGGAATGAAAACTGCAAATGCAAGGCAACCACTTAGTTTCCCATTTCAGAGGTGACTATGGAAATTAGATGGTTAAACTTATAGGGATTATCCAGCGCTACATAAAAATGGCTACTTTTTCCCCTCTCTTGTCTCCAGGTCAGGTGTGGTTTGCAACTAAGCTCCATTTACTTTAATGGAACTGAGTTCCAAACCCCACCCAATCTGGAGACAAGAGAGGGGAAAAAGTGGCCATGTTTTTTTAGCGCTGGACAACCCCTTTAAACTTGTTATTGTGCACATTGCTGTTTCTTGTCTCCAGTGCAACAAGTTATTTGAAGTTCCTATATGCAAAGGCTACAATGGCTTTCAGTCATACAAAAATTTATTTTGATCCTTCTAATCTTTCACCCAATAATCTCAAATTATGTCCCCTTGTCATTGTGTTCATTTTCTCCTGAACAATATTTATCCCTGTATCATATATAAAGGTTTCCATCATGTCCCCCTTTCCCTTCTTCCTCCTGTAACATATATAAAGGTTTCCATCATGTCCTCCCTTTCCCTTCTTCCTCCTGTAACATATATAAAGGTTTCCATCATGTCCTCCCTTTCCCTTCTTCCCCCTGTAACATATATAAGGGTTTCCATAATTTACCCCCTTTTCCCTTCTTCCTCCTGTAACATATATAAAGGTTTCCATCATGTCCCTCTTTCCCTTCTTCCTCCTGTAACATATATAAAGGTTTCCATCATGTCCTCCCTTTCCCTTCTTCCTCCTGTAACATATATAAAGGTTTCCATCATGTCCCTCTTTCCCTTCTTCCTCCTGTAACATATATAAAGGTTTCCATCATGTCCTCCCTTTCCTTTCTTCCTGCTGTAACATATATAAAGGTTTCCATCATGTCCTCCCTTTCCCTTCTTCCTCCTGTAACATATATAAAGGTTTCCATCATGTCCTCCCTTTCCCTTCTTCCTCCTGTAACATATATAAAGGTTTCCATCATGTCCTCCCTTTCCCTTCTTCCTCCTGTAACATATATAAAGGTTTCCATCATGTCCTCCCTTTCCCTTCTTCCCCCTGTAACATATATAAGGGTTTCCATAATTTACCCCCTTTTCCCTTCTTCCTCCTGTAACATATATAAAGGTTTCCATCATGTCCCCCTTTCCTTTCTTCCTCCTGTAACATATATAAAGGTTGCAATCATGTGCCCCCTTTCCCTTCTTCCTCCTGTAACATATATAAAGGTTTCCATCATGTCCCCCTTTCCCTTCTTCCTCCTGTAACACATATAAAGGTTTCCATCATGTCCTCCTTTCCCTTCTTCCTCCTGTAACATATATAAAGGTTTTCATCATGTCCTCCCTTTCCCTTCTTCCTCCTGTAACATATTTAAAGGTTTCCATCATGTCATCCCTTTCCCTTCTTCCTCCTGTAACATATATAAAGGTTTCCATCATGTCCCCTTTCCCTTCTTCCCCCTGTAACATATATAAAGGTTTACATCATGTCTCCCTTTCCCTTCTTCCTCCTGTAACATATATAAAGGTTTCCATCGTGTCCGTCTTTCCCTTCTTCCTCCTGTAACATATAAAGGTTTACATCATGTCTCCCTTTCCCTTCTTCCTCCTGTAACATATAAAGGTTTACATCATGTCCCCCTGTTCCTTCTTCCTCCAGTTCTCCTAATGGTCTCACCAAACCATTGGCGCAAACTACTAACTGCACTGGAATGGCGCAGAGAGGGAAGGTAAGAGACACAAAATAGGGACATATCAGCAGGTTAGTTCTCCTTTAAGGATTTTTTGTTTTTAATTTTGTCCACAATGAAAACAACTATATGGGGAAAAAAAGGGAATTAAACGTGGAAAATTAATGATACCCAGAATATAAATGACCAAATATGTATCTGCATCATTTAACCATAGTGTAATGATGTGACAGATGTATAACAGATGTTTCCACTCTTTTGTATCACATATCAGAATTTATGAGATTACTTCTGACATGTACTGAAGTGTTCCGGAGATTGTTAGGAATCAACTGTAATTCGGCTTTAGTGACTATTGCCGTCTACTCTCTATGATGATATGTGGCCTCGGTGCGGGATGTCTTCTGAGCTGGAACAGTGTACGCTGAGGTAATTTGTCTTACACAACCAGGTGATTGTCATTTTAGATGATGCCTTAAAGTTGTGGCTAAATTATTCAGAGAAATACTATTACCGTGTTTCTCCGAAAATAAGGCCTGGCTTCATTGTGCAGGCTTTTTGAAGTAGACAAGAAATATAAACCTTATTACAATAATAATCCCTAGTTACAGTCAGCTGACCAGATCCCCGACACTGTGGGGGAGATTTATCAAACATGGTGTAAGGTGAAACTGGCTCAGTCGCCAATCAGATTCCACCTTTCATTTTCCAAAGAGTCTGTGAGGAATGAAAGGTGGAATCTGATTGGTTGCTAGGGGCAACTGAGCTAGTTTCACTTTACACCATGTTTGATAAATCTTCCCCTGGGTGCTGAGCATCAGCCAATCAGGGCCAGACTTGTTATGCTCCGCCCCCACCTGCTGAGCACCAGCTGCAGGGGAGGGAGGAGGGTAAGATGCAGAGTAAGAAACAACAACACCTATTTGGCATTCACTTTTACTGTAGTTATCAAATGATGTAGCTTGTCAGCAGGAGCAGGAAAGGCTACATCTCTCACTGGCCCCTACACATGCCAAGGGCCAATGAGCTGCATGGGATTCAATAGTAATAGTACCCCCCCTGCTGACAGTACGTCAGCTGTAAGCCCTACCTCCCGCCAGTAAACCTCACCATCTGCCAGTAAGCCTTGCCGCCCTTGGGTACGAATTTCAAACCCATAATATGTATGACGGAATCCCAAATATATTATTTATGAAGATATAAATTGGTGAAATCGTAAAAAAGAATGCAATATGGTAACGTTTGGGGGGTTCCTGTGTCTACGTAATGCACTATATGGTAACACCGAAATGATACTATTGGGGTGTCATTTTTTCTGCCATGATCTCTAGTTTTTATTATTACCATATTTGTGAAGATCGGACGTTTTGATCACTTTTTATAATTTTTATTTTTATATATAATGTAACATTAAATCGGTAATCCGTGTAATTTTTTCCCTCTTTTCGTGTACGCCGTTCGCCGTTCACAATGACGCTTGTTATATTTTAATAGATCGGACAATTACGCACGCTACGGTATATTATATGTTTATTTAGTTATTTTTATATGTTTTATTTATATAATGGGAAAGGGGGGTGATTTAAGCTTTTATTGGGGGAGGGGTTTTGGGGTAGTGTAATAGTGTTTTTAACTTTCTTTTTTTTTTACACATTTGAATTCCCTTTGGGGGACTTTTACATACACTAGTGTGATTTCTACACTATGCCATAGGCTTAGCATTGATCAGTGTTATCGGCGATCTGCTCATTGAGCCTGCCTGTGCAGGCTCAGTGAAGCAGATCGCCAATCGGACCGCACAGAGGAAGGTAAGAGACCTCCGGCGGTCTGTTTCAACGATAGGGACCCCCGCAGTCGCACTGCGGGGGTCCCGTTCGGTAAGTGACAGGGGACTCCCCCTGTCACTTGCACTTAAACGCCGCGGCCGCGCCACGATCGTGACATCAAGGGGTTAATGACATGCTGCAGCGTGATCGCTGCAGCGTGTCATGAACGGTGAGGTCCCGGCTGCTGATTGCAGCCGGCCCCCACCTGCTATGAAGGTACTCTTAGGGCTCGTTCCCACTGAGCAAAAGCAGCTGAATTTCTGCGCTAAATCAGCGCTGAAATTTCAGCCGTTAAAATAGGTGCAGAGCTAATTTCCATTGTGTTGAATGGAAATTCTGCTCTGCAGTTCACACAGTGGAATTTCCGCACTGAACTAATCCGCTTTCCGCCAGAAGAATGAACATGTTCATTCTTCCGCTAGCGGAAGCCTATACAAATCAATGGGGCTCTGATTTTCTGTTTCAGCGCGGAATACGCGCGTATTCAGCGCGGAATACAAGCGTAATACAAGCGGAAATTACTCGCTGAATCAGCGCGGAAATGGGGAGAAAAGGGGGGGGAGGAGGATTCTAGTATATGTTCTGGTATAGTCTAGTTAACTCACCAAATACTCACTGAATTTCAGCGCTGAATGCATGCAGATTCAGCGCGGATTCCTCGAGTATTCCGCGCTGAATTTGTCAAGAGCTGATTACAAGCTAAACACTTTCCTAGCAGAATACGCAGGGATTCTGCTTACATTCTGCTTATATTCTGCTCGGAATTCAGCGTCAGTTGATTTCAGGCGGAAATATTTCCTTACGTAATCCGCTCCTTTTGCTCTGTGTGAACGTAGCCTTATATGGAATTTAAAAAAAAAATTAAATAATTTAAAAAAATAAATAAAAATCAAACATAAAAAGTAAACATAAATAAGCAAAACCTAAAGTAAAAAATACTCCTAGATGACATGACCTATGAATTTTAGCATATTTTACTATAGTTCTCTTTAGCTACACGTCAATATCAGCCTCTAAACATCCTAATAGCCAAGTTGTATCCTGACACAAAATGGTTAAAAGCAAAAGTTTTGTTGTGTTGCCTGGTTTTGGTTTTGTCCAAACTTTTCCTCCTCGATCAATATCTTCTAATTAAACTGCCTGGTTCCCGACATATTATAGATTCAGTAGGAATGGATCTGTTCAGAGCCAAAACTGAAATAGGGCTCAGCTGGGAGGGTGAGTGGCGGCTGGGCTCATACATTTACTCTCTAGTTCTTAAACTTTTAGGAGGTGGAGGTGGCACATAGTCAGGCCGTGCACTTATCTCATTATCTGGAAGCATTAAGTGCTGATGAGCATGAACCTAATCTGAATAGGCCCCTACGTGCCTGGTATTAATAAGCACTAATAACTATTCATTAGGATTGTCGTTAAGCATCAATGACTTCCTAATAGTGTCAGATTAATTAACACATACTGTATATGAACGCCAATTGCAGAATTCCAATGTATATGGCATACTTCTCATCCATTCACGCCTTGTTTTATATGCATTGCTATTCACAGTATTTCTTCACCATCTTATGTTTTACCTTCTCTCCTGATCTGCCCATATACAATGAACATTTAGTTCAAGTGTTTGTGTGTTCTAAATGCAATGATAGGCCGCTGCCAGACACCTGTGGTAGTGACTTATCTCCATAATCAAATCTATTGGACAGCTGAAATGCAACATGCTCCATCCTTAAAGGGGTACTCCACCAAAAAGCTAATTATTCAAAATAACTGATTAGTAATTTACTTCTATTAAAAAATTTCAAGTCTTCTAGAACTTAGCTGCCGCATGCCCTGCAGGAAGTGATGCATTATTTCTAGTCTAGAGAGCAGGAGAGATTTTCTATGGGGATTTGCTGCTGCTCTGGACAGTTCTTGACATGGACAGAGGGGGCAGCAGAGAGCACTGTGTCAGACTGCTAAGAATACACCACTTCCTGCAGGATATACAGCAGCTGATAAGTACTGGAAGACTTGAAATTTATTTTATTTTTTTTAATAGAAGAAAACTACAAATCTATGGCACTTTATGGCAGCAGTTGATTTGAAAGAAAAAAAAATGGGGGAACAACCCCTTTAACTTTAACTTTTATCATTATCGGTGGAGGAGAGCAGAGAGACCCCCATACAAAGTAGACAGTTGACCATCAACACATTACACCAGGGATGGGGAACTTCCGGCCCTCCAGATACTGTAAATCTACAATTCCTATCACGCCTGAAAAGGCAAAGCTTTAGCTAATGAGGGAGGATAGAATTGTAGTTTTTCAACAGCTGAAGGACCGAAGCTTCCCTATCCCGGCAATAGACAGTTGATGGTGGAAATCAGCAGATTCTGAGGACTTTTCTTTAAAGGGGTACTCCAGCAAAAAGCTTTTCCCAGTAATTGTAACACATTACAAAGTTATATAACTTTTGTAATATGCTTCAATAACCTTTGTGCCCCCCTTCCTTATATTTTACCCCCTCATTCCCCCCACCAGGAAGTGAAGTAAACTCATTCTTACCTAACGACTGTTGACCCCAGGCTGCTCTGTGGCCTCCATTTTGGCACAATGACACCATCAAGTGGTAGGCGGGTCTAAGCCCTGTTAGGCCAGCCTCCCTTTGTCAGATGACTGTGATTGGCTGAGCAAGATATAAGCCATCTAACAGTTTTACAGAGTCAGTTAGACATCACAGGAGACAAAGTGCATCATGGGAAAGCCCAAACCAGAAAGTGAACAAAAAAATGAAGCCACCAACTGGAGCTTCAGGGACCTGCAAACAGCGGGAAATTCAAATGGAGACAGACTCAGGAGGGATGGTAAATGTAAAAACTATGTTTATGATTGTATTATTTATCAGCGCCGGAGTACCCCTTTAAGTTGTCTGGTGGCCTTTAAAGAGGAATTATCAGCAGGTTATATGATTCTAACCTGTTTATAGCCCCCTATAGCAAAGGAGACACAGAGGATGAAGGTATGTCTCTTACCTTCATCCTTGGCACCGTTCCCCTGTTAGAATCACTTGGCCTTGTTCTAAAGTGCCAGTAAATTGAACAGGAAATATACAAATTTTGTAAAAAAAATAAATAAAATAATTATGTGACACAAATGTAAATGTAAACTCTCATAAAAATAGAGAATGTAAGATTGTAAGCACCGTGTCCCTTTGTTCTGGCTCATGATCGAATGATTGAAGCCAGTGTCACCATGTTTTATTATCAGATAAAAGTTCTATGCTGCCCTTTGCTGTTTTCCTGAATTCCCACCCGCAATATAAAACCTCACACTTGATTCAGAGAATTTATTGATTTTTTTTTTTATTATTAAAAAAATACATGTAATTTTTCCCAAGAGATATCAAGTATAAGAAATGCTTTTCTATCTGAAATCACCAACCTTTCAAAGTTCTCTGACAGTCTAACCATTTAAAGAACAATTTACTTGAAAAAAAAAAAAAATACTTTTTACTAACCTATTTTTTTCATGTAGTCAAAAATAAATAACATACGGTAACATCTCAACCAACCCATTTATGAGGAGCTGTTAACTCTAAAAGCAAAAAGCAGTCTGTTATATTCACGTAGAGTTGGCTATGTAAGTACGGTGTATTCTTTGAGAGTCTCTTAATTCTATCAATTCATCTCATCTCGACATTGAAGGGCAGGGTCTTTGAACCAGAGAGAACGAATATGTGGGCCATCCTATCTCTATATAAAGCATGTTAATGCCCATTTGTTCACACTTGTAACAAGACAGAGTAATGAAGCAACTTGATCACTGATGGATCTGGCTAGATCAGGAAGCAAAATCCAATTCATAACGCATTCTCCCTTTGTGGCCGTGGCGAAGCATACAGTAACTGCTGTTGAGCTGTTTAAGTGAACGGGAGCTAAGCTGTAGAAACCATGTCTGACCACTAGAGTGAGACAACTGCTTTTGACAGTGTGTAATGTGGGCTTTACGCCAAGGTAGATTTCTTTAAATCCTTAGCTGGAATATACACTATTAGGCTATGTTCACACTGCGTATGAGTCCGGCCGTAGTGCGAACCGCAAATATACGCACGTAGTTTTGAGGTTGATGCGTTCGCTTGAAAGTATACGATATACGGCCGCACAGTGCACACTACGTATGAGCTTACGGCCGGATCGTATGCGGCGCCGTGAAAAATGAACAAGACCATCGTTTGAGGACGGAAATGTTGAAACTCACGGCCGTGGATTTCCATGCGGTCCCGTACGGAGTACTTATTTCTGCCAAATTGAACTTGATTTTTCGATCCAAAATGTTCTGTGTGTTTTATTGGGCTGGGCGAAGATTTCCAAGTAAATGACCTGTTTCAGATCTCTTTGAAACAAGCTAGGGAAGCATAACTGTACTACGGGCGTATGTTCGCGGTTCATATGCATGCCGATTTTTCCCACGGCCGTGGTTTCAGCCGCACATGTACGGCGGCGTACGAAATGCGGCCGGATTCATACGCAGTGTGAACATAGCCTTAGGCTATGTTCACACAACGTAAGTTCCGTAGTAATCAAGGCCGTTGTTGAAAATTGGCACCAACGACCGTGATTACTATAGAACTTACATTGTGCTGCAGTTTAGGGAATCCTGGCCAGAGTGTATACACAGTATACACTCTGACTGGGATCCCTAGCGGCGCTGCAAAAAACTGACATGTGAGTTTTCTGCGGCCGCTATTCATTGAATAGCGGCCACAGAAAACCCTGTCAGTGCACACAATGGAGCATGCGGGTCCGGTCGCACACTCCATTGTGACCAGGGGGGAATTGGGATGTGGGCGTGCATGGGTGCGCCCGCATCCCATTTCATCAGGAGTGAAGATCATCCTCTCTAGCAGCCACAGCCCGCACAGCTCTTGGCGTCGGCTCATGACATCACCATTTTATCCAGGAAGTGACATCAACATTTTATCCAGGAAGTGACATCACCATTTTATCCAGGAAGTGAAATCACCTGACATCCTGATATAGTTCACTAGCCCCGATTCCAGTGCTTGCCATTAGTCTCTTTTGAGCGTTCTGGTGTTTTCTCCTATCTTTCATATTTTGTGTATTCTGACCCTCTGCTATTGCTCTTGACTATTCTCCCTGTTAAGATCTTGTACTTTATTGCCCATTGGCTTGTTTACCAACTTTACCACTTGTTTACCACTTAGAGTAGCTAAGGAGAGTAGATAGGGACAGTTGGATGGGCCTAGCTTTAGGGCACACTGTCCTTGTCTTCCTCCTAGTTGTACGTCAGCAGCCGTTGGCATTATGCGTTCTTAGATAGGTTAATTGCCAATAGTTGGTTTATGTAGAAGGGCCAGGGATAAGCAAATGCTAATTTGTCAGCTGATTGGATGTATTTCATGCCCCCTATGAAATCATTTTAATGTCTAAACAGGCCAATAGTAATGAATTTTAATGTCCCTAATTGAGCCTTGTAAACGAGCGCTGATCTCATTGATTGTTGTTGCGGAGGTGTTGGACCATCTTAAAGGGCCCTAATTCTCCTGACATTCTTGTTTATATGTCACTCTATAAACAATTAGGTTAAATCCAGCCCTTTCTTCTCGTTTTTTGTTTCTTATCAAACTTCTTATCCCTTGTTTATCTCTTGTGTATGATCCGAGGACCGCAGGATTTCTGGAAGCCGCCTCATTTGCTAATTGCAAAACCACTGTACACTTGTTCATCTAATTGAATTTTCCACTCGGTCTGGCTTTGGATGGAATATGCTCTCATTATAATCCTAACAGTGACAAGAACATCGCCGAGACATCCCAGGTTCCCCGTCTTCCTGAAATTATTACACTTTAGACTGGTGTCGGATTAGACATTTGTTATCCGACCAAAGCATCTTTTTTCCTACATGATGTTTTCGCCCAGATCTTGACATCTATTTGTCTCTATGTAGCAGTGTACCTGAAAATAGTGTGAAAGGCTTAGCAGTTTGTACAAATGCTAAAAAATTCACTTTTCGGTTATTTTCACACTATGTATTTTTTCTGACAAGAACGGCCGATGTTGATTAAAACAAAGGCCGTTTTTGTCATTAAAAGGTGTGCTGCATTGGAATCAATGCAAATAGTGTCCATTATTCACACAGTGTGTTGAACAACAACAGTTGTTCACTACGGCCACGGAAATAATTGTCAAGTCAATTATTTCCGTGGCAGTAGTGAATTGAAATAAATGCAGTTTTTGGTGCAACAAATGCCTTTGTTTTTGAGTGCCAAACAACGGCCTTAGACTAAGTTCATACACTGTAAAATAATACCATAATATAGCTGAAATTTTGAAAGTGACCCAGTACCGGAACCTTGCCACCCCGAACCACCAGCACAGTATTGGAGAGTTACTCATTCCCGGGTGTTGGCCTGTCTCCTTGTCCCGGTATTTAGAAGAAAAACTACACTTATCAATGCCGCGGGGCAGGCAGTGAACCTGGCATGGCCTAGATTATCAGTGCCCTAGGCCTCCTGCGCCTCTCTTCCCACCTCCATCCAGCCCAGGAGCGTTCTGAAAGTGAAGGGAGGCGTGAAAAAAGGCGCCAGAGGCCTAGGGCATTGATTATCACCATGCCGGTTTCACTGCCCACTTCGCCGCATTGTTAAAAGTAGTTTTTCTTCTAAATACCAGCTCCAGGAGACACGTTGACCCTTTTGGGGGCGGTTTGAGGGCGGCAAAGAGTCGCTTTAAGTAAAAATATGGCCTTGTTTTCAATGTCATAATGTGCTCCATTAAATTCAATGGAAAATTGGTTAGTCTTGCACACACTATATAAAATAACGCCTGTAATTGATTATGACCATACAAAAAATGAGCATGCTCATTATTTGCTCATTTTGCAATAAACTAGTGTTTCTTTTAACCTGTTCACACACCTTATTTTTGGCCAAAAATATAGATACTACCTTTACATTTCATATAGATACCCCCTCTAAAGTTCTCATCACCCTCGAGGACTTTATATGTGATGTCAGGAGCTGTAGCGGTAGGATCCCATTTATGAAGCAGCTCTACAATCCCTAGACCTCCTATACTACACAATACTTAAAGGGGTTGGCCACTTTATAGTAAAATAGGTCAGTACAAAGTATTAGTAAGTGTGCTTAATGTATATACTGACAGCAGCTCCCTGTGTACCTCATAGAGCTAAAATCAGACTCCCCTCCTCCAGGCTGTGCTGCTCTGCTCTTTTTTGTTTCAGTCCAAAAAAAGGCTGACATGGAGGAGCATGTGACCAGGCCCTGTCCCCTGTGTCCTCCATAGACATATACAGGCTCAGTGGTGGACACTGGGGGGCGGGGCCTGGTCACATGCTCCTCCATGTCGGCCATCTTATGGACAGACTCACCACAGAGCAGGACAGCACAGCCTGGAGGAGGGGAGTCTGATATTAGCTCTATGAGGTACACAGGGAGCTGCTGTCAGTATATACAGTGAGTACACTTACTAATACTGTACACTGAGCAATTTTACCATAAAGTTGCCAACCCCTTTAACCAAAGAGACATTTGGCTTCATATGCGTGATACAAGAATGAAAGTATATGCAGGTGCAATATAGTTTATCAATGATGTCTAATCCGGGGCTTCTAAACCCTTTTCTGGTCTGGCCTCACCAGCCAATCCATGGTGATACCAAGGCAAACAAATATCACTGTGTAATGCCCTTAATACCCTCAGTAGTATCAAGCAAACTAACTATTCATCACCAGATACCACAGTGCAAACATGCCTAGTAGACTACTCTCATTTATAGTACATCCTCCCCTCTGTCATACCCATAGAGCCCCAAATGGCAATAATAACCCCAATCACTACTAGCGAACGTGTAGTAGATGCCTGGAACAAACTTCCAGCAGATGTGGTTGATAACTCCACAGTAACCGAATGTACTGTAAATGTGGGTAAATATACATCCTAAGATTATTGCCACTGCCTATATTCTATGTTTCTATGTACTCCCCCCCCCCAACAGTAATAGTGTCCATTCTATCCCCTCACTGAGTAGTATGCTCCCACTAATTACAAGAAACCCACTTTGCTTCCCTGACATAGAACTTTGCCCCCTATGTACTCCCACACAAAGTTAACCTTGCTGTGCCCTCAAACACTAGTTAGCCCCATAGTGTCCCTGTACAGTAGTTAGGCTATTCGTGCTACCCACACAGTAATTTACTTCTTCTGTCACTATTGTCCCCTTTGCCTTAGAGGAAAATAAATAATAATAACTTGAACCTGCATGATCCAGATGGAGGTGGAAACTAGGACTAGGAGCAGTTGACAGGCCCCATAGCATCCATGTGGCGCACCTCCATGAAAGATATGCCAGAGTGTCCTCCTGAATGCAGCAAAGGGTTAGCGATATGAGTGTCCTAAATCCTCTTTCCCTGTTGACAAAAGAAAAAAAAAATTAGCCATACCCTCACGAGTCACCACATGGTACCTGAAAGGCGAGAAACAGGGTCAAACCCTTAAAACAAAAATTGGAATTGGAGATACATAGTTAGATACTATATGGAGTAAGGGCTTGGATTAAGATTTTGACAATCATTCATGATCTCAGTAGGCTTAGCTTTCTTAAAGGTTATATGACCACATGAGATAATATAGACGAGAAGTAAAGCAGTAATGGCTATAGAGATGCATTGATGGTTGTATGCAATTATTTCTTATATACTTTCTCATTACAAAATAGCTGTATTTTTATGTTCCAAGTAAAAGCTGCCGAAAATAGAAGGCTGACTTTAATTATGGTTCTCTTCTGTTCATTCTATCACATTTTATGTCCTTAAAAAGATCATAATCACGTCTGGAAGTTTCATAATATTTCTTCGGAGCTGGAATTGCTCACTATGTTTTACACTGCAGAATTTGCATTTTTTTTTTTTTAATAAGTGAATAAGGTCAAAGATTTTCCAAAGTCTACAAAACAAAAATGTGCAGACGCTTCTTTTTGCCTCTCATTTAAAGGTGCGATTTGCCATTAACAAAGATTTAATTACTGTATTTATCACTTGTGAGACTGGGCCATCCCAATATACCATACTGATGGGAGGAATGATAATAAAACAGGAAATGTTCCGGGGAATCATCCCACCAGGAAAATACAAGAAGAACACATCAGGTGCAATTGCCGTCTTCACTGTGCTGTGTACGCCTCCTGAGCTGTATCAGCTAGGGTGCAGAATAATGAGGAGAGGATAAAGGTTTTTGAAGGTTACAACAGTTTGAGTAAAATAACTTTGTCAGAAAAAAATAACTATATTAGTCTAAGGTCGTCTCTGCCACTGATAGCACTTAGAGGTACAGCATGGTCCAATAGACGATCGTGAGCTCCATACAATGGCTCTGTGTAACTTGTAGGTTTCTAGAATTGTAATTAGTGTTGAGCAAATCTGTCAAAATGTTCAGGTTCGGCAATATTATCTGAACCCAACCATTCGGTGTTTGATTGCCCGCGGCTACAGAAGCTGAATGCTGCCCTAGGGAGTCCTGAAAAACATACAGTAGATATAGTCATAGGCCAAAGGTGGTATCCATGTCTTACTGGCAGCCCTAGGACGGCATCCAACATCTGCAACCACGGACAATCAAACAAAGTTTAGTCGGGTTCGGATAACATTGCCAAACCTGGACATTTTCACAGTTCCGCTCAACACTTATTACAATTCAATAGAGATGAGCGAATACGATTCGATCGAGTAGGTATTCGATCAAATAATGCGGTATTTGAAAGATTCGAATTCAATCGAGTAGTGAGGAAAACGCGGGAAACATTCAAAAGCCCTTCCATCGCAGTTGGCGTTTTTTTTAATCCAATGACCATGCAGGGAGGCCGTGAGGGACCCTGGGAGAACGCACGCAGCGCGAAAACGGCGTCTACCCTCATTGGATAGCTGAACCACATGACCTCAAATCTTAAATACTTGCCTCCCGCCATAGACTATGATGGGATCGAATACTCATTCGAATAGTCGAATATCGGTGCCTATTCGACTCGAATTCTTGAAAGTCGAATATTTCACTACTCACTCATCTCTACAATTCAATAAACCTCTAAGTTACACAAAGCCATTGCATTGTGCTCATAATAATCTATTGGACTATGTTGTTCTTCTAAATACTATCAGTTGCAGAGATGACATGATTGGTGGTATCCTCTTTCTGATCCCCTAAATTTATATTTGGGCATACTTATTATTATTATTATTATTATTATTATGATTATTATTATTATTATTTTCTTTCTCCTTCCCTTCTAAAAAACGTAGAAATATAGTAGATTTTAGTCAGAAAAAGACCACCTGATCCACCGAGTCTGCAATATTAGTTTTTCCTTTCTTACTATGAAGGGTATGTTCACATTACGTAATGTTAATTCTTTAGGCAGTTGGCGGATTGTGAAAAATTCCAGTCTACGGCACAAACTCTGCTTGAAATTTCTCACTGATTCCATAGTGGGAACATACCCTTAGGATAGATATATGTTTATCCCAGGCAGGTTTCATTCAGTTATTGTAGATTGATCAGCCACGTCTAATGGTTTGTTCCAAGTATCTACTACTCTTTCAGCAAAGTGATATTTTTATTTGTTGTTTCTGATCCTTCCCCCAACTAACCTCTGACTGTGGAGACCTGTCCTTGTGTTCCGTTTTTTTTTTTTTTTTTAATTATAGATACTTCCCTTTGAACCTTATTTTGTCCTTTAAAGGGAGCCTGTCACCCTCCATGCTGGGGCAGAGCCCGACCGACCCCCCGGTACAGACCCATATACTTACCGCTTCCACGAAGTCCCAGTCCCTCTATGGACGTCGGACTTATCTCTGGTGATTCGGACGAGGATTTCTCTGCGGTGGGACAGGCTTCGGGACTTCATGGAAGCGGTAAGTACATGGGTCTGCACCGGGGGTCGGCAAGGCTCTGCCCCGACACAGGAAGTGACAGGTTCTCTTTAACATATATAATGGTTTCCATCATGTCCTCCCTTGTCCTTCTTCCTCCTGTAACATATATAAAGGTTTCCATCATGTCCCTCTTTCCCTTCTTCCTCCTGTAACATATATAAAGGTTTCCATCATGTCCCCCTTTCCCTTCTTCCTCCTGTAACATACATAAAGGTTGCAATCATGTGCCCCCTTTCCCTTCTTCCTCCTGTAACATATATAAAGTCTTCCATCTTGCCCCCTTCCCTTCTTCCTCCTGTAACATAAATAAACATTTCCATCATACCCCCTTTCAATTCTTCCTCCTGTTACATATATAAAGTTTCCATTCTGTCTTCTCTTTCCCTTCTTTCCTCTAGACTATACAGATTTAGATCCTTAAGTTTTTCCTGGTATGGTTTATGCCTGACACCCTCCACCATTTTTGTAGCCATCTTTGTTTTATTTCATCAATATCTTTTTGTAGGTGAGGTCTCCAGAACTGGACACAGTATTCCAGATGTGATGTCACTAGAGCTGAATACAGCGGGATCACAATCTCCCTCTTCCTACTGCAACCAATCAGATTCCACTTTTCATTCCTCACAGACTCTGGAAAATGAAAGGTGGAATCTGATTGGTTGCTAGGGGCAACTGAGCCAGTTTCACACCATGTTTGATAAATTTCCGCCATTGTGTTTTCACTTTACTCTGCAAACAAAGCTGTATGAGGGTTCATTTTTTTCAGGGCAAGTTGTATTTTTGGTAATACCCTTTATTTTACAATTTAATATAGTATAACAACAGAAAAAAAAAATTAAGGGGCAAAATTGGGGCGGGGGGGGGGGGGGAGAAATTTTAAAAATTTGTAAAGCAGTATTTTTTTCAAATGTCCCTAAAGTGTTGTATTTTTAATTCTTAAATTAATTTGACTCCTCATTAATATTCTGCGCCTATGCAAATAAACCCTGTAAATTCAATATTCATCAGACCATTCAATCGTTATGAACTGTATTATAGAAAACCATCCTGTCAATTTGCTTTTTGGGCCTAAGTAAATCTTTACGGTATCTCGCTCAGTAAATGAAACCTTCGGTAAACATTCCCCATATCGGCTGTTTAAGTGAAATAAAGTCAGGCTAAGTGCTATTAGCTCGAGTTTCTCATTATTAATTTGGGTCAGCCGCAGCCGTTGACGCCGTCTTTATATCTTTTTAATTTGTATCTGCTCCATTGTTGATGGCTGAAATCCCAGCCCATCTGTTGACAGGCAGGATGGAGCAAAGGTCAAGGACTGCATTACACCGCTAGGCATACCTCCGCAGATAATAGGATTCCAATGCTGACGTATTATACAAAAAAAAAATGCTTTTATAATGGAAACTACAAGGGAAGAGATGATAGAATCCATGTGGTCACATCAAATGCCGCACACTATACCCCCAGGACCAAGATTACAAAGGTGTCCAATGAAGAGTTATGGGGGGTGTAGTAACATTTATCGGGGCTGTGTCATGTAAGTGGATAGAGAGCAGTGACATTCATGAAGAAGCGACATCATTGGGCTTCATGCTGTTCAGGGATCAGGCACTTGACTTTTTTGTCATTTTGTTCTTTTTTTGTTGCTGGTTGAACTGTTTACTATGGGGATCAGAAGTAATGAGCTAAAAAACGGGGCATAGAAGGATGTTACTGTATGCTTAATTGCAGTCACCTATTCAGATAAACTAAAGTAATACTTTTGCAAAAATAGGTAAATAAATAAATGATAATTATATATATATATATATATATATATATATATATATATAAATATATATTTTATTCTATTTTTTCTCATATCAACTGGCACCAGAAATTACTTCTATTTAAAAATCTCCAGTCTTCCGGTGCTTATCAGCTGTTGTATGTCCTGCAGGAAGTGGTGGATTCTTTCCTGTCTGACCCAGTGCTCTCTGCTGCCCCCTTTGTCCATGTCAGGAACTGTCAAGACTAGCAGCAAATCCCAATAGAAAACGTCTGCTCTGGACAGTTCCTGACATGGACAAAGGTGGCACTGTGTCAGACTGGAAAGAATACACCACTTCCTGCAGGACACACAGTACAGGAAGACTAGCGATTTTTAAATTTAAGGAATTTACAAATCTATATAACTTCCTGACACCAGTGGATTAAAAATAAATAAATAAAAAAATACCTGGGTGGGTGGACCAGCACGCTTGGGGGGCTGGGGGATGCCCCTAGTGCACCAAATCAGCCAATTTATATATTATTTTACCTATATAAGGAAAGGTGCAACAGATCAGTATAACAGAGGTAACATTGAAATCAGATTAATTAGTCCTCTAGCCCAGTGCTTCTCAAATCCAGTCCTCAGGCCTCACCAACAGGTCATGTTTTGAGGATTTCCCATACAAAGAACTCCTGTGATAATACCTGATGCACCTGAGTATAATTATTGCACCTGTGTAATACTAAGGAAATCCTCAAAACATGACCTGTTGGTGAGGCCTGAGGACTGGAATTGAGAAGCACTGCTCTAGCCCATACCAGTAGCTTCCTATGTGAAAAACCTAATTTTTGCAAATAGGTGTAGTGTGAACATAGCCTCAAATTGCATTCTCCCTACTCTATGTTGAATAGCGTTATCAAACCAGTACATAAGCTGTACACTTGCATTATACCCGCATACACTACTCCTATGGATTTGATGTATGATATTGTCAATCTTTTTTTCTACATTACGCGTCATGTATACACTAGTACTCACTAGCTGAGCTTTCTCATTTCCCCCTAGCTTCTTACACGCTGGAGTCACATAAGCCCCTAAGACTCTGGGCTGGCTGTAAATCCAGTGACTGGACGGTATGGAATTCATTATGATTAGGTGGAGGGGATGGTGCAGGTTCCTGGTAATAACAGGCGGCTGGGAACCTTGGCTCAAAGATCATAGAAATGTGAATAGCCCCAAGTATCCTAAGGTGAGTTCATGTGCTGACCACCCTGTTCTGTACTGCATTATATAACTGGGCAGGAAAGGAATGAGCGATTGTAAGGAGGAAAAGAACATGTTTTATGCTTTTTCACAGTCAGCTTTTAACATTTTAGGTGCATTTGCTGTAGTATATAAAGGGGTATACCAAGCTGAACATTTATGATATATCTGTAGGATTTCTTATAAATGTCTAAAAGATGTGGGTCACACCTTCTGTTGCCTAGTTTAAGGATCTGTTGCCTAGTTTAAGACCAAGGCATGATACTATATAGGGGCACAGGGACCAAATACTGTATGGGCACTTCACAGTGGGGCCTAATACTATATGAGGTCTGCACAGCAGGGCCTTATTTTATATGGGGGCCTGATACTGTATGAGGGCTTCACAGTGGGACCTAATTCTATGAGATTTCCACAGCCGATCCTTATTTTATATAGGGACCTAATACTGTATGGGGGGCTTCACAGTGGGGCCTAATACTATATGGGGTCTGCACAGCAGGGCCTTATTTTATATTGGGGCCTGATACTGTATGAGGGCTTCGCAGTGGGGCCTCATTCTATGAGATCTGCACAGCCGAGCCTTATTTTATATGGGGGCCTAATACTGTATGGTGGCTTCACACTGGGGCCTAATACTATATGGGGTCTGCACAGCAGGGCCTTATTATATATATAATACTGTATTAGGGATGCTCAGAGAGGGCTTAATACAATATAGGGGCAGAGAGGGGCCTAATACTATATGAATATACATAGGTGGGCCCCTGTGAGTTATTGAATGGATTTAACTGCATAATAATAACAACATATCTGCATAGCCTTTGTAGACTTTAAAGGGGAACTACTAGCAGGTTAGATGAATCTAATCTGCTGATAGCCCCCTATTGTACACAGGGAACTTAGGTTAAAGGTGTGTCTCTTAACTTTCATCCTCTTTGCCGATCCTGTGCAGTTTTAGGCTATGTTCACATTACGTGAACACCCGGCCGTTCCATGACCCCGGCCAGGTCACGGAACGGCCGGTCTCAGCCCGAATCGTCGCGGCCGGTACTTAAGTACCGGCCGGGTGATCTTTCTGGCTGCGGAGCTCTGATAAGGGCGTATCATCCCGGCCCGCATCAGAGCTTCCCATAGCCGGAGCCGCTCGCTTCACTGTGTGAACTGACAGATCTTTCTGCGTCCGGAATTCACTGAATTCCGGCCACAGAAACTGACATGTCAGTTTTTTCCGGCCCCATATGGGATCCCGGCCGAAGCGTATACGATGTGTGTACGCTCCGGCCGGGATCCCATTGAAAATAAGGCATTGTTCCACACCACAAAACTACGGCCGTAGTTCTGCGGCGAGAACTACGGCCGTAGTTTTACGTAGTGTGAACATAGCCTTAATGTACAGTAACACTTATCAGTGGAGCGGGCTGGCTGGGCACGTTTAGGATTGACACTCTGGGGGAGTAGCAGGGGTCAAAACAACCTTACCGTACAGAGGACTACATTAAAATTGCATGGAAACTGCACCAAGGATGAAGGCAAGAGACGTAACTCCTTCCTTGGCACCCCATGCAATGCGTCTAACCTGTTGATAGTTTCCCTTTAATGTGGCCACTGTATGGGGGAAATTTTGGTCTTTGTATCGTGGATTTTTTTAGTTGCATGGTGGTGTTAGTAGTCATTATTAGAGATGGGCGATTCTCAAGTACGCTTGAGTTTGTCTAAATCCAAGTAGTCTGAATTTGATTAGCAGTGGCTGAAGAAGATGGATGCAGCCGTAGGAAGTCCTGGAAAACATGGATGCATGGATACAGTCTGGATACAAATCATTGGAACCCATAGAAAAACTCTGAATTGGGCCACCTATAATGTAATTAGTTCAAGGCAAGCTACAAGCTTTATGTTTAAATCACTGCTTCCCACAATATAGATAGATAGATAGATAGATAGATAGATAGATAGATAGATAGATAGATAGATAGATAGATAGATAGATAAGTCCAAAATCAAAACGACTGCGGCACTCCAGTAATGAAAATTGTGCAAAGATTTATTGGCTCATAACAAAAAACAGCAATCCATGTTTTTTGTTATGAGCCAATAAATCTTTGCACAATTTTCATTACTGGAGTGCCGCAGTCGTTTTGATTTTGGACTTATCTATTACACCGGTTGGACCGAGGTGGGACAGCTGGCACCCATATACAAGTCTCCAGAGTGCTGCGTATTTTTTGTATTTTAGATAGATAGATAGATAGATAGCTTATTTGTTCATTCTGTTATTAATACAAATGCTTCTGTTATTTTATTTGTGACTTCTGCCTGATCATTCTTTTCAGACTTACTATAAGTCTTGGGGGAATTTGAGGACTGAGAGTCATTGTAAGTACCTAAAAAGACCAGCCAGTCTTATTACATCACTGCAGCATCTAAAAGGTTAAATGTCCAGGATCTGAGTTATCTCCAATCCCAGCCTTTTCGGAAGGGTTTAGTTTCA
Organism: Dendropsophus ebraccatus; assembly: GCF_027789765.1. Classification (NCBI taxonomy): domain Eukaryota; kingdom Metazoa; phylum Chordata; class Amphibia; order Anura; family Hylidae; genus Dendropsophus; species Dendropsophus ebraccatus. Next base: position 156,076,174 of record NC_091457.1, on the reverse strand, counting down.
GCTGTATAAGGCTATGTTCACACTATGTATGTTTTAGTAAAACTACGATTGAAACGACGACCGTGATTAATACGAAACTGTATGTTATGTTGCTGTCTATGGAATCCCGTCAGAGTTTATACACATCGTATACGCTCCGGCCGGGATCTCTAGCTGCACCGCAAAAACTGACATGTCAGTTTTCTGCGGCTGCTATTCATTAAATAGAGGCCGCAGAAAACCCTGTCAGTTCACACAATGGAGTGAGCGGCTCAGGGGGGCTAAAGATCATCTGTCCGGTATTACAGTACCGGCCTGGATGATCTTTTCTGATCTTTTTTGGTCGGGTCACCGAACGGCCGGTCTCATACAGCATGTGAGATACTGCGTAGTGTCAGAATGGACTTAACCTTCTGGAGAGAGAAGTCCTGTACGGCCACCCAATAGTAAATGGGCGGGGGCATCACCCACCAGAGCCTTTGCCCTCTTTCTCAAGGGCTCCCTGGCAGCCACAGGATTTGCCTCTATGCTCTGTAAGCCGTTAATATGTATTATTCAGTGTTGGGTAAATACATTACACAGACAGACTTCAGATTTAGAAAGGAACTGATGAACTTAAAAGGAAGTTTGATTTTTGTGAAGAGCTGCAGAATCTCTTTTGAACAAATGTTCCGATGTTTCAAAGTCACTACTATGCGGAGACTTTGTGACATTAAACTGTTAGTATAAAGGGACACCTTGAAAAATACAAGGTGATATTCTGAATGAAACTGAGCCCCTGAATACTCATCTTACTGTGAGTAGACTCTACAAGTATTCCCCTCACTTACATATGAGCTACAGTTCATTAACCTTCCCCCTATCTGCAGCACGTTTCTCCTTTCTGACATCTATAGTTCTATCTATTGCAGTCACTATAGGAAGTTTTATCTGTAAAATATTATCAAAATGTATAATAGTGTTATAGGTCTACACAGTATTATAAGCCTATTCAAACGGGAAAAGAAAAAAAATATATATGGCTGCGTCCATAAAGAAATAGCACAACCCTTGTCCTCAGGTCATGTGTGATATTGCAGCACAGTTCCACTGAAGTGAATGAACACGAGCTGTCATACCACACACAACAGGGAGGCACCCTTTTTGGAATGAAAAAAGTATTTTTTCCCCTAATCCTGGAAATTCCTATAACTCTCTCTCTCCACTGCACTGTAAATTAACATTGCTGCAGCCTATGCCTGAGGCTGCAATGACGTTAATTTACAATCAAGGATAATACAGGCGCAGAAGCTGCACCTGTGTCATCCACATCGGGTCCCAGCTATCAGTGATGGCCGGGGACCCGCCACAACTCTCGGGACTGGAGCCGTGCTGAGAGTTAACCCTATAGATACGGTGGTCAGCACAACCGCAGCATCTATAGGGCTCCTGACAGAGAATTCTCCCTCTACAGAAGGAGAATTCTCTGTCCGGTGTCCATTGGGGCTTTGCGAAGTGATCATGTTTCCGGGCTACGGAGGCTGGCGGGGGGGGGGGGGGGGAGGGAGGAAAGGCAGGGCTCGCTGCCGTGAGCTCTGTCCCCTCCCCTCTCTCCCCTGCCACTGTCACAAGATTGTAACAGTGGCAGGGGACAGAGGAGAGGGGGCAGACATGGGGACATCAGCTTATGGGATCATTATGATCCCATAAGCTAATGTCTGAAAACGACCTGGGTATTGATGTATCAATGACCCCAGGTCGTGAAAGGGTTAAAGCACATGGATATATGCTGTTATATACCTGAAATTTGGTTTCAGACCTGAATTGGTAAAATTGATCAATGGATATGATTGAAGCTAGAAATGAATGTTCACAATTGTTTATGACAAAATGAGGTCTCCTCCGACCATATCCAACTGTATTCAAGCTCTTTAACATACAGACAGTGTAACTCTAACCCCCATCCTAAGTGAGGGCTACTAGGGTTAGGGTCCTGAAGCCTGTCCCTACTAATCTTATCTTTAGCAATAACCTTCTGATCACTAAAATGGTGGCTACTATTTTAAGCTTTAAACCAAAAAGAACACAAAATATTTCAGATTCAATAAATCCAGATGGGTACTTGATGATCCCTAGATGATTCCTAGGGGTAGTTGTTCGCCAATGGGAGCCAGACACAAAGGGCGCATTGGTTTTCTCTGTTCTCATTTTCCTGCACCAAAGCCAGGACTACATGTCTCTCTTCTGCCTTTAGAGCGAAAGCAAAAAGTTATTGTGAGAAGTAAATTTTCTGTAACATATGAGTAATGTTGAGCGAGCATGCTAAGTTAAGCATAGTGCTTGATCAGGCATCAGGGTGCTCAATTGAGTTTGATGCTTGACCAAGCACCCGGGTACCTTTACAGTAAAAAACTATGAAGCATACTTACATTTCTGTGCTCCTCCCGATGCCTTCTGGTGCTTCTGTCCCCCACTTAGAGACAGCCTGCTCAGCCAATCACTGGCTGTGGCGGGAAAGCAAAGACATTGGTTGAGCAGGCTGTCACTGAGCGGGGGACAGGAGCTGGCATCGAAGGGCATCAGGAGGAGCACAGTCAGCTAAGTATGATTTGCTTTATTGCTTTTTACTGTAGCAGCTGCACAGCAACTTGTAAAACCCAAGATGACACATTAGAAATCTGGTGGTATACCATGAATTGACTGCATACCTCTGAAGTTCTAATGTATCTTTCAGAAACCTTTTGCATTTTTACAATCTAATTTTTGTATATTTTTTTCTTTGAAGGGATGTTTAAACAAAATATACAAAAACTTTATTGAAAAATATGAAAGACACATTAGAACCCTGTCGGGATGCCATTAATTTTCTCGTTGTCCACTGATTTCAATGGGATTTGTTCCTCGAAGCACCCGAGCACTGAAAAATGCTCAGCTCGAATAACAAGCACTAAAGCATTTCAGTGCTCACTCACCCAACTTACTGGATGAGAGCACTATGGCTGTAAATCTTACAGGAGTGCCCCTCCTTACCTTTCATCCTTGTTCAATATATCTGAGTGGCACAAAATGACCATTTTGGGAAAGTGATGTCTGATGCACAAATATTGGTAAATAATAATAATAAGAATTAGAGATGAGGGAATCACTCGGAAATTCGTTTTGCGAAGTTCGCAAATATTTGTCCAAATTTTCGAAAATTCGTGAATTTCATATAAACGAATTCCATTAAAAATGGCGAGCGAACATGTTCATAAATGTTCATATGTTCTAATTGTCCGTGTTCGCCGATACGAATAATTTGTTTGATGATCGGAATGGTAACAAAATTATTTTCAAACATGCGAACGTTTATCTCGTAATATTCGCCATTGCATAATGTACGCAACTGTGTAAGTGTAAGTTAACATGTGCGTTCGCTTTTGCGGCCGCCATGTTTAGCAAATATGCAAAGCAAAATCTGGCGAATTCATGAATCGCAATGAGGCGAACTAAAAACCCGATATGCTGTGAATCAGAATTTGTCAAATTCGCTTTGCTCCTCTCTAATAATAATAATAATTTCAGCCATATACATATATTTTTTATATATATTTTGTATATATCTTTTATATGGTAACCCATGTATGACGGATGGCCCTAAGTGCTAGCCATGGTTTATATACTCAACCATACCTCAGTTGAGGACTACTACATAGTGAAAACCTAATAGTAAGAACTAGCAGCCGAATCTGTTGAGCCCTTCTGACCGCTGTACTGTAGATTGTACGGTATGCCGCCGTGCTGTGAATAATGTATAGAAGGCTTCTTAATCATTTTTTGATCAGCATTATCAATCACTGGTGATCCGGGTGATCATGGTATTGTGTGTGCACTGTTTGCCGTGGGCGCCAGGGGTCCTTTTTCTCTCTTTGATGTAGATCTAAGCATTGGTCAGTCGGCTCCGGTTCCTCGGCGTTCACGTCTTGTGACGGCTTGGGGTAATGATGACATGCCAATATTGTGTCAGGCGGTTAATGGGAATTAGATTGAGAGAGCAGTTGTGTAGTTTATCACACCTGTTTTACATTTATACGAGCCTGTGCTGTGGGCAGGAGAGCTCGGCAGTCATTTCCCTGGTAATCTACCCAGGAGCCTCCTGCCTCAGCACTTCTATTCCCCCAAGCTCTATTTGGAAAAACACATTTTTTGTCTTAATGTCGCCATTCCATAAACCTTTTTTATGCTTTTCTCTGTGACTATAACCTTTTTTCCACCTTTACCGGTGTGTAGAGGACTTGCTTCTTGCAGGTGCTGAGATCTCCGCGGACATTAGACATTCCTTAAAAATAGATTTTTTTTCTTAAAATAGGAGTCACGGCAATGGTGCTCAGTCTGTATAACATAGAGACAATCACTTCATTTTAAAGGTGAAAATCTTTTTCTTTCACATCATCTGGTTTCAGAAAGTTATATAGATTTGTAATTTACGTCCTTTTTAAAATCTCAAGTCTTCCAGCTGCTGCATGTCCTGCAGGAAGTGGTGTCTTCTTATTAGTCAGACACAGTGCTCTCTGCTGCCACCTCAATTCATGTCAGGAACTGTCCAGAACAGCAGCAAATCTCTATAGAAAACCTCTCCTGCTCTGGACAGTTCCTGACATGGACAGAGGTGGCAGCAGAGAACACTGTGTCTGAACTGGAAAGAAAACACCACTTCCTGCCGGATATACAGCAGCTGATAAGTACTGGAAGACTGGAAACTTTAAAACTAAAGTTAATTATGTCTATTTAACCTTCTGAAACCAGTTGATTTTCACCATAGTACCCCTTTAAAGTGGTGCTGTATAAAGACTTGTTGATAACGAAGTATCACAAGCATACTCGTCATGCAGACATTAAGGGTAAACAGAGTGGGCTTCCGGCTTGAGCCCTCTCTGCAGCCCGTGGTCCCCGGTTGCTATGTGCAGCTGGGGGACTGCGGGTATTAGCCAGCGAAGCCAATCGCCGCTCCCGGCTACTTAACTATTTAAATGCAGCCGTGGGTCAGTAGGGGAAAACATGCAAGCACAGTGGCCTTTTAAACTAGAGGAGGAAAAAACGAAAGCACAAAAATGAAAACTGGCTCTTTCCTTAAAGGGTTAACTGAATACTCTTGGTAAGATAAAGACCAAGCCCAAGATTCATAGTCAACAACAACAACAACGGACGTACAATTACGTAGTGTGAACATAGCCTAAGAAGGGAAAAGAAAAACAAAATTCAATAAGCGAAAGGCACCAAAAAGTAGGCGCAAAAAACCATAGCTAACATATTTAAAGGTGGCTTACCTTCCTCCTTGGTGCCAGTCCCGCACTGTTATTTGGGTAATCTTGGACTGGGAGCACTATAAGAAGCACTGCCCGGCCCCCACAGCCTAATTCTGCCCGCCCGCTCTATTGATAATTCCGAGTGGACCTGCTAGATGACACTGTGGGGGTGGGACAGTGCTCCTAACCCCCAGCTGAAAGTTACCCTAACTAACAGCACCGAGGAGGACTATATGACACAGTGTCCCGGGCGCTATAGGGGGGCTATCAGGAGGTTAGATTCGTCTAACCTGCCGATAGTTCCCCTTAAAAATGTGAAAAAAAATGCCTTTTAGGTAGAACATTAGACAATCCTCCTGTGGACGTCCAGCTAACTTGACTGCAGTTAAGAGAAAAAAAAATAAAAAATCTGCAAAAAAGTGCCCCCCCCCCCCCCCTGGATAAGGGGACATCAGTCTAAAGCTTGACCACAGTTTTGTGCACAGGGTCTCTTACAGCTATTTATCCTTACCATAAGGCACTAGAACAGAGATCATTGATCAAAGAGAAAAGACATGAGGGAACATAGGAAAGTTAACTGAGCATTTCAGGATTATCCACTTTGGCTGCATCCATCTCATAAATTGCTTTATTAACCTCATTTGTGAGCAGGATGTAAATGGCACAGCGGAGAGATGAGAGGAGCGCAGGATTCAGGGCTATTTTACTAGCTATTCTCCATCTGCTCGGCCCATGGTGAAGCAGGCGGTAGGATAAAAGAATGAAAAGGAACACGCGGCCCTGCCTCAGATGACCCTTCAGCTTTATGCACTTTACGAGAAAGCAATTGAAACATCTCGGTGTACACCGTACCAGATATCAGAACGACATCATTAACTAGGAGAGAGGCCTTGTAGCAAAGGCAAGGGAGGGCGCCGACTTCTACAGCATAATGCAAAAACAGCTGCTCCGAGAGGAAGGGAAAACAAATAGACTCGGGCCAGCACCACTTGGGTTTTACTAATTTCTTCCCCATTGATGGTAATGGAAAAATAATGCTCAAAAATGGTAAAATTGCTCATTTTAATGAGGCAGTCAGCGAAAGGAAAATGAATCTTAAATCTTAAAGGGGGCATTGGAAATTCAGGCCAATCTAATAACATGATGCCACAGAGCAGAAGGAACTGAGAAGATTCATATACTGGTTTATGGGGGAAAGAAAGATTCAGCTGCACTTCTATCTTACTTTCTTTTATATAATATAATCCCATTCTGTGCTTAGGAGTCCAGTAGGCGGTCCTACTAAGTGATTGTGCTACATCTGTACACATAGGGCCACCCACTGGACTCCAAAGCCAACAGATATTTTATATGAACAAAATACAAACCTTTCTCTGTAAAATTATATCAATCTACTTGACTCCACCTGCTCTATAACATGTGGACAGAATGAATGCACCAGATTCCCTTTAAGCATGTTTGGCATATGCATATATTCATATATTTTTTATAGCTTTATGGAATTGAATGGAGAGGTTTCCTGGTGGTCACAAGTAGTTAACAATCATCAGTAGAGATGAGCGGACCGTGTGACTTTTGGTCCGACGGCATCAACGCTCTCTCGTCATGCCTGGGATCCCGGCCACATAGTTGCGATCCTGCGAATATGCGGCCAGGATATTCCAGGGATTTCAACATCGATTCCCTGGAATATCCTGGCCGCATATTCCTGGGAGCGCAACTATGTGGCCGGGATCACAGGCACGACGAGAGAGCGAACTGCTTTCGGGCCAAAAGTCCAAACAGTTCGCTCATCTCTGATCATCAGACATTTATTGCATAGTGATGGTGCAGCCTCCATGGGTGGGACTTGTTCCTCCAGCACATCCCACACATGATAAAGTCACCACCTTGATCTTTTTTTTCCCCATGGTCCTTATTCCTGTACAATGTCTGCAGTGCGGCCCCCAGGCATTATCCATTACAAACATTAGGGGGTCCCACTTCCATGATTTGGGGGTGGGGGGCCGGACAGTAACAGTAACATCCACATGATGCCAGGACACAAGGTCTCAAGCAGAACATTGCCCATCACACTGCCCCCACCATCTTGTCTTCTTTCTATAGTGCATCCTGGTGTCAGGTAAGTGACGCTCACGCACCCGGCCATCCACATGATGGAGAATGTGATCCTTCTTCCATTGTGCCATTCTCCGTCTCTGAGACTCATGAGACAATGTAGGCAATTTTGGTTGTAGACTAGTCAGTATGAGCTTTCTGATCAGTCTGTAGGGCCACATGCCCAGCAAACTGCGATGATCTTGTGGTCTCACCTTTTTCTACCATAGCCAGAAGGGACTTTCCCGGCAATTTGCTCTACAGACTATATGGCTTAGTCTATTTTCTATGCACATCGGTAACCAATGGGTTGTCCTTCCTAGGGCCACATTTGGTAGGTACTAATCCCTACATACCAGTAAACATTACCACCATACATCGTTAAAAAATATTTGATGGTATAAAAGTGACCAGGAAGTAGGGTCCCACCAAGCAGTAGCTTGTTCCTGCCTATATAAAGTCACCCATCACTATTATAAGTTGAGCCATGATGTATTTAAAAAGGTTTCAGAGCATCTGTGTCTTCACAACTATCTGTTCCATCTATATAGCCTGTACTATTCCTCATCACTTTTATTATTTTGCCAATTTTACTTTTGCATTTTGCTATTTTTAATGGAAAACCAAACCCTGCAGCATCTACATATACATCATCTTTATGCTATGTATGCAGCATATAACTATAGCTCTTTGTATACAGCCATCCCTGCTCAGTGCATTAGCTCAGTAATCCTCTTCTCATTGCCTCTGATTCCCGTCTCCCTGTGTACAGGGTCACTGGATGAGGTGACATGCTGTAGATAGTGTAATGTACGCTGTCAGTGACCGAAGCTCTCACAGACCGCTGGTAATAGGCAGTCATATTAATGGAGTGTGACAGGAACAGGTGCGGGCTGTACAAGGGAGGCAGAGAGCTTAATATCAGGGAGCAGCTGCCAAGTAATCGCCCTTTTAAAACATTGTTACGAGATTGCAGATTTATTTTGTTACATTAACTAGATTGTAGCTCGCACATTTGGGCAGGTACCAAAATGAACATAAGAGCCCCTCAGTGTTTGAAGTACCTCAGGCCTCTCTCCACCAATAGGAAACCCCCCTGTAGCACAAAAAATAGTAAATGGTATAGGTCTGTGAGTTTCTTTTTCTAGAATCCTCCTCAGAACCAGAGTTAGTTAGAGAGTAAATCTTTCCAGCAGCCTGGCTGCTGGCCAGGGCTCATACCCTTTTCAGTGATCCAACCAGAGTCTGTTCCAGTGTTCCTGTGTTCTTGTATACCAACTAGCTATGCAGTGCTGATCATCTAAGATGTGACTACCACTGAGGTTCGCCAGTCCACACTGCAAGGTCCATCACTTTCTTCTTCATGTCTTTGTCCAGGGTTGGAGAAATGTGTTCTTGCTTATGGGTCCCCTGGCTCCACCATCTTTCTTCAGGACTTGGGTCACAGATGGCAAAGATCAGCTTCCATGTCGATGATCATGCTCCTGCATGTGCCAACCAAGCACAGCCATCCAAACTGTGCAAAGCCTCACCAGCAGAGTCTAATTCCATTTGGACTGAGCATTCCTTATGAAGTTGTCCATCTCAGCTTAGGTCAACTGTACAGAAATGCACATGCAATACTGAAATAATACTGGTGACATATAAATTTAAGCTAATGTCCATATTTTGGATCCATATTACAGACATTAACCAATACGCCGGTATGAAACTTAACCTTGGCCGATAGTGATGGAGCAATCAAATATAGATTTTGGTCATTTAACATGTGATATAAATGACCTGTGTGATTTTATCATTTTGTGCTTGACGTATTTGACCTTATCTGATTTTTTAAGCACTTTTTTTGTCTATTTTATATTTTCACCATGCATTGAGGGAACAATATATTCGAGATTCTAATCTAATTCATCATTCTTAGCGGTGAATGAATATCTAAGCCTGTTTCCTCCCCCATCATCCACTCAGGTCAGGTGCTCAGTGAAGAAAATGTATTTAAACTAGCATGTCCTTCTCCATTATGAAGAGTGCAGCGAGGAAATGTCAGCTCATATTTGTTCCCATCACTTTCAGCATTTTTGGCCGCACACCACGGCTTCGATGAAGGTAAAAGTCCACAGATCAAGTCTCTTCAAATAATCCAGGATCGGTTCAGGCTGCATTAGAAATACCACAACACTGCCCATTAGGTCTATTGCCTGAACATGAACAGAAAATGTATCGGAAAGATTTAGGGCGGATTTAGGATACTGAAATATATTTATTTGACAGAACGCATTAGAGAATTGCACTTATCGAAATTTCCACACATTTGTATTAAGACTTTGTGATGGCAAGGATGTGATTGTGGAGTTTCCGATTTTCGTAGCATGCAAAAAGATTTGGCCCGTGTTATACACTTATTAACGAAAAAAATAATGCACCAAAAAGTTTTTGTCAACTGAAACTTTATATGTGCCAATTAGAGATGAGCCAGTAGTGAAATATTCGACTTTCAAGAATTTGAATCGCATAGTCACCGAGATTCGACTATTCGAACGAATATTAGATCCCATTATAGTCTATGGGGAAAAATTCACGGCACTTGGAAATTCAGATTCGACCACTTGGAGGTCACCAAGTCCCCCATGAAACCTCCTTAACGATGCCAACACCTCCGGAATGGCACTGGGACATTAGGAGGAGAAGAAGAAGGAAAAATATTTGCGAACGCTTTGCGAACGTTTACGGCATTGTTCACACATTTCCTTCGTATTTCTTATGCAGCGTTACCTACATAATTCCAATGTGCATTCATAGAGCATCATGTTTTTCGTGCGTAACACGCGTCATGCTGTACGAACGTTACTAAAACAGTATGTATGACATGCCTTTTTCTGGGCTACTGGAACAGTATACTGTATATTAGGTGCCCTTAGAGGGCTACTAGAACAGTATATATCAAGTGCCCTTAGTAAGCTACTGGAACAGTATGTATAACATGCCCGTAGTGGGCTAAACCAGGGACACTATAAGTCACTTGTACACACAGGGTACTGGAATGAATACACCTGCTGCTGCTGCTGTTATATCATCTATTTCTTAGCACTGAGAAGGGCTTTGGATTCAGAGATGACTTTTTCGCTGGATCTTAGCTCTGAAAAGGACTTTTGGGTTCTGTAGTAATCCTGCCTAACCAAAACTAAAACCTATCTCTCCCTGCTGCAAGATCTTTCCCTGGCTAGGTTGAAAGCGCATCTACGGTTGAGAGGCGGGAGCCAAGTATTAAAGATACGAGGTCATGTGGTTAAGCCATCCAATGAGGGTATTTGCCGTTTTTGCGCTGCATGCATACTCCCAGGGTCTCTCACAGCCTCCCTGCATGGTCATTGGATTAAAAAAAGCACCAACTGTGATGGGAGGGCTTTCGAATGTTTCCCACGTATTTGCCACACTACTCGATTGAATCCAAATCTTTCAAATACCGCAATATTCGATCGAATACCATCTCGATCGAATTGTATTCGCTCATCTCTAGTGCCAATATAATAATAATAAAAATATATTATAATATGAGAGCAAAGAGAAAACTGTACAAGCAGGAATCCCTAGTACCCTGTTTGCCACCTCCAGCCCGGATACAAGATGAGATACAGTACAGATGAGACATCAGTAGTGTTGAGTGGCCATTTTCAGTTGAGCATAGCGCTTGATTGAGCATTGGGGTGCTCAACCGAGCTTGATGTTCGACCCAACCCCTTGTGATATTTGGGTAAAGGTGACCATACACCTAAATAACTGATGGACAAAGAACCATTTAGCTGTCAGTTATAGCTCCCACCCATAGTAACCTATTGCATTTTTTTCTTCTAATTTTGATATTTTGATTGATTTGTACACAAAAAAAGAAAAGAAAAAATGCAATAGGTTACTTGAAGTTACTTGAGTGCACCCTCCACTTGCTTAACAGAAGACACCAGTATAGGGAAATGTGTCACTCCACAGAAAAGTGCCCACCATGAGGCTCTATACTCCAACCTGACCCTCATCAGATCTCAAACAGTACTTGGATTCACAGGTAAAGATGGTGTGGTTCCAGTCCGTTGCAATCCAGCTTCTTGTTCATGATGCCATGGCAAACAAATGCAAAGAAGGCTAGCTGTCAATGGCTGGACATGTAGTCGGTTCTGTGATACTTAATGTTCTTCTACTAATACCTCCTAAAAGTTTGGTCAGTATGGCCTAGATACTGGCAATTTGTAGAAAGTACCACTCTGCTTCTCTTGCCCTAATATTGTACCTCCTTTGTAAGTTAGTCTGATTAGGCAGGAACAGGGGCGTAGCTAGGGGTTCAGCCTAGGGGGGGCGAGCAAGTCTGAGTGGGCCCCCAACCGATTATGTTACCCAAAGGGAACCTCACTTAACAACAATGCTTTCTAAATAATAAAGGGTATATTCTGCTCCATTACTCATAGTGAATTAAGATAAAGAGCAGTGTTAGAGGCTTCTACATTTACATATATAGACACATAAAATGAAAGAGGTTCTTCAGGATAAGAAAAACATGATTGCTCTCTTCTAGAAAAAAAAAAACACCACCCCTGTCTTTATCTTGTGTGTGTGTGTGTGTGGTATTGAAGCTCGGTTGTTTTCCACATGTTTCCACATGTCCAGCTCCCCCAGTTTTCCACATGTCCAGCTCCCCCTGTTTCCACATGTCCAGCTCCCCCAGTTTACACATGTTCAGCTCCCCCAGTTTCCACATGTCCAGCTCCCTCAGTTTCCACATGTCCAGCTCCCCCTGTTTCCACATGTCCAGCCCCCCCAGTTTCCACATGTTCAGCTCCCCCCTTTTCCACATGTCCAGCTCCCCCAGTTTCCACATGTCCAGCTCCCCCTGTTTCCACATGTCCAGCCCCCCCAGTTTCCACATGTTCAGCTCCCCCCTTTTCCACATGTCCAGCTCCCCCAGTTTTCCACATGTCCAGCTCCCCCAGTTTTCCACATGTCCAGCTCCCCCTGTTTCCACATGTCCAGCTCCCCCAGTTTTCCACATGTCCAGCTCCCCCTGTTTCCACATGTCCAGCTCCCCCTGTTTCCACATGTCCAGCTCCCCCAGTTTTCCACATGTCCAGCTCCCCCTGTTTCCACATGTCCAGCTCCCCCAGTTTTCCACATGTCCAGCTCCCCCTGTTTCCACATGTCCAGCTCCCCCTGTTTCCACATGTCCAGCTCCCCCAGTTTTCCACATGTCCAGCTCCCCCTGTTTCCACATGTCCAGCTCCCCCTGTTTCCACATGTTCAGCTCCCCCCTTTTCCACATGTTCAGCACCCCCCCTTTTCCACATGTCCAGCACCCCCCCTTTTCCACATGTCCAGCACCCCACCCCCCTTTTCCACATGTCCAGCACCACCCCCCCTTTTCCACATGTCCAGCACACCTCTGTTTTCCACATGTCCAGCCTCACCCCGTTTTCCACATGTCCAGGTCGGCCTTCCCCTGTTCTGTGTGCAGCAGCAGCAGTCATAGGCGGCCGTCCGGCTCCTATGCTGTTCAGCAAGTGACTGACCTGGTGCGAGCGCGGGAGACGGAACCCAGAGGGACAGCGCCGCGCCGGAGGTGATTGACAGGTGGGCGGCGCACGTACCAGCAGTGGTGCGCTGAGGCCATACTCAACCTCAGTGCACCCGATCAGCTTAAGATGGCGGCGGCCGCGGCGGAGTGACATGGGGGGGCAGGGCCGGACTGGGACTGAAAATCAGCCCTGGCACTCACACCCCTCCAGCCCACATACCATAACACACTTAGGTCGTGTTGTGTTGTATTTCAACTCATTTTTATTTACAGAAATGGTGCCAAGTCTATCCATCTCCTATCTATCTATCTATCTATCTATCTATCTATCTATCTATCTATCTATCATCTATCTATCATCTATCTATCTATCTATCTATCTATCCATCTATCTATCTATCCATCTATCTATCTCCTATCTATCTCCTATCTATCTCCTATCTATCTCCTATCTATCTCCTATCTATCTATCTATCTATCTATCTATCTATCTATCTATCTATCTATCTATCTATCTATCTATCTCCTATCTATCTATCTATCTATCTATCTCCTATCTATCTATCTATCTATCTATCTATTATCTATCTATCTATCTATCTACTGTATCTATCTATCTTCTATCTATCTCCTATCTATCTATCTATCTATCTATCTATCTATCTATCTATCTATGTATCTATCTATCTATCTATCTATCTATCTATCTATCTATCTATCTATCTATTATGCAACAACAGGCTACAGCAGCAATCAGAGGTGTAAGTAGGGTCCTAGGGAAATTTGTAGGATATGTAAAATAATATTACACATTTCCTGTATAATGTTAGCACTGGTAAGACAATTTTCTATGCATGATAATACTGTATATCTCTAAATAGCTATTATAGTTACCAAAAAACACCAGTATACAGGAAGCGAATATCATCATTACTGTTACTGGCCAATCTATTATAAAGAGACTGATACTACCATTATTACAGTATACAAGTAACAGATAATACCTCAACACTATGGCCACTACCATCATTACAACAACATGACTAATACCACTATACTGTCACTGAATAAAATCCACTACACGAACACAAGTAATACCAATAAAAGGAGTATACACAGGACAAATAATACCATGACCACTGCCGTCATCACCATACAGTGACTGGATAATACTGCTGTACTGTCTATAAATAATATTCCCTTTATAGCACCAGTATATAAAATGCAATATTCTACCTCAGCATTGACTAGAGATGAAGTTCAGAGAATTTGGGTTCATGTGAACCTGAACTTACTGTAAGGTCACTCATCTCTAGCAGTGACCAAATAGAGGTAGAGATCCAGCTATACAAAGGATCTACAGACCTTAAAGGGGCAGTCCACCAAAAAATAATTTCTTTCAAATCAACTGGTGCCATGAAGTGCCAGAGATTTGTAATTCACTTCTATTAAAAAATCTTAAGTCTTCCAGTACTTATCAGCTGCTGTGTGTCCAGCACGAAGTGGTGTTTTCTTTCCTGTCTGACAAAGTGCTCTCTGTTGCCTCCTCTGTCCATGTCAGGAAATGTCCAGAGCAGCAGCAAATCCCCATAGAAAACATCTCCTGCTCTCCAGACTGGAAATAATACAACTTCCTGTTGGGCATACAGCAGCTGATAAGTACTGGAAGGCTTGAGATTTTTTAATAGAAGTAACTAACAAATCTCTGGCACTTCATGGCAGCAGTTGATTTGAAAGAAAATTTTTTTGGGTGAACTACCCCTTTAAGAGTGTGTTCACACATAAAGGATATGCACCAGATTTGATGCTGCAGATAGCTTTGTTACTCAATGACGGAAAAAATGTGTTCATCCGCAGCTTCATAAAATTCAATGGCTTTATTCAACGTCACAAAACATAAAATAACAGGTGATTTAAAAGACACGCCGACGCGTTGCAGGGTGAGAACCCCTTAATCATCCCCATGATTAAGGGGTTCTCACCCTGCAACGCGTCGGCGTGTCTTTTAAATCACCTGTTATTTTATGTTTTGTGACGTTGAATAAAGCCATTGAATTTTATGAAGCTGCGGATGAACACATTTTTTCTTATCATGGATGATTCGGGCTGCGGTCTCCAATATTAGTACCCGCGAGCTTCCACATCACGGAGATCCACACATCAGGTGAAGCAAGACTGAGTGGGTGAGCTGACAACTCTTTTCCTGTTCTATTACTCAATGACGGAACCCGATATCAAATCTGCTGCAGATCCTGTACGTGTGAATGCACCAAAAAAGTGATTATGCATGATTGTGCAGTTACTTCCAGTGACTTACAGGAGGCGTCTTCCTACATGAATCATAAGTGACGTTCTTGGTAGTGAAAGCTGTCTGTTTTTTCCTTTTCTTTTCATCTGGCTCATCCCATCATGAAGATTTCTCCAGCCATGACTCGTCTCCCCAGAATCTGCGAGACAAACACTTTAGGCTCCACGTTCTAGCATCATCCTAACCTTATACCTCATTATAACCTTATATTCCCCATTGCTTTACACAGTAACAGTGCCCCCTCTGTGCTTCCACATAAGCAGTCAGGCCCAATATGTGCCTCCAAATAGTAGTCAGGCATATAGCCCCCCACACATAATATAGATGCCCTGTGCAGTCCCACATAATATAGGCCCCCCCACATAGTATAGCCCTTCACCCTGTGTAGCGCCCATAGTATATCCCCCTTTGTAGCCCCCGCATAGTATAGCCACAACATATTATTCCCCCCTTCTTGTATCCCCCAAATAGTATAGGTCCCTGTGTAGCCAGCCCCCACATAGTAAAGTCACAACATACAGGGATGTCACTCAGTATATGCACAGTATACAGGGATGTCACTCACTATATGCACAGTATACGGGGATGTCACTATATGCACAGTATACAGGGATGTCACTCACTATATGCACAGTATACAGGGATGTCACTCAGTATATGCACAGTATACAGGGATGTCACTCACTATATGCACAGTATACAGGGATGTCACTCACTATATGCACAGTATACGGGGATGTCACTCAGTATATGCACAGTATACAGGGATGTCACTCAGTATATGCACAGTATACAGGAATGTCACTCAGTATATGCACAGTATACAGGGATGTCACTCACTATATGCACAGTATACAGGGATGTCACTCACTATATGCACAGTATAGGGGGATGTCACTCAGTATATGCACAGTATACAGGGATGTCACTCACTATATGCACAGTATAGGGGGATGTCACTCAGTATATGCACAGTATACAGGGATGTCACTCACTATATGCACAGTATAGGGGGATGTCACTCACTATATGCACAGTATACAGGGATGTCACTCACTATATGCACAGTATACGGGGATGTCACTCAGTATATGCACAGTATACAGGGATGTCACTCACTATATGCACAGTATAGGGGGATGTCACTCACTATATGCACAGTATACGGGGATGTCACTATATGCACAGTATACGGGGATGTCACTCAGTATATGCACAGTATACAGGGATGTCACTCACTATATGCACAGTATAGGGGGATGTCACTCACTATATGCACAGTATACAGGGATGTCACTCACTATATGCACAGTATAGGGGGATGTCACTCACTATATGCACAGTATACAGGGATGTCACTCACTATATGCACAGTATACGGGGATGTCACTCAGTATATGCACAGTATACAGGGATGTCACTCACTATATGCACAGTATAGGGGGATGTCACTCACTATATGCACAGTATACGGGGATGTCACTCACTATATGCACAGTATACAGGGATGTCACTCACTATATGCACAGTATACAGGGATGTCACTCACTATATGCACAGTATACGGGGATGTCACTCAGTATATGCACAGTATACAGGGATGTCACTCACTATATGCACAGTATAGGGGGATGTCACTCACTATATGCACAGTATACAGGGATGTCACTCAGTATATGCACAGTATACGGGGATGTCACTCACTGTGTAGCCAGCCCCCACATATTTCCCTCCCCCGATAGTATAGCCATAACATATTATCCCCCCCCCCAGTGTAGCCCCCCCCCACATAGTATAGGTCCCTGTGCAGCCAGCCCCCACATAGAATAATCACAACATATTATCCCCCCCTGAAGCCCCCCACACAGTAAAAGCATCACTCTGTAGCCCCCCACATTGCATTTTTCCCCTGTACAGCCCCCACATAGTATAGGACCCCCTCTGTAACCACATGTTATAGGCCCCAAGTGAAGCTCCCACATGAGCATTCATGTAAAAAACAAAAAAACAAAAGTATACTCACCTCTGGTGGATCCAGCAGGTCCTCTCTGGTCCGGTGCCGTTAGCTGCTTACATATTCTGTTACCGGCAGCCCGATGCAGCCCGGCCCCGGAGGCTCACAGCTCCAGACCCGCGGCGCCTGCATCTCTCTCCCCTCCTGCTCGGGCGGGCAGCAACGGATGACGTCACACGTCTGCCGACGAGCAGGAGAGGAGAGGGATGCAGGAGGCGGTGCTGGAGCTGTGAGCCTCCGGGGCCGGGCTGCATCGGGCTGCCGGTAACAGAGGGGGGGTCTGCACTCACCCATCCAATGGCGGGCAGCGGCGGGCAGCGGCGGACAGCGGCGGACAGCGGCGGGCAGCGGCGGACAGCGGCGGGCAGCGGCGTCAAATTATAATCTCTGGAGATCACAGTGGGCCCCTGCCAGAGTGGGCCCGGGGGCGGCCGCCCCCTCTGCCCCCCATCAAATTTCGCTACTGGGCAGGAAGGATATGTAAATTCTCTCTCACACCTCTTGAGCAAAGTGATGTCCCTTCAAGTCAATTCTCACTCAGTCAAGGACTGGGGATTTTATGCCAAGCCAAACAATCTCTCTAAAAGGAAAGATTTCCCATCTGCAGACAGCAGTTTTGGACTTTTTCCCCTCATCATTGCAGAGCAGGGTGTTGTCTGGCTAGTGAGAGGTCTATTGACATGGTCCAAAGGGGTAGTGATTCCCCAGTCAATGTTCTAAGGCTCCTTGACTGAGTGAGACTTGACTTGAAGGGACATCTCTTTGCTCAAGAGGTGTGGGAGCTAATTTGAAAATCCTTTCTTCCCAGATTTGTCAGTGGAGCAGCAATGGTCTGTAAGTCTCCACACATATTTATGACGAACTCTCCTTAAGGAAAGTTACTACCCCTTTGACCCACGTCGATAGACCTCTTACTAGCCAGCCAACACCCTGCTCTGCACTGATGAGGGGCAAAAACTCCAAAACAGCTGCCTGCAGATGCAAAATGATCCCCTTTGAAGAGATTGTTTGGCATAAAATCCCCAGTCAATGTTTTAAGGCTCCTTGACTAAGCGAGACTTGACTTGAAGGACCATTTTTTGCTCAAGAGGTCTGAGAGCTAATTGGCATATTCTTTTCTTCCCAGAATTCTCAGTGGAGCAGCAATGGTCTGTAAGTTTCTACACGTCTTTATGATGGATTCCCCTTAAGGAGAGTCACTACCCCTTTAACCCCAGTCTGGTAGTCAACGATTGATCACAAAGAGGTACACTATCCCAAAGTAGCATTTGATAGTTTTTCTATTTTTTTATATGGAGGGCGGGTGGTGGGTGGCTGAATGGGGGGGATAAGTTTTGCAGCATTGTGACATTTCTATGAAGGTGCATTATTATTACTGATGATGATGATGATGATGATGATGATGATGATGACGACAACAATAAAAATGTTATTATTATATTGTTGTATTTTTCAACACAAGCAAAGTTGTTAATGTACATGGGGAATCAACGATGCAATTTATTTGTCAAAGATTTCCAACAATCTTCTTGCAAGAAATTTCAGGTCTAATAGATTTATCATCAGGAGATTTGTGGGAAAACTGCTACACTGTTTATACTGTGCTCCAGCGAAGATTAAATTTTATGGGTAGAAACTATTAGTCAGTATGGTCAAAAATATAAAACATAGAAATCTAAAATAAAGAATACAGAAAAAAAATTCTATCTATCTATCTATCTATCTATCTATCTATCTATCTATCTATCTATTCTAAATTTTTAAAATAGGGCTTTTGGTCTGTAGCTACAGTCAGTGTCGGACTGGAGTCCTTGGGCCCACCAGGGGAAATCATTCTTGGGGCCTACCCTTCTGCCACCATACTTATCTATGGTAACATTAATAAGGGTCCAGTAACACGGCGTGATATGGGGCAGTGTAGGGCTGCAAACGATTGCTAATCAGCAGGGCAGGAATATATAGAGATGTGCGGCCAACAACAATGATTTATACAGCCGCACAAAACATCAAATCAGCCGACTATCGGCCATTTGCTCGCTTGTCAGCTGATCTCTGGCACTTTTACATGGGGCTTCCTAGGAGCGCTTGTTACCGATAATTGGCCGGTGTAATTGGGCTATAAGACAATTTTCTTTGCATGATAACACTGTATACTACTGTATGCTACCAATAGCACCAGTATATAAAGAGCAAATATCCCCACACATACCGCCATACTGTTACTGACCAAATCCTGTATACTGAGAGTGATATTACCAATAATACCAGTATACAAGGGGGGATTATTATCATCATACATATTACTGCCATACTGTTACTGACCAAATCCTGTATACCAATAATACCAGAATACAAGGGGGAAATATTACACCACACCACAACCATCACTACCATATTGTTACTGACCAAATCCAGTATACTGAGACCAATAAAACACAGTACCGGATTACAAGTGACAAATACCACCACATACTGACTAATACCACCATCTACTGACTAATACCACCATATACTGACTAACAACGCCACATACTGACTAATACCACCATCTACTGACTAATACCACCATATACTGACTAACAACGCCACATACTGACTAACACCACCACATACTGACTAATACCATCGCTGCTACTGAATAATCCTCCGTACATAGATCACTATCACCTCATCCAGTCATATAGAGGTGGACGCAGCTCTACACAGGCTCTATACACCATATACATTACAGTGCAGTTATATCAGGTGACTCACAGGGGACGTCTTCTCTAATCAGAGTTCTTCCCTCTTCTTCTTGTTCTTCTCCATCTGTCCTGGGCCATTATGAGAACTTCTCCGAGCCACGAATCCACAGAATCTGCCAGGCAAACAATATTAGGCTCCTCACTCTGTCACCATCCTCATCTCTATACTAACTGCACATCTGAATTGGCCCCTTTACACCCTCATTTGGTGGGTAGCCCCGACTCTATGTATGTGTGTGTATGTATATATATATATATATATATATATATATATATATATATATATAAAATATATATCCCTTATAGTATATGGTCCCCTCTGTGTAGACACTTTATAGATGGTCCTTTGTTCAGTCCTCCATATAGATGGCCCCCAGTGTTGTCCATGTCCCATATAGGTAGACCCCCTTATGTAGTCCATCCCCATATATATAGCCCCTCCATGTTGTCCTTCTTCAATATAGATAGCCCCCTCAAGTTGTCTATTCCCCCCATATAGCCTCCTCATGTTGTCCATCCCCCTATAGCCCCCTCATGTTGTCCATCCCCCTATAGCCCCCTCATGTTGTCCATCCCCCTATAGCCCCCTCATGTTGTCAATCCCCCTATACAGCCCCTTATGTTGTCCATCCCCCTATAGCCCCCTTATGTTGTCCATCCCCCTATAGCCCCCTTATGTTGTCCATTCCCCCCCCATATAGCCCTCTTATGTTGTCCATCCCCCCCCCATATAGCCCTCTTATGTTTTCCACCCCCTATAGCCCCCAGTGCTGTCCATCCCCCATGTAGCCCCCCTCATGCTGTCCATAACCCCCTAGCCCCCCTCATGCTGTCCATCCCCCCTGTAGCCCCCCTCATGCTGTCCATCCCCCCGTAGCCCCCCTCATGCTGTCCATCCCCCCGTAGCCCCCCTCATGCTGTCCATCCCCCCGTAGTCCCCCTCATGCTGTCCATCCCCCCGTAGCCCCCCTCATGCTGTCCATCCCCCCGTAGCCCCCCCTCATGCTGTCCATAACCCCTGTAGCCCCCCTCATGCTGTCCATCCCCCCGTAGCCCCCCTCATGCTGTCCATAACCCCTGTAGCCCCCTCATGCTGTCCATAACCCCGTAGCCCCCCTCATGCTGTCCATAACCCCGTAGCCCCCCTCATGCTGTCCATAACCCCTGTAGCCCCCTCATGCTGTCCATAACCCCGTAGTGCCCCTCATGCTGGCCATTCCCCCTATAGCCCCCCTTATATTGTCCATCCCCCTATAGCCCCCAGTGATGTCCATCCCCCCCTATAGCCCCCAGTGATGTCCATCCCCCCCCTATAGCCCCCAGTGATGTCCATCCCCTCCTATAGCCCCCAGTGATGTCCATCCCCCCTCCATAGCCCCCAGTGATGTCCATCCCCCCCTATAGCCCCCAGTGATGTCCACCCCCCCCTATAGCCCCCAGTGATGTCCACCCCCCCCTATAGCCCCCAGTGATGTCCATCCCCCCCTATAGCCCCCAGTGATGTCCATCCCCCCCCTATAGCCCCCAGTGATGTCCATCCCCCCCCTATAGCCCCCAGTGATGTCCATCCCCCCCCTATAGCCCCCAGTGATGTCCATCCCCCCCTATAGCCCCCAGTGATGTCCCCCTATGATAAAAAAAAACAAAACCCAACTCACCTGTCACCACGCTCCGACGTCGGTCGCGGGCCTCTTCTTCTCTCTTCCCCGACAGACGAGAAGCTCCTGGTCCCCCGCAAGCTCCGTCACCACTGAGCTCTGTGCGCGCCGCAGTGGCTGGGACTTCCGGTATGCGCTGCGTGTACCGGAAGTCCCAGCTGCCGCATCGCACACAGAGCTCAGTGGTGACGGAGCTGCGGGGGACCAGGAGCTGCGCATCTGTCAGGGGTGGCGGAGGTACGCTTCCGATTGACAGCGCAAGAAGCCTTAGGCTTCCTGCGCTGTCAATCACTCTTGGGACCGCAAGCAGCTTCTTGCTTGCGGTCCCAAGGGTGATTGACAGCGCGGGAAGCCTATGGCTTCTTGCGCTGTCAATCGGAAGACTGCCACATTTAACTGGAAGCGATCGCTTCCAGTTAAAAGGGTGAGGGGCGGCAGTCGGCGGCTGAGTGGGCCCCCCAGGAGCACGGGGGGCCCCGCTGGGCTTACTGGGTGGAGACCACATTGATGTTTTCTCCAGCCCTGAGTCCTTTGACTGGGGGGCGGGGCCTACTCCTGCTCGGGGCCCACCGGGGAAATCCCCGGTCCCCCGGTGGCCCAGTCCGACACTGGCTACAGTATATCCATGTTTTTCAGGACATCTGCAGCAAAGGGGAATCAAACTCTGAATGTTCGGGTCCAGATAAGATTGCTGAACCCAAACATTTTGACAGGTCCGCTCAGCATTACTTATACATTATCTTTAAAAAATGTGAGTCAAGCATCAGAACAAAAGTTAGACTTAAGTAAAAGTAAAGTTAGTATTTGTCAAAAGATTAATTATCAAATCCAAATCAATTGACACCCCCAACATGTTTTACAACCTAAACAGCTTCTTCAGAGGAATGGGACATAGTGTGGATGATGACATATTTATTTATTTTTTGTATAAATATATATTTATATACATAAAAAAATCCTAGGGGGAAATTTTTTTTGTCCATATCTAAAGGTGCATAGCAAACTTCTCTTCCCTTAACACCCCCCTTTACTATATATTTTTTTTCTGTTTTAGCCTTGGTTGTCATTCAGCTGCTTGTCCTCTGGGCCGGTTGATGCTTTTTACTGTACTCTGCTGTGTTTTATTTGCTGTTTATAAAGCTCCATGTCGCATAGCCTTGTTTAACGTCCTTTCCTACTAAAAAAGGAAAAGTGTGAAAAATTGCCCAAGAAATCACAATAGCTTTTGATGCAATCAAGACAAGAGGAAACTAAGCGTACGTTACAGTATGTGCTATCTGAATACGGGGAAGAGGGAAAAAAGGGATTAAAGAGGTTTTACTGGAGATACATATATTCACACTACATTATTGGCATCTGCTTAGCATGTATGCCGGGAAAGGCTCGTGATCCACATGCTAAGCGCGTCCATTGACCCAACAAAGGCCGAATGAGTGTCCTCTGACTGTCAGTTTGTTTATATTACAGTCATCATGCCTGAAAGGGGGGACACTTTTTACCCTGACAGTCATAAATACAGTAAAATAAAGAAAGTGCAAATCATTATATAAAAAAAGTCCTTCCGGCCAATGGGCCAATATTAGTGTAGAACGAGAACAAAAAAGTTTAAGTGCTCAACTCAAGTAATGAACCCCATTAAAATTAATGGGAGACTAAAGCTTTCAACCAGGTGCCCCTGCTTGGCAGAGCGGAAGATGCCTGATTCACCTAGTGCATTTTTTGCCCCCATTTTTTGTATATAGTATACCTTGGTTTGATAGTAACTTGGATTAAGAGCGTTTTGGTTTAAGAGCTTACAGTTGTTCAAATTTGTAACTTGGTATAAGAGCATTGCTTTGGTTTAAGAGCTCTCTGTACTGGGTGTGAGGGGGAGAGGGGAGGGGCATGGTGTACATAGCGGGGTCTACAGCCCTGTACAATGACCCAGAAAGTCTCCCTCACCTTCCAAATCATAGCAGATCCAGGGGACAGAACTGTGTAGGTAATCTCTCCATAGCTGTAACCCCTAACTCCCCAGACAGAGAGTGCTGCATTTATGCGCTTACATGTACCCTGCTCATTCCTTCATGCGCCCTGCACTCTCTGCCAACCCTTGTGTTTCCCATCCTCTCCATTCCTGCTATAATGTGCCTGCACTTACACTCAGCTATACACACTGCTGCTATAGTGCGCCTGCACTCACACTCAGCTGTACACACTGCTGCTATAATCTGCCTGCATTCAGCCTTCACTCATCCATTTACACTGCTGTATAGAAAGTTTCTGTCACTGTCCTCCTGTACAGCTCTGTGATTCTCACTTGCTAATTGGTCCATGCTGAACCCCGCCCCCCCTCTTCCCCATTGCTGTCATGTGACCACACAGACCTCTGACAGCAGTGCTGCTTCTCTATTCTAGCCTGTTGTACTACGCTCCTGCATTATGGGGATCGGCAGCTCCATCTTGTATCTACAAACTGCTGCTGTCTTATCAGGGTTATACAGTTACTATACATTATACTCCACATGCTGCTATACTGTACAGTAACTTATATATCACATATCCAGCTGCTGTGTTATCAGGGTTATACAGTTACTATACATTATACACCACATGCTGCTATACTGTACAGTAACTTATATATCACATATCCAGCTGCTGTGTTATCAGGGTTATACAGTTACTATACATTATACACCACATGCTGCTATACTGTACAGTAACTTATAATATCACATATCCAGCTGCTGTGTTATCAGGGTTATACAGTTACTATACATTATACACCACATGCTGATTGCTATACTGTACAGTAACTTATATATCACATATCCAGCTGCTGTGTTATCAGGGTTATACAGTTACTATACATTATACACCACATGCTGATTGCTATACTGTACAGTAACTTATATATCACATAACCTGCTGCTGTGTTATCAGGGTTATATAGTTACTATACATTATACACCACATGCTGCTATACTGTACAGTAACTTATATATCACATATCCAGCTGCTGCTGTGTTATCAGGGTTATACAGTTACTATACATTATACTCCACATGCTGCTATACTGTACAGTAACTTATAATATGAAATATCCAGCTTTCTAAATGTTTGTTTCATCTGTTTTAAATGTTATTCAGAATAAAAAAAATCATTATATTTTGGGTGTGGAACCAATTGTCTCCATTTCAATGATTTCTTATGGAAACATTTGCTTTGGTTTAAGTGTGCATTTGGATTACAAGCACGGTCACCGGAATGAATTATGCTCGTAATCCAAGGCACCACTGTATTATATCCCGCAAAGAGATATGTACATGAAACATACAAAAATTGGAACAAAAAAAAATGAAAACCATTAAAGCAAGTAGTTAAGGATAAGTTAGGACTACCGTGCAATATGGTGGCATGCTGTTGTACAGAGTTACCTGTATGTATTCTGGCCTCAGACACCAACAATAAGTGGCCTGATAAGGGTATATGGTAGGGTAGCATAAATGCATGTAACTAAGCTCTGATCCTCTGAGAAGTGACAGAGAAACACGTTGGGATCTCCATGGTGTGGGCATCAGTAGTTATACTAATTATGATTGACTACTTTATTGCACATTCATCATATCTTTGTTATCGGATATTGAAGTGTATGACTCTGTATGCTTGTATTTTATACAATATTGGAGTGGAGTATATTTTTGTAGGTTATATACTGTATATTAGAAATCAGCAAACTTTTGAAAGGTTTGGTTAGGAATGTTTGCCGAACCTTAAATTACCTGCACAAAAACAGTGATTGCAGGTTCCTAGCTGTGTTAGGTCACGTTCACACAACGTAACTTCTGTATTAATCACGGCAAATGCAAATTGCAAAAACGTCTGTGATTAATACAAAAAATACATTGCATAGAAGTCAGAGGGAATCCTGGCCAGAGTGTGTACACATAGTATATACTCTGCCGGGATTCCAACCGGCTGCATTAAAAACTGACATGTTAGTTTTGTGCGGCCGCTATTCATTCCAAAGATATGTCAGTTCACACAATGGAACGTGCCCACATCCCAATTCAGCACAAATGAAGTTCCTCTGGCCGGTACTGCAGTACCAGCTGGGATGATCTTCACAGTCACCGGTCATTCTGTGACACGGCCAGGTCACAGAACGGCCGGTGTCTTACGCTGTGTGAACCCGGCCTTGGTGCGTTTTAGTGCAGTGCACTACACTCCTCGAGAGTCCTTCTTCTCCGGGGTCCTGTGCAGCTGCCAAAATCCTATTCAGCCAACCACTGACTGAGAAGTAACAACTCTGCGACAAGTCACTGGCTGAGATGGGCTGTCATTCATGTTTCTAGAGTGACAGCCTGCTTAGCCAATCACTGGCTGTGGTGCTGTCCCGTCTAAGTCAGTCAGCGATTGGCTGACAGGGTTATCACTCTAGAAACAAGAGTGACAGCCCGCTCAGCCAATCACTAGTCGTGGAGCTGTCCAATCTCAGTC
Source organism: Dendropsophus ebraccatus (assembly GCF_027789765.1). Taxonomy (NCBI): domain Eukaryota; kingdom Metazoa; phylum Chordata; class Amphibia; order Anura; family Hylidae; genus Dendropsophus; species Dendropsophus ebraccatus. Next base: position 156,050,077 of record NC_091457.1, on the reverse strand, counting down.
AGTGGTCACTGGCCACCAGAACTCCAGAAGTTCAGACGCTCATTTCTATTATATATTTTATACAGCAATAAAAAAAAAATTACAAATAAAAATTGTACCTTACATTATACATTGTTTTAATATTGGAGCTGATGGATGATGGATGTGTCTACAACTAGTAACTTTTCCAGACATTTACGTCACTGCCACTATACTTTATGTCTGCCACACCCTCTTTGTGCTAAGCCACACCCCTTTTTCTTTTCTGTTTTCAGTGACACATATCTTCTGCTACTCATCCAGAGATAAGTTGGAAAGGTAATAGAGACGTATATGATTTGCAGCATAAGGCTATGTTCATACAGCGTTTTTTCAGCTCCGTTAAAAATGACTCAAAATAACGGACGTCATTTAGCAACCTTGCCTCCCCTTAGTGCAATGACTGGTGTTTGCACATTATTCTAGTTTGGGATTACTAATTGGCCTTTGGGTGTGTCTTAATTAAAAAGTTAATTGACTTTAATAGTAAAAACGGACAAAAGAACGGTGACAAAATAAAAACTGTGTGTGAACAACTAACAAAAAAACGTCCGCTGTTTGAAAAAAACGTCTGAAAATAATGATCATGTTCATTATTTTGACGCCCGCGGCAAAAACATCCGTTATTCAATACACTGTGCGCATTGGACGTCTGTCTTCCCATTGACTTCAATGCATTGCCATTATAGTCAGTTAAAGGGGTTATCCAGCACTACAAAAAAATGACCACTTTTCCCTTTCTCTTGTCTCCAGATTGGGTGGGGTTTTGAAACTCAGTTCCATTGAAGTAAGTGGAGCTTAATTGCAAACCACACCTGAACTGGAGACAACAGTAGGGGGTAAAGTGGCCATGTTTTTGTAGAGCTGGATAATCCCTTTAAATCTCTGCAAAAACTGTTGTTTTTTTTTTTAATACATAAATCATCCGCCTTTTCAATATTTTTGACGTTGTGTGGACATAGCCTAAACATGAACATTGAAGCAAAGGGGAAATACTAGAGAATCCATCCTCTCCCTGTTGTTGCATCCAGAACAGGTAAAATAAAAAAAATAAACTCACAAAAGAATTACAGCGATGATGAGATATTATTCCTTTGGTGTCGGTGATAATAATGAATCTTGAACCGCAGACGTAATTAAAAATGGTTTACACGTCCATAATGATATAACGTATGGACGTTGTGTCGTATATGTGGATTTGTGTACAGTCAGGATCCTATTATTTCACACTTTATAAAAGTTAACAAAGTTATGTGAAAGATAAAAAGGAAAAAAACTAAGAATTAATGGAATAAAAGTCTTTCTAGCGATACAAATTCAATCTGCACCAACAAGTAATGATCAGAAGTAAACAAATCAATTAAAGGGCCGGCGTGTTCTGCACTGTAACACTTAATTACATGAAGATTTACATCCGGAACCTGTTTGTTCTCCTTCAGAAAATCTCATTAATAGTGTTTTCATTTTTACATAGATACACCATTAACTTATTTCAACAAATATTAACATTGTTGTGTTCCAGAGTGATGATTATTCTTCAAACACATAAATAACACATCGTGGAGAAAAACGGCGCCATTCACGATAACCAATCACATCTGTTCTTTCATTGTCTAATTACATTAGAGAAGAGATTAATCTGATTGGCTGCTACATTATAAACAACACTTACAGGCTTTGTTTAGACAACGTTAAAATGACGGCCGTCTTTCGGGACAGTTGTTATTTTAGTTGTAATTGGCCGCAAATAATGTTCACCATCATTACTTGCGGCCGTCATAATCAATAGATGGTCGTCTTTTACCGCTAACATGGTGGCCGTCCGAACCCAAGTGTGCAGCATTTGATCACCCGTGGCTGAAGATGTTGGAAGTAGCGTGGAATGCATGTAACGGACTTCTCCCCCAACCAGGCAGCATCTGTGATAAGATACTGGGAGCGGAGGAATAAGAGGGGGATTGTAATGAATCAGCCGCGTGTTCCCCCGTTACAGTTTCCCCGTTCCCAGCATCTTATCACAGATGCTGCCCGGGTGGGCGAGAAGTCCGTTACATGCATTCCACGTCCGTGTTCCGTGCAGAACATGAAATGTGTGAATGCGACCTAAGGAGTCCTGGAAAACATTGGTACAGCCTATACAGCCAATTCTTTCCATCCAACTACTTCAGCCACAGGTAAGCAAATTACTCTAATTAAATCATTTTATCTTTTATTTCTTCTTTATATTTATAGGTTATGTTTACATAGCGTTTTCCTTTTCCGTTTATTGTTTTCTAATTTTTTATTTTTTTTTAAGGGAACCTGTCACCCCCCGTGCCGGGGCAGAGGCCATCCGACCCCCCGGTGAAGATCCTTATACTTACTCCGTGCATTAAGTCCCGCTGCTGGCCCCGCTCCCATTGCCGAGATATCGACGTCAGAAGCCCAGCACGGGCTCATCAGAGTCTGACGCTCATAGAGATTGACGGCTGCATTCATTTTCTATGAGCGTCAGACTCAGCTCTGATGACCGCGCTTGGCTTTCCGATGGCGATATCTCGGCAATGGGAGTGGGTCCATAAGCAGCACTTCGTGCACGGGGTAAGTATAAGGATCTCCACTGGGGGGTCGCCCCCCCCCCCCCCATCATTACAATGACGGCTGTTGGTACATTATTCTAGTTCCAGTGTACTGATCGCCCTTTCGGTGTGTCTTTAATTGAAAATTCCATTGAATTTAATAATAAAGATGACAGTGAAAAATGAAAAACTGTGTGTGAACAGCTAAAAATAACATCCGTTGTTTGCAAAAGACGTCCAAAAATAATTGCTGTATCATTATTTTGACATCCGCACAAACAATGTCCGTTATTTAATACACTGTGTGCATTGGGTGGCCGTCATTCCATATACTTTAATGCATTCTACTGACATCAATCAAACTGCAGGAATAACGGACATTATCTAATATTATAGTATAAGATCATACACTGGGATCTTCTCTGTGAATGTCCCTATATATAATATTGCACTTGATTACATTTTTTATTTTTTTATTTTTATGAACCAGTAAGAAACTGGTTAGTAGCCGCAACTCGCCCCAACCCCCAGCAGCAGCCGCCATCTTGGTTTACCCAGCACTGTTACCTTTCTAGTTATTTTCTCAGTAAAGTAAAGTGCTGTGGCTGTATATAATTCATTATACTTCTCTTAGGCTTGGATCATGTTTCTATGCAAATGAAAGGAAATCAGTTTAGCATACACGCTGTGCAGGAAAAGCACTTCTCAGTCCGCTCATGCTTTAATGGAAGCCTAAAAAAAAACTATTGATAAGTTTGCTCCGGAATTAATTTCACCGTTGCAGCAGAGTTCAGTTTGTGTTGGTGCTTAGTTTGCTATTTGCCCTTATTATATTACGTTATCTGCCGTTATACAAACCCACAGTAGAAAGTTATCGCAACTTGCAAACAATGAAAATGCCAAAAAATTCTTCTGCTAATACATCTGTACATGCATCTAGCGGAGAGGAAGGAAATAATAATAGCGCTCAATTATGGATACTGGAATAATATTACCTTCTCATATTCTGAAAAATCGCATTTCAAATGGGGAAGTCAGAATGTATCTTACATGAGCGAGCGACAATATTCGTGCCGGAGAATAACTCAATGGAATTCTATTAGATTTACTAGAACTAGGTGCTGTTCACATTGCCATTATGAGCGGTTCTTTTGAGTATCTGTCGCCTTCTGGTCCGCAGATAAGCCTAGTCTGAGACATTATTCTTTTCTGGGAAAAAAATTGAAATCTGTAACAATACGTTTTTGAAAACATGTATGGTTCCCCTAGTAAAACAAGCCTGTGACTGCTCAAATATATGTAATGCGTCCTTCTATTAGCATGTCTATGGACCAGTGAGAAGAAGGAATTACCTAACAGGGAGAAGACAATTTTCAGTATTAACAGCTTTACAGATACATTGTTTCCATTAGTGGCATGCTCGGTTGAGCAAAGTGCTCATAGTGCTTTTCATGTCAGTACACTAGAGCAAATATTTAAAAAGTTTTGAAGCTCCTTGCATCATCATTCATGTACACGCAGACGCCATTGCTTCCATCCTGAACTGACTACACTGCCTAAAAATGGGGGACTCTCATCAGGACGTCTCCCCCTGTACCTATCCAGGAATATAACGCCGGAATCATCTATGTGCTAATCGGTACCTAGACCCAATTTGTGCTACAACTAACAGAACGTGACACTGCCTGTACCGTATCCAGGAATACAATACCTGGCATCATTGACGCTGCATCCTAGCACCTACTACGCCATTTCCAGGCACCTATACCACATCTAACTATTACGGGTGGGCATATAAGCGTTGTTTCAAGCACTGGACGCATGGCAATCTACTAACTATGCAAATGCTACTCCAACCCGCAACCTATCTACAATTAAGCACCTAACTTCTACATATCTACAAGCAAGTGTTGCTTTTTTGGAGGGTATGATTCGTTATCCCGTTACCTCAATAACTGACAGACCAGCCACATAGGAGGACTACCTATTAGAGTCTTCTCAGACTCAACCGATATTGGGCCGTCGCATATAGCCTTATGCACCATACTACATCACCCCACCTTCCTGATGAATCTGTTGATTGAGCAGGGGAAACGCGTCAGCAGACGTGGGGTGCAATTTCTGGTTACCCACCAGAACCTTACAAACACCGCCTGCTGACATAAATTAAAGAATAATAATAATAATAAGATAAAGTTAAAAAATATATACTGTATACGCTTTATACTGTATATATATTTAAGCTTTATACTGTATACGCTTTGTAGTTTATTGTGCTCTGTGCCAGGTAAAAAAAAAAAAAAGGGAAAAAATACTCTCATGTATCGCCTGCTGCCATACGTTAAAGTTCAAAAATATACTGTATATGCCAGGATTGGCAGAGGTACCAAATCAGAAACAAACGGAATAGTTGGGTCACATAGACAAAAGGTCAGGGCAGGCAGAAATCCAGGATAGTCAGGGTACAGATGCAAGAGTCAGGAAAGTCAGGGAATAGCATAGAAGAAATACAGGAACGCTTAGCTTGCTAGGGAAACTAGACTCAATAGCCAGCGAGGGGTTAAAGGGGTACTCCGAGCTGGGGGGCTTTTTGCCTATGGCCAGGGAGGAGGTGGATGAGGGCAATAATGTCCTCTTACCTCACCGGTTCCAGCACCATGTCCCGGAAAGTGCCGCTCCCGGTCTGTGCTGCCCGGCCACTTACTTTTCTCTGCAGGGGCTTGAGATGTGACGTGGGATCCCGGCTCTGCCACTGACTGGCTGAGAAGACTTGAACCGTCTTATCTCAAGCCCGCATCAGAGACCAGGAAGCGGCCGGGCAGCACAGACCGGGAGTGGCACGATCCGGGACATGGTGCTGGAACCGGGGAGGTAAGAGGACGTCATTGCCCTCATCCACCTCCTCCCTGGCCATAGGCAAAAAGCCCCCCAGCTCGGAGTACCCCTTTAATACACTGGAGATGATTTATAGGAGGTCAGGGGTCTGGTCCATAATGTAATTGGAGAAACCAAATGTCGATCAAAAGGACACTGATCATTTAAGTCCATATTTTATTTATTTGTATATATATATATATATATATATATATATATGTATATTACCAGTGTTAAGTGGGCACTAAAATGCTCAAGTCAGTCATTTTTCAATGCTTGGGTGCTCGACTCGAATATTGAACCCCACTGAAATTAATGGGAGACTCAAGCATTTAACCAACCCCCTGTTCAGCAGAGTAGGAGGTGCCAGGTTAGTTTCTTACTTTTTATTTTGTTCTATTTTTTGTTTATTTCATCCCATGAAGGGATATGTAAACTAAATATACAGAAATAAGAATGAAAACATGTAATAGTTTTCTGCAAGACACATTAGAACTCTGGCAGTATGTCGGCAATTGCCGGTGTCAGGTGGATGATATAACTGATGGCTGAACGATTAGTTATTGAAAGTGTACACCACCTTTAACTGAGCACCGCGCCCTCCCGAGCATGCTCGCTCAACACTAATTATTATATGATAAGTACTGATATAGCATCATAATGCACTTACAAATGTGACCGTAATTTTATTTCACAGATAAAAAGCTGTATTAATCAGACTTCGCTATAAAGGCTCATAGCATGAATAATTTGGGAACAGGACATCTGGCACCCATAAACTTCCTTGACGGAATACTAAATAGTTAGGTTGAGGCCGTTACAGCAAAGTCTGATTAATGTTGTCTTTTTGTTTGATATATGCAATAATGATCTAAATGACAAATGGAATAATTTCCTACAGTAAATCTGTTATTAGCCTTTAATTTTTTTGTGATCCTTTTCCTTTGAGTTAATATTTATAAAATACTGAGGTTCTCCCTATTACTTCTGGCATGTATTGCTACATAAAACGATTTTATTAACAGCTCAACTGCAATAATTCCTCCGTTAGAAAGAAAAAAATCCTTGACCTCTTTTGAAGATAGATTGGCTTTCAACAAAGTGGTGTCTCTGTTAGGTCAAATAGCACCATCTATCTCACCTACAATGCATCAGCAATAGAAGATGATCTGGCAACGAGCTACAATAAAGAAGAAAAAGGTTATATTTAGCAATTGTTATCTAATTCCAGGGTGGTTCTCCATATTCACAGAATATATATGTTCATAACTACCTTGTTTCCCCAAAAATAAGACAGTGTCTTATATGAATCTTTGCTCCCAAAGATGTGACGAAACCCCCTCCGCTTTCCTACTCGGCTCCATTAGAATGAATAGAGCCACATCACAGAGGGGGGGATTGTCACACTGAGGGCGGGCTGGGAGTCGGGATAGTGCTTTAAAGAAAGCTGAAAAATTAACAAAACCTGGTGCATGATGTCTATTATAGGGGATTATTGCATGCAATCATTAGATTGCCTATACTGATCAATGCTATGCCATTGCATAGCATTGATCAGTATAATCAGTGATCTGCACAGAGTCTGCTTGATGCAGACTCTTAAGAAGATCGCTGATATGACAGAACGGAGGTAAGTATTACTCATCAGTCAGTGACAGGTACTTCTCCTGTCACTGGCTCCCTTAAACCCTACGAACTCTAAAGATCATGGCATTTTAGGGGTTAATGGAAGGCCGCTCATACTGAAGCTGCCCCGCACACAATTAAACCCCTTTACAGTCAGGAAAGTATATGTACAGTCCCATTGCACGGTAGGAATAGGACTCTGCAGTAGGAATGTATATATACCGATTGTGGACATGAAGGGGTTAAGCTACCGTAAAACGAATTACATGCCTATATGATCAGTGACCATGTCTCTAGAGAGGCTCAAACGTGATCTTATTCTGGATCCTTGTGATCTTGGCTACAGTGGTAATATATTTATATGGGGCATATCCTGGCTCTGACATCCACCCTCCCACTGTAGCTTCTAGATGGTTGTAGCAGCAGCTTCGACCACCTGGCGTGCCCTAACCAGCTGCTGATCCTCCAACCCTTTAATGATTCAAGACTAAAAATATGCGCATAAATTTTTGTCTTCTTCCCATAGTGCATCCTGGTACTATCTCTTCCTCAGGTAAGTGACGCACATGCACCCAAACGTCCACATTATAAAGAACCCATCACATCAGGTATCTTCTTCCTTTGCTCCATGCTCCAAATCTGGTGTTCATGTTCCCATTGTAGATGCTTTGGGAAGTAGAGAAAGTTCAGCATATTTTTAGGTCTCCTGTTGTCCTTTCTTGGGGCTTTTTTGGAAAGTACTAACCACTACATACCGGAAACACCCCACAAGACCCAGCCATCAAGACATCACAATGTGCCGTTTGTCACAGTCACTTAAATCTTTATAATTACCCATGCAAGTGGTCCCTCTATCACAACATATACAATTTACTGTTCACATGCTTTTATTAAATCCACTATGGTCTTTATGTTATGGCTGCTTATTGCATGTGTATAGACACATAACACAAGGGCTCACTGATCTGCACTGTTGCCTTGCAGCACTGGGGATGTGAGTTTGAAGCCAACCGAGGTTAACTGCATGGAGCTTATATGTTCTTCGTGCACTGAACGGGATGCCTCCAGGTACACCTTTTTCCTCCCGCTCTCAAACCACATGCCAATATGACTGACACTCTTTGAAATCGGCACTAGTAGGTAAGTGGCTGAGACTGGGAAAATGGATAGTAAGCCCCACTGGGGTCAGCGACTGATATGAATTTTGACAATCACTATACAAAGCTGTGAAAACAAAAAATGAACATTATAAGCCATAGGAAATAGATATGATCTGGTATTAGGCAAAGAGGTACAGTAAAGCATAACCAATATCTACATATCTGTACCTTGTCGGAAAATTGACCTCTGATCTTAAAGAGTCTCTCACGACAGTGACTCTTTAAAGAGTAGATATGTGTTGCGTGCAATAAGATATTTCAAGTGCAAATGATTGTACAAAGCCAATGTATTCATCTATGTAGTCCTTACCATTAGCATTATACATAATATATTTTGTGTAGGATTTTCCCTATGCACACTAATAGGGAGGGTGGGCCCTAAACGACGACTGACATTTGACTGACACACAAAATTGAACTACGTGGCTTATCATATTACTATAAGTAATTAGAATGATGTTTCCCTTCACAAACACTTAAATGAATGCTTCAAGATGAGAACTTGACTGATATACAGATGTGTCCACCCTTATCTTTTCTTTAGTTAAAGGGGTCACTTGGAGAGCAGAAAAGGTCTTACTCCTCCTGCTTTACAGCGCTCCACTTCCTCCCTCTGCCCATCTGTGCTGATAACTTCCACAGACAAAAGAGGAGTGGGAGCATGTTACCGGCATGTCCTGAATTGGTGGGAATTCACTTTGAACAATAAGGCGAATTGAGGACCCAACTCGCAGTGAATTTTGATTTGACAGATTTGCTTTGCTCATCTCTACTACTGGGATCATGTTATGAAGCAGAAGTTGAGCAGATTTTGTGGAAGTTTTGTTAAAAAAGGTTATTCTCATTTTTCTTAGTAGCCCACTGGGTGCTGTTACTTAGTGGCTGACAGCTCTTTCTGTGCGAGCATGTACACAGAATTTAGCTCCACCCACTGGACACTAAAGTCCAGAAATAGAAACAGGAATTTTAGTCAAATTTTAGTTATATTAAATCTTTTCCCACAAACCTATATATATCAATTAGCTCTATTGGACGAAGTTAGCAGAACTGATTGCTTGTGCACATTGACAGGTTCCGTTTCATAAGATTTATTTTAAGGGAAGGCTTATATCTGGGGATGTGGTTAATGGTTGTGAATAGCATCTTCCATAGAGCGAGTGCATCAGAATAAAAATCCTGGAAACACTACTGCAGCTATGGCTGCAATCCAAAGGAATATATTGAGTTATGTGCAATCTTGAGGACTACAGCTGTCACTCAATAGTTAGAAATCAATCAGTAGTGTCTCAGTGTAGCCTCAGGCGAGGAGGAAAAGATAGGCTTTACCAAGCTGACAGAACTGCCTCATCTTCTCTGACACAAAGAGCTGAAATGAGTAAATATGACATTAAAAGGACAAATATAAAAAATACAAGATATACCATGGGCAGATTCCATCATAAATGTGGAGATATTCGCACATATAACCACGGCTCTGCCTAGAAGACACAGTGCAGTCATGGCGGAAGATAGAATCCTCTTGTTAACAATGCTATAGGTAGAAATGTAGACTGCAGAACCAGTTGTCACCTGTTAACAGTCACCTTCCCTGGGTCCTAATAATGGCTATAAGATACCCCCAGGACTTATGGTAGGCCAGTATAGTGGGACCATTTGGCTGTTGGTAGAGATCATGCTCAGGTCTGATTGTTTGACATTTGAATGTCGGTGGCTAAAGAAGTTGGATGCATCCATAGGGAGTCCAGGATACCAGCTATGGCCTATGGCTGTACCCGTGTTTTTCAGGACTTCCTAGGCCTACATCCAACTTCTTCAGCCATCGGTATTAAAATATTAAACAATTGGACTTGAACATGCTCAAGTTGCTCTCATCTATAGAAGTCAGGAAAGTTTATGTCACATGTCAGCCTTTAAGGGTCATAGATGGAACCTTACAAAGACAAAGGAATCAATTGAAACCAGGCCCAAGAAAAACCTGGCATGGACCAGGTTAGTTTTTACAAACTAAACTAAACTAAACCTGCTCTTAGCAACTAAACATAAAACTAGAGAAGGGAAGATGACATGGAAGGACCAGTCCAGCCATGAATAACTCCAATACAATCTGTATTGAAGGTGTTTGAGATCCCATTCCAGGGGATGTACACCTGAATTTGTTTCCACAAGTAAGGGTGAGCTTACATGAATTTGCAGTGCTATATGAACATTACATTTACCTCTTAGGTGCACATACATACAAAGGTGGAACTAAATTATTTGCAGTAGAGAACAGGGGCGTAACTAGAAATGGCAGGGCCCTATAGCAAACTTTCCAATGGGACCCACCACCAACCCACCACACACACCTCGACCTGCATATGACTCAGCAACCCCCTCCCCCATGTATGCACACAAACACAACTTAGCCTGCATATTACTTAGCGCCCACCCTCCACTGTGACCAGCATAGTACTTAGCAAACACCCAACCTCACACCCACATACTTGGCTGCCATATCAGTTCTTCACTTAACCTGTTATAGCTGCTGCACTGTGACAAACAGGAGCAGCTATTCAGCATCAGTCTGTGGCCAGGTGCTCGCGGCGGTCCTCCTCAATAACGGCACCTGCCTGAGACTATGACTAAGCTCCCCATAAGTGTACGGCAGAGCAGAGGGGACCTGCATACTCTTAAGTGGGGGGAGAAGAAAAAAAAAGATGGTCGTCAACTACTCAAAATGAAATCCTATGTGACTGAATTGAAAGAAGTTTCTGATCTTAGAGGCACCAATTGATGTTGGAAAATTTCCCTTTAAGAAAAGTACAATGCTATGTGCCTTGAAGACACCATTTGGGGAACACCTGTTTTGGCATCCTCCTTTTCGGTAGTTTGTCTACATTGATGACATTTTGATCTGCCTCAGTACCACAGAAGACGAGCATGCCAAAATTGTAAAGTGCTGCGGAATCTGTTGGCGCTATATAAATAAAAATTATTATTATTATTATTATTATGACAAAAGAGTTTAGTTTACAAAAAGGAAATGACCTGAAACGGAATAAAAATAAGTTTCAGTTTAGGAAAACAGAAATTTGGAGCAATCACTCTTGCTAATGGAGTGGAGCCAGATCCAGACAAGAGTCCGACAATTAGCTGAAAAGAATGAAAAAGATTAAAAAAAAAAAACTGCAGGGATTTATAAAGTAAGCCAAATAAAAGTTGATCTAAGCTTGAACAAACAGACAACAGTTGCGATACCATGAGAAATTTACATATTTGCTGATATCTTATCAAGCAAGTGAAAAAAGTGCGTCCTGCGTGCATGCTGTTACACTTGTCTCAGGAATAACAACCCACTTAGCCAATCACTGACTAGGACAGCACAGCGACCAGTGATTGGCTGAGTGGGCTTTCAGTCTTGGGAATGACAGTTTGCCCACCCAGTCACTGATTGAAACAGCATCGTAGCCAGAGATCGGCTGTGCAGGCTGTCACTCTCGGCTCTTTTTTATTTTCTATGTGCATTAAAATGGGAGGCCTCCTTCGTAACAAACTCATTCTGTAACAAGCCAAACTTTTGCAAAGTGCAAAATAAATCTTGGTTTGTAACGTTCGGTTCGCTCATCTCTGAAAAACGTCAAAACCTGAAAACCTGGTCAGGCAGGCTGGGTCACAGCCAAGGAGACAGTTCCCAGTCCTATTTTGAAGGCAAAATCCAGTATAACGTGTCTCAGGTTTGCACGACTGGGCAGAGCTAGATCCTCAACTTATGCTAAGGAAACCGAGCAGGAGACAGTGGGACACATGAGCAAATAGCAATTTCTCCAAATGCTTTAAAAAAAAGTCAGTGTTCACACTTGTAGGACCTTGGAACACTTGAGTTCAACTGTCCTCCTCCACGTGGACATGTGTAATCCCCCCCTCCTGTGGTAGTAAACCCCCTTCTGGCTTTACCAGGCCCTAGCCTGGCTTTCAGGAACTTGTACAAATAAGAAGCTCAGCATACACTAGCTAACTGCTTTCCTCTCATCACTAGGATGATGGCCCTCTCCACTAGAGAAGAGAGTGACAGTCTGCTCAGCCAATCAGTGACTCTCTAGACAAGAGTGACAGCCGTCTCAGTCCCATCTCAGTCAGTAATTGGCTGAGGGGGCTAGAGGCATGAAGACACTGGGGGAACATGGACAAGTAAGCATAATATTTTTTTTCCCCGAATTTTTAAAACAATAATTTGCAAACGTCCAGCAAATCAAGCTCCACACAGTATCAGAAGAAAAGTGGAAAAAGAACCACCTGGCGGTCTACCAAAGCTAAAAAGCATCTAAACACAGTATTGTTTTCATGAGCCAGACCACCTAGATGTACCAATGGCATCCCTAACAACCGGCCCGGCCGGTTGCTAGGGGCGCAATGGCGGAGTCCATAGTAACTGTGCCACAGCCGGGACTTCTCTCCGCCAGCACTGCTGATTGTATTAAATACGTACTGACCAGGGCCGGACTGGGACTAAAAATCAGCCCTGGCATTTCCGAGCACACAGGCCCACTCACCGTGCGGTGATGAATTATGAGAGGATGTTGTGAGTGCAGCACGGCTACATGTATCATCACGGCCATGACTGGAATTACAGATAATAACACAGTAAATGGGGTCAGAAGCTTCTGTCTCTGTACTATGTAGCTGAGCTGCAGTTACAGGTCATCACCACTACACAGTGTACAGAGACAGACTGCTTCCGGCCCGGTCACTGTGCTCAGTTTAACACCACCACCACATACTGACTAATACCACCACACACTGACTAATACCACCACATACTGATTAATACCACCGCATACTGACTAATGCAACCGCATACTGACTAATACAACCACATACTAACTAATACCACCGCATACTGACTAATACCACTGCATACTGACTAATACCACCGCATACTGACTAATACCACTGCATACTGACTAATACCACCGCATACTGACTAATGTCACCGCATACTAACTAATACCACCACATACTAACTAATATCACAGCATACTGACTGACACCTCCACATACTAATACCACCACACACTGACTAATACCACCGCATACTGACTAATCCCACCGCATACTGACTAATGTCACCGCAGACAGACATATTAGGCTCCTCACTCTGACACCATCCTCATCTCTATACTAACTGCACATCTGTACTGTCCCCTTTACACCCTCATTTAGTGGGTAGGCTGACTTTATGTGACCCCCTTATTGTATATGCATCCCTCTATGTAGCCCCCTTATAGATGGCCCCCTCTCTTATCCCCCCTCTCTTATAGATGGCCCCCTCTGTTATAGATGCCCCCTCTCTCTTTTCCCCCCTCCTTTATAGATGGCCCCCTCTCTCTTCTCCCCCCTCCTTTATAGATGGCCCCCTCTCTCTTCTCCCCCCTCCTTTATAGATGGCCCCCTCTCTCTTCTCCCCCTCCCTTATAGATGCCCCCCTCTGTTATAGATGCCCCCCTCTCTCTTCTCCCCCCTCCTTTATAGATGGCCCCCTCTCTCTTCTCCCCCCTCCTTTATAGATGGCCCCCTCTCTCTTGTCCCCCCTCCTTTATAGATGGCCCCCTCTCTCTTCTCCCCCCTCCTTTATAGATGGCCCCCTCTCTCTTCTCCCCCCTACTTTATAGATGGCCCCCTCTCTCTTGTCCCCCCTCCTTTATAGATGGCCCCCCTCTCTCTTCTCCCCCCTACTTTATAGACGGCCCCCTCTCTCTTCTCCCCCCTCCTTTATAGATGGCCCCCTCTCTCTTCTCCCCCTCCCTTATAGATGCCCCCCTCTGTTATAGATGCCCCCCTCTCTCTTCTCCATCCTCCTTTATAGATGGCCCCCTCTCTCTTCTCCCCCCTCCTTTATAGATGGCCCCCTCTCTCTTCTCCCCCTCCCTTATAGATGCCCCCCTCTGTTATAGATGCCCCCCTCTCTCTTCTCCCCCCTCCTTTATAGATGGTCCCCTCTCTCTTCTCCCCCCTCCTTTATAGATGGCCCCCTCTCTCTTCTCCCCCCTCCTTTATAGATGGCCCCCTCTCTCTTCTCCCCCCTCCTTTATAGATGGCCCCCTCTCTCTTCTCCCCCTCCCTTATAGATGCCCCCCTCTGTTATAGATGCCCCCCTCTCTCTTCTCCCCCCTCCTTTATAGATGGCCCCCTCTCTCTTCTCCCCCCTCCTTTATAGATGGCCCCCTCTCTCTTCTCCCCCCTCCTTTATAGATGGCCCCCTCTCTCTTCTCCCCCCTCCTTTATAGATGGCCCCCTCTCTCTTCTCCCCCCTACTTTATAGATGGCCCCCTCTCTCTTGTCCCCCCTCCTTTATAGATGGCCCCCCTCTCTCTTCTCCCCCCTACTTTATAGACGGCCCCCTCTCTCTTCTCCCCCCTCCTTTATAGATGGCCCCCTCTCTCTTCTCCCCCTCCCTTATAGATGCCCCCCTCTGTTATAGATGCCCCCCTCTCTCTTCTCCATCCTCCTTTATAGATGGCCCCCTCTCTCTTCTCCCCCCTCCTTTATAGATGGCCCCCTCTCTCTTCTCCCCCTCCCTTATAGATGCCCCCCTCTGTTATAGATGCCCCCCTCTCTCTTCTCCCCCCTCCTTTATAGATGGTCCCCTCTCTCTTCTCCCCCCTCCTTTATAGATGGCCCCCTCTCTCTTCTCCCCCCTCCTTTATAGATGGCCCCCCTCTCTCTTCTCCCCTCTACTTTATAGATGGCCCCCTCTCTCTTCTCCCCCCTCCTTTATAGACGGCCCCCTCTCTCTTCTCCCCCCTCCTTTATAGATGGCCCCCTCTCTCTTCTCCCCCTCCCTTATAGATGCCCCCCTCTGTTATAGATGCCCCCCTCTCTCTTCTCCACCCTCCTTTATAGATGGCCCACTCTCTCTTCTCCCCCCTCCTTTATAGATGGCCCCCTCTCTCTTCTCCCCCTCCCTTATAGATGCCCCCCTCTGTTATAGATGCCCCCCTCTCTCTTCTCCCCCCTCCTTTATAGATGGCCCCCTCTCTCTTCTCCCCCCTCCTTTATAGATGGCCCCCTCTCTCTTCTCCCCCCTCCTTTATAGATGGCCCCCCTCTCTCTTCTCCCCTCTACTTTATAGATGGCCCCCTCTCTCTTCTCCCCCCTCCTTTATAGATGGCACCCTCTCTCTTCTCCCCCTCCCTTATAGATGCACCCCTCTGTTATAGATGCCCCCCTCTCTCTTCTCCCCCCTCCTTTATAGATGGCCCCCTCTCTCTTCTCCCCCCTCCTTTATAGATGGCCCCCTCTCTCTTCTCCCCCTCCCTTATAGATGCCCCCCTCTCTTATAGATGCCCCCCTCTCTCTTCTCCCCCCTCCTTTATAGATGGCCCCCTCTCTCTTCTCCCCCCTCCTTTATAGATGGCCCCCTCTCTCTTCTCCCCCCTCCTTTATAGATGGCCCCCTCTCTCGTCTCCCCCCTCCTTTATAGATGGCCCCCTCTCTCTTCTCCCCCCTCCTTTATAGATGGCCCCCTCTCTCTTCTCCCCCCTCCTTTATAGATGGCCCCCTCTCTCTTCTCCCCCCTCCTTTATAGATGGCCCCCTCTCTCTTCTCCCCCCTACTTTATAGATGGCCCCCTCTCTCTTCTCCCCCCTCCTTTATAGATGGCCCCCCCTCTCTCTTCTCCCCCCTACTTTATAGTTGGCCCCCTCTCTCTTCTCCCCCCTCCTTTATAGATGGCCCCCTCTCTCTTCTCCCCCTCCCTTATAGATGCCCCCCTCTGTTATAGATGCCCCCCTCTCTCTTCTCCCCCCTCCTTTATAGATGGCCCCCTCTCTCTTCTCCCCCCTCCTTTATAGATGGCCCCCTCTCTCTTCTCCCCCCTCTGTTATAGATGCCTCCCTCTCTCTTCTCCCCCCTCCTTTATAGATGGCCCCCTCTCTCTTCTCCCCCCTCCTTTATAGATGGCCCCCTCTCTCTTCTCCCCCCTCCTTTATAGATGGCCCCCTCTCTCTTCTCCCCCCTCCTTTATAGATGGCCCCCCTCTCTCTTCTCCCCCCTACTTTATAGATGGCCCCCTCTCTCTTTTCCCCCCTCCTTTATAGATGGCCCCCTCTCTTCTCCCCCCTCCTTTATAGATGGCCCCCTTCTCTCTTCTCCCCCCTACTTTATAGATGGCCCCCTCTCTCTTCTCCCCCCTCCTTTATAGATGACCCCCTCTCTTCTCCCCCCTCCTTTATAGATGGCCCCCCTCTCTCTTCTCCCCCCTCATTTATAGATGGCCCCCCTCTCTCTTCTCCCCCCTCCTTTATAGATGGCCCCCCTCTCTCTTCTCCCCCCTCCTTTATAGATGGTCCCCGGTCTCTGCAGCCCGCTCCTGTTACCTCCTATCACCACAGCCTGCTCGGTCCGCCTCCTGTCACCGTAGCCCGCCTCGGTCACCGCAGCCCGCTCGGTCTGCATCCTGTCACCGGAGCCCGCCTCTGCCCGCTCCGGTCACCGCAGCCCGCTCGGCCCGCCTCCTGTCACCGGATCACAGCCTCTGCCCGCTACAGTCACCGCAGCCCGCTCGGCCCGCCCCTGACGTGCGCCGCTAATCCAATCAACGTAGAGCAGCGTGGGGCCGCTGCGGTGCACGTAACACGCGTTCCACGGCCGGCCGCAGCGGCCCCACGTTGATTGGATTAGCGGCGCACGTCAGGGGCGGGCTGAGCGGGCTGCAGTGACCGGAGGGGGCAGAGGCTGTGATCCGGTGACAGGAGGCGGACCGAGCGGACTGCGGTGACCGGAGCGGGCAGAAGCGGACGGGGAAGAGAAACGGGCCGCGGCGGTGATTTTTTTTTTTTGATGCAGCCCGGGCGGCCCACGGACTGGTAATCTGGCCAGCCCAGCGGGCATTTGCCTGGCTTGCCAGATTACCAGTCCGGGCCTGGTACTGACTGGCGGCCGGCACTGCCAGTCAGCTCCACTGTGTGTACTGGGGGCTGGAGTTTCATTCCCAATAACGTAGTGTGGCTGGGACTTCGGCCTCCATAAAACTACTAATTTACCTTCACCATGCTCCCTTGCCTGCGATAGAGCCTCAGTACCTTAGTGTACCTTGACCTAGCGATTTTCCTGATTGAATTACTGGTTTCCTGATTCTGTTTTTTGGCTTCCCGACTTCGCCTTTGTTTTCTGATTTGGCACTACGACTACCGACCAATACCCACACGGCTTGCTGACTAGGTTTATTTGTGTTTGTTTAGTTCGTGTTTCCATGTTTTCACCTGTGCAGGTTTGGGACTGTCGACCAGTTATCGGCTGCCACTAAGGGCAGTTGTGGTATGTAGGCAGGGACATCTGGGCAGATGCCAGCACAGGGCTTCACCTGTCTTGTGTCTTCCTGTCTCTAACCTGACAATTGTCATGATAAAATACTTTGATTAATGTCATCTTAATCTTATGTGGTCAAAAAAACTATGGAAAAATATTGAGGGAGAATAGAAGATATTCACATAAAATTGTAAAAGCACAAAACGGGATGCAGTTATATCAGCAATACTTTGCCAATGGATAATACCCAGACTGACACCAACTCAGCAGAGTGACACCTTTACCAGATAAGCAGATGATAACACAGCTTCACTTGAACAATGTTCTTACATAGGCAGCTACCAGGAGACAAGGCCGTCATGGATGAGTTGTCAAAAAAAAAAAAAAAGCAAGACTCATAGAACAATATTGAAATGTCATGTAATGTCACTTCTGTATAATAAACCCTCTGACTATTTACTGCTGTTGTGTCATTTTTCTATCGTTATTAATTTTCTTAAAAATTGCTATTGAGAAACCCTTCAGCATTATTAATAGACGTCTGTGGGAATGAGTAGCTGTTCAGGTCAGACGCTGATATTGTGCAAGAAGGTCAGGCTCACTATGGAAATTCTCAATGATATTAAAGGGGTGCTCCAGGCAAAACAGACTTCCACAAACTGATTATCTATTATTCAACGTTGATGGCGTGGGTGACAGGTGTCATTACCCTGCTGGTCAGTGAATGAGCTCACTATTCCATTTTGCCCAGAAAACCCCTTTAAGATCAAGATTCAGTGCAGACTCCTACATCTTCTCCACACTAGGAATCACCAGATTTAGCCCTACACTTGCTAGGCTGGGTTCAAATTATAAGAGGTTAGGTGGTAATGCACAGCAATCTTGCAATACTTTACTATTGCTTATCATACAGTGGCAGGGACTGCTGTCAAATTGATGGGAGTCCAAGCTCCTTTACTCAGATTCTGTGCCACAGAAACCACATACTGTGCAGGGGGCATCTGTTGTATATCACACTGCTTAGTGAACACTTGGTGATCTGATGTGGGGAGTGCCAGGCCCAGCAAATGTAAGGTGTAAATGAGGAGTACAGGGACGAAACGTAACACACACCCCTCAGGCCCACACTACCTCATCTACCCCCACCCCCAAGTGTATTAAAAATCATATGTAAGCAAGGTATATGTGCAGAAAACCTGCAGCTTATAAGGATAAGTGCACACACAATCCAGCCATACATCACCCTGTACCAGCAGTACCTTCCATTCTTCGTGAGGACAAGACAGAATACGTTTTAAAGTTTCCATTTCCACAAGTGTGTAAGTTTTTATTTATTTTCATTGCTTTTCCAAGAATAAAAGCCCCTGAAATATACAAGAGTCAATGGATTGTTACTACTACTGGTGATCTTATTCATGGTCATACAACTATTACACCATGTGCTCCATATAAAGGGGTAGTGATCCCTTGCAGTGTTTGCAGTCCTGATTTTCCTGCATTCTATGTCTGTGTCCGGCTGTCATGTGCAGGTCATGGGTTAATGAAGTCAGTGGTGTGTAGCAGATAGTATCATTTATGGCCACTCCTTAAAACATGCCACCCTTCAGAGACTCTACAGATCTGCCGCCTGAGCAATAAGCTCATTTCACTTCATGGGATAGATGACCCTGAGTGAGTATACACTACTTACTGTGGAACGGCAGGGACTTTTTTTGGTTGACAGGAGTCCCTGCTCCTTTATGAAGTTTATGTGACATAAACATGTGATAATGGCTCACCAGCACTGCTGTCTAGAGAGCAGTGGAAAGGGTGTCTAGTAAGATTAGAGGAATAGGGCACACGCAGGACTGATTGGTCTGAATTTCCATTAGTCTGCTCTCCATCTTAGCTGCATATAACATTACAACAGTAAATCATCTGCTCTAAATGGAGTAGTTCATAGGCCATAATACTCTCTGTTTGTATACATTGACTAGATGCCAAATTATTTCCATGAGACAGGAATTCTACCCACTTTCTTTCATTAGGTCATGTACTTCCTGGGCAGAATAATTAAGCAAACGCTGAACTAGAGATCGGACTTTGCAGCTCAGTCAGCTGCTTTCGTTTGACTGATATAGGGGCTAGTGTTCCTCATGTGCATTGCTTTAGGCATGCACACCCATCAGGGACCTTTTTTGTTGCAGTACCGCCCCTTCTTGAGACTGTACAAGCTTATACCTGAGGCAAGATGCTTAACTTGCCTCATGACAGGTACTGTATAGCCCTTTGATATTTAATAGAAAACTGTTTACTAGGCAGCATCAGAGGTGCAAACAATGTCAGAAAAAGTTTTCTTGACTGTCAGCATTTAGAAAATTGAAGCCTGTAGAGAGTTAAAAATCAGTATCTTGCGAGTGTCAAGGAAAAAAATCATATAAGAGTGAGTTTTAATATGTTTGAATTAAAAAGAAAAAAATCTGAGCCAGAGGCCTCTGGAAACCCAAGCAAGATTGAAAAAGCTGGATATGTGTTAGATGTTGCTTTAAAGAGTTGGTTGAAAGGATTTGCAGAGTGAAATTTGCCATGCAGAGAACCCCAGTGGGACGGTAGCGGAAAAAAAAACACAGGCTTTTCTTCCCTGTAACAGTAAGGTCAGTGGATTCAAGAGAAGAGAGGTATCTCATTCAAAGGTTTGAAGAGATGCAGCTAATGAAGGAGGGAATGAGAGAGAGGACACAATGAACGGGACACCATAAGATATATAAATAAAGACTTTAAAAACAATGGGACGCGTAGGCAGCAGGCACGAGTAGGACCGGGAGCAAGACGGAATGCAGCAAGGAGGAATAATTGGCAGCAAACAGCAAAAAAAAAAAAATAGTAAAAGGGAGAAAAATAAAACTTTTTTGAAAAAAAGTCACTACAACTTGTTTTTGCTTCCTGCATCAGAAAACCTTTTCTTTGACGTTATTTTCCCCGTCACGAAACTAATGATTTATTGTTTCTTCCTGCAGTTTTTCTGCATTAGTTGCAATTAGCTAAGTCATATATAGGGAAAACACTCAATGCTTTTTAATGTTTGAAGCACGAAGGAAAAGGTCATAGCAGGCATATAATTCTTCGAGGGAATTTCATAGACACAGAAGTTGTAGAGTGCACAGTGCTAAGAGAGTGCAGGGAGTTACTTGTATCATATACTGTTTCTTCATTAAAAAAAAGTCTAATAAACCTAGTAATTGGGCCCCAGGACGAACACCTACAACAGAGTATGCTCTATATAAGAACAGTATACAGAACAGTATTCTTCTTGTTTTACAACTGATATTTTTTTAATATCTGGGTGTTTGCTACCTCAGTCACTGCTCTTCATAAAAATCATTGGTGTGCCCACTAGGAATAAGCAAAGAAAATTTTTGCAAGCTTTAAAAAAAAAAAAAAAAAAAAAAAATTGGTTTGCTCACCTATCCGCACTTCTCCGGTTTTCACTTCCAGTGTCTTCAGCCGCCTCCACCCTACTCAGACAATCACAGACAGAGAAGGGACAGCATCACAGGCAGTGATTGGCTAAGTGGGCTGTCACTGTTGTGTCTCGAGAAGGACAGCGGCTCAGCCAATTATTGGCCATGGTGCTGTCCCTCAGTTTGTGATTGGCTGAGCGGGCTGGAGGTGCCTGAAGACCCCAAAGACCCAAAGGAGGACACCGGGGGATTGCCGTCAGGTAAATATAGATGAGGGAACTTTGTGAACTTCACTTTAACAGCCAAACAGAGCAAATTTTTCAAAGATTCACTCATCTCTAGTTCCAACCCATCAGTAATTTCAGAAATAGATACCCATGAGTGTAAACCCTTAAAGGGGTAAAGACTAGCAGGGAAATCAATATACTTACCTGGCTCCCTCCCGCTCCTAATTTCCCAAATGCCTGGCTCCAGCAGTGGTCCTCTTCTTTACTAGTTCTGATTATGTTCCAGTTATCTGTACGTGGACAATATTTAATTATTGTACCTGTCCAAATATTTCTGGGCCCAACTTTATGCTTAAAATAGGTATCTCAAGATTAAAATGTATCCAATATATAAAGGGGGGGGGGGATATCCAGCTGATCCATTGTCGTCTGACTACTAAGACCCCCATCTACTGTATCTCAAAAATTAAGGACCCTTGTCCCATGGATACATACTGTACTTGCCCATGTTACTGTATTTGGGACTTCCAAACATTGCCTGTTCGGATTTGGCAGTCCTATACGTCCTTTAGAATGTGACTGGAACTACCACTTCATTCATTAGGAGACAATTGGATTTCAATTTCTGGGGGTCCTAGAAGTTAGGCCCCACAATCATGTCTTGGGATAACCCCTTTTTTTTTTAATTATTGTTTTTTTTATCCTCATCGATAGATATTTCTGAAGAACTTTTCCTACAATTATTACTCTAGGATGTGAGATGTAAACCTTGGTTTTAAGCCTACATTAGGATCCAGCCCAGCTTTACTGTTGACAGCCCATGGATTTCCTGATAAATGAAACTCTATTTTATTGGCGTTTCCTTTGGGGACATCATTGTAATGTGGCTCAGGATCAATTCCTCAATCAGCAGCATGAAATCCTGCAGCACAATTCTGCGCCTCTTCCTTCATCGTATTGGCGATATAGCCGAGATTTTGTGAAGCAACAAGGTTTAGTTTGAAGTCATAGAAGCAAAGGTTATCACATACATGTGATCTCATGTTTTTGACCTGACAAAACCTTTTCACTCACCACTAACACCAGTAACATTTTTGCAGTTTATCTACTAAAAGTCTCAAGTGCATTGAAAAGGAGCGGGGAACTTGTTGGACCTGCTTATGACTGAATGCTGAATGGCTGAGCGGGCCTGCCAAGTCATGTCCCAAGTCCCATCTAAAGACCAGGAAGTGTCCAGAAAATAGGGAATGGGCGGAGAACAGTGCTGGAGTCAGGGAGGTAAGTGGATATAATAGGCATTCTGAAGAAATGGGTTGCAGATAGAGTTCTCCTTTAAATCTGCATATTCTTTCCAGAGAAACTGCTGATATGCCGCAGTAGCTGTGTCCCGCAGTAGTACATAGCCATTAGTTTCACCCCTCTCTTCCCCT
Source organism: Dendropsophus ebraccatus (assembly GCF_027789765.1). Lineage (NCBI taxonomy): Eukaryota > Metazoa > Chordata > Amphibia > Anura > Hylidae > Dendropsophus > Dendropsophus ebraccatus. Next base: position 156,027,459 of record NC_091457.1, on the reverse strand, counting down.
GCAATGTTTGTAAAATCACTAAGTGCTCTTATGCAAATTACTTGCTTAAGAGCATTTAGGGCGTTGCTCGGGGCCGGAGAGCATCACCGCCCCCTCCTGCCCTGCCCCCTCCTGCCCTGCCCACTATGCATATTCCTAACTGCATAGTGGGCTCTATTCTCTGGGAAGAACCTGCTGATAGCGACGCTTTAAAGCGTGTCATTTTGAAAATTTCACCCCTTTACAGAGAGTTGGGCCCAGCGTCTGAGTTATGTGCCAGGCAGCTATTAGGTAATGGGAAGGTTTCAAAGGGTTAAGGGAGGTTTTTGAACCTTGATTGGCTTGATGTTTTAATGAACTGATTAATGTCATTCCATCCATAACAACTAGAGAAGAGTAAAGCAAATCTGGTGAATCCAGAGGAGCTGGGAATTGCGCTTTCCATTCACTTCATTGTGCAAAGCGGACCCAGCGTGATTTGCTCCAAAACATGGTGGCTGCACATGTTAACTTACAGTACTGCCTTGTCGCTGTCCAATCACCTGCAAGCCCCACTGTGATGTCAGCACCTACCCCTCTCCTTGTATATAGTATGAGCCACTTCCTAGGGGCAGGCATTCGGCTGTGTGTGCAGAGGAGAGAAGAATCGCAGAAGGAAGGATGTTTGGGCAAGGCAGGGATATAAATTGAGAAACACAGGGAGAGAGAGCCGAGGACAGGAGAGTCCATTCTGGGTGGGTGTCTATAGGTGCTGTGAGTCAAGTTATCCCAGTGTGTGGGAGAAGTGGTCAGTGTCCACTGGATTGGCTGTGGGTGCTGTGGGTGAAGTTAACCCATTGGTATCCTAGTGTGATTGCTGTAAAGCCAGTGTGCAATTCAACCAGTCTGTGGGTGCTATGGGTTAAGTTAACAAATTGATATCCTAGTGTGTGGGTGCTGTAAAACCAGTGTCAACTTCAACCAGTCTGATTTGACTGGTGCACCAATGTCCATTGCTGTCCTGGGAGAAAGTGTCATTTTACTTCACTCATTTACCAATATCCACTGAGAAAATTGATTTTACACTGCTGGTCCACCAACGTCCACTGCTTTTTAGGGTAAAAGTTGAATGATTGACTGGCTATTTGACTTTTTCTAAAAATAGCCATTTTTTGATATTGTTAACACATCGGTTGAACAAAACATTGCTCTGTAATAAATCCACTACTGTATCTACAATAGTTTGGCTGTTTTAATCAGATTAGTTTGCGTACGGTTTGTGAATATTCGCAAATCTGACCCAATATTCACAAAACAAATTTACGTGAAACAAATTTTTGACTGCTTTGCTCATCTCAAATAACAACCTAAATACGATCACCCCCAGCATTGTTGGCTACAGTGATGGTTGATGAGTGATAGTTGATTGTAGCATTGCAGGAACATAGGCAGGGAAAATGGTGTATACATTTGGTATTGTTTTTACGGACCCAGATAACCTCACCCCCCACCCACCCCAGCAATTATACAATGCATTATAGTTCCATTGCGAAATACAAATCAACCTGTATAAAGTAATTTCCTCTTATGGCTACGCTGACAATAAAAAGTACAAAGTCATACTCTTGAAATTTGACGATGAAAAACGATAACCATGCTTGGTCATTAAGACCGAAAATATTCTGGTCATTAGGGGTTAAAGTCCTCCGCAAAATGCTGTGTAATATGACCTAGAGCGGACATTAATCTTTGTCTGGGTAATCTATTGCACAATGTGTTTTTGTCCCAAAGGAAGACACAAACAATTACTCTTTATATTGCTTCTTGGCGTCTATATTCTCTTGTACAGGACATCCGATATAGAGACACACGGACAGGTAAAGGACTAGTAATATGCTTCTTCAGGCTGAACATACAGTATACCCATCCTCTAAGACATATCTGAACTATATACTAGTATTAGAATAATTGCCATATCGATATTTAGGAATGTTCAACTCATTCTGCCTTGGTGGAAGGGTACACATTTAATCTTCCTGTAACTTTGTAGCCCGCAGCTAAAGTGAGCAGTATATGGAATACCAAGAACATACTGTACGAATCCAGCACTCGTTGAAAACACAAAATTCCTTAGTTTATTTCTAGTTCCCCATCACTGTACGTACACAACCTCCAGTCCCTAGAAAACGCTGACGTGTTTTGGGTGTATTTTACTGATCACCCTTACTCATGGCTGGCTATCTATTAACTGATCACAGTATAAGGCTATGTTCACATTTGGTATGAGACCGGCCGTTCCGTGAACGGCTGGTCTCAGAAAAGGTCATACTGGCTGATACTGCTTGTACACTGCTTGTACACTGCTTGTGCACTGAGTTCTGATCAGTGCACACCCACATCAGATTTCCCCACAGCACACAATGGAGCATGCAGATGGAGTCGCTCACTCCACAGTATGCACTGACAGTGTTTTCTGCGGCCGCTTTTCCCGGCCGGACTGTATACTATGTGTATAAACTCCGTCTGAGATTCCCTCAGCCTGCAGCACTACGTAAGTAATGCAGAACTTACGTTGTGTGAACATTGCCTAAATAAACATGTACCAGTCGCATATCATGTTGAGTATTACACGGGGCAATCAGGGGGAGCAAGCAAGCGCCAACCTGTCAGGTCAGCACTCGTTCCCTGCTCACTGCAGGCGCTATTATGGGTAAGGGGGCCGCTGGGAGCTGCAGGGAGCTGCGGGGGGGGGGGGGGGGGCATTCCATAGGAGATAGAGGCGGTCTGCACGGACCAATGGCAGCAGATCATTGCTATTGTTGTCTTTCGTCTTTCAACATGTACAATGAGATAGAAGCTTGCAAATATATTTTTTATTAGTAAAAAAAAACCACATCCCTTTAATCCTTTTGCCTCTTACAATTAAACAATGTAAAATTTTTGAAAAGAACGCGCATTTTCCATTAAAACAACAGCAGTTCTTTTCATACTGTTGCTTTAAAACAATGGCCGTTGTTTAATTCTGTGTTAAAATAACAACGGACATTCTTTTAAAAAAAAATAGTAGATTGTGTGAACATAGCGTAAATATGTATCTGTTAAATGGAAAGCAAAAATGCAGTGTGAACTTAGCCTTAGACACCGACTGATTAAAAACTTTTGACATGACATATCAAAAGTTTTTTCTAATGACAACGCCAATTTAATACTAAATTAATAGTTTTTTCTTATTGTCTATTATACTAGACCTTTCCACTGAATAATCCCTATTGTATTGAGTAGCAATATGAAGCCAATATACATACCCGTAATGTTTCTATAGACGGTAGAGACAAAACATGGAGGCAAGTAAACAAACTCTGCAGGTGAGTGTCCTGAAACCTTCTATTGGGAACCAGTTGAAAGACCGTAAAAATTGAGAACCAACATATGTGCTCTGCCTGTTAAAGGGGTATTCCATCTATCACCCCAAGATATATAACTTGCTAAAGATGAGCGCAATTCAAGCATGCTCAAGTCCAATCATTTAGCATTTGAATACTGGTGGCTGAAGAAGTTGAATGCAGCCCTAGCGAGTCCACAAAAACATTGATACAGCCATAGGCCATAGGATGTATCCATGTTTTCCAGGAGTCCTTAGGGCTGCATCCAATTTCTTCATTCAAAAATCGAATGCCACCCTCTCGGGTTTGGACGAACCCAAGTATACTTGAGGTTTGCTCATGTCTAGAAGCAATGCATTCTGGGAATTATAGTACTGAGGAGCTGGTCAACAAGGAAGAAAAGGGATTATGTGACATTGGAAGAGACCCACCAAATAAATCAAATTTTGGTGGTTTAAGAACCAGATTATTTTCTTGAAGTCAGAGTACCTCTTCAATGGGATTTATCGTGAATATAACCATTCTCCATATGTCCATTTAAAAAAAAAAAAAAGATTTACCTGTAACATTGTATATTATTTCAGCCATTCCTGCTCCGCCTGCCTCTAAACCACCTGTGAGTATCAACTATTCGTAAAATTTACATATTTGCCGGCAGAATTAACTAATTTTATTGCCTCTTCCAACAATATCATTTCCATCGGGACTGTCAGAATAGTCCGTGACAACTGTCATATGGAAAAAGAAGCATCCCACAGGTACATAGGACTTATAGTTTGGGTGATAAGCAGCTAAAGTTAAACTTTATGGACTTTTTCTACCTAAGCAACTATGTAACGTCAGGCTGAATGTACAGTACATGTTAATGGGGTCATAGCTGTCAGATGAGCTGCTGCTCGGCTCTCGGCTGTCTCCCAGATTTTATTCGAAGCATATCTTAGAGACTAATATCATATACTATACATAGCTTTATAGGCTACTTATTTATTGCATAATTTTTTTTTTTATTAAGTATTCATCATTTGCAGGCAAACTATTGAGATCATTTATAGGTAGTAAAGGAGGTTGCACTGCTCAGTCGCCCACAATGTATATCATATCTCAGAGTAGGAGCCGCCTGGTCACTGAATAGTATCACCTTGCCGGGAGCAAACTATTCTATTGCCAAAGGCAAAAGTAGCATTATGTAAAATTATTCCAACTCCTTTTTTTTTAAACTTACATGTATGATAGCTTAACACAGGGCAATGGTTCTTTGCCAGAGATAGAACTTTTCACTAAATATTTGGCTACTATATATATTTTTTTTTTCCTTTAAGAGTTAGTGCCGGAGAACAATCGGAAATGTAATTGATGTGGAGGATTCTCCCCATCATTAACCTGATTGTGCCTTAAGGCAATGAATCAATGTTTAACATCTAATTCTGGCCATGGTTATACAGCGTCGGGTTAGGCACTCATGAATGTTAAGTCAATCTTATATTGTTTTTTTAAACCTTTGAAATTTTTGCTAAAAGACGTGCTCCTAAATGTTTCTTTTCAAGTGGGTCGAAAATGTTATGACTTCACTTTCCACCATTGGAAATAATGAAAGACGTAACAGTCACGACAAGTAGAAAGCATTTCTGTCTCTGAGTGACTGCTCTACCGCCAGCAGTAAAAGGACTAGGAATTTAATTTACTATGACTTTTTTTTTTTTTTTAAATCACATCTTATTTTCTTAAAAATATTTTGGCTCTTACTTGGAATGTTTCTTATCCTATGTATATAATGCCTCCCTTGTCTTTAAGTAGCAACCTTATTCTAAGCTATGCAAGTGACGTAGTTACACATTCATCACGTTCAGCCCCCAAAGTTGCAAAAATGCTTTTTTATTTTAATTTTATCACGCAAATAAAGTATATTTTTTCTTTCACATTATCTTTTACAGTAAAATAAAGACTGCCCTTGAAAAAAGTAAAAATTGGACCCACAAAGAACAAGCCCCCATTTTGCTTCATCAACGCAGCAAGTGAAAGAGTTATGGCTCTCGGAAGCAAACATTTACAATTGGTGGCATCCGTAACTCTTTCCACTGAGTCAAAGTTCATTTTCTCAGTTAGTTTTTTCTCCTCTCTAGAAGGGCAGGATTGGGGTGAGAGTTGCACTGTAAGCCACAAAGGGGGGATTTCCGCCTCTTGCTAAAATGCATCCAGCACAGGACACAGGCGTGGGAACTTAGTATAGACTGATGGTGTAGGGACTTAGGACCATATTACATGGCCCAATTATGTAAGCGAGCGCCGATCTGCTAGATTGGTGCTCACTTACTAAGCCCATACACAGCCCGATAATCATACCGTCCTTGCCTACTAAGTGTAAAATAATAAACTTACACAGCACTTCCTTTCACTGTAGCAGGAGGGGGGCTTTGGGTGTGGGTGGTAATAACTAGCAGAAGGTGGTGCTTGTTGCAGTGCCTGTTCCTCCTGCCTCTGTTGAAGGGGGGGGGGGGGCGGCGCTGGGGGTGGTAAGTGCAGGCGTCGGATGGAATCAATGGTAGTGCCCGCTCCTCCTGTCACTATCCAACTGCCTGGGGGGTGGAGGGTGTTGACGGGAGGTGCGGCCGGTAGAAGGCATTAGTGCTCCTCTTGTCACTGTCCAGGAAGGGGGAGGGGGAGTTTGACAGGGGTGCCCATACCACTGTACCATGGAGGCAGATCCCGAGGTATACTGAGTTTCTGCCTCCATGGTAGCTATGCCACTGGTTACAGGTAAGGTTCAGGTGGGAAAAAATTAACACAAGAACAAGGGGCCACAATCTGAGGTTATTGGGGGAAAATAAAAAATAACATGAGTAAATATTACTATACTGAAAAAGAAGTAAAAGCTTGAGGCCGACTTCCTGCAGATGTGCTTGGTAAATCTACTGTAAGTGAATGTAAAGCTGGATAAACATACTGTATATCTATCCTAAGATAATAAATATATAGGTTTCTTATTGGATTTTTTCTTAAGTGAGGTTTAAACTTTTATTTATTTATTTTTATCCTTTTTATATTCTCTTGCATTGATTAGGTAAACTGATGCTCAGAGACAGAAACTATTAGCAGAGTAACCACCGCAAGCACGGAGTCCTAGTAAAGGCTGACTGTGTCATTTAGGGGTTAAATGACCAACATCAGCATGACCATGAAGTTGGTCATAGCAGCAGGTGTACAGTATACTCTGGACAGTTGCGAAGAGGTTGAAAAAAAAGCACTCCAGTTTTGTTGACCATGTAATACTCATTTCAAATTTATGGAATTTCATTCCAGCAAATACATGCATTTCAATATTGAAAGTGGGTCATGTGATCACCAGCCTGACCCACAGAAAATTACAATGTTTCATTTAGGGTATAAACCCACACACCGTATACGCAGCAGATATGCAACAAATACGCAGCAGATTTGTTGGTACAGATTTGATGCTGTGTTCAGTTATTTAGATCTAATCTGCTGCGAGTTTGCTGCGTATCGCAGCAGTAAATACACTGCATATACGGCGTGTGGGTTTATACCCTTAAGGGAATAGTCTGTCCTTGCTCAGCTGACTTGTGGCAGGATCAGGGGCAGATAAAGACTTCAAAGGGCCCCTGTGCAAAAAATGCATAAACTATTTGTTTCTCCACCTTTCTGCCTTAACCCTTTAAGGACATGGCCCATTTTCGTTTTTATGTTTTCGGTTTTTCCTCCTTGTGCATAAAAGGTCATAGCACTTGCATTTTTCCACCTAGAAACCCACATGAGCCCTTATTTTTTGCGTCACTAATTGTACTTTGCAATTACAGGCTGAATTTTTGCATAAAGTACACTGCGAAACCAGAAAAAAATTCAAAGTGTGGTGAAATAAAAAAAAAACCTATTTCTTTTATTTGGGGGAAATGTGTTTTTACGCCATTCGCCCTGGGGTAAAACTGACTTGTTATGCATGTTCCTCAAGTTGTTACGATTAAAACGATATATAACATGTATAACTTATATTGTATCTGATGGCCTGTAAAAAATTCAAACCGTTGTTAACCAATATATGTTCCTTAAAATCGCTCCATTCCCAGGCTTATAGCGCTTTTATCCTTTGGTCTATGGGGCTGTGCGAGGTGTCATTTTTTGCGCCATGATGTGATCTTTCTATCGGTACCTTGATTGCCCATATATGTCTTTTTTATCGCTTTTTATTACATTTTTTCTGGATTTGATGCGACCAAAAATGTGCAATTTTGCACTTTGGGATTTTTTTGCGCTGACGCCGTTTATCGTACAAGATCAGGAATGTGATTAATTAATAGTTCGGGCGATTACGCACGCGGCGATACCAAACATGTTTATTTATTTATTTATTTGTTTACTTTTATTTAAAACCTGGGAAAAGGGGGGTGATTCAGACTTTTATTAGGGGAGGGGGCTTTTTACTATAAACAACACTTTATTTGTCCCCTAGGGGACTTCTAGTATATACACTTGGATCTCTCATTGAGATCTCTGCAGCATAGATATGCTGCAGAGATCCATGAGATCGGCACTCGTTTGCTTTCGGCTGCTGCAGCCGAAAACGAACGAGTGCCGAGCCGAGGACGGCGCCATCTTGGACGCGTCCCCGGCCGGCATCAGTAACGGAGATCGCTCCTCCGGGACAAGGTCCCAGAGGAGCGATCTCCCGCACTAGACACCAGGGAAACGTTGCCTCCGGTAATCGGAGGCAGCTGTCAACTTTGACAGCTGCCTCCGATTAGCTAATTAGCGGGCACGGCGATCCGACCGTGCCCGCGAATAGCAGCGGTCCCGGGCTACTCGCGGCACCCGGGATCGCGGCACTTTAAAGCGGGGCCGCCGCGCGGCCCCGCTTTGAAGTGCAAGTGAGGACATATGACGTACCGGTACGTCATATGTCCTTAAGAGGTTAAAGGCACACACATATGTACGTCCGGATATCCGGTACATGTGTCCTGTTTTTTTCGGGAGGGCCCTACAGTGCAGCACAGATGTCAGGCCCCACTAGAGGACTGTACTATAGTCTGTGCAGGCATCAATGTGGGACTGGGGTATCGGTGGTCAACCAATTAAACTGATTATGGGGAGCACCCAAATATAGAACCCGTCAGAAGCGACATGCTGACCTGGTCCTATCCTGTACTGATGTATCTGTGACAACTCGCGGAATAACAAAAACTACAACTCTCAGAATGCCTTACACTTACAAAGCACTCAGAGAATGCTGGGAGTTGTAGTTCCTGAGAAGACAACCCCTTGAGTTGTCTACTCATTTGTACTTCAAATCCCAGCATATCCTGAGGGCTGCAGGCTGCAGTAAATGCTGGGAGTTGTAGTGTTTGCAGCTGTTGTACTTGGAGGGTCCTAAGTGCATTATATACTGGATGCTGGATAAGAGAATATAGCTCAGAGTGTGGAAGTAACCCCAGAATAGCACTAATAGGGGATAGAACAAAGGGGCTTTTAATCACTGCGGGGCCACAGATGGGATACATGTACTGTATGTGGCTGTACAGGTGGGATACATGTACTGTATGTGGCTGCACAGGTGGGATACATGTACTGTATGTGGCTGCATAGGTGGGATACATGTACTGTATGTGGCTGCACAAGTGGGATACATGTACTGTATGTGGCTGCACAGGTGGGATACATGTACTGTATGTGGCTGCACAGGTGGGATACATGTACTGTATGTGGCTGCACAGGTGGGATACATGTACTGTACTTGGCTGTATAGGTGAGGGACATGTACTGTATGTGGCTGCACAGGTGGGTACATGTACTGTATGTGGCTGTAGAGGTGAGGGACATGTACTGTATGTGGCTGCACAGGTGGGTACATGTACTGTATGTGTCTGTACAGGTGAGGGACATGTACTGTATGTGGCTGCTTAGGGGGGAGATCAAAGAGAAAAACAACCATGCTACAGGTGGAAGGGGGGCACAGTTATTGGCAAAAAAAGCCATAAACTTACAATCAAACATCAGCATCAGAGGGTGGGGGGGCTCTGTGCTTTCTCTTACACAGTCCACCCTCTGTCTTACAACTTCCAGCAGCCTGACAGACACATTGACAATATTAACTCACTGTCAGAGCTGCTGATGCTCCTCTTTACAGTCCTGTCCCTGGCAGCCATAACTCTGCAGGATCCCTCCAGCCCCTGTCACCACATCCTGTCCCTGGCAGCCATAACTCTGCAGGATCCCTCCAGCCCCTGTCACCACATGCTCCTCTCCTCCTCATACAAAGTATGCCGGACAGTGGAGTACTGGAGGGGGCGGGGCTGTCAGCAGCAGTGTGCAGGGGGAAAGGAGGAAAGAGGAAAACCGGCCCCGGCCGGGCACAGCATCTACTGACTAGGTGGGCCCCACAGGAGCAGAGGGCCTGCACTTCCCGGGTGCTGATACCGCCTGAGGGACTCACTACAGACATGTGACATGCTGAGCTGACACTTTAGAGTCTGAGCCTGGTGGGCCCCTCTACTGGCCTGGGCCCCTGTGCAGCTGAACAGGCTGCACAAGTGATTAGGGTGGGATGACAGCAGATATGCCCTGGCAGCTCACAGACCCCTGCCCTTCCCTTCTTGCTCTGTGTGCTGTTATCTAGGGATCAGAATTGATAGTAGTTACATACTTCCTCCGAGGCTGTGTTCACTTATTTTGGATTTGGAATTTTTTCTGTACATTTGCTGTGAATTTTCATAAAATTTTCGAACTGCTGCCCGATTCCCGCGATCTGCGCCAATTTTTAAATCTGCGCACGTATTTGTCCCACTTGGCAGCAGTCAGCAGCCTGATCTACAGTGTTGAGTCACTACATCCTCTCTCTTTGCATAGCCATGGGCTTTATTAGGAAATCATTTCAGTGGGGAAATATGAATCAGTATGGTTGGAACCAATCAGCTAAAGCAGGTAAGCACAAGGCATACGTTTAGAATGTAAATGAATTTATTTGATGGATTGCCTTATTCCAAGGGAATAAACAAGGAGTTTTTGGTAACTAGATTCTATACAGTAGTTTAATTATTTTATTACATGTTTATTTACCCTTTCCCCCTTTTTTCCTAGTTAGTCTCAGCTATTTTTTAATTTATTCATTATTCTTTCACACCTCATCAAACCTTTTTATCACCGTGTTTGTTTGGTGTTCAACACTTTTACTGCACAGTTTTCTCTTCCTTACTACGCATATATTTTCACCTCTTTTACATGTCAGTGCACATATTGTAACACATTCATTCACATGACGAAACACATTTACCTGTATGTATTATTATCAATTATTAAAGGGGAATTTTTTGTTTGTTTCTTTTCCCCCAAATGATCTGATGTCAGAAAGTGATATAGATTTGAAAATTATTTCCATTTGAAAATCGAAAGTCTTCCAGTATCAGCTGCTGTATGTCTTGCAGGAAGTGGAGTTTTCTTTTCAGTCTGACACAATGCTCTCTCAATGCTTTTTCGGATTTCATAGTTTAAAGCATCTATATGATACGGGGGTAGTGTATTTGGTTGAATTTAGCGCTCTAACATTATTATCTTTTCGATATCTCAAAGTCATTTTATTTTATTTTTTTTAGACTTCAAAATTCACCATTACAGGGTCTATGCCGGAAATTCACCATTACAGGGTCTATGCCGGAAACTCACCATTACAGGGTCTATGCCGGAAACTCACCATTACAGGGTCTATGCAGGAAACTCACCATTACAGGGTCTATGCCGGAAACTCACCATTACAGGGTCTATGCAGGAAACTCACCATTACAGGGTCTATGCAGGAAACTCACCATTACAGGGTCTATGCAGGAAACTCACCATTACAGGGTCTATGCAGGAAACTCACCATTACAGGGTCTATGCCGGAAACTCACCATTACAGGGTCTATGCAGGAAAAAGGTCACAAATCCAGTGAAGGAGCAGCAGTAGTCATTGGAGGCCAGTGGAGGATAAGAGGGATGTGATATACACACTTTCAATCAGAAGGGTCCAAGTATGGAAACTGGGTATATATATATATATATATATATATATATATATATATATATATATAGCACTTTTTTAAAAATACAATGCTATAAACCTGAACCAGATATTTTAGTCTCTCAGGATAAGACGGATGTGATATACACACTTTCAATCAGAAGGGTCCAAGTATAGAAATTGTGTATATAGCACTTTTTTTTTTAAGATGCTATACATCTGAACCAGGTATTTTTGTCTCTCAGGATAAGACAGAAATCAGAAATATAGGACTTGTATATCTGTACAGCACGTTATGGTTCCGTGCACCCTTTGCTCTCCTATGCCTAATCTATCTATCTTTCGCCCTCTCTATATTTCTCTCTCAATCACTAGATGTTTCTCCTCTCCCTTTTCCTAACCTTTCCTTTCCTTTCCCATAATATCTTCTGAGTAGTCTGTAGTACACAACAGCAGCTTGCTTCCTCTCTCTCTCTCTCTCCCTCTACACACTGCATGGTGCGGTCATGTGACCACTCCATTTAAAGCAATACCGACGTCACACAGGGGGTGGGCTAGTACAAGATCCCTGCTGATTAGATATGTTCCAGGCATCATGGGAAAGCGCTTTTCCCACCCGGACGCCTCCTGCTTTCTAGAATGGCGGCTGCCATTTTAGAAAGCAAGAAAAAAAAATCGGAGCGGATTTCCAATCGGACCAGTTCGCTCATCTCTACTCTCTACTGCCACCTCTGTCCATATCAGGAACTGAGCAGGAGAGGTTTTCTATGGGGATTTGCTGCTGCTCTGGACAGTTCCTGACATAGACAGTGGTAGCAGCAGAGAACACTGTGTCAGACTGGAAAGACTACACCACTTCTTGCAGGATATACAGCAGCTGATAAGTACTGGAAGTACTGCACTTGAATTGAGATTTAGATGTACATAACTTTCTGAACTTCTTTTTCTCTGGAGTACCTCTTATTTTTTTTTCTTGCCCCGTCACTATTTGGTACATTAATATATAAACAGAATGTGTTACTCAGGTTTATTGGACCTCTATCATATTAATAGTGCTGCATTAGAAGGATGTCTATATTAGGTTGTATCCGCGAAACCTATTCAAATAGCCTCAATGGGGAGGGGTGTATCAATGACATGATCACATGCTGTATCCGCAGCTCTATTCAAATTAAAGGAGCCAGGGGCAGATGTGGAGATGGCTGGGGGAGGGGGGTACGGAGGTTGGAGCGCCCACAATCTCTTACTTGTTCCCTATCCTGTGGTAGTTTTATCTTGGAATACCCCTTTAAGTAATGAATAATTTAATCTGAAAATATTGCACTGATCACTGAAAGGTTTGCTTTGTATCATTCGGCTCTGATATAAATTTAAAGTGAACCTGTCGTTATAACTTTTAAGATCTGAACCAAAAGTAGATGTGATATAAAGCAAGTTTGCAACTTACATTCATTATTTATTTGTTTATTTTTCGTTATCATGGAGAACACTGCACTTCCTGTTTTCTGACTTTTTTTTTTTTTTTCAAAGAGTCAGTAAACAGGAAGTGCTGTGTATCCCAGGTCATCTGTGCGCTCACAGAGAGAAGGCAGTCATGTGATTGAGCCGTGACTTTCTGTACTGTCCGGAATTCCTTTTTTAGTCTCTTCTTTTCAACCAGAAAAAAAGAGAAAATCTGGACCTGGATTTCTGGTAAGTTCAGCTTTGTTTTACAGCATGATAACAAACAATAAGAAAATGAATGTATATATATATATATATATATATATATATATATAGACTTAAACTTACTTTATATCACATCTACTATTGATTTAGATTTTGAAAGCTATAACGACAGGTACACTTTAACTCCTTAAGGATCCATGGGGTACTGCTACGTCATGGGAGCCTGTTACTTAAGGACCCATCATGTGCCTGTACGCCAGTGTATGCGGTGGCACTATGCAGTGTGATGCAGGGGTTCCGATCATTCTATCTGACTGACGGAGGTCTCTTACCTTTCTCCCGGCAGTCAGATCAGCGATCCATGGCAGGCTCTATGTATTGATCACAGATAACACTGATTAATGCTATGGCATAGCAGTGATCAGTGTTAAAAATGTTGTAATGTAAAAATGTTAAAGTCTCCTAAGGGGACATAAAAAGTGTAAAAAAAAAAATAAAGAACAAAGTTTTAATAAACACACCATAGCCCTTCCCCCAATAAAAATTTCAATTACCCCCCTTTCCCATTTTATAAATAAAACCCATAAAAATAAATAAATAAGTACACATATTATATACCCTAGCGTACATAGTCGTCCAATCTATTAAAATAAACCAATAATGTTCCCGCACGGTGAACTGTGTAAACAAAAAGTGGTGAGAAAATGCCAGGATTGATTATTTTTATTATATATATATATCAATACGTCTGATCTACACAAGTAAGGTACTAATAAGAATTAGAGATCAATGTTCAAAAAATTACACCCAATACAACCCCATAAGTGAAAAAATAAAAGCGATTTAAGAGTGATAGTGATGAGCGAATAGTGAAATATTCGAATATTCGATATTTGTACGAATATCTCCCAGATATTCGAACGTTCGATCGAATATTCGATCCCATTAAAGTCTATGGGAACAAATATTCAATTATTGAAAAAGGTCTATTCGACCACTTGGAGGTTCACAAAGTCCACCATGACACCTCAGGAAAAGGGAAGGGGGATTTGAACGCTTATCGAATTTTTATCGAATATTCAGGGTACTATTCGATAATATTCGATACTATTGAATACCTTACTATTTGATCGAATATGTATTCGATCTAACAGTATTCGCTCATCACTTAAGAGTGACAATAGGGTCATTGTAACCACACCTATTTGCAAAAAAAAAAAGTTTAAGTTAAAGGGGTAGTGCAGCGGTAAAGAATTATTCACAGAATAACACACATTATAAAGTTATACAACTTTGTAATGTATGTTATGTCTGTGAATAGCCCCCTTCCCGTGTCCCACCACCCCCACCCGTGTACCCGGAAGTGTGGTGCGCTATACATACCTGTCACGTGCCGACTCGTCTCCGATCTTCATTCAGTGACGTCTTCTTCGGCCGGCCGGCGAACAGCTCTGTCTGTTCCGAATGCCGGCCGCCCTCTGCAGCGTCATCCGATGCTCAGCCGCGATTGGCTGAGCAAAACTGTGCTCAGCCAATCGAGACTGAGCAGCTGATGACGCGGCCGCGTCATTGGCCGCTCAGCCGCGATTGGCTGAGCATAACTGTGCTCAGCCAATCGCGGCTGAGCACAGTTGTGACGCCACGGAGGGGGGACGGGCGGCAGCGACTCGCCCGTCCGTCCAAAGATGACGTTTGGCACAAAATGGCGGACGGCCCTCGACACGGATCAGGTAGTGTATAATGCACCAACACTTCCGGGTACACGGGTGGGGGGTCACGGGGAAGGGGGCTATTCACAGACATAACATATATTACAAAGTTGTATAACTTTGTAATGTGTGTTATTCTGTGAATAATTTTTTAGCGCCGCACTACCCCTTTAAAAACAGTAAAACATCAGAAAAGCCATATATATTATGTATTCAGTCTGACCTATAGAATAAAGATATCATGTCAGTTTTACCGTTTACAGTATGAGGCTATGTTTACACTGCGTATGAGTCCGGCCGCAGTACATGTGCGGCTGAAACTACGGGCGTTGGAAAAATCAACATGCGGCCGGATGCGTACGAACCGCGAACATACGACCGTAGTACAGTTATGCTTCCCTAGCTTGTTTCAAAGCGATCTGAGGCAGGTGATTTACTTGGAAATCTTCGCCCAGCCCCAAAAACCACACAGAACCTTTTGGATTGAAAAATCAAGTTCAATTTGGCTGAAATAAATACTTCGTACGGGACCGCATGGAAATCCACGGCCGTGAGTTTCAACATTTCCGTCCTCAAACAATGGTCTTGTTCATTTTTCACGGCGCCGTATACGATCCGGCCGTAAGCTCATACGTAGTGTGCATTGTGCGGCCGTATATTGTATATTTTCAAGCGAACGCATCAACCTCAAAACTACGTGTGTATATTCACGGTTCGCACTACGGCCGGAAACATACGCAGTGTGAACATAGCCTTAAAGCGCATTCCGTAAACATGGACCACCCACCCACCCCACTCCAAATTTAGCAGAATTGTAATTTTTTTCCCCCAATGTCACCTCATAAATAATATTTTGGGGGATCTGTCATACATGTTGTGGAATATCAAAAGGCACCTTAAGGGTCTATTCACACGTCAGTATATTTTCCAATCCGCAATTTTGGAACATAGCTTTATTTGCAATGGGATCACGGCCGGAGCGTACACACATCATATGTGCTCCGCCCGGGATCCCATACGCCTCCGGAAAAAACTGACATTTCAGTGAATTCCGGCCACAGAAAAACCCGGCTCCGGGCACTCGCTTCACTGTGTGCTATGGGAAGCTCTGATGCAGGTGCAGGGAAGAAACAGAGTGCTGCACCTCACACCTATGGCTGATACTAGTGCCCCTAGGCTAAATAAAAAACACATCAGAATTTTGTGTATGAATTGATCAAGCCATACTGCCCCATGTACCTCGTGCCGGTATCTGATACACATGGGTCCCTACACTAAGTCCACACCGTGCCAGTCAGTGGCCACCAACCCCGCAGGCGTGCACAGCCAGGGAACGGGGGCCATGGGACGGCCCTGCGACCCCCATGCCACAGGACCAGACCCAAAAACACCACACCAGAACCCGGCCAGCACCGCCGGCGGAGAAGGTCGCCCCCAAGCAGCACAAGTCTGGATAAGATATTACACTCACCATAGCTGCAGCAAACAGAATGGGAAAAAACAGGAGGGATTAAAACCATGTGCACTCAGGTGTCTCCTGCTAATTGCGGTCATGTGGGTCTCACCAGGAGGAGTGCAAAACACGGAGAAAAGAGAGAAACAAAATGCGGTTCAGGGAAGAAACAGAGTGCTGCACCTCACACCTATGGCTGATACTAGTGCCCCTAGGCTAAATAAAAAACACATCAGAATTTTGTGTATGAATTGATCAAGCCATACTGCCCCATGTACCTCGTGCCGGTATCTGATACACATGGGTCCCTACACTAAGTCCACACCGTGCCAGTCAGTGGCCACCAACCCCAGGTGCGCACCAGAAAGATTTCCGTGATGATCCGGACTGAGGCCGGCCGTTCCGTGACCCGGCCGGGGTCACGAAACGGCCAGGTGTTCACGTAATGTGAACATAGCCTTAGAAGTCGAGGAGGAAAAAATGAAAGCGCAAAATTGAAAATTGTTGCCTCCTTAAGGCCATTTTGGGCTCTGCCCTTAAGGGGTTAAGTAGACTCTACTATGTAGAGTGACTGAATATAAAACCCATAGCGCTTTGGAGAAATGCTTTTTTTCTTTACAGAGAGATAAAGAAGAACAAAAGCATTTTTAAAGCTAATAAAAGGATATCTTTTGCATTGTCCCTGGCTGACCCCCTGACATACTGTTCCATACCTGGCCGTGAAAAGTTTTTTTTTTTTTTTTTGTGTTTGGATTGAATGAATTTCGGGTAACCTGACTTAGTAATATTGGAGCCTGAGAATTACATATTTTGTGATGAATTGGTCAGATAAATGTTGGATATCCGGAGATTGTTATCTGACAATGACGACAATGACTATAACCTTGGCTTTGCTTAGAAACTCCTTCATAATATTTGACACAATTTACGAAATGGTAAGTACACTGAATTCTGGAAGAAAACGCTCTGTATATTATTAATTGTTGTTCCAACAGCATAAACAGGATGGGGGTTAAAAGTTTGATAGCTGGGGATCTTACTGAGACCTTGGTGATCACAACAACAGGGTTTGTGTATCGGCATCCACGCTATGCATTCAGGGGTGTAAAACTCTAATACACAAAAAAATACATAATATTGAGAATTTTTTTTTTTTTTTTCATTTTTACTCTCTTCTTTTGAATACTTTCCTCCAATACCTGTGGGGTCAAAATGGTCACCACACCCCAAGATGTATTCTTTGAGGGATGTACTTTCCAAACTGGGGTAACTTTCGCGGGGGTTCTATTCTGCTGACACTACAGGGGAGCTGCAAACGCACCTGGCGCTCAGAAAATTCTTCAGCAAAATCTGAACTGGAAATGCTAATTGTCGCTCCTTCCCTTCTGAGCCCCGCTGTGTGCCCATACAGTGGTTTACGCCCACATATGGGGTACCATTGTACTCAGGAGAACCTGTGTTTCAAAATTTGGGGTGCATTTTCTCTCATGTTGCTTATGAAAATGAGATACTTTAATCTTAACAAATATATTATTGGAAAATTTCTATTTTCCATTTTTTTTCCGGCCTAATTGTGAATACTTTCTTCTAGCCCCTGTAGGGTTAAAATGCTCATTATACCCCTATATTAATTCTTTAAGGTGTCTAGTTTCCAAAATGGGGTCACATATGGGGGTTTACAATATACAAGCCTCCTAAATCAACTTAAAAAAAGAACTGGTGCCTAAAAAAAAAAACCGGATTGGAAATTTCATGAAAATTTCATAATTTGCTGATACATTTCTAAGCCCCGTAACACCCTAAAAAGTGAAATATGTTTACAAAAATGAAGCCAGAATAAAGAGGACATATTCATAATGTGAATTACTAACTAATTTTTGTCATGTGTCTTTCTTTTTTTTGAAAGCAAAGAATTTCAAAGTTCATAAAGTGCAAATTTTTCATGATATTTTGATGTTTTTCACACAAAAAACACAAGACAGTGACCAAATTTTGCCAGTAACATAAAGTACCATACGTTAGGAAAAAACAGTCTCAGAATTGCTAGCATACGTTAAAGCATCACTGAGCTATAAGCGCATAAAGTGAGACAGGTCAGATTTTGAAAAATGAGCCTGGTCATTAAGGCCCAAATAGGCTTGGTCCCTAAGGGGTTAATGTTTCATTGAGTTTCACTATTTCTTTTTTTTTTTTTCTTCTTCATTTTCTTCTTTCATTTTTTTTTCATTATATTTACAGATGATATTATACCAAAAATCTTCAAATAATACCCCCATATAGAGTCTAATTAATATCACCATTACATCCTTATATTACTCCCATAGGCTATGTTTACACTAAGTAAAAAAAAGAAGAAAAAAAGAGAAAAGGCGGCCTCTTATTTCTTTTTAGAATGGCGTCCGTTATTACCGCATTTTAACCAACGTCAATGAATTGCATTGAAGTCAATGGAAAGACGGACATCCAATGCACACAGTCTATTAAACGGGAAGGACTTTTTTTGAACATGACAATTATTCGCGGACGTCTTTGGCAAACAGTGAACTAGAAATATATTCCAGTAGCCAACATTCCACTGACGGGTATTGAAACATGGTAAACCACAGACGTGGATACTGAAAACAATGGCCAACCCCCCCCCCCCCCCCCCAAAAAAAAAGCATAGCCATAAGCTTTGTTCACACAAGGTCCAAAAAACGGGAAAAGGTGTCCGCTTTTTGTATTCAAAAAGACGTACGTTATTGCATTATTTAAGTGACTTGAATAAAATACATTGAAGTCTATGGAATAACGGACGTCTTTTTCACACATTGTAGTGAATGTGTCTGCTTAAAAAGACGCTCCTCATTCAATACAATGGCTATGTTCAGCCAATGTGTAAAAAAGACGTCCGTTTTTCCATAGACTTCAATGCATTTTATTCAAGTCACTTAAAATAATGCAACGGACGCTGTTAAACATTGTGTGAACCTAGCAAATGTGTGAAAAAGACGTCCATTTTTCCATAGACTTCAATGCATATTATTCAAGTCACTTAAGATAATGCAATAACGTACGTCTTTTTAAACACAAAAAGTGGACGCCTTTTTACCTTTTTGGACGTTGTGTGAACATAGCCATACAGCCATAGCCACCAAAAGTGTGCACAGGAGCAGGGACTACTCTTAAGAGTCCCTGCTCTTGTATTTACACGATTATAAAAAATTTTATCTGATGTTTTGAATGAATTAAAGGGGCTGTCCAGCGGAAATCTTTTTCTTACAAATCAACTGGTGTCAGAAAGTTATGTAAATTTGTAATTTACTTCTATTAAAAATCTCAAATCTTACAGTACTTTTCAGCTGCTGTATGTCCTGCAGGAAGTGTTGTTTTGTTGTTTTGCTGACATCTCTGGCCGAGACGGGAACTGTCCAGAGTAGGAGAGGTTTTCTATGGGGATTTATAGAAAACCGAGGCAGAGTTCTTGACCTGTCTCGACCAGAGATGTCAGCAGAGAGCAGTGTGGAGATTTTTTAATAGAAGTAAATTACAAATCTATATAACTTTCTGATATCGGTTGATTTGAAAGAAAAAAGATTTTTGCTGGACAACCCCTTTAAACCCTAAACTAATTTCATCAGATCAATGCTGTATGGCACCATATTCTCTGTGTTTCCTAGGACCCTGTAAGGCAGCACTGTCCTCATACATTATAGTCCTTTATCTGATTCTTTTTTTTTTTTAATGATTGCTTTTCTAAATGTACAAACATACTGTACATGTATAAGAAAAAACATAAAAACCAATTCCACCCCTCTGACCCACTTCTAGAACATAGAATTGTATATAAATGTATTTCTTATACAATACTCTCTTGTTTATCTGCTGTCCTAGATGGATGTCTGCCTGCACTTGACGTCACAATAAGGCTCTATTCTAGGCAATTGTATTGTTGGATAGCCTCAGCGCACTATATTTTCGATGGAAAACAGGTTGGAATTCATCAGGGGTTAGCAAGGTAACATCTACCAGAACTTTTTTTTTTTAATCAGAAAATTCTTTATATTAAAGTTTTCAACAGTAAAAAACATTTACAGAAAAACAATATAGTGAAAATGTAAATGATGTGGAATAAACCGATGCATCAAAAAGGGCCATGAGTGAAAATGACATAGCAATAGTAGTGGATAATGCCGCTATGATAATGCACTTCTTATCATCAGAAGTGTTCAGCAAATAGGTGGAGACCGCACTTCTAGATTAAGTCATAGAGCAATAAACACAAACAGAATAGGGCTATGTTCACACAACATAAGTTCCGTAGGAATCATGGCCGTTGTTATAACGGCCATGATTCCCATGGAACTTATGTAGTGCTGCCTTCTGAGGGAATTCCGGCCGGTATATACATGGTATACACTCCGGACGGGATCCTTAGCAGCGTTGTAGAAAACAGACATGTTAGTTTTCTGCCGCCGCTATTCAGTTAATAGCGGCCCCAGAAAACCCTGTCAGTGCACACTATGGAGCGGGCGACTCCGGCCGCACGCTCCATAGTGTGCAGTGGGGAGTTCTGATTAGCGCGCGCATGGATGCACCCGCATCAGAACTAAGCGGCGCTAAAGATCATGCAACCGCTACCGGCTGGGATGATCTTTTCAGAGACCGTCCGGGTCACGGTGTAAACATAGCCTTGAGGTTGAAAGAGGAAGGATAGAGAGTTGAGGAAAGAAAATAATAGGGAGTTGAGGGGAGGGAAGAGGAGGGAAGGGAAGCATCCCTTGATGTAGAATGTTGGGCATGGTATAAAGGGCATCAGCAGTGAAGTAGCCTTAAAGTCTAGCAACAAAGGACCGTACAGATGTTTGAGAGAGTCCATGGCAATCATTGGTGTGGCTCTGATTCAGTTGATTGTGGTCTTCCGTTATTAATCCCGTATGATATATAAAGTTGAGCTCCGCCATCCATTCTCTTATAGTAATGATTGGACAGTCTGTTACCAATACCAGGCATAACTGTTTTGAAGTAATCCCTTAAAGAGTTTTAAGGGGGCCGAGGAGAGGAGACAATAGGGCAGTCTTAAGGGGTAGAGGGAGTAAGAGCAGTAGAAAATCTAAGGGCACAGGGTAATGGTTAATATAGTCCATGTGGTGGGGCTTTAGGAATATTGAACACACCCAAAGAGTAAGGCTGATCACAGGAAGTCCTAGTAGGCAAACCTATGGTGATTTGCTTATTGTCCAAAGTGTACAACTCGTTTAGAAAGGTAACAAGTGAAGTGTTGTTTGCTTATCTAAAGGAAGAGAAGCTGGTCAAACGTGCCACACCTGAACCTACACATGTCAGTGGGACTGGATTATTGGTCTGAGAAGGTCATGTTTAAGGAGTGATATTGAGAGTTTGCTGTTGGCTGGTTGACTGAGTGTTTGGTGGACGGCTATTTACCGGTATGGCTACCTTAAAGGAGTAATCAAAGATTAGAAAAACATGGCTGCTTTCATCCAGAAACAGTTCATCTCTTGTCTCCAGTTCAGGTGGGGTTTGCAAATAAGTCCCATTCACTTCAATAGAACTTGAAAAACCAACACCCAAGTTACTGTTTCTGGAAGCGGCCATGTTAAGCCTGGAAAACCCCCTTAACAACTATTTTACCCAAGGGACAAAATGGTTAATGGAAAGAAAAAAAAATCTTGGCGGATCCATCTTTAGTTCAATACAGGCCAAGAGTCTACTCTGATCTTTAAGTATTAAGTTCATGAAGCTATATTTTCGGAACATGTTTTAAAATAATATTGTGACTAATGATTATACCAAATTATGCTAAAAATTATTATTATCTCAAAGTTTTTGGATATCGTATTCAGAACCACACACCTCTAACCATCCTTGGTAGGTGCTCTGTAGCAACTGGTTCTTCAACCGTCAATCATAGAGTGGTAGATAGACCATGGCACACTTGGAATATGCTGGTGAAGATTTTTATTTACAGTGTAGGTAGAACAATAAAGTTTTTACTCCGACCAGAATTATACGTGAGCACAGAAAATTACACCATAAATCCATGGGATAGGTAGCAACGTTTTGGTCCTACCAGGACCTTCTTTAGGCCATAGGGCCTCTGTGTTATGAGGAACAAAGGAGTCTCCATTGGACTTGACTAGAGATAAGCAAACCGGGTTCGGGTTCGAGTCCATCCGAACCTGAACGTTCGGCATTTGATTAGCTGGGGCTGCTGAATTTGGATAAAGCTCTAAGGTTGTCTGGAAAACATGGATACAGCCAATGACTATATCCATGATTTCCACATAGCCTTAGGGCTTTATCCAACTTCAGCAGCCACCGCTAATCAAATGCCGAAAGTTCAGGTTCGGATGGACTTGAGCATGCCCGAGGTTCGCTCATCTCTAGACTTAACTCCTTTGTTCTTTATAACACAGAAATCCTATGGCCTGAAGAAAACATCTCTACTTATCCCATAGGATTTACAGTCTCATTATCTGCACTCTTGTATAATTCTGGTTGTAGTAAAAACTTTATTGTTCAACCTCAAAATTTTGTTCATTGTGGAGAAAAAATTGCTACTTTTTACTCCATTTAACCCGTAACCCTAGAACCAAATCTGTACGGAAAAACTGAAAACAATCCTGTTTCTTTTAGGGAATAAATTAAACAGTTGTCCTAGCAACCACTTGTAATTAAGTATAAACGCCAGCTGGCCTGAAAGAGCATAAAAGTGGGAATTACTCTCATAGGATTCCTTTCCCCCCCATATTTCCCAAGTTTTATCATTTTTATGATTCCTTTACCAGAGGGAAAAAGTGAACACAAAGGCTTGTTACATAACGACACAGAGTCATTAGCACGGCAAACGTTCAGACACGCGTAGCCCGGATCCAAGATTTCCCTGGATGCTGAGTGTTATTTGTAAAAGACACAGAATCTGCAGAATGGTTCAGTTCTGTATCTTTAGCTGCCACGGGGGCATGAAACGCGGAGTACTGCAAGGAGGTTCAGACCCTATGGCAGATAAAAGGATGGTTTAACCTTTGTGTGCTCTCTAGCCGAACTTCTGAGATGTGACAAAGTACTCGGTAAAGAGATAAATGTGCACAACTTTATCCGGTCTGACCTTCAAGTGGGATTTGGAGGTAGCAGGAAATGTTAAAATAAAATGTGAATAAAGGTGTAAAGGATGGTGTAGTCTACTAGGTATCGTAGAGCATCGGTAGAGCAGAGCCATGATGAGGCATGCCCATGGACGACCTTGTACCAGGCTTTGTATTCTCCTATTGCCATACTAGCTTCTTTTTTTGGATGCAAGGCGGTAAAGCTAACCATATACATTAGGTAAATGTCAGCCAAACATGCTACTTCAAAGGATCTGGTTAACTATCTAATGATTATGGTGGCCTATCAATGCATCCCTGATGGCCAATGCTGGAGGAGGCAAGAATCGGGCATGTTTGGTTTAAACCATTCCAACTTTTTGTCTTTGAAAAGATAAACCGTTATTGCAATGACGGCCGCTGAAGCATGTTAAACCATGGATGTTATTTGATACTCAAAACAACATCCGTTGTTTTGAGTATCTTAGAACAGCAAAAAAAAAAAAGAAAAATTTACCAACAGCCATCATTGTCATGACAGGCCCCCAAATATGCAAAGCCAATGACATCATTTGGAACTCAAAATGACAGACGTAATTTAAAAAAAATAAAAAATAAAAATTGAAAGAAAAAAATTCCACGTAAACATAGCCTGAGACTACATGGCACTGATAGAAGAAGTACTGTAGTTAGTGGATAAAATAAACATTGGAGGACATGTGTTCCCAGGTCTACTGGTTTCTCACCCCTGTTCTATCTCATACAGCACCAATTCTTTAAATTGAGTTAAAGGAGAACTCCAGTGAAAATTTTTATTAAAGTATTGTATTGCCCTTCAAAAGTTATACAAATCACCAATATACACTTATTATGGGAAATGCTAATAAAGTGTTTTTTCCCTGCATTTACTACTGCATCAAGGCTTCACTTCCTAGATAACATGGTGATGTCACTTCCTGGATAAAATGGTGATGTCACTTCCTGGATAACATGGTGATGTCACTTCCTAGATAAAATGGTGATGTCACGACCAGACTCCCAGAGCTGTGCGAGTTGTGGCTGCTGTAGAGGATGATGGCAGGGGAACACTGAGAGACACAGGGCACTGGAGGGACACTGAGCATCCCCCTCCCATCCTCCTCTCCAGCAGCCACAGCCTGCACAGCTCTAGGAGTCGGGTTGTGACATTACCATGTTATCCAGGAAGTGACATCACCACTTTATCCAGGAAGTGAGATCACCACGTTATCCAGGAAGTGACAACACCATATTATTCAGGAAGTGATATCACCATGTTATCCAGGGAGTGACATCATCATTTTATCCATGAAGTGACATCACCATGTTATCCAGGAAGTGACATCACCATGTTATCAAGGAAGTGACATCACCATTTTATCCAGAAAGGGTCATCACCATTTTATCCAGGAAGTGACATCACCATTTTATCCAGGAAGTGACATCACCATGTTATCCAGGAAGTGAAGCCTTGATGCAGTAGTAATTGCAGGGAAAAAAGCACTTTATAAGCATTTCCCGTAATAAGTGTATATTGGTGATTTGTATAACTTTTGGGGGGGCATTACAATACTTTAATAAAAATTTTCGACGGACTACTTCAATAAAATAATATAACATAAATTTACTTTTATCTAAAATAATTTTATAATTTTTTTGTCTTTATTAAACTTGCCCTCTCTGGTGAGTCAGGAGGTTAAAGTCCCACCTGCTGTGAGCATTGTGCCCGCGGCGTCAGGCGCAGTCATTGCTGAAATTTTGCACATAGGAGTTGCTGGAAAATGAATTTTGCTTCCTAAGCCATGTTGTGTTCTGCTCTGAGACTCAGCGTCGGCTTCTTTTCTTTCATTGTGAAAAAAAAATAGAGAGAAGTGCTTTGTGCTGCTGTTTACATTGTGCCAGGCGGAGAGGAGGTGGGCAACCGAGGATTGACTTGGCATGCCTCACTCCACGCATGGAAAGGTTCCTAACCCGTTTATTTCACACACTGTAGACTCTCATCTGGTTACTGGATGATTGTTTAACTCTTCTGTGGTATATATAGAAAGATGAGTAATATACAGGTCCTGTCTTTGTATTGTAAGGAACATTAGAAAAAAAAAATCAAATACACATTAAAATTTTTGTAAATTAAAAAATATAAATACTTATAATTCCTTAAAGGGATTGTTTTACTTTAAAAAAAAGTCTAAAAATTATAAAAACCTTTTTCTTCCAATGGTCTCTGGTGGTCTTGCAGTGATGGCATCCGATACATCATCCATACGACCATGAGCTCAGCAGAGATGCCTCCATTTATGGCACAAGACCAATCAAGCCAGTGATTGGCTATAGCTATCAAATGAATGATGTTTATGGCAGCGCGGAATTACTGGGTGGGTGATTGATATATTTTTTTAATTTCTCTTAGGATGTTTTTGGCGATCCAAGGCAATCCCTTTAAATGGGGGTTCCCAGTCAAACCCTTTCTATAGCCAGTTATTTGTGGTTCCTGCATACACAGTGAAGCACTACACTGAAGATTGTGTAGTGACCACAGTGGGTTATTGCAGTTGAGCTTCCATAGAAGTAGATGAGAACTAAGCTGCTGTAACCCAGCACGGCCATTACACAATGTATGGAGCTGTCTTCTTTAACCTTGAGACCAAAATATAAATCTTCAACTGACCCAGACCAACATAATGACTGCTTCTAGCCATGATTAAATTCTGCTGAATCTGTTGGATATACATCTTAGGACCCTCAACTATTCTATAAACAGTAAAGTAGGAGACCTGAGTGCATAATCCACTCCACAGACAAATTACCAATAGGAACCGTGCTCAATAGGGGACTGCCATCTAGAACACACTGTCAGCTCCTTAGGTAGGGCCTGACAGATTCCCTTAAAAAAAAAGACAGTGAACAACCCAGGCTTGTAAGTTGGCAAGGGACCGCGAGACCAGAAATACATACTTTTGGGATATCAATTTTGACACCATTTCCATGATCTTGGAAAGAAAAAACAGTGATGGGTTTGGAAGAACAGATGAAGACTTTCTACACAGGACTTACTAAACATATGGATGTCCAGCAATGTAGCAGTTCCATTTATTCCAGGTGCACATAGTTACACTCACGCCATTTAGTTACTCTGCTAAATTTAAAAACTTCTACAATATAACTATATAACAAAAAAAAAACTGTTCATCTTCAAATGCACAAAGCGAATACTGGATATCTGGATAATAAATTTACACTATGAATTGGTTTGGACTTAAACTATAACCCAGTAATAAAAAGATGAGTCGCCCACCCGCAACCTAAAAACTGTCGGCATCCTCTCCGGCCGTCATTGTCCTGGTGACAAAATGCAGCTTGTAAAACCCTCCGGATATTGGCGGAAATTTATCAGAACTTGTTCACGGAAAAGTGAAGCGTATCCGAATTGCAACTAATCAGATTTCTGATCTAATTTCTTGCAAAGTTCTTTTGAAAAAATATAAAAAATGACAATATTTTATCACTTAAAATTAAAAAAGGAAAGTGGAGTGGGGACTGAAGAGCAAGTGCAGCCAGTAGTCAGTCTTCACAGGATATGGCTATGTTCCCTCACCATCAAAATGATGGCCATTTTTATTAAACGGATGATGCCAACGAAGTGTAAAGTCAATGGAGGTTTGGCCAGTAGTGCACACACCGTATAGGATTATATCTGTGCAGTATGTAATATTCATGTACTTACCTGCCAATGTTGCAGCAACGTTCTTCCCTTCTGCTGATCAGGAACGTGCTCCAGCAGCCACACAGTGAGAACACTGTAGGAGCGTGCTCCGAGTCTCCCAGATGCTCCAAGTCTGGTGACGTCATCGGGACCCAACTATTCAAATAATAAACATGTTCATGATTTATGACCTGCTTTTGCAAAATACAGCAGTTTTTTGTTTGTTTTTCAATCTCTTCACACATTATCTTATTTTCACTCAAAATTATGGCCATATTTAGCTTTTATTTTACAGTGTGTAAACCTAGCCTTAGGGTAAGTTAGCAGGGACATCAGAAGCAACACATTTGTACACAGTCCCACTGACTTCTGTGTGGATTTGGCACTAAGATTTTTCCTGCCAATTTCCTTGGAACAATAAAAACACTAAATTAAAATCCATAGTTATAGATTTTACTGTGGATCCATGGGTTATATACAGAAATAGATCTTCCCATTGAAATAATTTGTGGTAATCAGTATATCTACATAATAGGCGGTATGTATCAAAGTCTATGTATCAAAATGTGCAAAATGGTTGCACCTTATGAGCCATATGGAGGTAGAAAAGGTGTGTGTGTGTGTGTGTGGGGGGGGGGGGGGCACAGAAAATTTACAAAGATTTGCACCCGGATTAGCCAAGTTACAGGCTATAAATCTATACCAGCTCTGGGCGAGCATATATTTTTTAAGCTTGTTGCACAGTAGCCTTCACTACGCAGAATAAATGAAGAGGCGTGACCCTCTTGATAAATTTCAATAATAACACAAAACTTTTCCCCTCATGGTTAGTGGTCGGGTGAAGCCATTTATTGTCAAACTAAGGTGTTTTTTTTAAATCATAATAACAACAAAAAACATCCAAAGTGTCTCAATGATACTGCGGTCAGGAGACTGAGATGTCCATTCCAGAACCTTCACTTTGTTCTGCTGTGGCCAGTGACAGGTTGTGTTTTGCATGGTTGTCATGTTGAAATGTCCAAGGACATCCCATGCGCAGATTCTGGGCTAATGAGTGCAAACTTACCTCCAGTATTTGCTGATAACGTGCTGCATTCATCTTTTCTTCATCTCTGACCAAGTTTCCTGTGCCATTTTTGCTTACACATCCCCAAAACATCAGTGAACCACCTCAGTGTGTTGGAGTAGGAATGGTGATCCTTTTTATCATAGGCCTTGTTGACACCTCTCCAAATGTAATGTTTATGGTTGTGGCCAAAATGTTAACTTCAAATTACCTGTTCCAGAAGTTTTGAGGATTGTCTCTGTGCTGTTTGGCATATTGTAGGCAAGATACTTTGTGGCATTTGCGCAGTAATGGTTTTTTTTTCTCGACCATGCAGCCCAATTTTCTTCAAGTGCCTTCTTATTGTGCATCGTGCAACAGCCACACTGCTAGTTTTCAGATAGTCATGGATTTCAGCTGATGCTGTTTGTGGGATTTTCTTAGCATCTTACAAATATTCCTGGAAGTTATGGCTGAGATTTTTTTTCAATTTGTGTCAATCTCTGTACTATGTTAGGCCAAAATCGCCAGGGTATGTGAACTTTTTATCAGGGTCATTTAGATGTTTTTGGTTGTCATGATTGACATGTCATTGGCTACAGCAGAACAAAGTGAAGGTTCAGGAGTGGCCATCTCAGTCTCCTGACCTCAATATCATGGAGCCACTCTAGGAAAATCTCAAGCCTGCAGTTCATGCAAGGCAGCCCAGGAATTTACAGAAACTGGAGGCTTTTTGGCAAGAATGGGCAGTTTTACAATCTGACAAAATAAAGAGTCTCATCCACAAATACCACAAAAAAATGTAAGCTGTCATTGATGGCTTGAGGAGGTAAATTTTTGATCAAGGTCATTTGGATGTTTTTTGTTGTCATTATTATTCAAAAAGAGAAGACACAGTAGTTTGATAATAAATGACTTCACCGGACCACTAACCCTGGCCATAAAAAAGAGTTTTTGTGTTATCCTTTTGAGCACAAGTGTATATTGACGACAACCAGAACACTGCTTTTAGAGCAGAGTGGTGGTTTGTAACTAGTTTTGAGCAAACATAAATGTTCGTATTTCCGGACAAACACACCGCTAATTGTTCCGGTTCGCCGATCATGAACAATTTCTTCGATTATCAAAATGGTTATAGTGAATATTTTTGCTTTTTTATATAATAATAATAATAATAATAATATTTTTTATTTATATAGAGCCAACAGATTCCGCAGCACTTTACAACTCTGGGGTACATACATAGACAAAAAAAATCGACATTACAGAGATACATATAATTATCCATACATGAGGAGTGAGGTCCCTGCTCGCATGCATGAGCTTACACACTATCAGGAGGGGGTGCAAGACAAAATGGCAGAGGGGCAAAGTGCATCATTGTTCTTATGGTCCGGCCATCTTTATAAATAAGGCAGTGCGGGTAAGGGTGGGTGAACCTGTCACCAGCCAATGCCTGCATGCACAGGTCTAAGTGCTTAAATGCTTGGTGTGTGTGTGCGTGTATGTATGTGTCTGTGTGCGTGGTGGAGGTGTCTGTGTGTGTCTGTGTGTGTGTGTGTGTGGAGGGGGGGTTGAGGGTTGAGTCAAAATTAGGGAACCTGGTAAGCCTGTTTGAACAGATGTGTTTTGAGGGCACGTTTGAAGCTTTGGGTATTGGTGGTGAGTCTGACAGTCTTGGGTAATGCATTCCATAGAACTGGTGCAGCTCGGGTGAAGTCCTGGAGACGGGAGTGAGAGGTGCGGATCAAGGTGGATGTTAATCGTAAGTCATTAGAGGAGCGTAGGGCACGGGTAGGGCGGTAGACAGAGATGAGGGAGGAGATGTATGGAGGTGCAGCACTGTGGAGAGCCTTGTGGGTGAGCAGGAGGACTTTATATTGTATCCTGTGTTTAACAGGGAGCCAGTGTAGTGACTGGCACAGGGGGAAGGCATCAGTATAGCGGCTGGACATGGGGATGAGCCTGGCCGCTGTATTGAGAATGGACTGGAGAGAGGAGAGTTTAGAGGAAGGAAGGCCGATTAGTAAGGAATTGCAGTAGTCTAAACGGGAATGGATCAGAACGACAATGAGAGTTTTAGCAGATTCGACAGTAAGGAAGGAACGTGAAAGATTTAATGTGAGGAGTGAAGGACAGATCTGAGTCAAACATAACCCCAAGGCAGCGGGCTTGCTGTGTAGGGGCTATGGTTGCACCACAGACAGAGATGGAGATGTCAGGTTTAGGGTGTTTGGCAGAGGGAGGGAAGACAAGAAGCTCAGTCTTAGAAAGGTTTAGTTTTAGGAATAGGGAGGACATAGCGTTAGAGACAGCAGACAGACAGTTACTGGTGTTCTGTAGAAGTGCGGGGGTGATATCACGGGAGGAGGTATACAGCTGGGTATCATCAGCATAGAGATGGTACTGAAAACCAAACTTGCTGATGATTTGTCCGATGGGTAAAGTGTAAAGTGAGAAAAGGAGAGGGCCCAGGACTGATCCCTGAGGAACCCCGACTGTAAGGGGGAGAGAAGATGACATAGAGCCAGAAAGTGATACACTAAAGGAGCGGTCAGAGAGATAGGAGGAGAACCAGGAAAGAGCAGAGTCCTTGAGGCCGATAGAGCGGAGCGTGGAGAGGAGGAGCTGGTGGTCTACAGTGTCAAAAGCTGCAGATAGGTCCAGGAGGATGAGAAGTGAATGGTTACCTTTAGATTTGGCGGAGAGGAGATCGTTAGAGACTTTAGTAAGGGCAGTTTCTGTAGAGTGGTGAGGACGGAAACCGGACTGAAGGGGGTCAAGGAGAGAGTTGTCAGAGAGGTAGTGGGTTAGGCGGGAATAGACCAGACGTTCCAACAGTTTGGAGATAAAAGGAAGATTAGAGACAGGTCAATAGTTGGCTGCACAGGAGGGGTCTAGGGAGTTTTTTTTTTCAGTAAGGGAGTGATAATGGAGTGTTTGAAAGCCGAGGGGAAGATGCCAGAGGAGAGGGAGAGATTGAAGATTTTAGTAAGGTAAGTAGTGACAACAGGAGAGAGAGACTGGACAAGGTGTGAGGGAATAGGGTCACTAGGGCAGGTGGTGGGACGAGAGGAGGAGAGGAGTCTGGAGACTTCCTCCTCTGTTACAGGTTCAAATACTGAGAGGGAAGAGGAGGAAATACAAGAGGGAATGGGATCAACACTTCTTTGGGACTGGGAGGTGATCTCCTGACGGATGGTATCTATCTTTTCCTTGAAGTAGGATGCTAGGTCTTCAGCACAGAGGTTAGTTACGGGTGTCTGAACTTTGGGTTTGAGGAGGGAGTTGAGGGTCTCAAAGAGACGTTTTGGGTTATGGGATAGAGAAGAAATGAGAGAGGTAAAGTAAGATTGTTTAGCAGAATGAAGAGCGGAGTAGTAGCTTCTAAGCACAAATTTGTAATGTAGGAGGTTTGCATCAGTTTTAGACTTCCTCCACGAACGTTCAGCACACCTAGAACACCGTCTAAGAAAACGAGTTGAAGGTGTATGCCAAGGTTGTGGTCGTCTGCGTTTTGCTGATTGAGGTGTGAGGGGTGCCATTTTGTCAAGGGTTGTTTTGAGGGTGTCGTGATAGCATTTGGCAGCCAGATTGGGACAGGAGAGTGAAGAGATAGGAGGCAGTAATGACTGTACAGAGTCTGTAAGTTGTTGGGTGTTGATGGCAAGTAAGTTTCTGTACATGACCAAGGTTGGGGTGTCAGGAGGAGAATGAGTATTAGTGATTAAAAAGGAGAGAAGATTGTGGTCCGAGAGCCCGGTAGGAGTGTTATTAAGGCGAGAAACTGGGCAAAGTCTGGAGAAGACAAGGTCCAGGGTATTCCCACCCTTGTGGGTTGGAGAGTCAGAATGCTGGGAGAGGCCAAGGGAGGAGGTTAGGGAAAGAAACTGAGAGGCCGATGGGGAAAGTGGTTTGTCAATAGGGATATTAAAATCGCCCATGATGAGGGCGGGAATGTCAGAAGATAGAAAGTAAGGAAGCCAGGTAGAAAAGTGGTCAAGAAAGCGTCGTTGTGAACCAGGGGGGCGATATATGACTGACTCTCAGGGAAAAGGACCGGAAGAGTCTAATGGTGTGCACCTCAAAAGAGGAGAATGAGAGGGAGGGCTCAGGGGGAATGACCTGGTAAGTGCAGTCCTGAGAGAGAAGTACACCCACTCCTCCACCATGTCTGTTATCAGGTCTAGAAATATGGGAAAATTGAAGACCTCCATGGGTCAGAGCAGAAGGTGAGGCTGTGTCTGACTCTTGCATGGGCGTAACTCTAGACCGAAACGCAGGCAATGGCGTAATTTACACTTTTCACCTGATAATCTGTACGCTTCTACTGTATGTTTGTTATTTTTTTTTTTTTTTTCTTATGTTCGTGTTCGGGATCTGAACCGAACATCGGGATGTTCGCTCATCAGTATCGTTAACCTTAGCATGATAGACAAACAGCAGCATATCAGGAGAAGAATGAGTATACATGTATTTGCAAATCTATTTAATTTGAGGAGTCCTACAAGTATAACTATATTAGCCAAGATGGGAATACCCCTTTACTTACACGGCTTTTACTTTAGCGCCGTTCTTTTTTGTTGACCTGAAATCAACTGGTGCTAGAAAGTAATACAGAATTGTAATTTACTTATAGTTACAAACCTCCACTCTTTCAGTCCCTATCATTTGCTGTATGTCCTGCAGGAATTGGTGTATTCTTTCCAGTTTGACACAGTGCTCTCTGCTGCCACCTCTGTCCATGTCAGGAACTGCCCACATAAGCAGAGGTGGCAGCAGAGAGCACTGTGCCAAACTGGAAAGAATACAGCACTTCCTGCATGACATACATCAGCTGCTAAGTACTAGAAGACTTGAGGTTTACAGCTTATGGATTTCAATCTTTCTAAGGTTTGGTATTTTTTTCCATCCTTCCTTGTCCCCAGCTGTACTGCTGATGCTGTGTCATGATTTTACCTTCCTACTGTGCTCTTACTTTATATGTGTCTCAGTTGTGACTCAGTTTCTATTGTTACAGATTGTATGAAATGTACTGGATTGTTCTTTCATACTTTCCTCTTGGCTGTACATCTCCCGATATGACCAGCTTAAAAAAAGAAATCTCAATCTTCCAGTACTATCAGCTGCTGTATGTCCTGCAGTAAGTGGTGTCTTCTTTCCAGTTTGACGCAGTGCTCTCTGCTGCCACCTCTGTCCATGAGCAGGAACTGTCCACAGCAGGAGAGGTTTTCTATGGGGATTTGCTGCTGCTCTGGACAGTTTCTGACAGGGACAGAGGTGGCCCCAGAGAGCACTATGTCATACTGAAAAGAAAACACCACTTCCTGCAGGACAAACAGCAGCTGACAAGTATGAAAAGACTTGAGATTTTTAAATAGAAGTAAATAACAAATCTGTATAACTTTCTGGAACCAGTGAATTTGAAAGAAAAAGATTTTCGCTGGAGCACCCCTTTAAAATCTTTGTGTTTTAAGTGCTGGACTTGGGCCACAGCATGAGCAGTTAGGACCCAGTGCAAATGCTAATGGGAAAATTCAGGAGACTGAGCATGTGTGACCACCTTAGTAGCTGTAACCAAGGACAGCAATTTTTCAAAAAACAAAGCATTTACACAGAAGACAGTCAATTACCAGAAATTCTTGTAAATTGGAAATTTTAACATTTCAATAATGCCTTGGTTTAGACTTATCTTCATTGGGTAACCCCTTTAGGACTGGAATGTGAGGTTCTGGTCTGGGTAAAAACTCCAAAATCTTTTTTTTTTTTAAACACTCTTCCATAGAAATCCTTAAATCCCACCATGTTTCAAGTCTAACAAAGCCCTCATTTCAGCTTTTTGATTGGAGGCAAGAAGGTGGCCATGTACCTTGCAGAACTATGTGACTTATTGTTGAAACACAGTCGTTCCATGTTTCCTTAACCTGAAGAGTTAATATAGCTAATAATTGTCTTCCAAACTGTTTATCAGGGTTTTTTTTTTTCTTTCTAATTTTTGAAGGACTTTGTTTGAGGAGTTAGATCTTCAGAGCCCCAGGCAATGCCAGGAAAAGTACTGCGCTCAGAAACCCATCTGAACAGGCTCGGGGACTATGTGTTCTGGCTCAGAAACATCGCTCTTTTATTTGAGGACAGTTTGTGTCGCAGATTTTACCTACACAAAGAGGATGTGATGTGCGGTAAATACCAAATCTACAGATGTATGGATTCTTTTGTTATTCACTGTTCAGAATAATTTTTATTCATTTATTTATTATTATTATTATTATATTATTATTATTCACGATGAATAATATATAATTTCTTTTAGTGATTTTTTAAAATAAAAATAAACTTAAAAAATCACATTTAGAAAAGCAGGATTATGGATTTTTTGGCTTTATTATTTAATTTTTTTTTTACAGCTACAGAAGGAATAAGACATGCGTCACATCTGCCCATTCACGTAAGCGCTCCGTTGCAGGAAAAATCGATAAATGACTCAATGTTATTCGGTAATGAAACTGCTATAATATCATAGAAAGGACAATAAATGCACACATAGACATAGTGCAGTTTGTTGTTTAACACAAACAAGGACAAGGCTATGTTCACACTATTATCATTGGTTTTATCCATTTACAGACAGATCCCAATGGATTCTATTAGGTTTACGCGAGGTTTCCTTTTCTTATAGAGGATAGAATGCTTATCGAGGTCTCATTGTTGTATGCCGGGTCATTTATGCGACGGCATCATCGACCACAGCAAGTCTTTTTTCTGTATACATTGAGGCTTTGTTTATTCACATTGTCAAAATGACGGTTGGTTTTTGTAGATGGTCGTCATTAACCCCTAACGAGCATGGACGTACATTTACACTCCCACTGCCTTAACGTAAATGTACGCCCTGCCGGGGTCCCAGGCTATGGTGCAGGCTCACGAGTTAAGCTCCCTCCATAGCCGGTGAGGTGCTATCTGAAGCCAGGCCTTCACCCTCAATGGCAGGCCGTCGCAATTGCGTGACTGCCCACCATTAACCCCTTAACCGCGTGATTGTGCTGTGACCATGGCGTTTAAGTATAAGTGACCAAAGCATCTCAGGTCACTTATTGATCGGGACCCCGGAGCGAGAAAAAATAAATGCGCTATAGGAGTTACAATAGGGTCATTTTAAATATGCCCATTTGCAAAAAAAAAAGTTTTACTGCTAATAAAAATGGTAAAATGTTAAAAAACCTAGTAAATATGCATATCGCTGTGTTTAAACTGACCTATAGAATAAGGAAAAAAATCTCAATTTTACAGTAAAGTGTATTACGTAAACATGGAAGCCCCCCAAAATTTGTGAAATCGCATTTTTTGACCCAAGTTCACCCCATAAATGATATTTTGGGTGTTTTGGCATTCATTTTAAGGCAGATTGAAAGATACAATTACAAAGTACACCTGCTCCTTAGAAAAACAAGACCTCACATGGCCCTGTAGGGGGAAAAATAATGGGTCTTAGAATGTGTGGTTGGAAAAACAAAAACGCAAAAGTGACAATTGGCCCGGTCCTTAAGGGGTTAAACAACAAATAATGGACGTTATTTTATAACAATGGCCGTAATTATACAAATAACGGTTGCCGGCATAAAAATAACAGCCTTTATTTGCAGTTAAATGACGTGTGTCCCCAAAGAATTGCTGTCATTTTGACAGTGTGTGAACATAGCCTTAAGCTTTATTCCAACTACAGGATTTTATTGGGAAAAGGTGAACACCTAAGAAAAATGGCGCCCGCAAATAATGACCATGATTTTTAATCCTGGGCGTCATTATCAATAGACGTCGGCCCTTTCCTGATAACTGCCGGAACCTTCCTGTGGTGAGATCATAACTTCAATATGTAGCTTTTAAAAGTAGAAAAAAAAAATATAGCTTTCTACCAAAAATAGCACCACATTTTCCTCAGGTTGTGTGTGTTATTACAACAATAAAAATGAGCTGGAAAATGACACATAAAATGAAAAGGGGCGCTGTTTCTGGAAGAAAGTAGCTATGTTTTTGTAGCCTTGGATGACCCCATTAAATTTTTACATGTAAAGCTATGTTCACACACCATGAAAATGGAGACGGTTTATGTTAGATGGCTGTCATTGGCTGTCATTTGACTATTAGGGGACACAGCCAGTTTTTATTTTTCCGCTTTTGAAAATCCTGGTGTTGGTTTTTAAATGTAGCCGAGAGGCATTAGTGTCAGCCATAGGTGTGAGGTGCAGCAGCTGCTTTCTCTACATATCCATATTTTACTTTTCTCCCTTTTCTGAGTGGCTAGCACACCTCCTGGTAAGATCTATGTGACCCCAATTAGCAGAAAGAACCTGTGCACATATGGTAAGTACCTCCTAGTTCTCCCATTCTACCTTCGGTGCAGTGGTGAGTAGTAAGACCTTATTCACACTTGTGTTGCTTGGTGGCCGCTTTCTGCGCCGCCAGCTCCTGCTAGGTTTTGAGAGGCCCTCAGGGTTTGGTCCTGTGTCAGTGGGGTTGCAGGGCCATTCTGTGGCCTCCCATGCCTGCTTGCCCTCGCTTTGCTGGGTTGGCGGTCACTGTCACAGTGTTGATTTAGTGTAAGGACTCATGTGGGCCAGAGGACCTGCACATGGTCCATGAGGCAATGTGGTTTGATCAAATTATATACCAACATCCTGGCGTTGGTTTTTAAATGTAGACAAGAGGCATTAGTGTTAGCCATAGGTGTGAGGTGAAGCAGCTTCTTTTCTCTCCATGTCCGTATCTATGTCTCTTCTGTTGCCAGGCAACTGTAAAATCTTTAACACCTCATTGGTAACTTCACCCACCATTGACATCACACAGTGATCACTGGACTAAGGGTGGGGAAACCGTCGCCTCTCCTGAGTAGTATAGGGGAAAGATGACACTGTTGTTTTCTTTCTTTCTTTCGGACGTAGGTAGGGAACAGAACGAGACAGTGAGCCCTAACCACTAGAACCCACCTTCTGACCCTACCTACTTGCCTCAATAGCCCTAAACGGCCGTGGACAACCACGGTGTCAGTCCCTGTCCTACACCAGGTGATACACAAAACAAAACAGAAGAAACAAATACAATAATGCAAAGTCTACGGTCCGGGTCAGCAATGGCGGTCAGCGAGGTACAAAAACGTAAGGCAGAAGAAGAGTCAGAGACAGGCAAGGAGGTCAGGGCAGGCAGCAGACAAAGCAGGTTGGAAGATCAAGCAATAGCTCAGGCAACAGAAGTACCAGAACCAGGAGAGCTGAAGCGCTTAGCTGAGTAACACTCAATAGCCAGCAGGGAAATGAAGAGCCTGCTGCTTTTTTTTATCTGGAATCAGGGACTGGGTCCAGCACTTGATTGGATCAGCCCTGATCCCAGCATCCAGCTCAGCTGGACAGGTCTTATAAGGAGTAACCCCTGCACTGCCAGAGTGTAACAGGCAATGCGGGTGTGGCTGGGAAACTAAGACAGCATTCAGACAGAACTGCAAACAAAAAACATCCAGAGGCTCAGCGCTTCCTCGGTCGCCCAGCACGGACCAAGGAGCGCAAAGTCACATTCCTGACAGTACCCCTCCTCTTATGAGGGGCCTCAGGACCCTTATTTAAAGGACCCGGTTTAGAGGGGTTATGGTCATGAAACTTCCTGATGAGACGTGGGGCATGTATATCCTTACTGGCAACCCACGTATTTTCTTCAGGACCATATCCCTTCCACTGGACAAGATATTGGACGGAATTTTGAATTTGACGAGAGTCCAATATCCTGTCCACTTCAAACTCCAGCTCCCCCTGGATAACCAGAGGAGCAGGGAGGACTGAAGGAAGCACAGGATTAACATATTTTTTGAGAAGAGACTTATGAAATACATTGTGAATTCTCATAGACCCAGGTAATCGTAATCTGAATGAAACAGGATTAATGATCTCTGTGATAACGTACGACCAATGTACTTGGGTGCTAGTTTACCAGAGGGAACCTTCAATTTCAAGTTCTTAGTTGAGAGCCATACCTTTTCTTCTATCCCGTAATCTGGGCCAGATATGCGTCTTTTGTTCGCCTGTTTCTTAGCTGTCTCTTGGGCTTTGACTAAGTTCTGAAGAGCTTGGGCCTAAACTGTGCACAGTTTAGAATAAGTACCTTCGGCCGAAGGGTTTAGGGACTCTGACGCATGTACAGAAGAATATCTGGGATTAAAGCCATA
Source organism: Dendropsophus ebraccatus (assembly GCF_027789765.1). Lineage (NCBI taxonomy): Eukaryota > Metazoa > Chordata > Amphibia > Anura > Hylidae > Dendropsophus > Dendropsophus ebraccatus. Next base: position 155,989,231 of record NC_091457.1, on the reverse strand, counting down.
ATTACAATAAAATGGCGACATCTTGAGTGACTGATTTTCACGATTATTTAGAGCAAATTCCGCTAAGGATAGAAACTCTCTCCATTTATCTTGGCTCCCTGCAACAAAACACCTCAAAAATTCACCCTTTCTGTCTGGCCATTAGATTGTGGGTGAAAAGCCGACGAAAAGGATAATGAGATGCCCAGCCGACCACAAAATTCTCTCCAAAATCTGGAGACAAATTGTACCCCCCTGTCAGAAACTACATTTTCTGGAACACCATGCAAACGTAAGATATGGTTTATGAACAATGTAGCCAAGATACGAGCATTAGGGAGCTTACGCAGGGGAATAAGGTGACACATCTTAGAAAATCTGTCAACAACCACCCAAATGACTGTTTTACCCTTAGAGGGTGGCAAATCGGTAATAAAATCCATAGAAATATGAGTCCAAGATCTGGTAGGCACCGGAAGGGGATGGAAGAGACCTTCAGGTAGTCTACGCAGAACCTTGGATCTGGCGCAAGTTTCACAGGCGTCGACAAATGATTTGACATCTCTTGCCCATGAAGGCCACCAATAATGCTGTGAGAGTAAGTACTTAGTACCTGCAATTCCGGGGTGACCAGCCAACACAGAATTATGAATCTCCTCCAAAACCTTAAGGCGAAGGTTTGGAGGAACAAACAGTTTGGACTCAGGAGTGTTCCGGGGAGCCACAGACTGAGATTCCGCAATCCGAGCTGCCAGATCGGGTTGCAAAGTGGCCACCACCACCCCGGGTGACAGGATGGTCTCTGGTTGCTCCCTGGGAACCGTGTCGATGTCAAAGCTGCGCGATAAGGCGTCAGCTTTAACATTTTTAGACCCAGGTCGAAAAGAAATTTCAAAATTAAATCGTGTAAAGAACAAAGCCCATCTGGCCTGATGAGGAGTGAGACGTTTGGCTTTATCCAGATATATCAGATTCTTATGATCTGTTAACACCTTAATTCTATGTTTAGCCCCTTCCAGAAAATGTCTCCATTCATCAAAGGCTAATTTAATGGCCAGAAGTTCCCTGTTACCTATGTCATAGTTGCTTTCGGCTTTGGAGAACTTCCTAGAAAAGTAGGCTATGGGTCTGAGGTTGGTGAGGGTCTCTGAACCTTTTGAGAGAACTGCTCCTACCCCAACCTCAGATGCGTCAAGTTCAATGACAAAGGGTTGTTCAAAGTCAGGCTGAGTTAACACAGGAGCTTCCGCAAAACACCTCTTAAGCTTGTCAAATGCCAGGATAGCCTCAGGACTCCAATTAACCAGGTCTGCCCCCTTTTTGGTTAGATCAGTTAATAATTAAGCAATAACAGAAAAACCCTTGATGAACTTTCTATAGTAATTGGCGATTCCCAGGAACCTTTTTAAGGCCTTAAGGCTACTGGGTCGCTCCCAATTTTCAATGGCTGTCACTTTAAGGGGATCCATACAAAATGAGTTGGAGGTGATCTTATACCCTAAGAATAAGACATCCTGTATCCCAAACTGGCATTTTGACAGCTTGGCGCAGAGGTGATTTTGCCTTAGCAATTCTAACACAGTACGAACATGCTGAACATGAGAGCACCAATCAGGAGAAAATATCAAAATATCATCTAGATATACCACCAAAAAACGACCCAGATGTTCACGGAACACGTCATTAACAAAATGTTGGAAGACTGCCGGAGCATTACATAATCCAAAGGGCATAACGAGGTATTCGAAATGTCCCTCAGGAGTATTAAAGGCAGTCTTCCACTCGTCTCCCTCCTTTACTCTTATTAGGTTGTATGCTCCCCGCAAATCAATCTTAGAGAACCATTTGGCTCCCACAATTTGGTTAAACAAGTCTGGAATGAGAGGCAGAGGGTGTTGATTTTTCACGGTGATCTTATTTAATTCTCGATAATCAATACAGGGGCGTAGACCACCGGCTTTTTTACCCACAAAAAAGAATCCCGCCCCCATGGGAGAAGAGGAGGGACGGATGTGACCTTTATGCAAGCTATCCTTGATATAATCTCGCATAGCCTCTCTTTCCGGACAGGACATATTAAATATTCTACCCTGAGGCTTGGTTCACACACAGTATATTTCAGGCAGTATTTGGTCCTCATGTCAGGTCTTCATTGCAACCAAAACCTGGAGTGGATTAAATACACAGAAAGGCTCTGTTCACACACTGTTGAAATTGAGTGGATGGCCGCCATATAACGGTAAAGAACTGCCATTATTTCAATACAACAGCCGTTCTTTTAAAATAACAGCAAATATTTGCCATTAAATGATGCCCATCCACTCAATTACAACATTGTGTGATCAGATCCTTTCTGTGTTCTCAAACCACTCCTGGCTTTGGTTTCTATGAGACCCTGGCATGAGGACCGAATACTGCCTGAAATATACTGTGTGTGAACCCAGCCTTAGGGTACTTAGACCCTGGTATCAAGTCAATAGTGCAATCATAGGGACGATGGGGAGGTAATCCATCCACCGATCTCTCATCAAACACATCAGCATAATCAAGCAGAAACTCAGGAATCTCCCCATCATCAGAAGAACATTCAGCAAGCGACAAAGAAATACAATAAGGAGCACACTCTGGTCCCCATCGAACCAGTTCCCTGTTGGGCCAGTCAAACACGGGGTTATGCTGGTCCAACCAGGGTAACCCCAGAATAATATCAGCAGACAAATTTTCCATAAGCAAAAAGTCAAGCTTTTCAAAATGAACTGATCCCACCTTTACCTCAAGATGGGGGGTAATGTAGCGTATATTACCCTGAGCAAAAGGGGCAGAGTCCGCTCCAGTCACATTCAACGGACATTTAAGCTGAAGCGGACATGCCCCCAGACCAGACCAGAAAGCAGTATTAATAAAGTTACCAGAAGCCCCAGAGTCAATAAATAAATTTATCTCCCAAAGTCAAAGAAATAGGCAACAACAACTTTTTTTTCTTGTCGAAGGTTACCTGTGCACCTGAATGACCCCCTCGATAATCATTCAGGCGCTGAAGTTTTCCAGCGGTGAACCAGGTCTAGCAGTACATTGTCGTACTTGATGCCCCGCTTTGCCACAGTAGAGACACAGATGGTTCTGGAGGCGATATGCACGTCTGGCCTTGGCGTCAGTTGACCCGATCTGCATAGGTTCGTCTTGCGGAGGGGACACAGGAGAGGAAGAAGGTGGTTTAGGAGGTAAGGTCAAAGGACATGAACCAGAAGGGAATTTAGACGTCTCTCTCTCTTTTCTTCTGTCCCGCATACGCCTATCTACCCGTATGGCTAAGGTCATAGTTTCCTCCAGAGTCTCAGGATTAGGATAGGCTACTAACAAGTCCTTCAGTTGGTCAGACAAGCCCGCACGAAACTGGTAACGCAGAGCTGGGTCATTCCAAGCAGAGGGTACACACCACTGCCTAAAGTCAGCACAGTAGTCTTCCACTGGTCTCTTACCCTGTCTGAGTGTCGTAAATTGGCACTCTGCCTCTGCTGCTCGGTCTGGGTCATCATACAGAAGGCCCAAGGCTAAAAAAAAAATCTGTCAAGGGTCATTAAATCAGGGGAGTCAGAAGGTAGTGAGAATGCCCATTCTTGGGGTGGGCCCTGCAGGAGGTACATAATAACGCCCACCCTCTGGGTCTCATCTCCGGAGGAGCGGGGACGTAGCCGAAAAAATAATCTGCACCCCTCCCGAAAGGTCCGGAAATTTTTCCTGTCCCCCTTAAATTTCTCAGGGAGCTGCACTGGGGGTTCAGGAGCCTGCGGGGGGGGGGGGGGGGGGGGGGGGGTCAGAGACATCTGCCTGGGCAAGGACTCTTGTTCCTGCACACGCTCAGCAAGGGTCTGAACCAACGTATTCAAAACCTGCATCAGGGTCACCAGAGTGTTCATAGGGTCCATGATGCAAATACGCCGGACGTAGGTAGGGAACAGAACGAGACAGGGAGCCCTAACCACTAGAACCCACCTTCTGACCCTACCTACTTGCCTCAACGGCCCTAAACGGCCTTGGACAACCACGGTGTCAGTCCCTGTCCTACACCAGGTGATACACAAAACAAGACAGATGAAACAAACACAATAATGCAAAGTGTACGGTCCGGGTCAGCAACGGCGGTCAGCGAGGTACAAAAACGTAAGGCAGAAGAAGAGTCAGAGACAGGCAAGGAGGTCAGGGCAGGCAGCAGACAAAGCAGGTTGGAAGATCAAGCAATAGGTCAGGCAACAGAAGTAACAGAACCAGGAGAGCTGAAGTGCTTAGCTGAGTAACACTCAATAGCCAGCAGGGAAATGAAGAGCCTGCTGCTTTTTTATCTGGAATCAGGGACTGGGTCCAGCACTTGATTTGATCAGCCCTGATCCCAGCACCCAGCTCTGCTGGACAGGTCTTATAAGGAGTAACCCCTGCACTGCCAGAGTGTAACAGGCAATGCGGGTGTGGCTGGGAAACTAAGACAGCATTCAGACAGGACTGCAAACAAAAAACAACCAGAGGCTCAGCGCTTCCTCGGTCGCCCAGCACGGACCGAGGAGCGCAAAGTCACATTCCTGACAATCGGGAGCTAGGAGCAGCGCAGACAATTGGGAAAGGTGTCACAATGAGTGGCGGATCTGTGAGTTCACCTATATACTTTTTCTGTATGTCATTTTTTATGGGATCGCTGAAGTTTCCCTTTAAGCCTGAATAATCTCTCAAATTGCATCTTCAATTCTTAGTTATATTAGACTAATACTATTCTTCCACAAGTAATACATGTCACTGCATTGTGCATCCCGTCTTGTCTTACCGTAGTGAGCGCACCGGTAATGTTTAATCTGACAATGAGCCGGCTGGTGGAACATGAGATGCATAAACACAGCAGCACAGCCAACCACAGATAGCTGAGAATTGTTATGATACATAATGTTTTATTGATTTTACTGTTTAAAAAGTGAAATGTAGCAGCCTCCAGTCTTGTAAAAGTCATAATTGCCCGATTGTTAGTGTTTTGTGAAAGCTAACAGGAGCCTCCAAAGCCTCTTCATGGCATAAACTGCACAATTATATACAAATTGGAATATGGCAACTGTGTCATGAGACCGAAAAATCGAAAGATTCTCAAATCTTAGCTTTATATTGGATCATATGCTATTCTAGTGAAGGTTTGAGCATTATACATCCAGGTCACTATTTACAATGGGGAAAATATTTTGATATTGTCTAATAATCCATTAAAAGAATCTGTCAAACTCCTAGTTATCTGGTTTGTTCATTATATGTCAAAATGTACTTCATGTTAGTAATGTTAGCAGTAAGTTTGGGTCAATACATTCACACTTGGTTTTGTAAAAACTAAAATTTAACTTTTTTTTTGCTGGTTTTAAATGATCTGCTTGTAATAAAGATAGTGGCGCAACACAAATGAGCTAATAACTCACATTCACAATAAGACTACTTTATTTTTGCATTATTTGGTCATTTTACTTCTTAGGATGTTTTTATAGGGCTTAGAAGTTTAGCAGCAATTTTTTTTCTTCAAATTTTGCATGCTGTAACGGGAGTGAGTATCAGGTACACTAACAGGGGTGACGATCAGGTGCAGTAATGGGAGCAGCTTTTAGGAACAGTATCGGGGCGACAATCAGGTACATGGGGGGCAGGGGTGACCGTCAAATATAGCAACAGGGGATAGGGGCAACAATCAGATACAGCAACAGGGGCAGCAATTGGGTAGGAAGGGGTTAATTGGTGTTAATACAGTGTTTTTATCCTACCGTACCGCTGAACTGTTCACTAGAGATGAGTGAATACTAAAATACTTGGGTGCTTGATACTCGAGACAAATATTTCCCAATGCTCGGGTGCTTGTTTTGAGTAACGAAACGAAGTCAATGGGAAAGGCATGGATGCCTCTGGGGCTGGCTAATCGCAACATTAAGCCAAATTATGGGCAACAGCTAGGTGGTGGCCCTCAATACAATTTTGATGACCCAGACCAAGATGGGCAAGAATATATGTGTAACTATGCACAGGACACAGTGAGGATAGGTATAGCTAAACAACAGATCCAAGCCAGCCAAGGTAATGTCAGCAACAGGACAAATTGATTACTGACAGCTGCACTACACGTTTAAGCCAGCAGCCAAGAGTAGCAAAAAAAAAAAAATATATATATATATATTTTCAAAATTTTAAGCCCTTAGAACGACTGTTGGGTTCTTCGTGTCAAATTCAAGTTTAAACGCCCACTAATTCCTTGCCTAACACGGTTCCTGACAGACAGCAGCTCTCTCCCTAATCTCTTCAAGCCTGACGCGAGCACACCGGGACCTAATTCTTATATGCCCAGGTCAGCTGATCTGGCCAGCCAATCGCTGCTATCGACATGTAGGGTTCCTACGTGATGCTACGAGCTTCCAAAGACTCTCCTGCATGATGATTGGTTAAAAAAAAAGCCGCCAAACATGCAGGAAGAGGAAGATGCCATTGTCTCGACTATCGCGAGATGCTCGTCCGAGTAACGAGTACCATCAAAGTACCCTAATACTCGAACGAGTACCAAGCTTGGACAAGCACGTTAGCTCACCTCTACTGTTCACCACTCCTGGCTCTGATCTTCTTTAGCACACAACAGAGCAGATCAGAGTCCGAAGGGCTGTCAAAAGGCAACCCCTCCTTTTAGTTTCCATTGAGATTGTGCCATCTGTAATGACAGACCAACGACAGTGATCCCTGGCAGAGACTAGCAGTGATAGGTCCCTGGCTTTCACAAGCTACACTGTTTTTGTAACCCTCGAAGGGGTAGCTAGCTATATGACACTGTTCATGAAACTCCTGAAGTCAACAGGAGCTACATAAGCTGTGCAAACTTTTTACTGTACTCAGCTTCCCAACCGCTTTGAGCACCGGCAATCAGGAAGGGATTGCGGGACTTCAATCTGTAGGGTCGGGTCCCAGAGATAAAATATTAGAGTTGAACAAACCGAATCTTACGAACTGAGATTTGTTCTGAACTTTGCAAAAAGTTCGGTATGAGGTTGCAAAGATGGCGGCTGCACAATTTAATATACATAAAAAAATAAATAAAAACGGTATGCATCTCTCAATGCCCCTCAATGTCCTTCTCTGGGTCTCTGGTGTCCCCCACTGATCATAGCTGCCTCCAGCCTACTCAGCCAAAGACTGACTGAGATGGAACAGATGACTTGACTCTTGTCTTGAGAGTGACAGCCCGCTCAGCCAATCACTGGTTTTGGCGATGTCCTATCTCAGTCAGCTGAGATACATGTACTGATCTGTAGAAAATGTGCATCAATTTTTTTAAAAACTATAGGGAGTCTTTAGAAGAAACGGAACGAGATACATTTATAATATTTCTTATGAACCATGAGACATATTGTGTCGGAGTTGCGCAGGTCTCTCGCTGTTTGTAAAACCAACCACATAAATTCTCCCTGTACCATAATTACCTGTGGCAGATCTGTCTTTTAATCCACAAATGTGCATTTTTTGATCATTTCGAGGATGATTTAACAAAATAAGCTTTGCAAGTGTCTAATGAAGCACATGACAAGCTCCATATACATCCGGCGTTACGTTCTGCTCACATCTACAGAATAATTACTCACTTTATATGCTTTGATTGTAACCCCCGAGGCTTCCCGCAAATTATTACCTCTTAATAACCCTGACATAGGACTTGTTTACCAGTGACAGGTAAAATTAACTGGAGTGCATGTTCGCCCCAGAGAAATAAAATTAGGAGCTCAGCAGTTTCCCTGCCATGGAAATCATCAGATGTGGCGAGGGAAAATAATCAGGATTTGTGCTTGAATATAAACACTATAATGATATATCTATACCACCACAGTCTAATAGTCTGGCACTCCCCTACTGCTTAGGAAAAAGAAGGTTATTATTAGCTGTCAATTGTATAGGAGTAAGGTTTAACCCCTTAGTGACCAATTAAATATTTACCTTATTGTCTAGTTTTATTTTTATTTTTTTTATATGGCAATATAAGTGTCATTGCTTATATTATTATTATTTTTATTATTATTATTATTATTATTATTATTATTATTATTATTATTATTATTATTATTATTATTATTATTATTATTATTATTTCAACATAGCCATATAAAGACTTGTTTTTTGTTTGTTTTGTGGAACTAGTTCAGCTTTTTAATGGAATTCTTTGGGGGTTCCTAATACGTACTAATTAAATTTGTGGGAGAAAATAAAATGAAATTATTATTATTATTATTATTATTATTATTATTATTATTATTATTATTATTATTATTATTATTATATATTTTTTTTACTTTAAATTGAAACCATTCAAATATTATTATACTGTAATCTTACTCTCTGAGTACAATTACAGTGATATTAAAAGTATTTTGTTTCTACTCTTTTTTTGTTAAAGTTTAGTAGTCTTTCATCTGTAGGTATAGTTTTTGTTAGTATAATTTTCTAACATTTTTTTCTCAACTTTTTGTTTGCTATCTTTACCCTTTGTTTTTTTTACAAGGTAGATTAACATTGTTTTTCTTTACTTATTATTTTTAAACTCAACTATTGCCAGAAAGTTACACAGATTTGTTAATCTAATGTCTTTCAGTACTTATCCGCTGCTGTATGTCCTGCAGGAAGTGGTATATTCTTTCCAGTCTGACACACTGCTCTCTGCTGCCACCTCTGTCCAAGTCAGGAACCATCCAGAGCAGTAGAAAATCTCTATAGAAAACCTCTTCTTCCCTGGACAGTCCCTGGCATGGACAGAGGTGGCAGCAGAAAACCCTGTGTCAAGCTGGAAAGAAAATTCAATTTCCTGCAGCACATACAGTAGCTGATAAGTACTGGAAAGTTTACTGAGGTTTTTTTGTATTTAATTTTGGGGTGCAGGCATTTTGGGCTTTAATACTCAGTCCCTTTTATTTTTTTTAGATACCGTTTTGATTCTCTAACTTATCCACTTAATATTATTTTGGACATGTTGTATGTTACGTTGGTGGTAAATGTCGGGTGCTACACTATGCGTGTCAGGAACTCACCTGCCCTGGGTTCTGCGTCATCCTCCTCTAGCTTGGCTTCAGCAGACGGCACTAGGACACATAGCCACCCCCGGAACCGAGTGACATCGTGGAGACCTGACGGCATCCATGGCAACCAGGGACGACGTGGCCCTGCGTCACGAAACAGAGCCTCCCAGGAGGTGCAGCTGTATAGCATTGCACTCAGGCTGATGGGCAGATCGCTCCGCCCCTGAGCCTGCAGGGCTTCAGCTGCAGTGTCACTGGAATCAGGAGGCCGGACTAATAGTGTTCTGGTCCAGGCTCCTGGTCCATTATAAATGTAGTGATTGCCAGACCTCATTGCTGGCTATTAAGTTCACTCATGCTAAGCTTGTCCCTTCTGTGATTATACTCTTTCCCTGACCTCACCCATTTTTTCCGCCTTTGTTGTCTGCCGCCTGCCCTGACCTTTGCGCCTGTCCTTGACTACTCTTTGCCTGAAAATTTTGTACTTTTGCTGCCCGCCGTTACTGACCCGGATTGTTTACCCTGATTTATTGTGTTTGTATGTCTGTTTCTGTTTTGTGTTTTGCACCCCTAGCAGTGTAGGGAACGTCACCGTGGTTGCCCGTAGTCGCCTAAGGCTGTCTTGGGACAATTAGGCAGGGTCAGGGGGTGGTATCAGTCAGGGACCAGTGTCTGTCTTTTGTCTGGTCCACTGGTTGTCGTGACAATGCACTTGTATCATAAAAAATGCAATTTAGTAAAATTCAAAGTTTTCTTCTGGTATAACATTTAAAAAACAATTACTTTTTTCTAACATCCTTTTATTTCTTTAGGATGTTAGATAGCTTAAAAATTTAGTAAGGAATTTGCAAGTTGAACTGACTGACCAATTGCAGCAATCCCCGGTTTCGTGACTACTTTGATTGGTCCCTAGGCATCTTCTAGTCGCTGGCTGCTGTTACTGTCAGGCAAAAAAAAATATAAAGAATTAGCAAGTAAAACTGGTGTGGCCTAGTGTTTCTGTGCCCTAGGTCTGTGACGGCTCTCCTTCCTTCCTCCCCACCCTCCTTATCATTAGAAACACCCCCAGGCAGAATTTCTCCTATTTATAAACTGCACCTGTGCTATAGCGACACGTGTGCACTGTTTAGATGAGCGATGAATATAAATCCTGCCCGGGGGTGTAACTAATGATAAGTAGGGTAGGGAGGAAGGAAGAAGAGGCGTCACAGACCTCGGGCACAGACACTCTAGGCCACACCTGTTTGACTCTCCTGCAAAAGGATTATTTGCTCTACCAAAGGCATCGGGCTCATTTGAAACACGACCGGTAAGGATTTACTCGCAAATCCTCAACCACAAAATGATGTCCGTATTTCGTTTTTATTTTACTGTATTCTTTTTACTATGTGTTTTGGATGGCACAAAGTAGCCAATAATAGGGCACTGCCCGAACATTCTTTCCTAATGGATATCACCTGCATTTGTTCTTCTTCATGACCTAATATAACCTCAAGAAACTCAGTACCTCCAAATTTGGGTGTAAACAACAATCCGAGAATTCTGTTTGGCAAAGGCAACAAATTTGACAAATTCTGTTTCTGTATCATCCTCTTATACTACCTGTAGATGTATTTTTCCTCTCCGGTATTTATTCTTGGTCTTCTTCGAGGCTTTGCTCGGATACACATGGATACAGTATTCAGAGCTAAATTCAGAGATTATGATGCAATAATACCCTTTACAGTCTTTTATCTGCAATGTGTGTCAGCTCAGAACCTGATGTATTTATAGTGTTGCCTTGGAGGTGCCCCTGGCTATACTTCTTTCCTGATTATTTGGATTTCTCATTGTTTTTTGCTCTATACAACTGACAAATATTTCTTTTTTTTTCTTTCTCCAGAACCTGTAAAATGGGATCTAATCAATACAACACAATAGAAATCCACTATATGAAGGAGAGTAAAGGCAAGGGCAAGAGAAATAGAATTGTTAAGCCATCCACCTAGGCCAAAATAATGAGGAAGAACAAGCCCAAAGAAACACTTATGATACATGATAAGCGGGTATCGAAAAAAAAAAATATCGTTATATCCTAAAACATAACTGAAGAGTGGTTGATCTTAACTTGACCAGCAGCAATTTTAAATGCAAGTATCACAATTAGACACAGCGTGTTGTGTGTTTCGTGTTGTTGACTCCACACTTCTTCAGATCTAGTAGACCTGCTGAAGTAGGGCGTCAACAAAACAAAACAGGCTGTGCATAATGCATAATTTTTAAATTTTTTTTTACAGATTAGCGAACAAACTTCACAAACACAGATTTATTGCGACCTTTTTGCAAAGTTGTAATGAGTTGTAATGAGCTTGTACAGATGGCAGCTGCACATTTGAATATACATAGAAAAAATGTCCTCCTACAGGTCTCTGGTGTCCCCTGCTAATCGCAGCCACCTCCAGCACACTCAGCCAATAATTTACAGGGACAGGACAGCGCCGTGGCCAGTGATTGGCTGAGCAGGCTTTCAATCTTAAGAGGAGTTGTGACAGTTCGCTCAACCAATCACTGACTGAGACCATACAGCGATGTGGCCAGTGATTGGATGAGCAAGCTGTTACTCTTGTCTCGGGAGTGACAGTCCAAGTCTGCTCAACTAATCACTGGCTGCCGCGCTGTTCCGTCAGTATTGTTTCTATCCCCTGTGGATATCGGGAGTGGCTGCAGTCTGTTACTGCCTTCACAAGAGTTATGCCCCTATTGTATGCACAACTCGCACAGGTGAGAGTTACTGCACTTGTTTTTCTGTCACCCAGTACACAATGATCCTCACCATGGAGCGTTGTCCTTTTGTTTCTGTCCTGATACTGCAGTATTGGCCTGGTAAACATCACTTCATCTTAATTGGAAGGCGGGCACATTCGGGTGTGCCCGCACTCCAGTTAGCCATAGCAGACAATATAAAGTATGGCCGGGAGTCATACTTTACATTGTCTGCACAGTCTAGTGCACTCGCTGAGTAGCGGCCTCACAAAATAGACATGGCAGTTTTCTATGCAGCCGCATGGAATCCCGGCATTAGTCTATACAGTGTGTAAATACTATGGCTGGGATTCCATAGGGGTTAACGCGATGGGCCACTGTGATTAAACTGTGGCTGTTATAGCAAATCTGCAACAACGAACGATGGTTAATAAAAAAAAAAAAATACATTGTGTGAACTTGGCCTTATTTTATTTCATACATAAACACAAGTTTTTCTAAGAAATTGTTCTTATTGTTTTATAGTTATATTGCATATTTTTCCTGCTTTTAGTTTTTTTTTTTTTAAATAAATTAAAAAGAATCTGGAATTAAGAACAAGAATGGAATTTGGCCGCTTCTCTTAGGGTGTGCATTGTTATTCAGGGGAACAAGGCGGGACTTTTTTTCTTATTTATGATTAATTTTGCACTTTTTTTCAAAACTAATCTCTGTACTGAGATTTCTATAAAAGAGTGCATATGAATATAGATGAATCTAAACAAATGTGTTACAACCTAATACAAAGCTAGGAGCTTCAAGGAAATAAACTACTTTTCTCTCTTGCTTACAAGATGGTTAATGCAGCCTGTGAAATAGTGACTTTTAAAATCCTGCTAACAAGTCTGAAAGCAGAATTGTTAATATGCAGATAAAGTTTACACTGATAGGAGTATTGATCACTCATGGCTTATTCATCAATCACTGACAGAAAGTAGCTGGGCAGCAAAGATTGCAAGTGAAACAATTCAATCCATGTGTTACTTTGTATTACAACTAAAGTCACTGGGTTTTAGAAGTGTGAATGCGCTTGGACACTTTACCTGCATCACAAGCCAGAACAATATGAACTGATGTTGGATATGACAAAAGATTGAAAAGAAATATTCCAACAGAAAGACCAATTTTCTCCTCCCGTCATCTGTAAAACACAAATTTAAAAATCGAAAAGGAGAAAAGAAAAATAAAATGAGAACATATAAAACATCTAACTTTTTTTTTTTTGCCTTGTCGAAAGCTGTGGTGCGGCCTTCATCTTCAGAAAATACTTTTTCATAAGAACATAAGAGCAGTTGAAACTTCAATATTCTGGTGCAATGACAAAAAAAAACCTAGCAGATGACTGCTCCAGTGTCCATAAAAGCAAATTGCTACCGAGCAGTCACCTCTACATTATAAGGCTAGGTTCACACACTGTATAAACAACAGCGCTGTTTGACATGTTCCTGGGGCCAATGTTATCATATTGGCCGCAGAAATATTTTTTAATTTTAACGATTGAAGTCCATGCAATTAACGCCATACATTGTGTGGACAGATTGGGAACGGCCGTTGTTCCTACATTAGCAGCTGCAAATAATTGACAACGGCCATTGTTCCCTATAGAGTTTAATTCAGTGCATTAATTTAAGACAAGAACGGCCATCGTTTGAGTCGCCAACAAAGGCCCATTCTTGTTTTAAAAAATACGCTATGAGAACATAATCAAAATGTGTCCACCGTTACCCTTCATCAGGACTCAGATGTCTCATAGAAATTAACGCCATATAGATGGCGGGGGCACCTTGTGTAGGACAATCTAATGAGTGACAGCTGTTTTTCAACTACTGTTCTTCTACTGACTCAGTAGACTCATCTACACAGCGTTTATGTCCATGTGAATACAAAAGAATAAAGAAGCATAAAATGGTGAGTGCCCTCCAGTTTCTTTTTTCAATCAATTAAGGGTGGTATTACACGGAACGATAATCGGCCGAATTGGCCCGATTCGGCCGATTATCGCTCCGTGTAATAAATGCAACGATCAGCCGATGACAACGATCATCGGCTGATCGTTGATATAGGTTAGAACCTATTTTCGTCGGGCGCCGACCGCGCACCGCTGCGTGTAATAGCGGTGCGTGGCCGGCGACTAACAATATACATTACCCATCCACGTTCCAGGGCTGCTCCTGCCGTCCGCTTCTCCCTGCGTCCCGCGCGCGCTCTAGCGTCACAGAGGCCTGTCAGCTGGTAGGCCGCTCAGCCAATCACAGGCCGCGGCAGTCCCGGCCTGTGATTGGCTGAGCGGCCTACCAGCTGACAGGCTGCTGTGACGCTAGAGAGCGCGCGGGACCCCCAGGAGAAGCGGACGCAGGAGCAGCCCTGGAACGTGGATGGGTAATGTATGCCAGTTTAGCAAGGGCTGCAAGGACATCGGTAACTATGTCCTTGCAGCTCTTGTCAAACGATTATCGGGCCGTGTAATAGGTCCAGTAAACGAGCAACGATCTAGCAGATCGCTGCTCGTTTACAGGTATTATCGGGCCCTGCTCGGCCCGTGTAATACCACCCTAAGTGTACCTGTCAATGATCAAAACTGTTGACAAGTCCTAAAGTTTGTATTTGTAAGGGTAAGAGTCGGGGATGAGGGCAAATTCAAGCATGTTCTAGTCCGATCTTAAGCAATTGAATTTGGAAGTTGGATCCAGGAAAACATGGATACAGCCATAGACCACAGGCTGTATACATGTTTCCCAAGACTCCCTAGGGCTGCATCCAACTTTTTTAGCCACCGGTAATTGAATTGAAGATTGGACTTGAGTTGAATGTTCAGACTCTTTGTGTATAAGATGTGGACGACCCCATAGACCCAGACCGATCAAAACTTTTGATGTCTTTATGTTATATCAAAAGTTTTTATTATTTTTTGTTTTTAAAAGAGATGTATTATCACCTTCCGAGATGTTTGGAGATGTAATTGAGCTGTATTTTTGGTTGTGAGATCTGTAATGGCTTGTACGCGTGTTTTAAACTTTTGTAGATTTTATTGTACAAATTACATTTGTCTAGCGGTCCTTTAACACAATCTGACAAACTCCCGATACCAGAAGTGATCACCCCAGTGATTGGATCTCGTTTACGTAGCCTTTTTTATTGTATGATTAATCGAGCAGCCATTAAACTTTTCACGGGGCAATGTATGGACAATGGTGGTGATTTCAAGTCGATGAACAAGGCATCTCTCATTTGTTGGCTAATCGGTAGCCAGATTGTTGGGAACTACTGTTTGCCAAAAACTTTTTCGACTGATTCGGCAGCTCATGTGAAATGCCCTTAAGTCTTACATCTTTCACATGTTAGACTACTTAAGGCCCTATTCCACGGAACTTTTTTGAACGATTATCGTTCATAAAATCGTTCAAACGACTGCTCGTTAACGATATTTGTTCTGTGGAATAGCTGTAAACGAGCGAACGACAACAGCGAAATCGTCATTGAGTCGTTCGCTATTTTTCTTTAACATGTCAAAAAAAAATCGTTGGTCTTTCAACAATAATTCGCTAATCTTTTCGTTGAATAAAAAATCTTTCAGTCGTTCTTGAAATGTCTACCTACATTTCCCCACGTTTTAAACGATCATGTAACGATGTAACGACCACAAAAAATCGTTACACTGCAGATATCGTTCACTTTCCCACACGTATTATGTGTTATCGTTCGCTTAAAAAAATCGTTAAGTGCTCGTTAACGAGCGGTCGTTGGAGCGAGTCTATGAACGATAATCGTTCTGTGAAATAGGGCTATTAGATTACTTTTAGATAGCAATCATCAAGCAACCAGAGATGGTCTATTGATTCCAATGCAGAAAACAGCAAACCTTCTTGTGGAGAGTAAAGATGAGTGGAACTTTAGGACTTTCCGTCCAAAAGCCTCTCACTCCAGTGCGATGCCTGTGATCCCCGGTACATAGTTGCGCTACCGGGAATCTGCGGCCGGGATCTTCCAGGGAATTCAAGATGCATTCCCTGGAAATCCAAAACTGAACTGGAGACAAGAGTCATCTCTGAAAGAAAGTGGCCATGTTTTTGTAGCACTGGATAACCCCTTTAAAATCAACAGTTTTTGGATAGTGCTAGTGGCTCAGATCACACCGTGTGAATGTTAGGCCACAGCTTTATAAATTCTACAGGAAGTTCCTATTTAAACATTATCAGAGCATGAAAAAATTTGGATGAAAATTCCTGGTAAAGGATATGACAGGAGCCAGGACCTTTACTACTGAATAGCAGAACAGTCGGTAATGAGATGGGATCGCCAGATTACAATTCAAGACACCCTCTCCTGGGCATTGAATGGCACCAAAGGGCAATAATGGACTCGAAATAAACAATGCCGCATTTGCTTGCCTTCCTGATTTTCTCATTTCTGATCCAAGGTTAAATTTTTCTACCCAGTTTCACAATAATAAAAAAAAAGTTATTTTCTATGTCAAGTCCTTGAGTTTGATAAGATAATCTTTTCATTGGATGAAAGAGAATTAGATTTATTTCATTTAGTACTAAAGAAACCTCAGCTTACTTTTTACTCTTCTAACACCAAAACAGGAGACATAAATGTTGACTAAGGCCGAGACTTTCAGCTTTCAATTATTTCCTGGGAATATCCTATGGCAATGCATGTCTGCAAAATCAAAATATATCATTTGACTTAATAAGATTAGTCTTCATGTACAAGTCTGTCATTGAACTTCAAAGGGGAGAGAACAACATTAAGCCAAAGTGAGTCGATCCCATAATAATCATTGTTTATTCTGCAGTAAGAAGAC
Source organism: Dendropsophus ebraccatus (assembly GCF_027789765.1). NCBI lineage: Eukaryota > Metazoa > Chordata > Amphibia > Anura > Hylidae > Dendropsophus > Dendropsophus ebraccatus. The sequence continues at coordinate 155,972,608 of NC_091457.1, read as the reverse complement.
TAAACTACTATGACCCTTCAAAATTTTTATGTAGTGGAGAGGAAGGTGGCTGCACCTGTGCACCTGAAAGGTGCAGGAAGCGCGCCAACGGTGTCCCTGACGACTGGCCCGGAAAGTTGCTGGGGGTGTGGTGATGCCTCCCTTTGATTTAACTGTGGACAGAGTTTCACCACCCCCAGCAGATTGGCAAAAGGTATTTTTCTTATTGTAATCAACTGACTGGCGGGCGGCACCGCCAGTCAGCCATCAGACCACTTCTGGGGCTGGTACTCCAGGCCTTATAAGTATCCTCCCCATGCCCCTGTTCCTTGCCATAGAGAGAGCCTCATACCCTCAGTTCCCTCTTGACCTAGCATTTCTTTCTTTATTGTGTTACTGGTATCTTGACTTTCTTGCTTTGACTCTTGAGTTCTCTTTTGGATTACTTTTTTGTGCTGCACTGCCCATCAATTACTGAACCGGACCCCTGACCCTAATTTATTGTGCTTTTGTGTCTTGTCTTCATTCAGTGTTCACTTTTACAGGTTAGGGACTGTCGACCAGTTTTCCCCTGCCGTTAGGGCAGTTGAGGCAACTAGGGAGGGGCAGCAGGGCAGGCGCCAGCGTCAGAGCAGCACCTGTTCTTTGTCGTCCAGTTCCCTAACTCTGACACATGCTTTGTGCCACTATATGGTGCCTCCGAGGGGCTCCATATCACAGAGAGATTTTTCCCTAGAAACAGTGTTTCTTCTATGTGACATTTCAAGAAACGTGATATACTCTTACTATGTTGAAGCCTACAGTAGTTGAATTAGACTGAAAATTTTATGTATGGCTCTGTATAAGTTCAAAGGCAAAAGAACATACAGTAGGGTACCATCAACTTTGAGCCCATATTAAAGGGGTACTCCAGAAGATATAAAATGTTTTCATCAATGGTGCCAGAAAGTTATATAGATTTGTAAATTACTTTTGTTTAAAAAAACTCAAGTCTTCCAGTACTTATCAGCTGCTGTATATCCTGCAGGAAGTGGTGTATTCTTCCCAGTCTGACATAGTGCTCTCTGCTGCCACCTCTGCCCATTTGTAATGTCCTGGAAACCAGATTTGTAAATTACTCAGAAATCTCAAGTACTTATAGTACTTAATAGCTGCTGTATCTCTTGAAGGAAGTGGTATATTCTTGTCTATTCATTCCAGTCTGACACAGTGCTCTCTGCTGCCACCTCTGTCCATGCCAGGAACTGCCCATAGCAGGAGGAGTTTTCTATGGGGAATTGCTGCTGCTCAGGACAGTTCCTGACATGGACAGAGGTGGCAGCAGAGAGCACTGTGTCAGACTGGAAAGAATACACCACTTCTTGCATGACATAAAGCAGCTGATAAGTACTGGAAGACTTGAGCTTTTGTAAAAGAAATAATTTAGAAATCTTTATAACTTTCTGAAACCATAAAAAAAAAAAAAAAAAAATCTTCTTTCTCTCCTGAAGAAAACCTCCTTTTGAATCTTTCTAAATTGCTATTGTTATGTGGCGATAACAAATTATATTATGAATTAAAGGGTGCCAATAAAAAGTGTGAATTGTCTTGCAAAAAAAAAAAAAACTTTAGTAGAAAAATAAAAACATTATAGATCTTTGACCTCAAGGAAGCAAAAATGTAAGTAGATAAATAAATTAATTAAATCACTGCAAATTATGTGGATTAAAGGGGCGGACTGGTGATTTATTTTTGTTTTTAAAAGTGGTGATTATTTTTTTTCTTATTAATTTTTTTGTTTTTACTGATTAAAACCAGATACTTAAACACAATCTTTTTTTGCAATCAATGTCTGTTTTCTATTGCAATTTTTTTTTATTGTATTTTAGTGCATTATTATGGGGGCAGCAATCTTCCTAGACCTGCTTTTAGCATCATTTAGTAATATGGAAAAATAAATAAAGAAAATCATCTGTACTTATCATCTGCCGTATATCCTGCATATGGTGTATTCTTTCCAGTCTGACACAGTGCTCTCTGCTGCCACCTCTGTCCATGTCAGGAACTGTCCATAGCAGTAGCGAACCACCATAGAAAACCTCTCCTGCTCTGGACAGTTCCTGACATGGACAGAGATGGCAGCGGAGAGCGCTGTGTTACACTGGAAATAATCCACCATTTCCAGGGCATACAGCAGCTGATAAGTACTGGAAGACTTTAGATTTTTAAATAGAATTACATTGAAACATCTTTATAACTTTCTGGCAACAGTTAATTTGAAAGGGAAAAAAAATTCCCTGAAGTACCCTTTTAATGTTATTTGATACATATTCGATCCAAGATAATTTATCGCTCATAAAATAAATTCAATGGGGGAGATTTAAAGTGACACTGGCTCAGTTGCCCCTAGCAACCAATCAGATTCCACCTTTTATTCCTCACAGAGTCTTTGGAAAATGAAAGGTGGAATCTGATTGGTTGCTAGGGGCAACAGAGCCAGTTTCACGTTACACCATGTTTGAAGATGGAATCTGATTGGTTGTTAGGGGCAACAGAGCCAGTTTCACGTTACACCATGTTTGAAGGTGGAATCTGATTGGTTGTTAGGGGCAACAGAGCCAGTTTCACGTTACACCATGTTTGAAGGTGGAATCTGATTGGTTGCTAGGGGCAACTGAGCCAGTTCTACTTTGCACCATGTTTGATAAATCTCCCTACATGTTTTTAAAATCCAAGGCACATTGTAACAAACAGATATCCAAGTGTAATTTCTTTGAGCCCTGGTACACCTGTTTCCCCACAAGTGGAAATCCCGCTGATCGTGTTGATTCATCATTTGCTTACTTTGGTTATTGCTTTCTTCTGAATTCTATTTATGTCTTCAGAGGCAATGGTTCCTCCATGTAGAAAGTGAAGGGGTTAAAGCGGAGTAAAAATAATTTCTCCCGAGCCGCCAAGGGGAATGTGTCTTTCTGGCGGCCCGGGCTCCTCTGCAGATCGTTAACTGAACAGAAACTGCACTACAATTATTTTAACCAGAGGCTGTTCCTGACCCATAAAAATGAACCTGCATTTGTCACAGCCTGAAATAGAATAGTGGGAGCAGACTGGTTCCTGCTAACAAACGCCTGTCATCCTCAGCCTCACACAACCTGGCATATGCCAGTATCATTTCTTTGCTCAATCGGCCTTGAACCGGGATATAAATATGTCTGCAGGAACATTCATTATCCATATAACCGAGCATTGTCTGAACTGCTAAGGAAGTAAGCTGGAGACATGCGCTGCTTTGCATGTTACACCTACAGCTTGAACTCTCCGCGTCTATATATACCTTCTGCCCATTATACAGGTATACATAAATATGATATGCATTAAATACCTGCTCACTGATCCTTGACACCTGCAGTATATATATATATATATATATATATATATATATATATATATATATGCATCAGTTATACATGCTACATGTTTTATGTATTATATATGTATTATTCTACGTAATTTTGTTTAGTGGGCGCAATAAATATAATATACTGTTTATTATTACCATTTACTGTCAATTAATTTTGGAAGGTTCCATTAGACCCTACAATTTCAAGGTCTGAACTTCTTTAAAGAGGATGTACCACCAGGTACATCCTCTAGAATTTAACACATGGGGAAGCCAGTGCCGTGTTTTAAACCACGGCCCGATTCCCGTGTATGACACTTTTCTATCCAGAGGTATCAGGCCGTGCTGAAGCACTGGAGGTTTGCCGGCCCGCCCCCACTGGGAGGAAATTCCCTCCACTCTATGACGCGGCTCCATTGATTCTAATGGAGCCGCGTCATAGAAGGGAGGGAATTCCCTCCCACTGGGGGTGGGCCGGCCGACCTTTAGTGCTTGAGCACCAGCAGATACCTCTGGATAGAAAGGCACTGTACACGGAAATCGGGCCGCGGTTCGAAAAATGGACCGTGGAATTCGCTTCCCCATGACGGCGCCGTTCTATCGGTGTGTTAAATTCAAGAGGATGTACCTAGTGGTACATCCTCTTTAAGATGTAGGCTAGGGATGAGGCCACACAAGGCAGCGGCAAACGAAATGAAATGTAACAGCCGACGATTTTGTTGGCCAGATTGTGCCACCATTGGCTTCCACATTTGACTATATATGGCTAGCCACTAACTTTAACCCCTTCAAGACGGAGCCCTTTGATGCACAAAAGTCCGGCTCAGATTAATGCAATGTTCCTCCCCGCCTTCCAAGAGCCATAGCGCTTTTATTTTTCCACCTAAAGGGCTGGTTGAGGTGTCAATTTTTGCGCTATGATCTCTAGATTTTATGAATATCATATTGGTGTAACAGAAAAATTGTTTTTTATAAAAAAAAAATAATCGGATATATAATTCATAAAAATCAGCAATACTGGTGTGTGTGTATTTTTTTCCCCATTTACGCGGTTCACCATGCGAGAATAATAATGTTAGATTTTAATAGATCGGACAACTTTGCACGCTACAATATGTAATTTGTTTATTTATTTATTTTTTCATATTTTGATTTTATCAATAGATTGCATGTACTGAGCTATGCCATAGCATAGCATAGATCAGTGTTATCGTCAATCTATGTAAAGAGTTTGCCTGAGAGCAGACTCTATACATGGATCACCCATCCGACAGGACGGAGGAAAGGAGCTTACCCACGCCTGTCGACACAAGCGATCGGGACTCCTACAGCATGGCTGCGGGGGTCCTGATCACTCAGCGACAGATGCTTGATCTGTCACTGAGTACCTTAAACGCCACAATCGCTATAGATCAAGGTGTTTAAGGGGTTAATGAGAAGCAGCTGCCTCTCATTACCTCCAGCCCTGGACACTGATGTGTGCGGGACCACGCTCACTGCAGCGGTCCCGCACACATCAGAGGTCCCGTCAGTGCAGGAACGTATATATATATATATATATATATATATATATATATATATATATATATATATACATTCTTACTGCACAGGGTATGTGTAGTAGGAACATATATATACATGTTACTGACGGAAAGGGGTTAAAGTTTAGCATATTTAAATAGTAAAACATTTCCCAATTCATTCGTTAAAATAATCCTATGGCCTATCTCAAATGTTCAGTTGTCCTTGAGCTATTGGTTTAAGACTAGAAGCCATACACTGGACACACATAGGTAAGAAGGTCCTGATCCTCTATATTTTGATATCACATCTTTGGATGTAGCAGCAGCATGGAGGATATTACCAAGAGTTTATGAGCACTGTAAGCTGTCAATCCAGAACGGGGGTAAGATTTAGCACTTGGTACAAGCTTTTCTCTCTCCTTGCCTCTCCCTCTGCTTCTACTGTACCTCTTCATACACTACCCGCTTCAAAGACTTCAATGGGCAGCTTTAACCTGATCTCTCAGTGAGCTGGCAGTGAATGATACATTTTGAATTGGGGGCTTATAAAGTAACCTGATACATATAGAAATAAGCACTTATGTGAACTGATGAGATATGATAAGTTTTTACATTCATTTGAACACTTAATTTTTATAATTGGAACATGGTGTTTGGGCTTTGATAAACATAATGAGAGAAATTTATAAACCCTTTCCCGCATATGGACATTGCAGCATGTCATAGTGATGACACGGGTGCAGGAGCTGCACCCGTGCCATCCGCAGGGGGGCCCAGCTGTCAGTGATAGCCGTGCACCCGTCGCAACTGCCGAGATCTGGGCCGAGCCCGGATCTCGGCAGTTAGACCTATAGGTGCTACGATCAGTGCGATCGCAGAACCTATAGTGCTGCATAAAGGAAGAATCCTCCCTTCCTCCTCTATCGGGGCTATGCGGTGAGATCGCACAGCCCCGATGGTTGCTGTGACATCAGGGGGCATCCCCGAAGCCTCCTGGTGTCACAGCTACGGAAGCTGGTCAGGCTCAGCCTAAGGCTGAGTCTGATCAGCCTTGCCTATTATAGGCATATTGTACAGTAAAGTCCCCATGGTGGGACAATAAAATACAGTGATTAAAAAAACACACAAAAAAATAAAAAAAAAAATAAAATAATATATAATCCCCATAGCCCCCAATACAATAATGAATGTTGGGGAAAAAAAAAAAAGTAGACATATTAAGTATTGCTGCATGCGTAATGATGCTGGCAATACAATTATTACATGATTAAACCTGTGCTGTGACCACAGAAAATTTAAAATGAGAAAAATGCTCGGCTTCTGATTCCCGCTGTCTGCCCGCTCTGTGGAGAGGGTGAATACAGCCTGAGGACCGCCTGGAAAACTGGGATACAGCCTATGGCTATGGCTGTATCCCAATTTTCCAGGCGGTCCTTAAGGTTGTATCCACCCTCTCCACGGAGCGGGCAGACAGCGGGAATCAGAAGCCGAGAGTTCAGGTTCATACGAACCCGAACCTTGGCCGGTTCGCTCATCTATACCAGTAACCTAAAGTACAATACGTCACAAAAGAACTATCTAAGAATTAGAAAGAGAAGTTATAGCATCACGTAGCTACAACCGCATAACGTAAGACAGGTTGGATTCTAAAAAATGGGCTACGGTTCTGAAGGCCAAAATCCGTCCAATCCTTAAGGGGTTAAAGGAGAAGTCCGGCCAGACAAAATTTTTTAGCAAGTGCTTGGAAGGACAAAAGAAATAACATGCTCTTACCTCCCCCACTCCAGCCCTGGTGGCTGCATTCTACCGCTCTGGTCCCTGGGTCCCTGTCAGATTCCTGGTCGACATGTGAGGTCCACTCAGACAAGCAGAGGCCATAGTCAGGCGGAGAGGACATTACACTTCACGACCCAGGTCCTCGCTCCGACCAGGAAGTGGCCAGGGACCCGGGGACTGAAGCGGCAGGATATGGCAACCAGCACTGGAGCATTCAATGCATTTGGAGCCATTCTATAAACAGAAAAGCTGTAATTCCATATTGACCTGTATGGAAGAATCCATTATCTCAGGAATGCCACAGCTGTTGTCCCCAATAAAGGTCTATACTGCTCTATTGACATCTGTGACCCTCTTATGCCTAAACTGAGGAACCATTACTCAAAGTCCAGAAGAAAAATTTTTACTTTTTGGATGGGGTGCCACTGCATGTCATGTAGGAAGAGTATTGCGAAGGTTCTTAGTCTTATTCAAGACCAGGTTGCTGAAATATCAGTTTCCATTGCAATATATTCTGGTTAAAATATTTATAGGATTCAGGCCAACTTGATCCCATGTAGTTACCCCTTAGTTCTTTATATATCTGTGGTCTTCCCAACAAGCCCTTAAACGAAATTACCTTAGCTAAACCTCTTAAAGCCCTATTCCACCAACAGATCTGACGACAGATTATCTGCCAAAGATTTGAAGCCAAACCCAGGAGTGGATTTGAAAAGAGGAGAAATACAGTCTTTCCTTTATGACCTGTTCTCTGATTATAGTCTGTTCCTGGGTTTGGCTTCAAATCTTTGGTAGATAATCTTTCATCAGATCTGCTGGTGGAATAGGGCCTTTAGAAGAGGACAGATAAGCTTCACAGTGTAGGCTATTCAGAACTTTATATTCTGTCCAGAATAAGTCATGATAAGGTTTTTACAATAACTCAGCCCAAAGGTTTCCATCAACTGATCTCTTTTCCAGCTCTCCAGCCGATCAACCCTTTTGAAGATAATTTTCAAAAAGTTTTTTTTTTTTTTTTAAAACTGCTTCTTTCAACAGAAAAAAAATCTCATGTGGAGAGGAGGCCTATCCTGCACATTTAAAACATGTTGCTGCCATATAAGAAAACATAACAAACATATCATGCTTATCTCTCTGCACTCCTCCGGTGTCCCAATGTGGTTGCTGGTGTCCCTGTTGTCTTTAGCTGACGTTGCTTCCATGACGAGCTCATCTCGGGAGTGACAACCCATTCAGCCAAATACTGACTGAGACAGGACATGAGTTAATGTTTTCTTATATGGCAGAAATATGTTAAGGCTAAGTTCACTCTATGTATAATTTCATTAAACAACAGCCGTAGTTGCAGTTTTGCAACCACGGACATTGTTTGATGAAATTGGCGATCACATTGATTTCAACGGAATCCCGGTCAGGGTGTATACACTCTGTATACACACTGGCAGGGATAAATTGCAGCCGCAGAAAAAAACTGACATGTCAGTTTTGTGTGGCTGCTATTCATTGATTATAGGCCGCATAAGACTGACAGAGCAATGTAAAGTACGGCTCCGGACGGACTTTACATTGTCTGCAACGGCTAATTGAAACACGGACACACCCGTATGTGCTCGCGTTCCAATTCAAGAGAAATTAAATTCATCCTGCAGTATCCGGCCGAGTTGAACTTCACTGAGATCGGCTGTTCTGTGACAAGGCCATGTCACAGGACGGCCGGTGTCATACATAGTGTTTGCACTTAGCCAGAAGTTCCTTTTCTGCTTTCCTTTTTCAGTTGCCCTTGTTACTCAATTTTCTTATCCTTGACAAATCATTGGCACGTGCCGGTTGCGGGAGGTTGGTACTGGAGTGGGAAGTGGTGAGTACAGCGCCATTTGTGACACATTCACTTCTGTTATGTTTAATCATCGTTCTCCCGTTGATCTCTGTTCCTAATTAAATAACCCGTGAGTCATTGCTGCTACATAGTAAAACGAGTAACACGGTCTAAGGCAGGGGGTACTTTTCCTTGGCACCGTCTATGATGATATATTTGAAGTTAGACATTTCTAATGTGTGACTTTTAAGAATGTGATATTTTACATCGATTAATTACAGTTTTCATGTACTATTTAACATATGGCCTGATCTCACAGCAGGGCACCAGCCCTCATGTTCTATATAATTATCACCTTTTTACTGTATCTTTTTCAGATCCCACAAGTGAGTAGGAAATTACTAAATGCACTCAGTTAATTAACTCAATTTTGAAACTATTTTTTTTTTCTTAAATCTGAAGGAAACATTATTATCATTTAGCATAAATAGGGCCACAATGGACCAAACTATAATTTTCAATTCAGCATCCCGCATTCCAACTCTCCAATCCAGCTCCAGTATATCTTCAGGCCCCCTGTCTCCTCCAGAATGATTGAGAGCCATAGGAGACAGAAGACAGAGCAGAAGAGCTGTGGATAGGGATGCCGGACCATAGAACAGCGCAGAAGGTAAGTATGCACTGATAATTTGATCTAAAAACTGACAGCATAGGTATATTTTCGGTACTTAACCATACTTTTAGCAAAGTTTTGAATGAGTTTGTAAAGTTGGCAGTCACACAATTTAATACACACGCAAAAAAATTATGCCGATGAAGGACCGATAATAAATGTAAACGAGCGCAGCTAGATCGGAGCTCGTTTACTGGGCCTATTACACGGCCCGATAATCGTTTAACGAGGGCTGCATGGACATTGTTACGATGTCCTTGCAGCCCTTGTTTAAACTTTATACATTACCTGTCCAGGCTGCAGGGCTCTTCTTGCTCTCTGCTTCTCCCCGGGTCCTGTGGGCTCCAGCTTCAGAGCGGCCTGTCTCAGCTGACAGGCCACTCAGCCAATCATGTTTCCATTTATTATCAGTCCTTCATTGGCCCGTGTAATAGTATCCTGGCAGAATAGAACTACCTTCTGAACATGTTTGGAGATCAGGCTTTTAACTAGAGATGAGCCAGGTTCAGGTTCGAGTCGGTCCGAACACGAACGTTCGGTATTTGATTAGCTGGGGCTGTAGAACTTGGATAAAGCTCTAAGGTTGTCTGGAAAACATGGATACAGCCAATGACTATATCCATGTTTTCCAGATAGCCTAAGGGCTTTATCCAAGTTCAGCAGCCACCGCTAATCAAATGCCGAACGATCGGGCTCGGATCGACTCAAGCATGCTCGAAGTTCGCTCATCTCTAGATTTAACTTAACATTCCTAAGATATTCGGTACTGATATTGTTGTCATATTAATTCCAACCCCTTACTCAGAGTTACACTCCATCCAGTATATCAAACTATATGATCTGTGATTTCATGGTCATCGTCAGAATAACTGTTCAAATATCAGTTATAGAAGTGAGTTAGTCCTAAGGAAATAGAGACCTTGAAAATTAAAAATAGACGTTTGGCAATTACTGAGTTCCGTTCCTCCTGGGTGAAAGCCATCCGAGCCAAGCATCTCATTGGAATTTATTAATGTCCTAAATCTGGATTGTTTTCTGGGTAACGTTACGCAGTGAGCTTCAGGTGTGATCTACATTTGGTCCCCGGGGCAGAATGTCATCATATGAAGCAGTATTTCAGGAATCCCTGCCTATGATGTAGGTGACTCTAGTTTATATCCCAGATGTCAACTCCTAGTGACCTTGGGCAAATCACTTAAGAGCCAGAGGCTACAAAATGTGATTATTAATGCTTAAGGGTTATAACAGATCCTGCTGGCAATTTTTATCCGCTACAATTTAAAATGATTGTACTAAAAAAAAAAAATTGCAAATGAGATCTATTAATGTGGAGAACATTGTTAATGATTAAGCCCGGCCCACAAAGAACCAAAGCTACCTAACTTTATCATATATTCTTCATTACTAATTTTCATTACTTTTAATACATTTCTGTCATCAGAAAATGACTTTTTTTTTATTTTTTTTTTATTTAATTCGTTTTTTAATGTTTAATGGGTACTCCGGTCTTGCCACCTCAAGACAAGAACGGCACATATATGCTTTGTGGATTTGCTACTGCTCTGCACAGTTCCTGACACGGACAGAGGTGGCAGCAGAGAGCGCTGTGTCAGACTGGAAAGAATACACCACTTCCTTCAGGACATACAGCAGCTGATAGGGACTGGAAGACTTAAGATTTTTAAATAGAAATAACTTCGATATCTGCATAATTTTCTGACACCAATAGATTTGAAATCGGTTACTTTTTCTCCAGAGTAGAATTTTTTATTTTTTACATTTAAAAATAATCCTGAGATCTTGAAGATTTCAATCTCTCCACTTGGCCTTAAACTAAGCTGAGACTTTCTGTTCTGTCTTTGATGGTAAGGAACAGGCTACTGTAAAGGGATCTGCATAGAATTACAATGAAAGGTGACACTGGGAGATTGAGATGAAATAGAAACTACCACCTCCAGAGTATGCTCAGTAATGTTTCCTATTCATGTCAATGGGGCAGGCCCTGTCAATTGTAATCAACTGTATGTCCATGGGGCTTGCTGTAAACCATATCACTAAAAAGCAATGTAGGTTAGGTGTTCCCTTGAAATAATAGGTGCTGATATATATATATATATATATATATATATATATATATATATATATATCTATCTATATATATATATATCTATATATATAGATAGATATATATATAGATAGATAGATAGATAGATAGATAGATAGATAGATATTCATTTTTTTTTGTTAGGACCATATATTTGGCCTGTCAAGTGAAAATTACAGCAAAAAAAAAAAAAAAAAAAATTAGAGAGCATCAAACTTTTTGACGGACCTGCTTTAAATTGTAAGTTATATGTTGTGTATTGGAATATCAACCTCCTCTGTTATCTACTCGGTTGTGTTGGGACTGCTTCATGTCCCAACCATACTGATCCAGGCAATGGCAATTACAATTCTCAAGGCTGACCTCTAGGCTGCAATTATTTTGGCGTTGGCTATACTTGGGTGTGGAGTCTAAGGGAGCCCAGGTCTTCACTCTCAACTTCAATAACAAGACTTGGACTTAGCTGCAGGGTATGAACAGGTAGGTCATGACCCCCGAGAGCAGTTAACAATTGGCTTGTGGATTCTGTGAAGACAGCAGGACGTGTATGAGATACCAGGACCAGAATAGGACAGATGCATTGTCAGAAGTAGCCAAGAGTCAGGTAAGGGTGGGGTAGGAGGGTGGGGTAGCAGCACAGTCAGAAGTAGGCAGAGGCCAGGGCCTTCAGCATATAAAATAATATGATAACAGGCAGAAGGTCAGGGTCTGGGTGTAGCACTACAGGTACCAGGCAAACAAGGTATTGAGCAAGGAGCCCAGGTAAGGTCATACATTGACAAATAATCATGGGAAATAACAGGGTTGTCAGTAACTTACCTGACCGCGCTCCAGCGTCGTCTGGTCCGGCTGGAGCGCAGCGGCGCCCTCCTCGGCAGGGCCGGGTGACGTCACAGAGATCCGACGGCGTCCCTAGTAACCAGGGGAGCCGCGGGTCTCGCGTTAGTGTACGTCGCCCGGCCGAGCAGCTGAGTGCTGTTGAGCTCAGGCTGAGTGACGGATCTCTCTGCCACTCAGCCTGCAGTGCACCAGCTGCTATGTGTCTGGATTCAGGAGGCCGGACCAATCAGCCTTTGGTCCGGGCTCCTGATCCAGTATAAAGTGTTGTCAGTGCCAGCCTCTAATCGCTGGCTATTAGTTGTTCTGATCCCAGCTCCCCAGTCCCTTGTATTCTGCCCTATCCTTCCTCATTTGTCTTGCCTGGATTCTGACCTTTTTGCCTGTCCCCTGACTCTCCGTTTGGTCCCGATTTTGTACTGCGTTGCTCGTTTGGTTTCTGACTCGGCTAGTTGACTCCCCGCGTTGTGTTTGTCTGTCTGTCCGCGTTTTATGTTCTGCACGTATACAGCATAGGGATTGTCTTCGTGGTTGTCCGCGACCGCCTAGGGTCGACCGAGGCAAGTAGGCAGGTGACAGTGGGTGGGGTAAGATCTAGGGCCCACTGTCGAGTGTCTTGTCTTCACCTGCCAGTCGTGACAGAATAGCCAGCCTTACAGTTTTCGTGACTTGCTCCAGGATTTCTATTATGGATCCAATGAAAGCATTAGTGGAGCAAATGCAGAACCTAAACACAGTGGTACAGAGTCTTGGTGAACGGGTTCAGGAGCAGGAGGCTGCTCCCCGACAAGTTACTATGACCACCCCTTCTCCCCCTGAACCACCGGTACAACTCCCAGAAAAATTTAAGGGGGAAAGAAGAAATTTTCGGACCTTCAGAGAGGGGTGCCGATTGTTTTTTCGTTTACGTCCCCGCTCCTCAGGGGACGAGTCCCAAAGAGTGGGGATTATCATGTCACTGTTGCAGGGGCCGCCACAGGAGTGGGCATTCTCTCTTCCTCCCAACGCCATTGAGTTAACCTCCGTTGATTATTTCTTTTCAGCTTTGGGGTTATTGTATGACGACCCTGACAGGACTGCGGTAGCCGAGCGACAATTGACGTCCTTAAAACAAGGAAAAAGGCCAGTTGAGGACTACTGCGCAGAGTTCCGCCAGTGGTGTATCCCCAGTTTCGGGTGGGCCTATCTGAGCAGCTAAAGGACTGGTTGGTAGCTTATCCTCCCCCTGAAACGTTAGAGGAGACCATGACGTTAGCCATCAGGGTGGATCGTCGTACGCGGGACAGACGTAGGGAGAAAGGAACCGTCTAAAACCCCTACCTCTTTTCTGTCTCCTTCTAAACCTCCTCCTTCCCTGTTACCACCTCCGGAGGAACCCATGCAGATCGGTGCTACCGATGCGAGAACTAGACGGGCCCATCGTATGCAACATAACCTTTGTCTGTACTGTGGCAAAGCTGGACACCGTGTTCGGGAATGTACTTCCAAGCCTGGATCATCGTCGGAAAACTCCAGCGCCTGAGTGACTATCGAGGGGGTCACTCAGGCGCACAGGTACCACTCGATAAGAATAAATTAATGGTCCCCATCTCACTATGTTTGGGTGAGAAATGTATTTCGGGGTTTGCCCATGTTGATTCAGGGGCATCCGCTAATTTTATTAATTCTGGGTTTTGGTCCAGTCTGGAGATATGTCCACTTCAGCTTAAATGCCCGCTGAGTGTTACTGGGGCGGACTTTACCCCACTGGCTCAAGGTACAGTGAGATATATCACTCCTCCTCTAGAAGTAAAAGTGGGGTCGATCCATTCGGAGTGTCTTGATTTTCTGGTTATGGACAATTTGTCTTCTAATGTTATTTTAGGTTTGCCCTGGTTGACCCAGCATAACCCTGTTTTTGATTGGGCAAGCAGAGAACTCGTTCAATGGGGGCCAGAGTGTGCTGCTCACTGTCTTTCTTTAAATTTAACAGGATGTTCTTCATTAGAAGGGGAGATCCCCGAGTTTCTGTCTGATTTTCGTGATGTTTTTGATGAAAAATCGGTGGACGAACTACCCCCTCTTCGTCCATACGATTGTGCTATCGAGTTAGTTCCTGAATCTAAATACTCGATAGGGCGAATCTTTAATTTGTCTAGACCAGAGAGGGAAGCTATGCGGGATTATGTTAAGGAAAGTTTACATAAGGGTCACATTCGTCCCTCCTGTTCTCCCCTTGGGGCCGGATTTTTCTTCGTAGGTAAAAAAGATGGTGGATTACGTCCCTGCATTGATTATCGGGAGCTAAATAAAATCACCATTAAAAATCAACACCCGCTCCCTTTGATTCCTGATTTGTTTGATCAGATTGTGGGGGCCCGGTGGTTTTCTAAGATCGACCTCCGGGGGGCCTATAATTTGATTCGAATAAAGGAGGGTGACGAGTGGAAAACTGCATTCAATACCCCCGAGGGACACTTTGAATATCTGGTCATGCCCTTCGGGTTGTGTAATGCGCCCGCAGTTTTCCAACGCTTTGTCAATGATGTGTTTCGTGAGTACCTGGGTCGTTTTGTAGTGGTGTACTTGGACGATATCTTGATTTTCTCTCCAGATTGGTCTTCACATGTCAACCATGTTCGTAGAGTTATGGAACTCCTAAGACAAAATCAGTTATTTGCTAAGTTGTCGAAGTGTCAGTTTGGTGTTCAGGAGGTCTCTTTTCTGGGATATAAGATCACCCCTAGTTCTTTTGGTATGGATCCCCTTAAAGTGGCAGCCATTGAAAAGTGGGAACGCCCAAGGAATCTAAAAGCTCTTCAAAGATTTCTGGGTTTCGCCAACTACTATAGAAAATTTATTAAGGGATTCTCAGTGATTGCTAAACCCTTAACTGATCTCACCAGAAGGGGTGCTGATATGGATAACTGGACTCCTGAAGCCATTCTGGCCTTCGACAAACTCAAAACATGTTTTTCTGCCGCTCCGGTGTTGATTCAACCTAACTTTGAACTGCCTTTTATTGTCGAGGTAGATGCATCAGAGGTGGGGGTAGGGGCTGTCCTGTCACAGGGTCCAGTAACACTCACTAATCTCAGACCCATAGCCTATTTCTCTAGAAAATTCTCCAAAACCGAATGCAACTATGATGTTGGCAATAGAGAGCTCCTTGCCATTAAGTGGGCATTTGACGAGTGGAGACATTTTTTAGAGGGGGCTAAACACAAAATTAAGGTTTTAACCGATCATAAAAACCTCGTTTATTTAGATAAAGCCAAGCGCCTTACTCCACGGCAAGCCAGATGGGCATTATTTTTTACACGGTTTAATTTTGAAATCACCTTCAGACCGGGTTCCAAGAATGTAAGGGCAGATGCTTTATCTCGTAGTTTCAATATTAACGAAGTCCCTGTAAAAGAATCCGAAACCATCTTGTCTCCTGGGGTGGTGGTGGCTATACTGCAGCCCGATCTGGCTGCTCAGGTGGTTCAGTCTCAGGCTATGGCGCCTAGAAACACCCCGGAAAATAAACTATTTGTTCCCCCTAATCTTCGGTTGAAAGTGTTGGAAGAAACACATTGTTCAGTACTGGCAGGTCATCCAGGTATTGCTGGTACCAAATATCTACTGTCTCGTCATTATTGGTGGCCATCCTGGGCTACGGATACTAAACTGTTTGTAGAAGCTTGTGAGATTTGCGCCAGGTCCAAGGTTCCTCGCAGGTTACCGGAGGGACTTCTTCAACCCCTGCCTCTGCCTGCTAGACCTTGGACCCACATCTCCATGGACTTTATAACTGATTTACCACCCTCTAAGGGTAAAACGGTGATTTGGGTGGTTGTTGACAGGTTCTCGAAGATGTGTCACTTAATTCCTCTCAACAAACTTCCCAATGCTCGTATCTTGGCCTCTCTTTTTATTAGTCATGTCTTACGTTTGCATGGGGTACCAGAGAATATTGTGTCTGACCGGGGAGTACAGTTCATATCTAGATTCTGGAGGGAGTTTTGTGGTCGCCTAGGTATATCTTTGTCATTTTCTTCAGCCTTTCATCCACAATCCAATGGAATAACGGAGAGGGTAAATCAGTCACTGGAGCAATTCTTAAGGTGTTTCGTTGCAGGTTCACAGGAGAAATGGAGAGAATACTTACCATTGGCTGAATTTGCCCTAAACAATCGTGAAAGTCAGTCTCTCAAAATGTCGCCGTTCTTTTGTAATTTTGGGTTTAATCCTCGTTGTTCTTCTGTACATGCGTCCGAATCCATTAATCCATCCGCCGAAAGAATCTACAGAAAACTGTGCACAGTTTGGGCCCAGGCTCTGCAGAACCTGGTTAAAGCTCAAGAAAATTGTAAAAAACAATCTAATAAAAGACGCATATCTGGCCCTGAGTACAGGGTGGGTGACAAGGTGTGGCTCTCTTCTAGAAATTTGAAATTAAAGACACCATCTGGTAAATTGTCTCCCAAATACATTGGTCCTTATCCTATAGTTGAGATCATAAATCCAGTTTCATTTAAGCTGCTGTTGCCTAGGAGTCTAAGAATTCACGATGTTTTTCATAAATCTCTATTGAAAAGATATGTTAATCCGGTGTTACCGTCTGTTCCTCCCGCTCCGTTGGTCATTCAGGGTGAACTAGAATATGAGG
Source organism: Dendropsophus ebraccatus (assembly GCF_027789765.1). Taxonomy (NCBI): domain Eukaryota; kingdom Metazoa; phylum Chordata; class Amphibia; order Anura; family Hylidae; genus Dendropsophus; species Dendropsophus ebraccatus. The sequence goes on along the minus strand of NC_091457.1, from coordinate 155,955,888 downwards.
TGGAGAGAGTTCTGGATTCTCGTCGGGTTCAGAATTCTTTGCAGTATTTAGTTCATTGGAAAGGATTTGGGCCAGAGGAGCGCACTTGGGTAGCAAGTAGGGATATGCATGCGTCACGTCTAGTTAGACAGTTTCATCTGCAAAATCCATCTAAGCCTGGTCCCTTAGGTAGAGGTCCGGAGGCCCCTCCTGAAGGGGGGGGGTAATGTCAGTAACTTACCTGACCGCGCTCCAGCGTCGTCTGGTCCGGCTGGAGCGCAGCGGCGCCCTCCTCGGCAGGGCCGGGTGACGTCACGGAGACCAACGGCGTCCCTAGTAACCAGGGGAGCCGCGGGTCTCGCGTTAGTGTACGTCGCCCGGCCGAGCAGCTGAGTGCTGTTGAGCTCAGGCTGAGTGACGGATCTCTCTGCCACTTAGCCTGCAGTGCACCAGCTGCTATGTGTCTGGATTCAGGAGGCCGGACCAATCAGCCTTTGGTCCGGGCTCCTGATCCAGTATAAAGTGTTGTCAGTGCCAGCCTCTAATCGCTGGCTATTAGTTGTTCTGATCCCAGCTCCCCAGTCCCTTGTATTCTGCCCTATCCTTCCTCATTTGTCTTGCCTGGATTCTGACCTTTTTGCCTGTCCCCTGACTCTCCGTTTGGTCCCGATTTTGTACTGCGTTGCTCGTTTGGTTTCTGACTCGGCTAGTTGACTCCCCGCGTTGTGTTTGTCTGTCTGTCCGCGTTTTATGTTCTGCACGTATACAGCATAGGGATTGTCTTCGTGGTTGTCCGCGACCGCCTAGGGTCGACCGAGGCAAGTAGGCAGGTGACAGTGGGTGGGGTAAGATCTAGGGCCCACTGTCGAGTGTCTTGTCTTCACCTGCCAGTCGTGACAAGGGTGGAGAAAAGGAGCTAAATAAAAAAACAAAAAAAAACAAATGAAATGCTCAGTAGTGGTATATAGCAGCCACAGGTGACCTCACACAGAAGCAGTCAATGGGAGGAAGCCTGAAAGACCATAGTAGAGTAACACCTCTTGTTGCAAGACAGATCCTAGGAACATAAGCATGAATAACATTTAGAGATAAGCAATCGCGATAGAGTACCGTGCGCTGTTCAGGTGCTCGGGAGATGTCCTCAGCCGTGGATTGTGGTAGAGTGATAAGGCGGCAATCTGCGGTAGTGGTGGTGCTCTTGGCAGGCAATAGTCCAAGCAGATAATAAAGGAATATCCCGGCACTCACCAATATTCTTAGTGTACTTTTTATTGCAGTGTCATATCATACAGGTACAAACAAGGAGGATGCAGCGTTTCGGCCAAAACACCACATCCTCCTTGTTTGTGCCTGTATGATGTGACACGCAATAAAAAGTACACTAAGAATATTGGTGAGTGCCGAGATAGTCCTTAGCCGTGGATTGGCTGAGCAGCAAAAGTACACCCCCTTAACCAACTGGGGGCCAGACTGTCCCTATGTAAGATTTCAGGTTAACCTGCTACCCTCCTCTCTGCCAAATGTTTGAGTCTGCAATTTTTTTTAATGGGGTTTGTTACTCGAGTCAAGGACTCGAACATTGAAAAATGATCAACTCCAGTAACGGGCAATGGAGCATTTTAGTGCTCGATCAATGTTGATAGAATTCTGTTAGGAGGCTGGCTGGGTCACATCTATCAGTGTCGCGCACAGTTTGCCTAACTAAATGGTGTGATCGTTGCAGAAGAAGGGCGTCAAGGCGTGAAGTGGTAATAGCTCCATTACTAACATATCCCTATGAGCTACCATACATGTGTTGGCCCCCAAGCTTTTCCCTTGCTTAGGTAGAGAGAGCTATACATGTAGTGACTGCTAGCAAGACCGGTGGTCCTGCATTACTATAGCACCGTATCTGGAGTGTTCTGTTACTGCATTGGAGATCACAGAATTCCATGGCTTCCATTGATTCCCAAATACTGACCTGAAGATCAAACCTACTTGTGAGTCTGGAAAGTAAATTATTAGTTTGTATGAAAATAGAACTTGTCCGTGACGTTCTTCTCTGAAGTGTCTTTTGATCTTCTTTCTGGCAAGGAAAGATTTTCAAGCTACACAAACTGTATTAAGTTGCATTTACAGCTGAACATGACATGCCACAGGCTTTTTTAGGCCAGATTACAGAGTATTACATTATAATACTTCCATTTCGTCCCATATGTCTGGAAACCCTCCCCTACTCCCCCTGAGCAACTTACAAATGCATTTCAAGTTCTAATATTGTAGTAAAATAAGAGTCGTTCTGAACGTGTATCTATAGGTTTCTGCTCCTGTATATCACTGTGCGGCAGAAGTAGTGAGATCATAGATTATCACAAGGTTGTTACTACACTGAGAAATACATTTTATAGGATCTTAGATCAAATAAGAATAAATTTAGCAGAACTCATTTGCCATTTATCTTGGATCCCCTGCATACAGATTTATCATTGACATTATTCTGGCAGTATATTGTAGAGCTGTATGCAGGGAGCGCACCCTAGTGGTGACTTCAAGCACACAGAATTTCATCGCCAGGCTTTATAATTATGTTAAAGAAGTTATTCAGTTTTTCAAAAAGAAAAAAAAAAGAATAGACCTGTTTTGCGGATATTAATTACATATGTGTCAAGTCTCCATATAACTTAGGCCTTTACACCACATTTTTACATACCCCCCCCCCCCACACACACACACACACATGATTTTGCTATTTAGAAAAACATCCCTTATTGCCGCGATTCAACCGACTGCAATGCATTGAAATCAATGGAAAAACGGATGTCCAATGCACACAATGTATTGAATAACTGACGTTATCGCCGCGCACGTCACAATAATTTCATGACAATCATTTTCAGACATCTTTTGCAAACAGCGGACTTTTTCTTTATTAGTTGTTCACACACAGGGGGAGATTTATCAAACATGGTGTAAAGTGAAACTGGCTCAGTTGCCCCTAGCAACCAATCAGATTCCCCCTTTCATTCCTCACAGACTCTTTGGAAAATGAAAGGTGGAATCTGATTGGTTGCTAGGGGCAACTGAGCCAGTTTCACTTTACAGCATGTTTGATAAATCTCCCCCTGTGTGTGAACAACTAATAAAGAAAAAGTCCGCTGTTTGCAAAAGATGTCTGAAAATGATTGTCATGAAATTATTGTGACGTGCGCGGCGATAACGTCTGTTATTCAATACATTGTGTGCATTGGGCGTCTGTTTTTCCATTGATTTCAATGCATTGCAGTCGGTTGAATCGCGGCAATAAGGGATGTTTTTGTAAATAGCAAAATCATGTGTGTGTGTGTGTGGGGGGGGGGGGGGGTATGTATGATAAATCTCCCCCACAGTCTTTCTTTTGACACTGTTCTTTCTCCGTTTTTACTATTAAATTCAATGGACTTTCAAGTAAGCCACACCAAACTAGAATAATGTACCAACACCAGTCATTGCACTAGACAGAAGGCTAGACAGAGAAACGACTTCTGTTATTTTAGACTCAAAATGACGGATGTCATTTTAAACCGAGTTGAAAAAATGTTGTGTGAACAGAGCCATACATAACTAGAAAATGTCTATAAAGGATCACATATCTGTTCATTTAATGACATCAATGTTGGATACTAGAAAAAAATATTTAAAGGGATCCAAATTGATGGTGTTCACGAGGCATCTTCCTTTGTCTGGGAACCAAGTGGCACTGAAAGCGCTTGATGGCTACTGCTACTACGTGCTCCATGTGGTCATGCACTGTCAGCAGCCTAATGACTTCGGATTTATTTTCATGTTAAATAATATTCGGTTTTTTTCTTGGCTCTCGTTTCTCGGAGAAGATATTAAATGCCTGCTTTGTTGCTTCTAGGCGGCCATTACTGCCTTCCAACTAGGACAAAAGCAATCAACCTAGTTTCAATGAAAAGAAAAATGTTCCTCTCTCTTCTCTTTCCCCATTTGTCCCATAAACAAGACAGCTCAGGGTCCGGGTAAGAGAGACGGAAGGCGGAAGCTGGCAGTTTATACCCAGCACGCTGCTCGATTTAATTTTATGTCTCTCATCAGCAGGTAGCAATTATTTTCTGCAGAGAAATTCCTCTCTGAATTAGTTGCCGAATGTTTAACATCTGCTTATGGTTACACAGCCGTAGTTGTGTGATGTGAGATTTACCGCTTTTTACACACCAATCAGGTACCAAGCTAATTTAAATGACATCTAATTGACTTTTTGCTTTTGTTTTTTTTTTGCATTGTATTTTTAAATTCTGTTTTGTGCAGTTTGAAAAATTTAAGTTTTCCCTGAACTGATGGAATTATTTTTTTTTTTGTTAATCTTAAAAATAGTATCGTCAATATAATATAATATAATTTATTTTATGGGACTGATATTTTTATTATCTAATGATGGCTAAAATACCATGTCTGAAAGCAAAGTTCTTGGTAGTTGGAAAAAGTCTACCTAAAAGGACCTGAAAAAGTGAAGCCTTAGGGGGACATTTATTAAGTCCGGCGTTTTCTGCGCCGGCATAAATATGTCCTCGCAGCGCCGACACTACAGAGATTTATGTAGAGGTGCACTGCCTCTACATAAATCCCATGCGCACCACAGTGTGCGCCGAGGAAACCTACCCCATCTCAGTGCTGGCGTAGGTTTCCTGTTCACTTTTCAGCCAAAATAAGGTTAAATGAAGCGAACCCAGAGTCTACGCCCCCCCTTCTTCCTCCTTCACACCCCCTCCCGACCCTATTGCGGACCGGGCAGCATGGGAATATATTTTAAAATATTTAAAATTATTCGCATCTTGCCGTTTTCTTGATAAATGTCCTCCTTAGTGTTATGATGGTATCAACATATTGCTTGTATCTAGCTGGGCAGTATGGTGGCTCTGTGGCACTAGGGTCCTAATCTCTAATCCAACCAAGGTCAATGGTTACAATGGCATGGAGTTTGTGTTTATTTCAACATAAAAACTATTGATATTATACCCCTCCATAACTCTAGAAGTAGCAATTAGAGATGAGTGAACTTCAAGCACAATTTTGTTCGTCTGAGCCCAAACTCTCGCCATTTAATCACCGTTGGCTGAAGGAACTCAATACAGCCCTAGAGAGTCTTGGAAAACATGGATACAGCCTATGGCCTTTGGATGTGTCCATGTTTTTCAGGCAGCCTTAGGGCTGCATCCAACTTTTTCAGCCATCTGTAATCAAATGTTAAGAGTTTAGGCTCAGACGAACCCGAACGTGCTCTAGAGTAGGGGTTTGGGGGACACCTGAATGTAATTGAAGCTCAACTCTAGTAACAACCTCAATGCCGACTGCAAACTCATACATATTGTAATGCTGCAATCTAGAGTTTTGATCGCACACATCATTTTAGACCACTTGGGAACTGTTAAGTGGCTGTAAAATGGCTTAAATAAACATCACAAAAATAGCTATTACTTTTGAATTCTACTGATAGAAAGCAGAAAATAGCTGGTAACATCGATTTAGTAAAATTTACGCCCGTATATTTATGGCCATTAAAAAAACGACAACAACAAAAAAATACAGTTCTGTGTGTTTTTCAAGCTGCTTTCATCCCCTAAAAAAAAACCTAATAGAAATAAATGTAAAATATAGGTCAAAAACATTTTAAAACATTGCAAAAAAGTTTTGAAAATGGACCAACTGACAAGAAATAAATGACCAAAAGTGGACATTTACTTTTTATTTTCTTAAAATATCATTTTTAGAGGACACATGGGGCTCTCTCAAATTTTGTAATTGGATTCATTATATTTTTTCTTGTGTATAGAGGCATATTAGAAATGTATATTTTATTTCTAATTTTATCATATTCTATTTTAAGGTAGGCTGCACAATGAAAAAATCACCCTTAAAAATAGTCTTGGTATGTTCCCGATGTCAACATATGGCATTACTATAACGTTGCTATCCTGAGAATAGGAACATTAGGAACAACGGAAGAAGAACAATGGGGCTGAATTACTAATAATCTTAATTTTTTAGCTGTTATGCTGTCGGTTGTGTCTGGTTTTTCACGTCAAATTCATTAACGTGGCACACGCCCTTAGTAAATCTGTAAGGTTTTTACCGGACAAAACTAAAACCCGACCATCCAGCCACACTAGAAAAGACAATTTTCTAGTGTGCACAATGAAAAAATCACCCTTAAAAATAGTCTTGGTATGTTCCCGATGTCAACATATGGCATTACTATAACGTTGCTATCCTGAGAATAGGAACATTAGGAACAACGGAAGAAGAACAATGGGGCTGAATTACTAATAATCTTAATTTTTTTAGCTGTTATGCTGTCGGTTGTGTCTGGTTTTTCACGTCAAATTCATTAACGTGGCACATGCCCTTAGTAAATCTTTAAGGTTTTTACCGGACAAAACTAAAACCCGACCATCCAGCCACACTAGAAAAGACAATTTTGTCATTTTTTTTTTTTTTTTTTTAAATTGCACTCCTTTGGTAAATATATTGGAACATCAAACTATCAGGGAAAATTGACATAAAATCATAATTTAAATGTCAGTCAGTCAGCCAGTCAATCATCCAACTTCCGCCATTCCTCTCCTCTCTGTCCCTATATCACTCTGTTAGTCTCTCCCTCCTCTGCTCTAACTGCCTGCTGCCATCCTGCTCTCTCCTCAACACACAGCCGACTGACCGCCTCCGTTACCTCTGCCTTATATAGAGGGGGTGGGGGGGGGGCTGACATCACAGAGGGGTCTGCAGCTGATTGGACAGGTGTTAGAGATTATAGTTATTCCCTTTGTCCCGCCTAGTGATGCTCCATGTGCAGCCGTCATTTAGGGTTTTTTTAAAAAAATTTCCTTAACAATTCAGCGGGAATTCACTTTCCAGAATAAAACGATGTGACAGCGCAATTCTCAGCAAATTTCCATTCGCCAAATTCACTTTGTTTATTTCTAATTGTGATGATTAGAGATGAGTGAACTTACATTATAAATGAAACAACGCGCTTTGTTAGCTCGGCAGCCTGGAAAAGCTGGATCCAGTCCTGAGAAACTGGGAGAAGTTATCCAGGACTGGCTCCAGCTATTCCAGGCCCTGGAGCAGAGCGGCATGGAGTTCAAAGGCAGACTGCTTTTAAGCCAAGTGTTTAGCTACATTTATACAGTAAATTTGCTAATAACTAGTGATAATATTCACCCTTAATACTCGGCTATATGCAATATATATTATTTAAAATATTTAGATATGTTTGGCAGGAAAAATCATCCAAATTATTTATTCAATGTGCATCCGGGACCCATAAAAAATTTCATAATTTAGCAACAATTACAAAAAATGTCGATTGGTGGGTGGATAATAGTGCGGGATAACCCCACATTTACATGATGTGTAAATACACAGACAGTAACTTCGGTTCAGATTAGTTTAATGAGGAATCATTCGATTCCAAATGCTCTCCAAAGTTAAGCAGGATTTTCCTGGGTAGAACATTTGCTTTCGTCATGGCTAAATGATTCTTGTGTATAAAACGCATGGTCTCCTGCTTACTCCAATTACTCCATTAGCAGAGCATTGAGTGGAGAGAAATCCTCCCGTCCCCTCCACCGGTAACACATGCAGAAATTCATTAATATTTATCTCATATCTAAGGAGTATTAAATTATTACGGAAGCGTTTAGATAATAATGAATTTATTTCCTCTCCCGTTTGCTCGGAGCTTTGCTCTTATTGCAGTTTATATATATATTTGTACATCCTGCACTGGAGGGAAATAAAATCTTATGTAAATGAATTATTCTAAATAAATATGATATTTATATATTCATTTTCAGAATTTTAATAGTAAATTAATCATTCGCCCTTTTCACTGTGGTAAACACCCTCTTGGCTCATCGATCTATGCTCTTTATATTGAGACAAGGAAAACATGAACTTGATTATTGTCTTCAATGACACACAGGGGGGCATATAAGAAGACTGATGTACTTAAATTAGGCCCTGCCCCCTTTCACACAAACAAATTCACTAAGAACTGAATCCAGCCGGCTGGGCACCCGAACCTGCTCCTGGCGTACCAAATCTAGACCTGTATCCAGAAGGTGAATATTTGGATCACGATTTACGCCATGCCTCCTCCCCGCCTTGACGCTGCCATCCTATCCCCACTCTGCGCCACTGCCGCCTTCCCATTGTGCCAGTAGAGGATACAGCTGGCATATGAATCTGTGCCTTGTCCATGGTGTACGCCTTAAGTGAGACTTTCATAAATGTGCCCCCCCCCCTAGACTGCTTATTCCACTAAATAAGTTATATGAAGAGTTCTCAATGACCAAAACATGGCAATTAAAGGTAGATCAGCTCTAGTTGGAGAAACTTTCAGACTGAGTCAGTGGAAGACACAGGAGAGCAGGCTAAATAAACACAGTTAGGCTATGTTCACACAACATTTTCCAGCTCTGTTTAAAATAACGTCCATTATTTTGGGTCTAAAACAGGTGTTTGCACATTATTTTAGTTTGGGGTTATTAAGTTAAGTTATTAAGTGGACTTTGGGTGCAGCTTAATTGAAAAGTCTATTGAATTTAATAGTAAAATCGGAGAAAGAACTGAGACAAAAGAAAAACTGTGTGTGAACTACAAATAAAGAACGTCCGCTGTTTGCAAAAGACGTCCTAAAATAATGATCATGTTCATCATTTTGACATCCGTAGGCAAAAATGGCTGTTGTTCAATACACTGTGTGCATTGGATGTCCGTCTTCCCATTGACTTCAATGCATTGCCATTGCTGTCAGTTAAATTGCGGAAAAAACGGGCGTTATTTTTAATATGAAAATCGGCCGCCTTTTCAATATTTTTGATGTTGTGTGAACATAGCCTTTGAAGGCCGTGTTGTCAGCGGGAGAGTTAGCACAGTATCGGGGATGAGAAAGGTATCATCACCCTGCCGATCAGAAATTGATAATGCATCCTGTGGATAGGCCGTTAATGTTAAAAACTCAGAAAACCCACTTTAATTTATTAAATCCATAACACTTCCCTATACACTCATTGAGCTTGGAGGGACCATTTAAAGTACCAAAAACTCCAGAAGTCACTGCTACCATGAAACTTTCTATTATACCATGGGAATCATTACACAAAATGTCGTCATATAAAGTGAGAGAATGACAATGACTTTTTAAAGTATATGTTTATGAAGGTACATTACAAGACTGAAGTCAAGTTGGGAATATATGCATCAGCTTGGTAAACTTAGAATAGATTGAACAAGTTTCCCACGCTGATTTTGACGGCTCCTTATCAATTATTTATAAGTCCATCACAAAACCTACCTTTTAATAAAGTACATTTTACATGATTTAGTACAGGCTTCTAATAAGAGCTGAATAAGTAATGACATCTCTTTTTATTATTATTCAGATCCATTTCTCTGGCTATTTATATACGGTACATGTGTTAACCATTTATACTGTATTCTTTGCGAAATATTTCATGAGATAATAGAAAAAAGAAGATGAGAGTTGTCAGCAGGAAGATGTCCAGCTAATTTAGCAAAGACCAGGCTGACAAGGAGTCCATTGCATTGAACCACATAAGCTGCTTTATCCTGCACATCTTTTATAATCTTCATCTATCTCGGTAACTATTAGCCTAGAGCTCAATGGTAACCCTTGATCACCTTCTCTTCTCCTACAGATGTGTCCACCCTTACACTTTCTTCAATTAAGCATTCCAATTTCAGAAAATACAGACAAGTATAGACAACTTAGACAACCAAGTTTTTTTTTTCTCTTTTAGAGACAGTCCCCTTGCCTCACTTATCTCAGCATATCCCGAGCCAAGAGGAAAGATAAGGATTAAAAGTGAGCAAACTTTTCAAAAGTTTGCTTTGTCCGGTTCTGAACTGTTCAGGTTGACAGTCCGGTTCAGCCTGAATCAGTTAGGAACAAACTGGCTTTTAAAGACTGCATAGAATCCCCAATTAACCCCCAGGGGGCCAAACTTTTGGCTATTACACCTGCACCATCAAGGGAGGGGGTTAAGGGAACCTATTCCTTACTGGGGCACAATTTGCTTTCTACAGGGGGAGGGAAGGTTAATTATACATACCATCTAGGGATGAGCGAACCGGACGAGGTTCGGGTTCGTATGAACCTGAACTATTGGCTTGTGCCCGCTCCGTGGAGAGGGTGGATACAACCTTGAGGACCGCCTGGAAAACTGGGATAGAGCCATAGCCATAGGCTATCCCAGTTTTCTAGGCGGTCCTCACGCTGTATATACCCTCTCAATGGAGCGGGCAGACAGCGGGAATCAGACGCCGAGAGTTCAGGTTCATACGTATCCGAACCTCGGCAGGTTCGCTCATCCCTATTACCATCCTGGGGTACTGGCATCAACTTTCGTCATCAGCCCTGGCCCAGCTCCATCATTTGGTAGGGTCCCACTTAATGGCAGAAATAGAAGATGCTGGGACACAAGGCGGGTAAGTATAACCCTGCCTTCCTGCCTGACCCTGTCAACAGAGCACACTCTGGCTACCAGGGGGTTAAGTCACCTGGCCTATTTCTGGCTAGGGCAGGTGCAGTGTGCTCAGCAAAGCAGGTGGCGAACAGTATGGCCCCCAAGGGGTTAAGTATGGATGCAGAGCATCATACACAGACAGGATGCAGTAAACAGCCACCGGTACAGAGGCTACATACTGTAAAGGAACAGAACGCCTGGGTACCGGTAGTCCTGGAGCATCAAATAATGGTGCTTCTGTACTGGACAGTAGCAGACTGGTATTAGGCTGGGAAGGGCCAAAATACATGTCCTTCCCACCCTTGTATTACTAGGCTTCTGCTGTCTGTATTTATTTATTTTTTTGTACCTGGCTGGTTATGGAACATTATGATTGGGAACCCTATGCATTGTTGTTGTTGTTGTTGTTGTTGTTGTTGTTGTTTTAAAGTGTGTAGGACCTCCCTCTCAAATTTCCACTTTACAAATCAGTAGCTACAACGGTGTCCCCCCTCAGCCGCTGATTGGCAGATTGCCACTCTGGTAAGATTGAACACATCTATAGGTGTATGATGGAGTTAGTATTCACCAGGAAGGATAGGTTACTTACAACCCAAGAAAGATTAGGATGGGACTCCTTTAAATAAGATGATTTTCCTATAATTTATAATTGGATGGGTCATAATTGTAATATATATGTATATATCTTTATTAGGAAAAGAGATGAGAAACTAGAGCCTCCCTTTAACACCTTACATTTGATATACTAGAAACAGAGGATCTCTGAGAGCTTATGTAGTTTTATTTCTGAGACCTTACTTATTGGGCTTTACAATGATGTATATTTTGCTGGGTGCACTGTAAGGCTATGTTCCCACACAGTATTTTGGTTAGTATTTTGCAACCAAAACCTGGAGTGGATTGAAAACACAGAAAGGCTATGTTCACACACTGTTGAAATTGAGTGGATGGCTGCCATTTAATGGCAAATAATGGCCGTTATTTTAAAATAATGGCTGGTTTAAAATAACAACAATTTTTTGGCCATTAAATGGCAGCCATCCACTTAATTTCAACAGTGTGTGAACATAAGGGGAGATTTATCAAACATGGTGTAAAGTGAAACTGGCTCAGTTGCCCCTAGCAACCAATCAGATTCCACCTTTCATTCCTCACAGACTCTTTGGAAAATGAAAGGTGGAATCTGATTGGTTGCTAGGGGCAACTGAGCTACTGTGCAAATGTGTTTGATAAATCCCCCCCGTAGTCTTTCTGTGTTTTGCTGCTCAAATAAGTCTGTTTAACTCATAGGAAGTGGCAATATGAGTCGGGGACAAGGCCTGCAACAAGGAGAGAAGCAACTTTGTAAGCATTCTAAATTTTAGAATGCTTACTTAAGACATTTGAGTAAAATATGTTTAAGTGTCCCTGTCGATATAACTTTCAAAATCTAAACCAACAGTACATGTGAAATAAAGCAAGTTTTCAATTTACATTTATTATTTATTGTTGTTATCATGTTGCAAAATAAGGCTGAACTTACCAGAAACCCAGGTCCAGTCTCCTGAAGGCAGCTATATAACAGCTATACTTACTGTATCCAGGTCCAGTCTCCTAAAGGCTGCTATATAACAACTATACTTACTGTATCCAGGTCCAGTCTCCTGAAGGCAGCTATATAACAGCTATACTTACTGTATCCAGGTCCAGTCTCCTAAAGGCTGCTATATAACAGCTATACTTACTGTATCCAGGTCCAGTCTTCTGAAGGCAGCTATATAACAGCTATACTTACTGTATCCAGGTCCAGTCTCCTAAAGGCAGCTATATAACAACTATACTTACTGTATCCAGGTCCAGTCTCCTGAAGGCAGCTATATAACAGCTATACTTACTGTATCCAGGCCCAGTCTCCTGAAGGCAGATTTCCTGACTTGTGCTGGTTAAAAAAAAAAAAATGGCTTAATGTGTTTATCAATCCAATCATGGACTTCCTATTATCTGACTGCTTCCTGTTTTTTGAGAAAAAAAAAGAGTCAGAAAACAGAAACTTAAAAAAAAATAAATAAAAAAATTATGTAAATTGCAAACTTGCTTTATATCACATCTACTGTTGATTTAGATTTTGTAAGTTAAAACAACAGGGACACTTTAAACAATAGATGTCATGGCTGCGGCAGCGACCCACACCTTGGGCCGCAGCCGCGTCTGTCTCTTCATTCCAGCGGACACCACATTCCTGATGTCAGGGTTTGGTGCCCCTGGAAGTTAAGCCCCCTTACCTATCCATGTGTCTCACAACACAATAAAGTGGGATAATGTGGTCAGCTCACCTCATCTTGATACTGGTATGACTTGTGATCCCGCAATGGATATAGGAGGGTGCACGGAAGATTCAGCGGCGGCCAGCCGTTCAGGTAAGTGATACGAATCCAAGTAAAGTGGAGGAATCCAGCACTCCAGAAAAACGATTTTCAATTAAAACGATTCTTTATTGCTCATATTATTATATCCATGTGTCTGGTCCTCCTCCTCTTTGTCAGTGGCTTATCCCCACCTCCTAGGGCGTGCGCATGACAGCTCTTTATAGTTTAAAAGGCCAGTGCACCTACTCCCTACCTGAATAAAGTGGTCCTAGCCTATGTTCCTTCCTGTGCCCCTGCATGTTTCCCGTTTGTATGCCTGTCCATGCGTCCTCCTTGTGGCAGGCTTTGGAGTAGACCGGGGACCCCTAAGACTCTGCATCCTGGTTTAGTCCAGCGTTACAATAGATGGCACAGAAGGTTAAACATTCCTAAATTTTTAAACAACATGAGCCATTGTGAAAAAATCAGTTTTTAGACTTAAGGTTCACTACCAAGGAGTTTAGTTGCCGTGCGCGCCGCTGAGATGAGTCCGATGCCCATAGAGAATAACAGCTTCATTTATTCCCTATGGGCGTCGGACTCATCTTAGCAGCACGCGCCCACGGCTTCAGGCGCTGATATCTTTGTTCTGGGACCGGCTCCAGAAACGGGACTTGTCGGAAAGGGTAAGTCCCCGGTGACAGGTTCCCTTTAATGCAAATTGCCACAAGTTGAATAAATGGAATAATTTAAGGGGGGGGGATGAATATATATATATATATATATATATATATATATATATATATATATATATAATTTTTTTTTTTTCCATCATTTTATTATATTTTTTCTTTACTGCTTTTGGCCCGGATGTAAATGATATTATATTCATAAAGAGCACAGCAACATTTGAAGTTAACATGAAATTGGATTCTTATCCAGTCTGCATATTCTTTCCTTTGATGAAAAAAGGCGACTATTGCAATAATAAAGAAATTAAACTAAATGATCCCAATGATGTTTAATGGAGGTTGTGGCTTAATGCATGCGATATACATACAGAGATTAAATGGTGCAGGAACTCGCTGAGTAAGAGCTAACCTATTGCATAAAGATCTTAGCACACTCAATTTTGCAATTCCTAGCATGGCTTGGCTGCTCATTTCTGAGTCTGTACACAAACCAGACACAATGAAAGAGACCCGAAATAATCAAACTCACTGCTCGCCTCTAACTGCTCTTCCCCTCCATTCTGCCTGTATAGGAGCGCCTGGAGAATTTCAGCGCACACTAAATCCGTGACAAATGCTCCTTTACCTAAATGGATATTTGGTAAATGATCACAAGGTTTCCCTTACCACCCATCGCTGGAGATCAGTCCCTTGCTTCCTTTAGCTTTAACCTGTTAAGTCTGAACACCGCCGAGGCCGAGGGCTGCCGCCCTGTGAAATATTAGGCATTCCCAGCGGCTGACAGCATCTGAATTATTCCCCGTAAGGGAGCTCTTAAATGGGTTCAGAGCCGGGCTAGCTTTAATTGTAGTCTGAGAAGTGACACCGGCAGAGTAAATGATATGACACTTGTTTATTTTCCCAACATACTATGAATTTTGGGCCAGTTCGATTTCCGCAGTCCCTTTCTACAGTGTGTAATAGTTTCTCTCTTTAACTATTACTAAGAGTCCTTGCCTTATTACTTTTTCTCTCTGTGATTAGAAATAAGAGAAATAATTTCTCGCAAAGATATATCCTGTGACGTGTCGGTCTAAAGGGATTGTTATTGATACAAAAAAATAAAAATAAATAATAATAATAACAAAAATAACAACAGCAACAATAATAATAATAATAATAATAATAATAATAACAATACCAATGCTACATATAAGAAAAAATATATACATTGAATTCACTCATGATTTCTGAAAGTGTTGCATTGTACATAGTGTCAGGGCTAAAAACAAAGGTATAAACAAAGCCTAAAATTGTTAGTTCTCTAAGATGAAATTAGCGACTAAAAGCAACTGGTAAAATTGTATTATTAGTCACAGTGACATAGGTTGATGAAATTTCAGACCTCTGTTCCCAACAGAGCAAGTCGAGGGGTAATTTTGACTTTGTTGGACTATGCAAAGTAGCCCTACTACATAAAAAGGAGAGATTTCCCTCTGGTGCCCCCTATTGGAGGAAGAATTCCTGTTCATTCTTGTTATAAACACAGCTAGGGATTATTTGGCAAACCCTCTAACCTGACCAGATGCAAGAACCTGGTAACTTCTGTCTGCAGTTAAGTAACTGTGATGAGTGAACTTGCCGAACGTTTGGGTCTGTCCGAACCTGAGCGGTCACTATTTTACTCCCACTGTCTGCAGAAATTGGATGGACAAACCGGAACATTGGGCAAAGTCACTCATCAGTAACAAGTAATGAGAGTCTGGCTTGTCTATTAACCCCCAGTCATGTTTTTAAAGCAGTTAGAGGGGCTGAGCATTGACTTATAGGGATATTATCTCCAATAGGTGGCACCAGAGAGCAACATTTCTTCCCTATAAAAGAAGCTTACTTTGCATATATTTTCCCAGGAGAACATTGCATGGTCTAAAAGACTCCACTTGCCCTTGACATTTATTTTTTTTAAAGGCCAGTTTCACACAGGATTCACAGCAAATTTCATGCTGCGAGTTCCGCAGGGAGATTCTGTGTCCTGCCATTTCCTATTTTTTATTAAGTATGTAAAGCCCCGGCCCTGCCCGGCTATTACATTACCTGCCCATGCTTCTGAGTCTCCCGGCTCCCTGACATCCTGCTCAGCCAATCAGTGGGTGCGGCTGGACAGAGCACTGATTGGCTGAGTGGGACGCCACTCACAGCGGAATGAAAAATCTGCTGCAAATACTGGGCAGACCTCAACTGTGCATTTAGCCTACAATGCAAAGTGTGGGGGCCGTCAAAGGAGAATAGTCAGCAGACCATGTCACAACCAACTGGCAACACATAAGCAATTATTTAGACCCAAAAACAAGAGTCAGATAACATGCCAGGGGTCACACTGAGAGAGCAATAAGTAATAATAGTACAAAATAGGAACCAAAGCAAAGGTAGAACACATATAGGATCGTGGTACAAGTAAGGGTCAGATACACAGGATACAACAACTCAGGGCACACACACACACACACACACCATAATAAAGATAAAACAGACAGCAACATTGTGACAGGTGACACCAGTATATAGATAAAACATACAGGAACATAGTGACAGGTGACACCAGTATATAGATAAGACAGACAGGAGTAAAGTACTGTAACAGGTGACACCAGTATATAGATAACACAGGCAGGAGTACAGTGACAGGTGACACCAGTATATAGATAACACAGACAGGAGTACAGTGACAGGTGACACCAGTATATAGATAACACAGACAGGAGTACAGTGACAGGTGACACCAGTATATAGATAACACAGGCAGGAGTACAGTGACAGGTGACACCAGTATATAGATAACACAGGCAGGAGTACAGTGACAGGTGACACCAGTATATAGATAACACAGACAGGAGTACAGTGACAGGTGACACCAGTATATAGATAACACAGACAGGAGTACAGTGACAGGTGACACCAGTATATAGATAACACAGGCAGGAGTACAGTGACAGGTGACACCAGTATATAGATAACACAGACAAAAGCAGTGACATGTGACACCAGTGAATAGATAACAAAGACAGAAGCACAGTGACAGGTGACACCAGTGTATAGATAACACAGACAGGAGTACAGTGACAAATGACAGCAGCATATAGATAACACAGACATTAGACATTATATGACAGTTGATACTATCTATTGTTCAACAAAACACAGTAATCACTGAACTCAAAGAGAACAGTGAAAAATAACTCCAATGAAGTACTCAATCAAGAGTCTCCACTGATGCCCCCAAAAACTTAAATATGCAAAACAAGAATCCGTGGAGTCTCGGTTGCGAGTCTCAAAACACGGGAATAGCCAGATATCTCTAGCCTGTTGCCACGGGGTGCCTCCATGATGGGGAGAGCACCACACCACCCTGATAGATAGCCCCTTAAGTCTCACTCGGTTGCAAGTATTGGAACATGGTCCATGGGGCTGGCTTCAGAGCATGTCTCTAAATGCAGTTAAAACAACTTAGACAAGATGGCTGCCACCACAATAATGTAAAAAAATAAAAATAAATAAATAATGCAATTAGATAACAGAAACAATTTAAAAAAGAACATCCACTATTTCCAGTATTTGGCTGGAAAAAAAAAAAAAATTTAGGGGCTACATTCCCTTTAAGTCACCAATATTTCCTTGATTTGCTCTCTTGCCCTTAGTTTTGTACACCCCTCGCTCTGTAATCCCCTCTGATTTGTGTGGGAGTCGCTGTAAACCTGTGGCTCCATGGCTGAGCGCTCATCCGCTGGATGTGGTAGAAACGCCGCTCGTAAAATAGTAATTGCAGAGATAATGGCGAGAGAGACGGAGATAAGTCATTTTTACAGCGCATTTGTTCTGAACCCTGTACTAACATACATTGCAGGATCTGTCTGTACCTCCGCTAATGAACGGTGATTAATCGAGCTCCGACTCCTCTTCTCTATACCGCCATGGAGGCAACAATGGAGACGAGGACATTTCCAATGCAACGTTCAATGTAAATGTCACCGGCCCGACCCCCCCACCGCTCTATTAACTCTTTTATTAGGATGTTGTTGATTCATTTTTCATATACGTTGGTTTCATCTAAGGAGAAATAATTAGACTTTAGAGCTGATCTCCCCATATAAAATAACCTTGTCATCTGTAAATCATTGCACGCTGTGCTGGCTGCATGTAAGAAAGGACAATGGGATGACGGCTATTGTTTTTTTCACTGATGAACCCTGAATCTTAGGTAACTTAGAAGATATTTACTTTCGATCCACCAATTCATGGCATAGAACAGGGACGGGGAACCTTCAGGCCTTCAACTGTTGCAAAACTACAATTCCCATCATGCCTGGACAGCCAAAGCTTTAGCTTTGGCTGTCCAGGCATGATGGGAATTGTAGTTTTACAATAGCTAAATGGCTGAAGGTTCCACATCCCTGATATACTGTAGAAGATCCCTGACTTCTTGCTAGGAGTCTGTTCACATAACGTTTAGATTGTACATTTTGGTTATACTGTACATTAGAGTATACTGTGCTGTACTTTTAATGGCCCCGGTTATCCAGCGAAAAACTTTTTCTTTGAAATCAACCGTTTTTTTAGAAAGTTATATTGATTTGTAATTTACTTCTATTTAAAAATCTTAACTCTTCCCATACTTATTAGCTGCTGTATGTCATGCAGGAAGTGATGTATTCTTTCCAGTCTGATACAGCGCTCTCTGCTGCCACCTCTGTCCATGTCAGGAACTGTCCAGAGCAGAAGAAGTTTTCTATGGGGATTTGCTGCTGCTCTGGACAGTTCCTGACATGGACAGAGGTGACAGCACTGTGTCAGACTGAAAAGAAGACTGGAGATGTAATAGAATTAAATGACAAATCTATATAACTTTCTGAAACCAGTTGATTTGAAAGAAAAAGAATTTCGCTGGAATACCCCTTTAAGTTTGATGAACCAAACATATTCTACCAATCACTATGTTTGGTTCAATTGCCAAAAAAAACCCCATAGCTGATGGCGCTATTAAAGGGGTACTTGGGCTCTGATGAAAAAAAAAAAAAAAAACAATCAATGAAAGATAGTTTTCTCACTTACCATCCCTCCTGAGTCTGTCTCTGTTGAATTTCCCGCTGTTTGCAGGTCCCTGAAGCTCCAGTTGGTGGCTTCATTTTTTCTTTACTTCCTGGTTTGGGCTTTCCCATAATGCACTTTGTCTCCTGTGATGTCTAACTGACGCTGTAAAACTGTTAGATGGCTCACAGCTTGCTCAGCCAATCAGAGCTGAGCAACCTGAGTCATCTCTGAGCCCTGAGATGATGTCCTTGTCACAAAATGGCTTCCTGGGGTCAACAGTCATTAGGTAAGAATGAGTTTTCTGGAGTTGAGGGCAGCGAGGGGTCTGGGCCCAGGTCACTTCCTCCCTTACAGACAGGTGACTGCATTTCTCCGGTCGCGTCTCTGCAACTGGACGAAGGAGGTGGGAGTGGGTATGTTAGATGGCTATGTTTATAGCGAGAGGCCATGTCATTCTCTATCTTCTTTATATACGGACGTTAAAACACAAGCACTGACTCAGACATCGCTGTCCCTATTTGACTACTGGGAACGCAAGTTGGGCAAGCCGGATCTCACTGCCCCCATCCTTAAGGGTTGGACCGCTATACGCAAGGCAGTGATAAATGAACGATGGCGTGAGACGCATTTCAAAATTATACACCACGCCACTTATGGTTTCTCTTTGCCAAGGGCTCCCACAGACCCAAATAGGTTGACAGCATGTCCAAAATGTGCAACTCCTGGGACAGACCTTTTGCATAGCTTATTACAATGCCCTAAAGTAAAGACCTTTTGGGAACATATTGCAAAGCTTCTGAAAAATAAAATACATATCAGCTTAACTCTAGAGGCGAGTGAGATAGTATTACATATCTCCCCAGAGGATAAGCCTATGACATATCTAACGCACATATTTTTACTGACGGCGAAACGTTGCCTCCTGGCAAAGTGGTTACAACCCGAACTCCCTACGGTGTATGAAGTATTGGGGCAAATTAAGTTCTTCCTGAAAATGGATCAAATCGAGACAGAACTTCAGAAGGACAAACGGGTTAAATCATTCATGGACAAATGGGGGACTTTTGTTAGTGTTTTCCTCAATGCCAGGGAGAGGGAAGCAGTGGTGAAACCCTTCAGATACACAGAGTGGTACTTGAAAGGGGAGTTGGCAGGGTCCTTGGGTAACCTGAAGCTGCCGGCTGGTTTTTGAATTGGTTCGTATTCCACTTATGGTTGGGTAGCGTCTCCTGCGAGACTGGAGAGGGAGGGAAGGGGAGGGAGGGGGGGAGGGGTTGGGAACACTGGTTTATGGTTTGTTGTGTTAAGATTATTTTTCCGAACTTGGGAGGTATCCCGAGAAATCTAGCTATGTGAACGAATTGTGACACTTGTGTTCAGTGTAAGATGGGATGCTTTCTGTAGAATGCTTATGTTTCTGTCTTTGAAAATATAAAATGAATAAAAAGATATTAAAAAAAAAAAAGAATGAGTTTTCTTCACTTCCTGGTGGGAGATTAAGGGGGGGAAAGATAGGCAAGGGGGGGGGGAGATAGGTGATTGAAACACATTACAAAGTTATATAACTTTGTAATGTGTTTTAATTACTGGGAAAAAGCTTTTAGCTGGAGTACCCCTTTAAGAAATATTAGTAAGAAGTGTGATGTGAATAAGCTTACAAAAACATGGCAGATTGTGTTTTCTGTGCCTGCCATGGTATATCTGCTTGCAAAGTCTGCATTAAAGGGGTTATCTAGTAGTACAAAAACATGGCCACAAACAGCATCACCAATGTCCTCAGTTTGTGTGGGGTTTTTTGGAGCTCTGTCTACACAGCCACTTTAAGTGTGGCCAAAGCAAATGCAGTTAACCTTATCCTAGTGAAGTTCTCTGAGTAATAACTGCAATGTGATCCAGACCAGACGTATCTGACGGACATCAACAGGAGCCGCCGGGAATCTAAATTGACATCAAATTGAGTTTCTTAAACTTTGTTCATATTATAAAATGAGTTTTCCCAATTTTCTTACACATTTGTTATCTTTCATCACAAATGAATTCACGACTGGAGATTCAGCATCACTTTGATCAAATGTCGGATTTACAAGAACTTACAGAATTTTTGAATACTCATTTTCTCAGTTTCACAATTGTTTTTTGTATATATATATATATATATATATATATATATATATATATATATATATTGTTTTTTTTTTTTTAGGGATTTTACTGTACTGATTTTGTCATAATATTAATGTCTAATCTTTGTAGAGCACCAATATACAGTCATCAGTCCCGTAATAGCCTATGGCTATGTTCACACATTGTAATTTCCGTAGTAATCAAGGCCGTTGTAACAGCCGGGGTGACAGGTCCCCTTTAAGTATTCCAAGATGGAAACCACTCTCATCAAGTAGCTCTCTGTTCAGACTCATACAGTAAATGGGGTCCAAAAAAGTATTTTTAATATTTTCTATACAGAAATAGTGATTCATGATCGGAATGGTTATAATGATTATTTTTTAACGTATTCGAACACACAAATGTTTATATTGCAATGTACGCAACTGCCTAATTTACACTTTGCACCTGATAATCTGTACGCATGTGCGTAGACCGGAACGTGCGCTTCCACTGTTCGTTCATTATTTGTCCGTGAATGTACGGAGGACACAAGCCCAAACCAATCGTGATCATTTTATTTTATTTTATGTTCGTGTTTGGGATCCAAACCAAAAATCAGGATGTTCGCTCATCATTATACAGTGCATGGACAAGAGTTTGCCTTGCGAGACAACCCCTTTAAGCATAGTTTATACCAATGGCTACTGACATACCCATAAAGGCTATTACTAAGCCTTTTCTTTTCTATTAAGAAATATTTCTCTATATAATTCATATAGTGCACATTGTTCTGTACAGTACAAATATGAAACAATGTATATAATAAAAAAAAATCTAGTTGAATGATGTACGGTATATGTCAGGTAAGACAGGAGTGATTACTACCTCCTGTACTGCGTAGGTCTGTATTCTCACCTAAGCCCTTTTTTCCATTTTCTTCCACCTGCATTGGACCAAGAGCCAATCTCATTACCACCTCCAGTGGTTCTTGAACAGCTACGACGTGTGATTCATTATCTTCCATTGCAGCTTGTCATTGGCCTCTGCTCATTTAATGCTTCCCTCCAACAAGTTCCATCATACGATTGCTTGAAAAATCCCCCGCTGACCGGTTAAAATGATTGTGAATCAAAGGTTTCAGACCCTCCTGCCTTTTTTTTATCTCAGCTTGTTAGGTTGTTACCACCTGCGTAGCCAAAAGGGCATGCACTGCAATAGGTGAATGAATCCTTGACTCCGTCAGTCTCCAAAAAGTAGACTAAAAAAAAACAAAAAACGAAGATATGAAGCAAATAATCTTCTGTACTCGGTGACACAATCCAGGATATACATGTATTCCTTGTCACTCTATGGTTTTTGCATTACTCGCCTGCTTCGTCTTGTTCTACAACGTCTCGGCAAGCTTCACTATGATCATTGTGACAACTCTCATTCCTCCTAGCTCCATCCTCCAATTAACTCACCATCATCTCTCTTGCCTCCACAATGCCGTCTTCCAGTGCGTTCCCCCTATCTTTTTCCAAGGACACATTCCAATAACAAAGTGACACCACTAACAAATGACCCACCTGGCATGTAGGGTTTTTTATATTTATATCTTCTCCACATATAATTTCCATCACAGCGGGAGTGCAGTCTGTTTACAAGGCCTCCCCCACCTCCATCTTCTCCTTATTTGTGCCATAAAATATGTTCCACTGGTTGGAAATTAGAAGAATATTAAATGGGGCTTTTCTTGAGTTTCATATTGGTGGTATATTTTTAGGATTCGCCAAAGATATTAGATCAGTCGGGGTTCAACTTCCTGCAGTGTGGCCATTTATCTGGTTGAAGAGACACCATGGCCTCGTCAACGCTCACAAGGCAATTCCCTACAATTTCTGTACCTACTATAGATGATGCCAATGTCAATGGTATAGTAGACGCACTATATTTGCTCCCTAATTTCCAAGGTGCTCTAAGATTTCCGCATGGAAAGAAGGGCAGGGACATGAGTACTTTCTGCTTTGCTTACTAAACAGTAAGCTAGAGATGCTGTATGCATCTCAGGTTTACTGTTATAATGTTCTCTGGGTGAATATGTGCCCTCTTAAAATTAAAGGAGAAGTCTGGCCAAATTCATAATTACAGGGTCAGCAGAGGGGCATAAACAACCAATACTTACTAGTCCCCCTGCTCTGGCAGTGCCGCGTCACAATGCTCCCAAAGCCTGCTGGATGTAATTATCTCTCCATTTATTACTATGTCATGACACAGCAGGAAAGAGTCGGAGATAGCCCACTCAGTACAGGTTGTTTATTATGTTTCTCCCACCCACTGCCCATTCATATATATATTTTTTTTTTGGCCGGACTTCTACTTTAAGTTAGTGTTGCTTGACACAGGACTATCTTACTGTATTTGCTTACTGTCACAGGGTAACCATAGCCTGCATTGGACCAAGGGAATTTTAGTATAATATTGCTTTGTTTACTTTGTTTTGAACAAATTCCACAGTATACTGGGAACAATGTCGTTGTGCTATGTAGATGACTAGGAAGGTTTTTCTTTTACTTAACAAAACAACTAACACTATCCTCCTTTAATATTATTCCTGGTACCCATCAGGGGTATGGAGAAGTAGCAGGTACCGCCAGGCCCAGAGCATCTTGAATGATCCCGAGAGCCCTGTGTGGCTGCAGGCTGGTATTGAAAGGGGGGTAGGGGCCCAAAATCTATGAACCAACCCATCCTGCTAACAATAGGTTTCTGTTGCTTGGTATGTATCTAACTGGTTGTAAAAAAAAAAAAAAAAAGAGAGAGAGAGAGAGAGAAGAAGAAGAACAACAAGAAGAAGAAGAGGAGGAGGGTCCCCCTTTTTTTAAAAAAAAACATTTTTAAATAATTTTAAAAAGATGCCCCCCCCCTGCTTTTTTTTATAGCCAGCCAACCATCAGTTGGCAGCAGTAGCAGCCTAGTACTACCAGGGTGGGAAGGTCAGTAACTAGTGCAAGAGGTGCCTGGCTGAGATGTAGTGCCGGCGCAACATCTTTGGTGCTGGTTAAATTAATATTTCAGATTATTCAAGCTATGATACTAGATATAGCCGCTACTAAATGAATGGCGCTGTGGCTCTAAAACAGTCAAATGGCAACAATGCTTGTCCTGCATCCCTTTCCATCTTCTGATCAGTGGGGGCACCAAGGGCTGGACTCTTACCGATCTGATATCCTAAACATAAAAAAAAAAAAAATAGACAACACCCCCCCCCCTATAAAATAGACAAATAAAAAGATAAAAAATAAAAACAGGATGGAATTTATTTAGCCCTGTGTTCTTTGCATCAGTCCTACTAGTAAAATGTAAAAATCCGGAAGAATGTGAAACCGCGTAGACAAGTTTAGTTTGCGTCCCTTTTTTTTCATTCATTCGTGTTCCTTTAAATCCATTTTGTTTTGATCACATGTATTCTAGGACGATGGAAAATGATAGCAGCCAGTGTTACTGCAAGCTCTGGGTATCATGTTAGCTGCCATGGTTCATATAATCTGGAAAGTAATATAAATCACTCTATACATCTCAATTCTGAGCCTGTTTTGGGATGACAGAGGCAGAAAATGATTTACTAACCCCATAAGCAATGAAGTGCGGCTAATGTGAATTGTAAATGTACTGCTGGTTTATGTAAGATGGTGAGAAGCACCCAGCTCCTAGTTTCATTTGGAATGTGGTAAATGTGACATCTATATCTTCATCTTATCTTGTCGGAGAGGTGGTATGTGTAACGCGCAAAAACAAGCACTACAGTATACTGAGGGTATCAGTGTAGATGATAGATGTCAGTATCTGCTCAATGCCGCCATTTAAGACCTTATTCTTCACATACATCAGGGCCGTCAGAAAATCCCATTGTTTGATTTTTAAATAATAATTTTGTATTGTATTGCATGAAAGAAGTATTTGATACAAGAGAAAAGCAGAACTTAATATTTGGTCCAGAAACCTTTACTTGCAATTACAGAGGTAAGACATTTCCTGTAGTTCTTGACCAAGTTTGCCGACACTGCAGCAAGGATTGTGTCCTATTCCACCATACACATCTTCTCCAGATCTTTCCGGTTACCCTTAGTTGTCCACTCATGACCCAACTTTAATACTACTAAGGAAAAGCGCTTGTAGATCAAAATCTGGCGATATATCCAACCTCCCTTCAATACAGTGCAGTCGCCTCCAGAGTATGATGTTTTCACCTCCATGCTTTACAATTGGAATTGTGTACTTGGGGTGTACTCATCCTTCTTCTTCTTCCAAATTTGGTAAGTGGAGTTGAAATCAAAAAGTTTTATTTTTGTCTTATCTGACCACATGGCCTTCTCCCATGCCTCCTCTGTATCAACCAGATGGTCATTGGTGAACTTCAAATAGGCCTGGACATATCCTGGAATAAGCAGGGGGACCTTGCATGCCCTGTAGGATTTTAATCCATGATGGTGTAGTGTCTTACTACTGGTAGTGGCTTTTTAACTGTAGGACCATATTCACACTAGCACCTTGATGCGCACACTGCACGTCGCCGATTATGGACCACAGGTGTGTTTTCCATCATTATTTTGGTGGGGATCCGGTATATAAGGGTACTCCTGCTGTGATGACGTCACCCCCTGATGAAGGAGATGAAACGTATGTCGGGGTTTGGCGGCATCCAGGACGAGCAGTGAACTGTGTATGGGTATTTTCTGCTTCTTGCTTACTTGAATATTGCACGAAGTCACTTTACAATAGATGGCTGATTAGGTTACTACCACAGCATAGAGCTATACAATTTGTTATTTATGCCATCTGAGTATTGTTAGACTAGTTTTCCAGTACTTAACAGCGTGGCTGCAGCCTGTATCATTAGGTTACCCTGACTTGCTCCTACCTGAGGTGCTGTTTTCCATGTGTGGATTTCTAAATTTCTACTGCCATTTTATTGTCATTTTTTAACCAATAAAGTTATGGATCTTAATATATTTGGAAGTTTATTTTCATTTCAGTGATACATTACACAAGGTCTTCATTGTTTATAGGATTATACATTTTTTTGAGACTGTGTTGATTACTACTAAGATAGAAGCTTGACCCTGAGCATACATAATTTTTGTGTTTCCATTCGGATAAGTTACTAGTAATTTATGAGACTGTGGGTCCCAGTTCTCTTCGGGTCATTGACCAGGTCCTCCCGTGTAGTTCTGAGCTGATTTTTGACCTTTTTCAGAATCACCCTTACCCCATGAGGCAAAATCATACATGGAGCCCCAAAGCAAGAACAATTGACAGTCATCTTGTGTTTCTTCCATTCTCTAATAAGTGTGCCAACAGTAGTTGCTTGCTCACCAAGCTGCTTGCCTACTGTTTTGTAGCCCATTCCAGCCTTGTTCAGGTGTACAATTTTGTCCCTGGTGTCCTTAGACAGCTTTCTGTTCTTGGCCATGGTGGAGAGGTTGGAGTGGGAGTAAATGTGTAGACAGGTGTTTTTATACAGGTGATACAGGGAGTCCAAACAGCTGCAATGAATACAGAGTGCAGAGTAGGAGGAGCTTCTTAACAGGTCTGTGAGAACCTGAATTATTGCTGGTTGGGAGGGGATCAAATACTTATATCAAGCAATACATGCAAATCATTAAAAAAAAAATCATACAACGTGATTTTCCAGATATTTTTTTTAAATAGATTCATACATGAAGTGTGCCTACGATAAAAAAAATTACACACCTCTCCATTCTTTAAAGGTGGGAAAACGTGCAAAATTAGCAGTGTATCAAACAAATACTTATTTTCCCTACTGTACATGTAGTAGATTAAGGTGCCCAATTTATATATCCCACATGTGTCTATAAGAGTTTGTGCTTATTTTGAAAACGTTATTAGGCAACATCTGGCTCTGCAAATTTCAAAAACTTTATCTTGCAGATGGCTGCTGTACTTCCTAAGCATGCCACATAGAATTTATAAAAATACAACCGTCTAATTTACACTCACAACTGCCTCCATGGAGCTTTGTATCTGGTCATCACATTGCTCCTTCATTTCACATCCAAGATATTTGGCTTAGATTTCTGCCAAATTTGTGATTTTGTGTGAAGCCAGGAAATCATACTTATGTGCTTGGCCTCACATGACTGCTGGGACGGATCATTTAAAGGGCTATTCCCAAGATCTCACCAGTGGCTCAGTGTGTTCTCTATACCAGAAGAAAAATATTTGCAAGGACAACCAATTTTCTATTATGTAGCTTACTTTCTAACCCCCCCCCCCCCTCCCTAAATAATCCATCCAAAGCCATTCCTGTTCTTGGACACATCTTCCTAGTAGCTCTTCACTTGGCCGGTGCTGCCAGCAGAGTTTGTTCTTACTACTTTTCTGTGCAGAGAGTCCCTAAATGTTCTATATACCTGTTCTTTCTGCAAGCCACTTCCCTGTATTAAAGGAGTATTCTGGATAATTTCAGTATTCTCTATTGTGTTGTGACAACTATGAACATAAAAAGAACACATACATACCCACCTCACTCTCTCAGGGGTCCCTGTGCCATATTCCGGTTTGGAAAAGAGGAGTCCGTGGAGCCTCATTGAAGAGTCTCAAAACACAGGACTAGCCAGATATCCCTCCGGGAAGGACCCAGCCAAGTGGCAGCTCCTGTTAGGAAACCACCAAATCCACCATATTAAGTGGCCCTATAAGTCAGTGTAATGACAAGGGATAAACCAAGGCTAGGTAACCATCCACAGACAGCTGTTTCGGGGTGTTGCCCCTCATCAGTGTGGAGCAGGATTCTGGCTAGGTGGGAGCAATGCCTAGTAGAGCCATAAGAGAAACAGATTGCTGAACTCAGAGAGACCGGCCAAATGACAACACTGCCGGCTGCTAGTGAAAGCGCTCAATGCAGTGAAGTCCTAGGTGCATTGCCCCCTGGGAAACATGAGTATGCAAAAGAGGAGTCCG
This sequence comes from Dendropsophus ebraccatus, assembly GCF_027789765.1. Classification (NCBI taxonomy): domain Eukaryota; kingdom Metazoa; phylum Chordata; class Amphibia; order Anura; family Hylidae; genus Dendropsophus; species Dendropsophus ebraccatus. The sequence continues at coordinate 155,928,231 of NC_091457.1, read as the reverse complement.
TGGAGCCTCATTGAAGAGTCTCAAAACACACTTCCCTGTATTAAAGGAGTATTCTGGATAATTTCAGTATTCTCTATTGTGTTGTGACAACTATGAACATAAAAAGAACACATACATACCCACCTCACTCTCTCAGGGGTCCCTGTGCCATATTCCGGTTTGGAGCTCTTCTTCTTACATCTGAGATGGTCATGTCCCATCAGTGATGGTCCTTCACTGACTGCAGCTTTGTTCCACTGTAACAGTTGAAGGCGTGGATCCGTTGGACTGTGGAAAGTGATGGACTATGCCACACCGGGAGTCTTAGGGGTCGCTGGTCTTAACTAGAGCCAGCCGTAGGGCAGCTTTGGATTGCTTTGGCAGGCAAGGTACAGCAGTGTGGGCAGGACGCGTACTGGAACAGCAGCAGTGAACAGAGACAACAGACAGGAACCCATGTTGGAAGAACTGGCAGGAACGTGGGTTGGGATCAGTTTATTGGGGTAAGGACACAGTGGCTCCAACAAAGAAACCATGGAAATTACTTATATACATGGGCTACTGTGCAGCAGCCAATTAGGACACACTAGCACTTAAACCCTTTAAGGACCAAGCCCAAAATGACCAAGTGGACCGCACAAATTTTAATTTATGTGTTTTCATTTTTTCCTCCTCCCCTTCTGAAAGCTCTAGCACTTTCAGTTTTCTATCTACAGGGCCATGTGGTGGTTTGTTTTTTACAGGAATAGTTGTACTTTGTAATGGCGTCTTTCATTCTACCATAACATGTATGATGGAATCCCAAAAATATTATTTATGAAGATTTTAATTAGTGAAATCATAAAAAAAGAATGCAATATGGTAACGTTTGGGGGGTTCCTGTGTCTACGTAATGTACTATATGGTAAAAGCGACATGATACCATTACTCTATAGGTCAGTCCGAACACAACCATTAATTATTAATAAAATGGGCCTATTGTGACGTTTATAATGGTTTTATTTTTTCATCTATGGGGCTGTATGGGGGTGTAATTTTTTCTGCCATAATCTCTAGTTTTTATTAATACCATATTTGTTCGGACGTTTTGATCATTTTTTAATAAATTTTTTATATATAATGTAACAAAAAAAATCAGTAATCCTGGCGCTTTTTCCCTCTTTTCATGTACGCCGTTCGCGATGATGATTGTTATATTTTAATAGATTTGACAATTACGCACGCTACTGTATATAATATGTTTATTAATTTATTTTTATATGTTTTATTTATATAATGGGAAAGGGGGGTGATTTTAACTTTTATTGGGGGAGGGGCTTTGGGGTATTTATAAAAACATTTTTACCTTTTTTTTTTTTTTTTTTTTTTTAATACATTTTAAGTCCCCCTGGGGGACTTTTACCTGCAATCATTAGATTGCATACACTGTACAATGCATAGATCATAGACATAGCATAGATCAGTGTTTTAGGCATTCTGGTCATTGACCCTGCCTGTGCAGACTCAATGAGACCTCTGGCGGTCCGATAAAACGATCCACCCCCCACCCCCCGCAGTCACACTGCGTGGGTCCCGATTGATAAGTGACAGGGGACTGCCCCTGTCACTTACACTTAAATGCCGCAATCGCACCGCAATCGCAGTGTTTAGGGGGTTAATGACACGCTGCAGCGCAATTGCTGCAGCCTGTCATTAACGGTGAGGGCCCGGTTGCTCATTGCAGCCGGCCCCCATCTCCTATGAAGCAAGCTCCGCTCCAGAGTTAGATTCATAGCACAGGACGTACCGGTATGCCTAGAGTCATCTGGGGACAGTCACCCAAGGCGTACCAGTACGTCCAATGTCGTCTAGGGGTTAAAACTTACAGAGCAGTTGTGCACGTCCTAACAGGCAGGGGCGCGCACACTGGCAAAGGGGAACAGAGAAAGAAGCTAGGGTGGATAAGGGGGTTGGACTGTTGGAGGAACCAGTTCCCAACATCAGGGATGGGGTGTCCACCATGCTGGAGGCACAGATACAGCAGTGGCCCATGGTATAGGTTGCCACCACAGTCGTGCCACCTTCCTCAGTCATTGATTTGCTAAGTAGGTTGAAACTGCCAATTTAGGTCTAACTTAAAAGTAAGAAAAGGGGTAATCTATAGTAATATGATATGGGAATTTAGCACTATATGTTGGGTTACCAACGTGCAGGGCTTCCCAGGATACCTGTCACTATGTTTCATTCCACAGTTCAGGAAGATCAGGTTGAGGTGGAAACATCCCACGCTTGTCAAGTTTCATGCATGGAACCATGGATGGAACATTTTCTAATTAATAAGGATTGTACACAGAACTCACCACCACGACACCCTGATCTTCTGGTGTCAGCTGCACCTAGACGGCGAGCTGTGGAATGAAACGCAGTGACAGGTCCCCTTTAATTATAGTCTCACTAAGAAAAGAGCAAATAGTGAATTAGTATCCAATAATCTTAAGAAACTATATCAACAAAGAGTAAGATACAAGTGTCAACTCACTATTTAACAAGTGTAATATATATATATATATATATATATATATATTTATTTTTATTTATTTTTTTAACTCATACTTTTCACTTGTGCAAACAATCACTTTACAGTCTCCTTGCACACTTGGACAACCAACAAGCAACAAGCTGACCATTTGGCACCCTATCATTATTGCAGCTGGTGCCTGCCATGTAAAAGGGCTTAAAGGTACTAATATTCTGTAGAATTAAACATCTTTCAAATGTTCAAGCATTTCTGAAAGTGTCTTGCTTGAAAGATATAGACATACTAACCCCCCATGTGCCTGCATTGATATGATAACCTGCAGCCCTTGGTTATGACCCACTAAGGTGGTCAGGCATGCTCAGTTCAGCTACAACCTACAAGCAGTGCTGGAAGTTGGTCTCCACTGAGACTGCAAGCGAAGGAGATTGTGGACAAGTGTGTGCACTGTTGAGAGAAAACTATGAAGTGTTCAGATCCATGGGGGAGAAAAACAGTACAGGAATGTAAGATACTTTAGTAAAAACAGCAGATTTGTCTTCCTTCACATATATGTACATGGTATATATCTGATTTTACCAACTTCATATTACAAACCCCTTAAACTCGTAAGCTGGCTGTATAATTCCTAACTGATATTGTAATGTATTTACTGTACAGAAGAAATGTCACATAAGGGTTAAAGCAAGAAGACATATCAAATCTGATTTGCATGGTCCTGGCTTTACAAGGTAACATTTGCAATCTGTTCATGTTAGCCGCCACTTCTCCTATAGCTGTAAATAGCCACAGATTGACTCTAGATTTATTGGTCGGACTACTACGACTCCATATAATTTAAACCTGCAAACTCTGAGCCTATACATACGGAACAGGAGCGACGGCTGGTTTAAAAAAATACCCAGACTTGCCAAAAAGTTTTTCAGTAAATATAATTTAAGGTATTAAAGCATTCTAAACTGCAGCAAAGCTGCCCCATGGCTGAGAGCTGTGTAATATATCAGCGGCTTCCTGTGAATAACAAGCGCGATGCTTCCCTGCCTGCTGCTCATGGGAGACATGCCGCCTCTCGGAAGGTTTGCCAGTTGTCATCATGTTAAATTAAATCACTGATCACAGACTATTCTGCTGTCTGGAATGATTTGCTTACCACCAAAACCTTGACTTCCTTAATAAAATTATATTTTCTCATTTTATCTCACAATAAGAACTAATTAAGTATTTTTTCCTATTATTCAAACAGTATTTGGGTGAGCGTGACCTCAATTACAGGAGTGGAACCATTTAGATTGGCGATTCCTGATGGCTGGAGGATTGCAAATTAAGTGAAACCGCATTTCATAAAATAATTCCCTCCATGTCTGGAGGGCAGGAGACTGTGCCGCATACCTTACAAACACGAGATGGGATACATATTGCATGCACGCCATATGTTCCGTATATACATTGTTTATAAAGTATATGCAAATCATGTAAATGACTGGGTATAATATGCATGTATTCATCCATCATTACAGATATACAGTGTCAGTGCATAAAGTGGATATGGATTTGGGGCTGTTATTCGGCTTACTCCTAATGTCAGAACTCACCGGCTGATATCCACGCTTAAATCATTAAAATGTACCTTGTAACAAACCCTTTCCATTTGTCATAAATTATACTGCAAAACAGGGGAAAAAATTGTTTGTAAGGTTAATCGGAAAAAAATAAAAATAGCAAATTTGCAAACTTTGGGGATTTGCTGTTTACACCGTTCATTGTGCGATAAAATTCCTTAGGTTGGTACTATTTCACTCATATCCAGTTTGTATAGTTTCCATTATGTTTTTCTACCTTAAAATTAAAAACTTTAAACAAAATAAATAAACCGACTTTTTCTGAGACCTATAACTTTTATAATTTCCTGTCCATTAAATAACGAATATAGCGATCTTTCTGTGTTTGTAATTAATGGCGGCATTCCAGCTGCTAAAAACAACCAGGAGTGAGCAATGATGGCTTCAGTCCTGAGTTCTATCCATGGGTCGTTAAGAGGTGAAATCAAAGGGTATGTGCACACTACGGAACCCAGGCGGATCACCCACCGAGTATTCCACAGCTTGCCCCCACTCGCGGTTACGTGCATCTCTGCCTGTGACATATACTCCATTCTATGCACAGGCGGATTACGCTGTCCGCCTGAGCAATGGTCTGGTTGATTCTTTGGGTGGAATGCGTAATCTGCCTCTGCCTAGAATGAAGTCTATGGCACAGTCGGAGATGTGCGAGGCCAGAAGCAAGGGCGAGCTGCACAATACGTGGTGGGTGATCTGCCCAGGTTCCGTAGTATGCACATATCTTAAGGTTCTATTTCAACATTTGGAGATTTGCTGTGTTTCTCTGTTTACATAGAATTGATTATGTGGGCGCAACAGTTTTCTTTAAATTAACTTTCTGGGCTTTATCATGTGATCAGCATTACCAGGCTTCATCATGTGATCAGCATTACCAGGCTTCATCATGTGATCAGCATTACCAGGTTTCATCATGTGACCAGCATTACCAGGCATCATTATTTGATCACCATTACAAGGCTTTATTATGTGATCCACATTACCAGCTTCATCATGTGATTAGCGTTACCAGGCTTCATCATGTGATTAGCATTACCAGGCTTCATCATGTGATTAGCATTACCAGGCTTCATCATGTGATTAGCATTACCAGGCTTCATCATGTGATTAGCATTACCAGGCTTCATCATGTGATTAGCATTACCAGGCTTCATCATGTGATTAGCATTACCAGGCTTCATCATGCCACTATTTCCTTCCCAGCAGCTGTACAAGGTCCCTATTAATGCCAGAAACATGGCTTGGCTATTGGGCTAGGGACAAGAAGATGGTTTCAGCTGCCTTGAGAACACATTCCGAGTGCAAATGTAGAAGCACATGTTAATTGGATCGCTTCACACAAGGTGCATTATCTCCCTCTTTATATTATACTACAATGTATAAATAACATTTCCTTATTTGTGAACTTCACTTAAGCTGCTATGACAAAATGGTTCTAATGTAATATTACATACGACCTGAGGACAAGAGTAGTGCTGCTTTTTAGTAGAAACCTGCTATGATTTTTCAGTGTTGCCTTGCAGCTAGTGGCGCAGCTACAGGGGCCGCAGTGGTCGCAACCCGGCACGCCAGCTAGGGGGCCCCGGCCTGCCCCCCCTCCCGCCACCTCGATGTGCCACCTCTTTAACAAGCTGCTTGCATTCATGGGTCACACAGACCCATGGATGCACACATTGGCTAAACAGCAAGCACTGGAGCCAAGTGGGGGTTCCGCCTGTTTTCCCTGGTCACAGCTGAAGCCCAGTGGAGGCCCTACTCACACACTCCCGTCCAGGCCAGTCAGCATGGTGCTGGAGGCGAGTTGGGGCCCGCCTGGGTCCTGTCCGTTCTCCGCCTGTACGCCACCTGTTCTCCAGCTGCACATCCTGCCGGTCATCCTGGGTGCCAGTTCCTGCCTGTTCTATGCCCGCATTTCCTGCTTCATCACCACTGACCCATCACTGTGTCCTGTGTGTGTGTGGTGGGTCAGTGCTTGTGTGCTGTGTCCTGGGTGTGTGTTGTGGGTCGGTGCTTGTGTGCTGTGTCCTGGGTGTGTGTGGTGCGCCGGTGCTTGTGTACTTTTTCCTGGGTGTATGTCTTGGGCCAGTCCTTGTGTGTTGTGTCCTGGGTGTGTGTGGTGGGCCGGTGCTTGTGTGCTGTGTCCTGGGTGTGTGTGGTGGGCCGGTGCTTGTGTGCTGTGTCCTGGTTGTGTGTGGTGGGCCGGTGCTTGTGTGCTGTGTCCTGGGTGTGTGTGGTGGGCCGGTGCTTGTGTGCTGTGTCCTGGTTGTGTGTGGTGGGCCAGTGCTTGTGTGCTGTGTCCTGGGTGTGTGTGGTGGGCCGGTGCTTGTGTGCTGTGTCCTGGGTGTGTGTGGTGGGCCGGTGCTTGTGTGCTGTGTCCTGGTTGTGTGTGGTGGGCCGGTGCTTGTGTGCTGTGCCCTGGGTGTGTGTGGTGGGCCGGTGCTTGTGTGCTGTGTCCTGGGTGTGTGTGGTGGGCCGGTGCTTGTGTGCTGTGTCCTGGTTGTGTGTGGTGGGCCGGTGCTTGTGTGCTGTGCCCTGGGTGTGTGTGGTGGGCCGGTGCTTGTGTGCTGTGTCCTTGTGTGGGCTGTTTGTGTGCTAGTGCCATCCTCTGCCGGGCCCGCCCCTACAGATACTATATGGGGACACAGAGGATTCTTAATACTGTATGGGTCATAGCAAGGTCTGCTGTATGGATGCACAGAGGTGACCTAACTACTATATGGGGACATAGAAGGGTGGGTGCACAGAGAAGACTTGTGCTATATGGAAGCACAAAGGGTGCTTAATACTATATGGAGGAACAAAGGGGGCTTGTCTACTATTTGGAGGGACATATTGAGCACAATTATTTATATGGGGAAACAAAGGGGGACTGATACTGTGTGAAGCAATACATGGGGAGTTTGTGTAGAGATGAGGACAATGTTGAAGCAAGAAGCCTAAACTTTTTTTTTTTTTTGCCAGATCCTGTGGAGACAAGTCATGTCTGAAGACGTTTTCATGATGGCCGGGCCAGATGGAGAAAAAAAGGAAGAGTGAATAACTTTGATTTGCAAAAATGTCACAAGAAGAGAGGACATCCCCTGTGAGTTACCTGATGTATATTTTAAAAAGTCTGCAGAATACAGCTGTCACTGCTGAGGGAGAATATTGACCTTTACATAGTAGAATTTATGTAGTAACAATATAGGTACGCTGGTACTCCCTCCACTCTACAGATAGGTGAGTGTGAAAGTTAGATTATGAGCCTTAATGGGGACAGGGGCCGATCTGAGACATGACAATGTACGTACAACACTGAACAATAAGTCCCTGGATGTTTACAAGGTCAGGAAACACTGATCAGGAAAACTTTTTGGAGTTTTCTAAACAATTAGTGTTTTTTGGCCATAAAAAGAAAAACTATAATCATCTGCTGCAGGCTGCAGCAGTTTCCTCCCACAGCTTCTCCCTTGGTCTTTTGGCACTGCATGTGCACAAGTGACATCACTCATGTGCATGTGCCCCATCCCTGGTGGAGGTGTGGGGTGGAGATAGTGGCCTCTTGTGGCCGGAGGTATAATGCTGCCCATGACCACAAGAGTGATAAACAGGGTCGGCAGCCAAAGATTCCTTGCCCGGTCAATCACAGTGCTGCATTTTACTGTATGCATTTAGAAACATGTACAGTTAAAGGGCAAGAGTGAGTACCCAGCAGCACTTGCCCAGGTGTTAGTGATGGCCCAGGCTGCCATGCTATGCATCCTGAATTCCAAACAGATTTCCGACTGTGCATCTGGTGCTATCCAGAATTGTGGAGGCCTGCTATGGTTCTATGGGGCATCCATGACAGAATCCTTGACAGATATAGGAAATAGGAAGTATAGATGTCCAATAGAACCCTAGGGGCCTGATAAGAAAATCTGGGTAAATTTAACTGACGTGTGAAGGAGACCTAAGAGTTATTATTATAATATCCCCATTAACTAAGTTAAAGGTAAGGGTGGACACATCTGTAACGTCTGCATTTTAATGTATTGCATCCATTACCTATAGAACCTATAGAAATGCTTTGTCCTTTGTGTCATGTGAGCATGAGTCATATGTAGCTATACAATGCACAGTTGATTGTTTCTGCTAACATGACCTATTTTACCCAATGTATGTACAGTTTCTTTGTGTTTCCTCATGTATTTGTCATTGGAAATAACTTAGACTGAATTATTGAATTTATTCTTTAAAGCAGAAGAAATTACATGCCGCCGTTCTGAAGCAATTTGAGTTTGCAGCCATTTACCAGCTTGGTCTCCTAACTGCAAATTGGTTTAGAGCGTCGCTTTGATCACCGAGACAATGTCAGAGAGCAGCGGCACTTGTTAACGGAATATCTGATCATGCGTAGCTTGGTGTGTCACACGGGTCATTCGTCCTTCCTTAACATCATGGTTCCTTCTGATACATGTTTGCAGAAGAGCGCCATCGCTGAGCGATGAGTCCGCTATGAGGATGTTTTCTTTTTAATTTGGTGTCTGTAATTATCTTGAAAAGCATTTAACATTGTTTAATCAGACAAGGTGTTGACCAGAGATCACTGCTGCATTTGTATCTGAATGCTGAAGCTATTAGCTGTGTTTGCTTAATGGTGTGTGTCATTTAGGGGACATTCTAGACAAGTACGGCTCATGTCACTCAGTCATTCACTGCCGCTTCACCGATAGTGCCGAACTCTATTACTGAGGTACCGCAACATGTTATTTGTATGATTCAAATCATGTCTGTAAAGACATATCTCCCCCTACCCCAGCACTGCTCTTCTTTCCTATAGCATAGTAGTCAACATTCCTGTGCCTATTGATAATGCAATTGGGGGCAAACAGATTATCGTGGCCTACTTAAAGGAATATTCCCATCTCCTATATTAAATGGCCCCCTGTGTAGTCCCCCTATAGTAAATGGCCCCCTGTGTAATCCCCATTTAGTAGATGGTCCCCAGTGTACCCCTCTTTAGTAGATGGTTCCCAGTGTAGTCCTCCTTTAGTAGATAACCACTGTGTAGTCCCCCTTTAGTAGACAGTGTAGTTCCCCTATTGTGGATGGCCCCTAGTGTAGCCCACCTTTGGTAGATAGCCCCCAGTATAGTGCCTCTTCAGTAGATGACAACTAGTGTGGTTCCCCATTTGGTATATGGTCCCCTTCTTGTTGCATCCCCTTTTTGTAGATGGCCCCCAGTGTAGCCCCCCTTTAGTAGATTACCCCTAGTGTATTCCCCTTTAGCACATGTCCTTCATGATGATAATAAAATATTGGGGGGGGGACGACAAAACACACCCCCTATTCAATGGTGTGTGTGTTTTGTCCCCCCCCCCATCTTTAATTATCCTCATGGAGGACATGTGCTAAAGGGGGCTACACAGAAGGGGAGAAGCTACTAAATTGGGGACTAAACTAGGGGCCATCTACTACAGGGGGACTACACTAGGGGTCATCTTCTAAAGGGGGACTATGCTAGGGACCATCTACAAAAAGGGGGGCTGCACAAAAGGGGACCATCTAACGGGGAACTTCACTAGGTACCATCTACTAAAGAGGACAAGATCAAATTTTATCCCCCTTACAGGACAAGATCTGTGGGCCCCCTAGGAGCCTTGGGCCCTGGGCGGCTGCGGAACCGCCCGCATTGTGATTTGCCAATGAGAATGAAGTGGACACAGTATCAGCAGTCTGAGGGTTCCCCTTTACCCAATGGCTCCAGGGCTCTGGAATAGGCAAAGAACTGCAGGGACTTACAGGAATCCTGAGAATGAAGGGTTAACAGCTGGATTCCTGATATTTTCCTCTGCCTAGTTGTGCCAGGCTTCCAAATGATCTGTTATTTGGGCTAAAATGACAACCGACAAAAAAAAAAAAAATACTGTCAAACTGCCAAAGAAAGACGTTGTGTGTCCGTGGCCGATAAGTGGGATACCTAGCAGCTGATCATCTTGGAATCAGTTTATTGTCAGGAAACTATTCAAAAATAAAGCTTACACCCGTCCTTTATAACAATAGGCATATATTTTTGCCACGCTGAATGATGCTACCATGTTTTCCCTTGATGCCAGCCTAGTTGAAATGCTGGACGGTCATGTTACCAGTTAATAGAACTGCACTGCACTCGATGTGGCTAATTCATCTTTATTTCTTTACAGTTAAGCAGCTTAAGTGATGAAGAAAGTGACAGGGAAAGGGTTACAGGTTTATTGTTGGCTCTGAAAGCCCAACAACTGATCTCACCCCCACACACAGGCTGAGGCGCAGTCACATCTAATACTGCCTTGAAAAGCACTTCCAGCTGCTATTGAACCACACTTACAATTAAAAACATTCAGAAATTCATTTTCTGACCGTGCAAACAGCCTGCTTTGGCTTTCCTCTAATGCAGAACCGCAGGGGCAGCTCCACGCCATCCCATTTAGGCTAAATACCAAACCATAAAACTTACAGTGGACTGAATCAAACCCCAGGCTCTTAATTGCATTTAAACTTTCATATTGAAGTTGCTAGAAAGTTCTAGTTTCTTTTTTCATGAGTTTTGTAAAGAAAGTTCTCTTTGTTACCAGGTATTATGTTTTTTTTAATCCTGACACAAAAACAGTAAAACAGTCAGAAAGAAAAGTTTCCTTCAGTTCAACTTCATACAAAAGTGAGAATATACAATGTGCATAGAAAGTTAATGCACACATAATGGTCCAGCAATTTTTTTTTACAGCTAGTGTATATAGGGATTGTGGCCATAACATGAGTTGTTGCGACCCAGCATAGGTCCTGTAGCTGCCACCACCTGGTGCCCGCTGTTCCTGGTGCTCAGTGTTCAGCAAGTATTTGAATGCTTGAGTCAAGTTAACTCATATTGTTAAAGAAGGCCTAAACCCAACTTGATGACCAAACATATTAGATAGCTGTCAGCCCATGTACTTCTACAGATACTTTTGCACAACATACATATATGTTCTCAATGGGGAGAGGGCAAAAGCCGCTGGGAAACTCTTCTATAAGAGTATTGGCGGTTCCAATGGTCAAGACGCACACTGACCTTACATCTATTATTAACTCAAAAAGTGCCAACATGGTATGCCTGTCAGCAGATTTCCTGGTGATATACTGAAGCATTTCTCTAGCTTTAAACAGAGTTAACCTCTTCTACTAACAGAGACCTTCTAAGAGCCATAACACCTTTTTGTTCGAGTGACCAAGTGGGTTTTACGTCCTGCCTATTCCTAGTGTCTGTCCCTTCCCCCTGCGTGTTTATTGGCTGAAAAAAAGCACCAGGGGAGTGGGAGGGTGAATAAAATTTTTACTTTGTTTTTGTTCGAATATTCGAACGAAAACTAATAGCTCGAATAGCATTGTATTCAATCGAATATTATTCGCTCATCACTAGTAATAAGGTGGAACTCTAGTGTTGAGCTCTATGCTTGACCGAGCATCTTTTGGTGCTCAGGTAAAGGTGGCCACAGACAGGTAATAGGCAAAGGTGGCCTTCAATAACTGACGGCCGCACATTTGGCCATCAGTTATACCTATTCAAATTTTTTTTTCTAACTTTTGTATATTTTGTCCTTTAAAGGGATGTTTAAGCGAAATAAACAAAAATAAAAATGAAAAAATATAAGATGTTCCTGCAAGACAAAATAGAAATCCAGCAGCATGCCGGCAATAATCCTGCAGAAACCAATTACATTTTTTGTTCTAACTTTTGTATATTTTGTTAAAACATCCCTTCAAGAGAATAAATAAACAAAAATTAGAGTGAATAAAATGGAATAGGTTAACCAGACACACTCCCCTCTGTCAAGTAGGGGGCGCCTGGTAAAATGCTCGAGTCTCCACCTAATTTCAATGGGGTTTGTCACTCAAGCCTGAGGACTCCGAGCCGAGCATTGAAAAATACTTAACTCGAGTAACGAGCCCTCGAGCATTTAACCGCTCACTCAACACTAAGTAACTCTTCTTTTTGTTTTTTGTTTTTTTTAAAGAAAAATACATTGTTTTTGTACTTTTGTTCTTTTTATTGAATGAAATGCTTTTAGAAGGCATAATAATCCACAAGCTTCCCACCAACTACTAAAAAAGTTACTTTAAAAAGCTCAGTTATTTTACATTTTTATTATATAAAAAAAAATTGGGAAAGAAGGACTGTAAATCTCTTCCTGCAGAGCGAAACCAGTCCCCAAATGTAGTGGATTTTCTAAAGTTTACTGTCTTTGCCTGGGCTCAGTTCAGTTCAGTAGAAAGCAGGATCCTAGCCGAGCGCTGATTAATTTTTTCCTATTAAATGAGCTTAGACATCAGTGGTTATGGCGGATACTTAATAAAATAATAAAGATTACTAATTATATCCCTGATGGATTACAACTCGCCAAAAAACAGTTGCTGCGCAGATGTTGGAGATTGTTATTAGTGTTTGTAGAAGAGAAAAACTATTAGCGAGAAGCGATGGAACGTGGTGAGGAACCGGATGACAAATAGAAATCATTTACCGATCCCCGCTTATAAATAGTGTTTACAATATCAGTGTAAGGATAAGTTCACACAGGCTATCACTCTTATTATGGAAAATATGAGCCGTAGTTCACACCATGAGCTGCAGCACACATTTTAAGTGAATGACATGCCCTCATTAGGGTATGTTTCCACTACGGAACACTTTGTGCAGCAGACTCCACTTGAAGTTCCTCCTGTCTCATTGATTGAATGAAATTCTGAAGCTCAATCCGCCATCGGCCCGAAGAATTAACATATTGAAGTCTCTCTTTGATACAATAGGCAAAACATACAAATGTGACCACATTTACCTTTCCTTTAGTTAAAGGGTATTTTACGGTAACATGAGCCTTCGATTTCAGATTAGGTGCTTATTCAAAACCAATCTGAAATTGAAAAAGAGTGAGGGGCCATATAAGGAATTGCCTGTATTCAAAGCAGTACATGGTAGAGTCTACAGAGTTTACATTGGCTTGGTAGAGTATTGGTGCTTTCATTACTATTATGGTGTAGTATGTTTTTGTTGACTACAAACAGATTCATTTTGCCATCAAGTCTAATCCAGAGACTAATCCATCATCATGTTTTTTTTTTGTTCCCGATAACATGTTGAGATTATTGTTATTATGCAGTATTCAGTGCTTACAATGGGTTGTTTGGTCATCCTATGATGGCATACTGCAACACAATGGTATTATTTGGTCACTATTAGAGATGAGAGAAGCAGCCGGAAATCCATTTTGCAAGCTTCATGAATTTTTGTTCAAACTTGTTGAGATTTGTGAATTGAATCTTAATGAATTTCATAAAAACAGCCAAAACTCTAGTAGCTACAATACTGGGACTATTACAGAAGGGTGAGGTTGTTAAAGCATGTTGTTTTCAAAGTGTCAAAAATCGGAAAAATCACAATTTAAAAAAATGTCAATAAGCCAGTCAATCATCCAATTTCCGCCATTCCTCTCCTCTCTGTCTCTATATCACTCTGTTAGTCTCTCCCTGCTCTGCTCTAATTGCCTGCTGCCATCCTGCTCTCTTCTCCACACACAGCCGACTGGCCGCCTCCGTTACCGAACCACCTTATATAGAGGGGGAGGTGCTAGCATCACAGAGAGGCCCACAGCTGATTGGACGGGTGCTAGGGATTATGGTTAATCCCATTTGATCCACTCAGCGACGTTCCAGACAGCATGTTCGGCCAGAATTTTTGTTTTTGTTTTCCTTACGAATCAGTGGGAATTCACTTTGCAGAACGAATCGAACAGTCAGAGCCAGATTTGCTTCGCTCATCTCTAGTCACTATTAGACTGTTAGAAGGAAACTTAACTTTGGTTACAAAACAAATCCCCCCCCCCCTCCAGAAAACTACTCTCCATTATTATTATGGCCAAAGCTAACCCAAGAATTTTTAGGGCCGAATAATGCACCCCCACAATAATACTATATGACAGACTCAAAGGGATATCGTATGTCTTAAGAAAAGTTATTCCATTCATAGAATATTTCTTCTACTATAGAATTTCATAACCTTGAATTCCCTCTATCTTAAGAGCCGGTATAGATACATACTGTATGTAAAGCGTCTTTGAAGCTAATGTCACGGTTTGTGGACCGGCCCTTGTCGCACAATAAACTAACACTTGACATTCCGTGTATAACACATTCAGCAGACGGTCGGCTCTGATATGTGACAGCTGTATTTAATAGTTTAGTGTTTAGCCGCAGCGTTCTGTTTGCACTACATGTTTTTTCTTCTCTTTTGTTACCGTCTCAAACCGCTACAATGGCTCTCCGCATTCCCTCACCTCTTCCCCTCACCTGTCACTTCACACAATGGCGCAGACACAGGTAGATCTGATGAATCTTCTTGCAATCACAAAAGCTTAGAAAACGTGTTCAGCGTGAAGTCAAAGTGGAATATTAAATACATATATGTATAAATATATATCACCGTTGTACTGGATGTGTCACCGATCTACAACAAACACCGACGTTTGATGTCTTTCTTTGACTTTTTACGCCTTGATGCCGCTTGGCACCTTCCCATACAAGTTCAGCTTTTGGGAACTTACATTGTACATTGCAACTTTTAACAAATCGTGTTTGAGCGAAGAAAATGTCACACATGTATCTTCAGTATTTCTTGTTTTCAAACCAAAAAAAAAGAACTGTTTACACCATCACTGTTTTATTTTGTTGGAGTACAGCCTAAAAAACGCTGAAACAAAAAACAGAATATTTGGGATATGGTTTCAGTTACATTGTAGGGTGGTCATTAATAGATGAAGCTTGCTGAGAGGCTGAGCAGCCTTTTAACAAGCTTTAAAGGGGTACTCCAGGCGGGGGTTATTTTTAGGGTATGGCCGGGGAAGGGCTGGAAATAGAGGCCCCCAATCACTTACCTCCCCGATTCCAGCGCCGGGTCCCGGATCGCGACACCCCGTCCGACCGCCGCTTCCTGGTCTGAGCTGCGGCTTGCCAGGGCAAGCACAGGGCTTGCCAGGGCAAATGCCAGGGCCCCGGCGCCTCCAGGGACCAAGAGAGGGAGAGGGGCCCGGTGTTCTGACGTTTAGTCTGCTCACTGTAGTGCAGGGTGAGCGCTGAACATCAGAAGACAGAGAAGAAGTAGGACCTGTGAGCATTCTGCAGAGAGAGACATGAAGGACCTGATTACATGACCTGCAGGTCCTCAATACTATAGGGTAGAGATCGACAAAGAGGAAGTGGGAGAAGACTGAGCTGTAAGACCTGTGTGTATGTGTGTGTATGTGTGTGTGTGTGTGTGTGTCAGTAATGTGTGTCAGTGTGTGTGACAATAAGTGTGTCTGTCAGTAATGTGTGTCAATAATGTGTGTCAGTGAGTAAGTGTGTGTCAATAATGTCAGTCAGTCAGTAGGGTGTACATAATTAAGTGTCTGTGTCAGTAATGTGTCTTTGTGTGTGCTATTGGTGTCTCAAGTGATTGTCCATAGTGGATGGATGTGGGACCTGCTGAGGCTTTGTCCCCCAAGGGCCCACAAAAACCTGGAGCCGGCCCTGGCTGGAGCGGTGTCCCTCCTCTTCCTGCTGATTGACTAAGCACAATAGTTAAGACAGAAGACCAGAGCAGTAAGTATAACTTCAGCCACCACCCAAAAACCCCCAAAGGAGTACAGTCTGGGCCCCAGGGGGTTAACTTATTCTCCTGGGGGCCAGACAGTAACTTTTAGGTTAGCTGGTTAATGCTTGATTCTCCCATTGTTTTCAATGTGACTCGTTACTTGAGTTGTTCAATCTTCTCTAGATATCATGTTTTTTGTGCATTTGTTTGTATGCATGTATCCCATTGAGTCTACATTCATACATTGCACATAGTATGGTGCTGAGTTTTACGGTTTCATGCACATGCCTAGAGATGAGTGAACCTGGAGCATGCTCGAGTTCATCTGAACCTGAGCTTTCGGCATTTGATTAGCGGTGGCTGCTGAAGTTGGATAAAGCCCTAGGGCTATGTGGAAATCATGGATATAGTCATTGGATGTATCCATGTTTTCCAGACAACCTTAGAGCTTTATCTAACTTCAGCAGCCCCAGCTAATCAAATGCCGAACGCTCGGGTTCGGATGAACTCGAGCATGCTCAAGGTTCACTCATCTCTACTCAGGAACTTTCCTGGACATGGTCCTGCGGTAGCTCATTCCCAGAAAACCTCTTGCTCTACAATGCCAATTCTCTTTAAATAAATGTTCAACCCCAAAGAGTTTTATAACATGACTTAGAATTTCATGGCAATCCCTAATCATGGGGATTAAATGGAGCCAATCAGCAAATCAGCCAATCAGTAAGGAGGCCCCCTTGCCTGTCAATCACCCCACAGAACGAAGTGGAATAAACTCATGGACCATGGAATGAGATTGGGGTGCAAATATTTTCTGTTTCCAGATGCACTTAGGATGCAGCTGTAAAGGGGTTGTCATATTTAGAAAACCTCAGTGTTCTGAGTTGCTGGGTGGGGGGTCCTTTGTTTGACATCTTCTGGAGTGGAGTGAGGTTACAAAGAGCGTGGGACCCATTGTGTCCTGCATTATATTGATGTGAATATGCAGTGTGTAATTCTTTATTTCACCAGTGGTGGTGCTAGAGAGGAATCCCATACATAATTGCAGGTTTTCCCGCAGATTCCAACTGATCAGTGGGGAAGAACTTTATAATTTGTTTATTACTAGGACAGTAGGGATTTCCCAATGTTTAATAGTCCCATTAACTTACTCCTTTGGGCTGCCACGGGAAAATCTCAAGAACATGTCTATGGGTGCTACAGTATTACACTATATGCAAGGCAATGCATATTTGTTGATGAATGCGCAGAAAAAGGAAGGTTGTAGTGGTCGAGGACGAAGGAAGAAATGAAGATCAGTTAATTTCCCCTTAATTGGATTAAGAACCGGTCTGGAGAATACAGAACGAATGAGATTTCGGCATCATAGAAACTGCTAACTTAACAAAAAGGGATTAATCTATTGGTCCCTGTCAGCTTGTTGACTAATAACCTATTGATTTATCTGTGATATATGCTCCCGCTCCCTGCGACTCTAAACTGCTAACTTTCCTGACACCATCAAATTAACCTAATGATGGACGCCCATTTTCTGCTGCCTAAGCTTTGTTTCCTAGGGCGGTGATCATTGGGTTAAGCACCCGGAGCTGAATGACCGTCATTTCATTGTTAGATTAGTTTACCATTAACTATAAAGTAAAAGTGACCAAACAATTAATGTGGCCCGTCATAACGGAGGAGTTTACAAGCCATAATGAACAGTTAAGATTTAGTGTCAAATTACAGACGTCGGAGGGAACGCTGTTAGCCATGAATTACTATTAAGACGTCTTTCATTTGGTTAAGTCCGTACAATGGAGATACAATTACTGTAATGAATTGCTCTATATAGTGGTAATATACTGTATATGCTGTGCTATATAGTACAAGGAATAGCAGGAAATTTATCATGTTGGACGTATGATACGAAATCTATCCATATGTTACCGCTTTACTTTTATGTATCTTAATATCATTTCAATGCCATGAATTTCAGTTTTTTTTTTACATTTTTATGTGTTGCTTAATGCATGGCATGTAGATGTAGCAATTTTTAAATTCATTTGGAATAAATCGGATTCATTCCAAATTTTGCAAAAAAAAAAAAATAATAATTTGATTTGGTACAATCTAAACACTTTCAGATATATCTTGTCCCTGATGCTATATGTATTGCTATTAGAGATGAGTGCAACATGAACATTGTCTGGCATTTCAATTCTGGTTGATGAAGAAGTGGGATGCAGCCCTAATGCTTCTGGGAAAACGGGGATACAGCCATAAGCCATGGGCTGTATCCATGTTTTCCAGGACTTCCTAGGATTGCAACCAACTTCTTCAGCCAACGGTATTCAAATGCCAAACGATCTGTAATCACTATATATGTTGGGCCAGGCACTCTGCACCCAGCTGCTCAGTGCACTCTACAGGAGCAGGGACGCCTGCCTCTGACAAGTGTCCCTGCTCCTATACATTGAATAATGCAGGAGGTCTAAAAGGATGAGTGCAGGCCTAAAACTAAACCTTCTCTCTGTCCTTGCTTACTTGATGACAGCTGTTCATCCCCTATATTAGTGTATAGGCATAGGGAAAATAACTGAAATATTAATTGGGTATTCTGGCCAGCCATACAAAAACAAGTTTTCAAAAGTGGCATATATTTTCCTCAGTTCCTCCTTGATAATCTTTGTGTTCTTCTCACCTTGCTCTGCTTCTCCGATTCCTTTTTGGCCTTTTCTACCCATTCCTCTTCATGTGCTCCGCTGTCAGCCTACATTGCCCTGTAGTTTTTGTGGCCCACACTCCCTATGTACATCACAAAAGGGGGCTGACGTAGTAAAGGGACATCTTCTAAGCCATGCCCTTCACTATGTTGAGTATAGTTGAGGGAGGGCACACCTTAGCAACTGTCCCTTCACTAAGCCAGGCCAATTTGTCATCTACTTTGTAATTGTAATAAATCCTATTTTACTGGAATACCCCTTTAAGTCTGACTAACCAGGTCAAATCAGGAGAATATGGCAGGAATAAAATCACAAAAAAGAGATGAAGGCAAGTACCAAGCAGAAGAACAAAGAAATCTGGGTTATGGGCAAAGTAGTACAACATCAGGCAGATAAATGTTTGTGGCTGGCTAATCACAGGCATCTGCAGGTAAAGTCCTTTATAGACCAACTTAGGGAAACAAGATTAGGTAGAGCCAGGATACCAGGACTGGATCTAAGTGACCCAACACTTTAGTTTTTAACAGTACTCCTGCCCTACATAGTGTGAGGGGGAACAGAGCAACGTCTCCTTATAACAATTCCTGCAAAAGTGTCCTCCGCACCCCGAAAGTGGCTGGAAGCAGCGCCAACATGTTAGAGGAGGATGGAGGAGGCATTAATGGAGGTAATAATGTTACATATCCCTTGTGGGGGAAAATAAAATGGAAAATATACCAACTTTGAAAAACTATGAAAACAAGATTAACTCATCTTTCATGGCATTTTTTCTGTTTAGAGCTTTTTTGTTGGGGGAGGGGGGGGCACTTTTTTCTTTCCTTTTTAAATATCTGTATTGCTATCTACATCATAACCATGAATCTGAGGGCTAAGTGGAGAAAGCAGCTTGTAATGTAATACCATCTAATGTGGATTGTATGTTACTATTGGCGTCTTACAACTATTGGCAGCAGATGTCCATTGCGTTAAAATTGAATTATTGTAAGTTTTTGAATTAATACCAAGAGACCACTCAGGGTGGCGGAGGGGTGATGGGGATCATTAGTATTGACTTTTATGTCAGCTTATGCAGATGAGAGCCAGGGTGATTATAGCCGCGCCTCGTGTATTTCTTACAGCTGTTTATTTGGTTTGAAGGGCTCATTTTTGGTTAAATTATTGTGAATATCTAAAGAATAAATACTATATCTGTCAGTTGTGCAGACTGTAATTACTCTTGTTCAACCTGTAAGGATGCAGAAGTTAGTTTGTTGGTTTTGTCAGCATATTTTAAAAGCCATTTGAATGGTCCCATTTCTGAGTACAAAATTTTTCTGAAAAACTTTGATCCATCAAAGCTATTTCACTCGTTCGTGATCTGTTTTGGGGGCGATTATCTTTCCGATATTAATTACATATTAAAGGAGTAATCTGTATGATTTTTTTTGTATACAGTATATATGGTAATGAGTGGTGTAAAAAAAAAATGTTTATTTTCTGCTATGGCTTACAGTGTGCGCCTGGAAATAACCAAGCATGTTACGAAAAAAGAAATAAAATTGCGCTGGGAACCCCCCCCCCCCCCCCAATTCTGTAGTTTTCAAATCTGACTCCACCCCCCCCCCCCCCCCCACAACCCCCCGAAATTGATTTGCTCATCACTAGTCATGTCGAGCCAGTAGAGTTGACTGGAGCTGCAATGTGCTTGCCCGATTGTCACTTTTTTTCATCCAGAGGGCCCAGGATCCCCATTCTCATGACTGATGGGAGCCCCAGTTGTCAGACATCCACCAATTGGACCTTCATCACCTATAGAGCATGGGAGTCTTTCATAAAAAAACACCTTTAAGTCTTTGTTTCCATAGGGTTCACATTATTTTGGTAAAGATTTGTTTATAAGATGTTCCACTTTCGTGTCTCTCCAGAAATTAGAGAGATTTTTATATATTTTTTTTCTTTGAAAAAGTTCTAGGGCTTATTTTTGGGGTAGGTCTTAATTTCGGAGAAACACAGTATGCCCTACACTGTAGCCCCACTCTGTCTGGTAGTTAGCTGCTATACTGTACGTCCATTGTGGTTGGGCTGCTATACTGTAGGTTCCCTGTAGTTAGGCCTCCATACAGTAGACCTCCCTCCCCCCTCTGTACTTGTTACCACATATTGTTTACATCTCCCTCTGCAGTAAGAACCCCTATACTGTATACCTCCCTCATCCCTCTGTAGTTTTTCCCCCATACTGTTGACCTACCCTCCCACGTAGCTATTCTCCCATACTGTATACCTTTTTCCCGCCTCTGCAGGTAGTCCCCATACTATATACCTTCCTCCCCCCTCTGTAGTTGTTCCCCCATACTGTATACCTCCCTCCCCCTCTCTGTAGTTGTTTCCCCCATACTGTATACCTCCCTCCCCCTCTGTAGTCGCCCTACATACCACCTCTCCCCCCATATTCCATGTTCTCTACTGTGCATCTTCTTACCCCTCCTCCCTCCCCTGCAGCTTTTGCTGAGCAGGTAGGGGCGGAGCATAACAAATCTGCCTCTGATTGGCTGATGCTTAGCACCAAGTGTAAGGGATCTGGTCAGCTGACTATAACTAGGGATTACTTATATTTTATGTCTACTCCAAATAGCCTGCACAATGTATCTAGGTCTTTTTTTTAGGGTAGGTCTTATTTTCAGAGTACACCCCTTGTGACATTCCGTCTATAAGTCATGAATTGCTTTTTTATTTGCTGTAAACTTAGTTGATTGACATTTTCATCTGAGTTCTTATCGATACGATTTCCCTCCCCTGCATTTTATTCCCACCTGCAAAAGACAGATATTCTGAGCAGGATGAGGCCGAAGCTCCTGAAATGTTCCAAGTTTTCCACAATGTGGTTAGAATGCTAAGGCCGGTGTACACAGCCAGTCATAGATGAAAGACTGACAGGCTCGTGCTTCTCCCTTTGCTTCATCCCCCTCCACTTCCTTGCTAATGTTTTCCTGCAGACATATTGAGCAGTACAGAGTAATCCCACAGGACCTGCAGATGGTATTGTCCTTGCATTGAAGAGTTATTAAATTCTTAAGGTCACCATAAAAGAAGATTTCCATTAAATTGAGTTAATAAAAACATCGGGCAAAGGTTTTCTGAGAGCGCAGATGTCAGAGCCACCAGGGGCCCCAGATCCCTGGACAGATTCAGGGAAAAGAGCGAAATAAACACAGTTTTAAAGCAGTCGCTGTCTTTACTCCTGGAAGAGAAGCTGAGGCATTGTAATACTGACAAATGTTCAAGAGTCTGTTAAATGCACTGACTACATGGTATATACTAGGTATTCCTTAAAATATTATATATTTACTTGCTCTATCATGATGCTATTAAAGGGGTGCTCCAACATCAAGTAAAAAAGTTAAACATGCTGTAGAAGCATATAGCATTGGTTACCTGTCTGCACTAGGTCTGAAACCACCAAAAATCCATTAGTTTTGGGGTCTTAGTTCTGTACATCCTGGTTGAGCAGTTGCTCAGTACTACAATTCCCAGAATGCATTGCTTTCTCTCAGTTCTCCATCCGGTCTACTCTCCTCCCACAACACTCCTGCCAGTTCCCTTCACAGAGATGTTGCAGAACATCTATGCAACTCCTGCAGCTCCTGCTGTATTCATTCCATGTCTGCTCATTCTGTAGCATCATTTATCACAAGGCAGCATGCTGTAATTGTGGTGTGCCCCCTTGAGGTCTTATATCAGAGGACGGCCGCTCACTTGCTAGGTGTTGTAGTGTGACACTACTCCGGTGGTGGATGGCCAAGATACAGCAAGACCTTACTGTTTTGTCTCGTGACGCTAGTGCCAGGTGGGCACACAGGTGTGATGGCACGCCTGCTTTTAGTGGATAAGGCCAGTTGTACCCTTTTCCCCTGTGGTTGGTGTCCTGCCGGGTTGCTACCGGGTCCCTTGGGATAATGTCATGGATGATATAGTCACAGGTTGCCAGAGCGGTGTATTGACCCTTCTGGATAGTAGGACCCGCCACCCACAGAAAGGGGAAGTGTCTCAAGGTTGTGGTGTATATGCTGTGTAGGTGGTGATGAATGATCACAGACTCCAAGATAAAGTTGGGTTGGTTTACTCCTTGTAAATGTGAAGCAGGTAATACAGAAGGACTTCGGTATACACTTGACAAAAGTTCCAATACAGATGGCTTCAACATAAGACAACCGTATCTGTGTAATAAGTGCTTAGTAGCTGACAGTTGTGTTGAGAGAGTTGTACTGAGGTAGAGTAGCAGAGAGGAGGATGCCGTGAGCATCTTAACCCATGTAGAAATGTGCTCTGCCGGGATGTTGGAGGATATACTTGTAGAAGAAGAAGAACACCTGTGCCTATGTATTGACCTTTGCTTTCAGTCTTCACACCACCTTATGTCCACTAGCGTTGGCCGAACTGTACTTATGGGTGACACACGTCCCAGACCTTGTTACCCGGGCTAAGCAGAATGCTAAGGGTTCCCTGCTGATACCCGAGCTGCGAGATGGAGTTCGTAGGCTTAATGCAACTTTGCTCCACCCGAATCAGTTCCTGGCTCTGTGGCTCTATAGTGGATACTGTCCTGTACTGTTACTTCTCCTAATCCACGGCGTGGGTTGAGGTTGTCTTTTGGCTGGTCCTCTCCTAAGAGGCTTAACACTGCATAGTACACAAAGTGGCTATGTTAGAAAAAGTTGGGGACAGTGTGCTGTCCTGCATCCTACCCATGCGGTTTACTAGTTAAGACTGGGCTTCAGGGACCTGGCAGAGGGCCAGGGCTCGGATAAGACTGCTGTAGAGAGCTAACTGTGTTCTGTCCTTTCTCCACACTGTCCCAAACAGAAAATTCTTGCTCCTCCCCCACCCAAGGGACTAACTTCCTATCCAGTGTTTCGTTCACGCTGTGATTGGGTGAAAAGAGTGCAACAGAAGAATAGAGACAAGAGGTGATAGGAGAGACAAAAGCAGAAATCCTACTGTTTCACAGATTCTGGCACACATAAATACAATAACCCTTTGTAATCCTTCAGCTGTGCAGCTTTCATACACTAACACACAATACAGGGACATCTAGTTGTCAACTCTTAATACTACTTGTGCCATACTAGGACCACAAAAGGTACAGACTTTTGCGAAGGGTGTGAATAATAGTAATACCCTTAGTGGTACAACACATAATCACACCTCACTCTTCCTAAATGTCCCAATAAAGTTATATATGTATTTGTGTATATGGGAGGGAGATGATGATGTAGGCTGTAGGGGCTGGTCAGACATGGTGACATCACTCATGGGGTGGGGCTAGAACTCAGAGACAATAGACAAACACACCTACTTTTACATCAGAGGATGATGTGTTGTCTTGGGAGAAGGGGAGGAGCTGGAGACAATAGACAATTTGTTGTTCTTCTATTTTTAACTTCCTGTCAGGGGGGAATCACACAGAAGCGCTGAGGCCAGTACTATTAGTGATAACGTTATATTACTTGTTATATTAAGTTATATATCTTGGGGTGATAGTTTTATTTAAATACTATTATCTGATATCGGAGTACCACTTTAATGAGTCTTTAAATACGTGAAAGTCTGTTTCTTAAGACTCTTTTCACTAATAGTCCATCCTTCGTCATGACTTTTAAAGGGGTTATCCAGTGCAACAAAAACATAGCCACTTTCTTCCAGAGACAGCACAACTCTTGATTGAAATGCAAACAAATTTTCCACACCGCAAAAATAATGCTTTTTAACATTCTGATTAACATGTAAAACAAATGAAACAGCTTAATATGTGACATATTAAGCTACTGTACAATATAGCAATCAGCATGTGCAGTATAATGTATAGTAAGTCCATAAACCTGAGAAAACAGCAGCAGTTTGTAGATACAGGATGGAGCTGCAGATCCCCATAATGCAGGAGTGTAGTTCAAAGGGTAGAATAGAGAAGCATGGCTGCTGTCAGAGGTCTGTGTGGTCACATGACCACAGTTGGGAAGGGGTGTGTGTTCAGCATGGACCAATCAGGAAGTGAGAGTCACAGAGCTGTGCTGGAGAACAGTGACAGAAACTTTTCTATACAGCAGTGTGTAAGTGCAGGCACATAATAGCAGCAGTGTGTATGGCTGAGTGTGAGTGCAGGCACATTATAGCAGCAGTCTGTATATCTGAGTGTGAGTGCAGGCAAATTATAGCAGTGTGTATAGCTGAGGATGGGAAACACAAGGGCTGACAGAGACTGCAGAGAGGAATGAGCAGGGTTTATGTGGGCAAAATATAGCAGCACGCTCTGTCTGGGGAGAGAGAGGTTACAGCTATGAAGAGATTATCTCCACAGTCCTGTACCTTTAGCCTGCAGTGGATCTGCCATGATTTGAAAGGGTGACTTCCTTTGTCAGAGTACGGGGCTGTAGACCCTGCTATGCAGACAATGCCCCTCCCCGACTTTCCCTCCCATCCAGTACAGGGAGCTCTTAAACCAAAGCAATGCTCTTAAACCAGGTCACAATTTTGAAAAACTGGGGGCTCTTCTTGCAAAACGCTCTTAATCCAAGAAACTCTTAAACCAAGGTTCACATATTTATCTATCTATCTATCTTTCTCCTATCTATCTATCTATCTATCTATCTATCTATCTATCTATCTTTCTCCTATCTATCTATCTATCTATCTATCTACTATCTATCTATCTATCTATCTATCTACTATCTATCTATCTATCTATCTATCTATCTATCTCCTATCTATCTATCTATCTATCTATCTATCTATCTATCTATCTCCTATCTATCTATCTATCTATCTATCTATCTCCTATCTATCTATCTATCTATCTATCTATCTATCTATCTATCTTCTATCTATCTATCTCCTATCTATCTATCTATCTATCTATCTATCTATCTATCTATCTATCTATCTATCTATCTATCTACAGTATCTATCTATCTATCTATCTATCTATCTATCTATCTCCTATCTATCTATCTATCTATCTATCTATCTATCTCCTATCTATCTATCTATCTATCTCCTATCTATCTATCTATCTATCTATCTATCTATCTATCTATCTATCTCCTATCTATCTATCTCCTATCTATCTATCTATCTATCTATCTATCTATCTATCTCCTATCTATCTATCTATCTATCTATCTATCTATCTATCTATCTATCTCCTATCTATCTATCTATCTATCTATCTATCTATCTATCTTCTATCTATCTTCTATCTATCTATCTATCTATCTATCTATCTATCTATCTATCTATCTATCTCCTATCTATCTATCTATCTATCTCCTATCTATCTATCTATCTATCTATCTATCTATCTATCTATCTCCTATCTATCTATCTATCTATCTATCTATCTATCTATCTATCTATATTTGTTTTATCCAGCACATTGAAGCATGGGGACATTAGTCATTTGTTGCCAGTCACTATAACATTGGTTTACTCAGACCAAATCCAGTGGCAGGTTTTCATTAAATCAGAATATTTTTTCTGTTTAGAGAATCAATGAGAAACTGAGTTTTTAAAGATTTGTTCATCTCTTTTTTCCAGATTCTAATGCAAGAGCAAATTAAACATCTTAGGGAAAAAATGGAGAAGAGAGATCAAAACTATAGTAGCCACAGTACTGGGACTATTACAGAAGGACAGATTTGTTAACACATGCTGTTTTAAAAGTGTAAAAAATTGGAAAATCACTATTTAAAAAAATGTCAATCAGCCTGTCAATCATTCAGTCTAATAAAACCCAGCTTGTATAACACAGTAGGAGCGGAGTGCAAGCATTGGTTATGTAAGGTGCACGCTCCATTCACTGATCCCAGTAACTTGGTATAACTTAATAGGAGTTTACAGGAGTTTACAGTGCCCAGTGAGAGAATAATATGGACTGTAACTTCACTGGTCCCAGTGAATTATTATAGGCACCCAGTTACTTGGTAAACTGGACATGCATTTGGCAGCTACAAGAAAAAAAATCCCCAACAATCCACCCTCCTCTCCTCTCTGTCCCTATATCACACTGTTAGTCTCTCCCTGCTCTGCTGTAACTGCCCGCTGCCATCCTGCTCTCTCCTCAACACACAGCCGACTGACCGCCTCCGTTATCTCTGCCTTATATAGAGGGGGAGGTGCTGACATCACAGAGAAGCCTGCAGCTGATTGGACGGGCTCTAGGAATTATGGCTAATGCCTTTCTCCTGCCAAGTGACGCTCCAGACAGCATGATGGGTCAGGGTATGAACATTCAGACCCGCACAGATAGAAACTTTTACACTTCTCTGTGATATAAACAAAAAAAATAAAAATAGAAAGTGCAACAGCAACCTACAGGTGCAAATGCTTACCCTACATATTTCCCCCGGCATACACAGAGTAAAAAACCTGCTCTATAGATATATAGATATTAAAAAATGAGGATCTTAGCAAACCATTTGTTGATTGCTGTTGCACTTTCAGGGTTTTTTTGTTGTTGTTGTTGTTGTTTCTTTTGTTTGTACTTAAGCCACATATGTCTTGCAACCTACAGTATGAACACCCATGTCCTGTGGGTGCTATAAATAGAGATTATTTGGATCCTAACTGTTGATTTGTAGGCTTATTGTTGGCCCAGGAGAGGCCATGGCTAGTGTGAAAATGCTAGAGAAGGACCGTGTCTCTGAGGACACCTTTATGTGGTGACATGGTGCACTCTGTTTGATCAAATGGTTTGCTAAGATCCTCATTTTTTTATCTCTATAGAGCAGGTTTTTATTATGTGTACGCCAGGGGGAATATGTATGGTAAGCACTTGCACCTGTAGGTTGCTGTTGCACTTTCTGTTGTTGTTGTTTTTTTTACTTTATTTTAATCATTTTTTATCTATTTCCTTACACATTACCAAAGATAAAATAAAGATCAGTATTCCAAATACCATTTTCCACATTATCACATAGTCAATACACAACTAATTTGTTATCTGTTAAGAAAAATGGCACCCACCCACCCCCATGCCTGACTGAGAAAAAATACATACAACTACCCTCTGTAGCATTACCTAATAGTACTTTTCATACATTGTCATACATTTCATACATACACTTTCTGTTTTTTTGTTTGTACTTTAGCCACATGCGGCGTGCAACCTGCAGTGTGAACAGAGGCATAGGAGTGCTCACAATTTTTGCTTTTTTCTGATCTCTCTATAATATGATAAAAGTTATCTATAATGACAGTGACAGTGACACATTGTCGCCCACTACCCTAACTGTATCCTGCAGAGTCAGTGGGTCTCTGGAAAGAAACCTAGTTCAATCAGTAACTTTAATGTGCCTTACGAAATGACAGTGTCACTTTAAAGGGAAACTATCAGCAGGTTAGAAGAATCTTACCTGCTCATAGCTCCCTATAGGGCACAGAGCACTGAAGATAAAGGTAAGTTTCTTACCTCAAAGCTTGGTGTCTTTTACGCAACACGAAGAGTTTAAGCCACATGCACAGTGGCGTAGCTATAGGGGTCGCAACAGTCGCCATGGCAACCGGGCCCCTACGCTAGGGGGGCCCGCCACCCCCCCTCGCCACTTTCTCCTGTGGGCCCCCAGCCCACGTACATAACTATGTCCCCAGCCCCACTGAAATAACTGAAGGCACTTGCTGTCATCTGACTGGATCTCTTACCTAGTCAGATGACAGCAAGTACCAGCGTCCTCTCCTCCAGATATGGCAGGGGCCTCCTCCGTGCAGGCGGCGCTCGATCTGAGAGGATCGCGCTGCTGTAATCCACCTCTCATCTCCTCATCACTGTAAGCGGCTCCTGCAGGGTGGAGGCCCCTCCCCCAGACCAGGTCACAACGCTGTGCAGCAGGAAAGGAAGGAATCAGTGAGTATGGGGTTGTGACCTGGTCTGGGGGAGGGGCCTTCACCCTGCAGGAGCCTACAGTGATGAGGAGATGTGAGGAGGATTGCAGCAGCACGATCCACTCAAGTTCCTCTGAGGTGATGCGCTGAATGCAGGGGCGCTGCGATCCTCCTCTTCTAAGTGGTGTAAACTGGATCCTGCAGAGCTGAGGGGTATGTGGTTGTGATCCAACCAGGGGGAGGAGCCTCAGCCCTGCAGGATCCTTCTTATACCATGGAGGAGAGGAGTGCAGCATCACTGGAGTAAGTGGGGGGGGGGGATATGAAAAGATACCACTATATATATATATATATATATATATATATATACATATATACACACAGGGGGCACATGGAGGAGTACTGGTCTGCTATATACAGGGGGACATGGAGGGATACTGGTTTGCTATATACAGGGGACACAGGGAAGGATACTGGTCTGCTATATACAGAGGGCACAGGGAGAGATACTGTTCTGCTCTATACCGGGGGACACAGAGGGATACTGCCCTTAGCTATGCCCCTGCTCATGCAGTTATGTTGTTTTGGTGCACTGGGGGTGGGACTGCCGCCCCCAGTGCACCGACCTGCCCCGGCCTATTCTGTTCTGCAGAATGGTGCACTAGGGGAGGTTGTCCTCTGCCCAGTGCACCTAAACAACATGGTTGCATATGGATCAAACTCTTAATATTGCAGAAACGTACCTTCATCCTCAGCACTCCTGACTCTATAGGGGGCCAAAGGCGTAACTACCACAGCAGTAGTCATAGTGGCTGCTATGGGGCCCGGGGCATCAGGGGGCCCAGCAGGGCCAGCCTCCCTGTTTAGAAGTTCTGGTCGTCCCAGTCACAGGCTCTATACAGTAAGTTGGATAACCACCAGCGAACTATATAGAAGGAGCAATTATGATAGACAGGAAGGTCTAGAGATGTGTATCTATGTAATGTGGTCCTTCTCTACCTGTTGTAGTGATCAAACCTTTTTTCTACTATTGAGGCTGTGTTCACATATGGCATTTTTGATGTATAATAAATATGGTGATAATTTTTGCTTATTACATAGTGGTGTTATTTTAGTAGTTGTATTTTAGTATCACATGTTATCATGCATGGAAAATTGTCCTATGTACGTCGATAAGGCTCCTTTTAGACACCCCAATACTCCAGGGAGGGGGCCCCATCAAAAGTTTTCTATGGGGAACAATCATTTCTAGTTACCGGGGTGTAACTATGAGCAGGCTAGATGTTTTTAACCTGCTCACAGTTTACTTTTAAGAATCCTGGTCTTACTCTGATCAATTTGTATTACATTGTATTTAAGGCTTTCTATTTACATGGGTAAAATAATTAGACATTTTTATGTCCTCTGGAGTACAGAGATTCATATGTGTCCTTCCTTACCTTCCGTAATGGCTTAACATAGCCCCAAAAAGTTACAAAAAAAACAAAAAAAAACACTGCATAAAAACATAAAGGGAACGCTTAAAAAAACACAATATAACGCCAAGTAAATCAAACTTCGGTAAAATCAAACTGTCCACTTAGGAAGCAACACCAATTGACAATTAATTTCACATGTCGTTGTGCAAATTAAATAGACAAAAGGTGGAAATTATTGGCAATTAGCAAGACACACTGAAAAAAGTAGTGGTTCTGCAGATGGGGACCACAGACCACTTCTCAGTATCTATGTTTTCTGGCTGATGTTTTGGTCAATTTTAAATGTTGGTGGTGCTTTTACACTTGTTGTAGCATGAAACAGACTCTACAACCCACACAAGTGGCTCAGGTAGTGCAGCTCATCCAGGATGACACATCAATGCGAGCTGTGGCAAGAAGGTTTGCTGTGTTTGTCAGCATAGTGTCCCGAGGCTGGAAACCCTTTCCAGGAGACAGGCCAGAACACCAGAAGATGTGGAGGAGGCCGTGGGAGGGCAACAACCCAGCAACAGGACCTTTACCTTCACCTATGTGCAAGGAAGAATAGGAGGAACACTACCAGAGTCCTGCAAAATTACCTCCAGCAGGCAACCAATGTGCATGTGTCTGCACAAATGGTTACAAACTTACTTCATGACGATCGTATAAGGGCCCAACGTCCACAAATTGGGGGTTGTGCTCACAGCCCAACACTGGGCATTTGCCAGAGAACACCAGGATTGGCAAATTCGCCACTGGGTTTTGACAGATGAAAGCAGGTTCCCTCTGAGCGCATGTGACAGACATGAAAGAGTCTGGAGACACTGTGGAGAGCGATCAGCTGCCTGCAACATCCTTCAGCTTGAGTTGTTTGGCAATGGTGTCGGGTGGCATTTCTTCGGAGGGCAGCACAGCGCTCCATGTGCTCGCCATAGGTAGCCTGACTGCCATTAGGTGCCAAGACGAGATCCTCAGACCCCTTGTGAGACCATATCCTGGTGCAGTTGGCCCTGGGGTTCTTTCTAATGCAGGACAATGCTAGACCTCAAGTGGCTGGAGTGTGTCAGCAGTTCCTACAAGATGAAGGCATTGAGGCTATGGACTGGCCACCCGTTCCCCAGATCTGAATCTGATTGAGCACATCTGGGGACATCATGTCTCGCTCCATCCACCAACTTCACGTTGCACCGCAGACTGTCCAGCAGTTGCCGGATGCTATAGTCCAGGTCTGGGAGGAGATCCCATCTGCCACCTCCTCAAGAGCATGCCCGGATGTTGTAGTGGGGGTCATACAGGCACGTGGAGGCCACACACAATACTTACCCTCATTGTGACTTAGTTTAAGAACATTACATTAAAGTTGGATCAGCCTAGAGTGTGTTTTTTCACTTTAATTTAGTGTGTGACTCCATATCCAGGCCGCCATTGGTTAATAAATGTGATTTCCATTGTTGATTTTTGTGTGATTTTGTTGTCAGCACATTCAACTTTATACAGAACAAAGTATTCAATATGAATATTTCATTCATTCAGATCTAGGATGTGTTATTTGAGTGTTTCCCTATTTTCATTAGCAATGTACAGTATATCGTATTGAATTTGGTTTCTGAGCAGAAAAAGTAAAAGCGGACATACCCAACACAAATTATGTAGATTAACTTTTTATGTCAGGTCTAGTAAGGGAAATCAGCCATCATTTTTATGTTGCCAAAAAAAAAAAACAATGATTAAGGTAGTCCCTGAAAATTTCTTCCTCCCCATTAACTTTTTATTGATAGATTTCCCCCTGAGTATACGGAGAGATCTATCAATTAAGGCTAGCTGAGCGGCAAGAGGCACCAACACCGATGACTGATAACAGGTTCCCCTTAAATTCGTATACTATTTAATAGGTGTGGTTTAGTCTCTTCAGAACTTTACCTAGAAGACTCTTCTTTCCCTCGTCTCTGCCTGAATTACTCAGTTTGCAACAAGACCTTGTGCCCCGAGCTAGTCTTCTGGTTAAATCCCTGGACAAATGTATTATAGCACAGCAGAGAGAAACTATAACATTGACTCTACCCTGAGGCTGGTGCTCAGCTGTTAGTATAGACACAGTCCACGATCAATCCGTATATAGAGGTATATCAGCAGCTCCCATCATTCTAAAAAATCATCTTTTATTTATATTCTATAAAGATACATCAATCCAGGTCATTTGTGTATCTCATGCTTTGCCAAGGACTCAAATCTGTTATAGACAGAACCAGAATCCGGAAGAATAGGACAAAGGGCAATGGCAATAGAAAATCAATGCAAGGAGTCTTGATGTACAGTGATCATATAGTAGATATAGGCCAGGCAGGAGATTAGGTACTGTACATCTGACATTTGGCGCAGTGAAAAAGATAGCAACATAGTCAAAGGATTTAGTTTCAGGTGATGATGTTCAGACAAAGCATGTACTATATGTTGTACAATGCAAATCTAAAGAGTAGGAAGAGTTGGCAACCATTGTGAAGGTGACCATGAAGGGTTAATACTTTTAGAAAAACATTGTAATCCTTAAGATACCTCCAGATTTGGAACCACCTCTAGGAAGACAAAACTGGTCTATAAAAGACAGGAATGTTGGCAGCCCCCCCCCCCCCGAGAGGATACCACCCTAAATTCACAACCTGATGTCTGACTGATAACACAGACGCCTAACCACTAACCCAGCTCTCTGCGCAGTATGGAATAACCAATCACAGTATTATATGTATACTCTTTGTGACTTGAAACTCCGCCTATAATGAAGGAGGATATAATCAATGTGAAACTAAATAAAGAGAGAGTATATACTTCTATCTCTGCTGAGAGAGAAGGCAATACCAACTATCTGTGTCTGTGTTTTCTCCTCATAGCTAGCACTCAGCTTTATTCAATTTGGACAGGGATGGTCACTTGGGAATGAGGTGGATAAAAAAGGTATAATTCACCTTATCACCATCTCTACCTACCTCACTGCCCACTATCTCTACCCACATCATTGTCCACAATCCCTACTTGCCTTTTTGCCCACCATCTCTATCTACCTCTCTGCCCACCATCTCTACCTACCACACTGCGCACCATTTCTATATACCTCATTGCCCACGATCTCTACCTACCTCAATGCCCATCATCTCTACAAGCATCACTGCCCACCATCTCTACCTACCTCACTGTCCACAATCCCTACATGCCTTACTGCCCACCACCTCTACTTACCTTACTGCTCACCATCTCTACCTACCTCACTGTCCACGATTCCTACCTGGCTTATTGCCCACCATCTCTATAAACCTCACTGCCCACCATCCCTACTTGCCTTACTCCCCATTATTCCTACCTGCCTCACTATTCACCATTCTTAACTGCCTTAGGGTGCCTATAAGATGGGGCAATGATGGCCCAATCAATAATGTAAACTAGCGCTGATCTGCTCGATTGGCACTTGTTCACTGGGCCTATTACAGGGCTTAATTATTGTTTAGCAAGGGCTGCATGTATATGGTTAGCGATGTCTGTGCAGTCCTTGCCCTAAACTGTTAATACATTACCTTTCCACGCTCCTGGTCTTCTCCTGCTCCCTGCTTCCTTCCCGGCGCTGCAGCTGTAGATTCAAAGCGGTCTCTGAGCTGACAGGTTGCTCAGCCAATTACTGTCTGGGACTCCCACGGGCAGTGATTGTATTAACGGTTTATTCAATTGTTAGCCGTCGGCTACACATCACTATTACACTGCAGCCAATGATTTTGGTGTTGGACCTAAAGACATGATCAGCACATGATCGTTGTCATCGGCTGATCCTTGTCTCTATTATATGGAGTGATAATTGACCAAATCGGCCTGATTCCGCAGATTATCGCTCTGTGTATTAGGGCCCTTACTGCCTACCATTGCTACCTGCCTCTCTATTCAAAATCTACACCTGCCTCACTGCTCACCATCTACACCTGCCTCACTGCTCACCATCTACACCTGCCTCATTGTTCACCATATACACCTGCCTCATTGCTCATCATCTACACCTGCCTCATTGCTCATCATCTACACCTGCCTTACTCCCCATTATTCCTACTTACCTAACTGTCCACCATCCCCACCAAAGAGTAGGTACAACATTTGTCCACCATCTCTATCTACCTCACTGCCCACTATCATCACCTGCCTCACTGTCCACCATCCCCTACTGCTTCATTGTCCACATCCCCGCCTGCCTCATTCTCCATGATCCCTACCTGTCTCACTGCCCACAATTCTTGCCTGCCTCACACCCCACCATCCCCACCTGCCTCACTGCCCACTATCCCTACCTGATTTACCATCCACCATTCCTGCATTTCTCACTCCCGATCATTCCTACTTGCCTCACTGCCCATCTTCCCTACCTGCTTTACTGCCCACTATTCCTGCCTGCCTCACACCCCACCATCCCCACCTACCTCACTGCCCATTTTCTCTACCTGCGTTACCGCCCACCATTCGTGCCTGCCTCATTCCCCATCATCCCTACCTGCCTCACTGCCCACATCCCTGCCTGCCTCACTTTCCACCATCCCTACCTGTCTCACTTCCCACCATTCCTACCCACATCATCATGATAGACAGTGTGAAAGCAGCCAAGAGGTAGGAAGCTGTGTCCCTGGTGCCTTAACATAAAGCTAAGGAAACGTGTTGGTACATCACCCAGCACGCTTCCCAAACATCCCCCTTGTACTCTGCAAACTATGTACATATAGACCGTATTGTTAGTTTAATTATCTCCCACGCTGTATGTAAATTACCTGCCAAGAAGTCACGGTCCTGGGCCGGCTCCGACACTGTAATTATGCCCCTCTGGGCGTGTTGAAAAGAAGTGCATACTGACGTCACCCGGGGGGTGGCGGCCATTGCATGTCGGCCGCGCAGACGGCTTTACTATGCTGTGCTTGCGCAGTACAGCAGGAGAAGACGCTGCTGTACTGCGCCTGCGCGGCGTAGTACAGCAGCGTCTTCTCTTGCTGTACTGCGCATGCGCTGCCTAGTTAAGCCGTCGGTGCGGCCGACGTGCAACGCCGCCCCCCCCCCCCCCCCCCCCCCCCGGTGACGTCAGTATGCAGTTACTTTCAATTACAGTGCCGGAGCCGGCCTGGGACCGTGACTACTTGAACAAGCCACCCGCCCACCGTGACTACTTGGCTGGTAATTTACATACAGCACAAGAGATAATTAGACTAACTTTGCGGTCTCTGGCCATGTTCACACAACGTGAACATCCGGCCGTTCCAGGGTCATGGAACGGCCGGTCTCTGCCCGGATCATCGTGGCCGGTACTTAAGTACCGGCCGGATGATCTGTCCGGCCGCAGAGCTCTGATGCGGGCGCATCAGCGCGCGCCTGCATTAGAGCTTCCCCCTGCACACTATGGAGTAAGCGGCCGGAGCCGCTCACTTCATAGTGTGAACTGACAGGGTTTCCTACGGCCGATATTCATTGAATTGAGGCCGCAGAAAACTGACATGTCAGTTATTTGCGGGGCCGCACGGGATCCCGGCCGGAGCGTATACAATGTGTATACGCCCCGGCCGGGATCCCATTGAAACTAAGGCATTGTTCCACCCCGCAAAAACTAAGGTCGTTGTTGACATAGCCTACATGTACATGGTTTGCAGGGTACAGGCGGATGTTTGGGAAGCGTGCTGGGTGATGTACCAGCACGTTTCCTTAGACAGAAGTGAGCATAGTACTTAGACAGTAATAAGAACTGTTATGTTAAAAGTTTTATACAAATTACGCAAGCAGTACTTATCTAAACTATCCATATGATATCACCCATACTTGTTATAGTAAATATCAGTGACAGATGTCGACCTAACACTGTAAAAAAAAACTAAGCGACTTGAAAAACAATGTTGTTTGGAGGCGTACTACATCAAAGCTTTGTAGTACAGCATCTTGTTTTATGTTATTTGACTGCAAAAACAGAACTCAATGGAGCGACGAGTTAACTTTTTTATTTCCTAAGCTCTGCTGAAAATCTATTTTTATTGCAGCGGGTGTAGGAGGTCGGTAATAAACGGCTCGTGAATTTAAAGTACCTGACAATAACTTGTACAAGAAGCACCTAAAGTATTATAGAAGAATGAGGTTTATCATCAAAGTGACCGATGCCAGCTAGCTTTTTTTTTTAACCTAATTAAATTGCAATACAGCATATGGTCTAAGCTTGATTCCGGATTGTGTAGTTTGGAAAAACCTTTGTATATTGTTAAAATATCCCCTCGAGTATATTCCCTCGAGTATCGGGGTACTCAAAAGTACTCGATACTCTTAGGGTGTGTGCACACTATGGAACCCGGGTAG
Organism: Dendropsophus ebraccatus; assembly: GCF_027789765.1. NCBI lineage: Eukaryota > Metazoa > Chordata > Amphibia > Anura > Hylidae > Dendropsophus > Dendropsophus ebraccatus. Next base: position 155,892,169 of record NC_091457.1, on the reverse strand, counting down.
ATCCCTCGCCATGGATTTCGCAGCTTGCCCCTGCACGTGGCTGTGTGCATCTCCGCCTGTGCCATAGACTCCATTCTATAGTATATAGCTAATACAGACAGGATACAGTGGCAGGTGACACAAGTATGTAGATAATACAGACAGGAGTACAGTGACAGGTGGCACCAGTATATAGATAACACAGACAGGAGTACAGTGACAGGTGGCACCAGTATATAGATAACAGACAGGAGTACAGTGACAGGTGGCACCAGTATATGGATAACACAGAGAGGAGTACAGTGACAGGTGACACCAGTATATAGATGACTCAGGAGTACAGTAACAGAGTACACCAGCATAAAGATAACACAGACAGAACACAGTGACAGATGACACAAGTATATAGATAAAGCAAACAAGAGTACAGTGACAGGTGACACCAGTATATAGATAATACAGACAGAAGTACAGTGATAGGTGACACCAGGTGACAGGCAGGGTTATACACTCCAGCCTTGATTCCATAGACTGCAGCACAATGTAAATTTTCTATTAATTATGGCCATCGGAAGCAACGGCTGTAATTGATAGAAAATTTACACTGTGTGAACGCAGCCTAACTTTAGATGATGTTTTATAGACTTTGATTCCAATTTTTGTGAAGGTTTTTTAAGTCGTTTACTTATTAGACATGAGCGAAGCAGACGGAAATTTTGTTTGCAAGCTTTGCGAATTTTCGGTTAAACTCATTACCATTCACAAATCGAAACTTAACAAATGTAATAAAACATAGCTACAGTACTGGGACTATTAGAGAAAGAGGAATTTGTTAAAGCATATTGTTGTTGTAAAAGTGTCATCAATCGTCCAATTTCCACCATTGCTCTCCTCTCTGTCCCTGTATCACTCTGTAAAGGCCCTATTCCACCGAACGATTATCGGCCATATTTAGCCGATAATCGCCCCGTGGGATAGAAGGCAACAATCAGCCGACATTGTTCATATCGGCTGATTGGTGCAGTAGTTTGTCTTTCAACATGTTGAAAAACAAACAACGCATACAGCAACGATATGCTGCCGTCGCTCCATGGAATAGGAACAGTGGCATCAGACCGCTGCTGTATGCTATGGGCTGCCCGTAGGATCTAGCAATCACCCTGGCAGCCGCCCTGCACCTCCCCGTGGCCCCTCCCTCCTACACCTGCTCGCTGCCGCAGTGAATGGAGAATGAGGAGCAAACAAGCACTGATAGTGCTTGTTTGCTCCTCGGAGTCGCCCCGTGGAATAGTCTCTCCCTGCTCTGCTGTAACTGCCTGCTGCCAACCTGCTCTCTCCTCCACACACAGCCGACTGGCTGCCTTTGTTACCGAAACCACTTTATATAGAAGGGGAGGTGCTGACATCACAGACACAATGTGCGGCCTAGACAACATGTGCGGGAGCGCGCTGCCCGTCAGATGTGCCAATGGTGTCCCTAGTAAGCTGCTTGGCTGGTTGTTGAGGGTGCGCCAACGGCGTCTCTAGCTGACATCCAGGTTGCTAGATCCTTTTATCCTGCAGCGGCCGGGACCGCCCTTCCACCGACTGAGGGGCTCAGCTGCCTTTCATTTAGTATATGCTGACTGGTGGCTGACACCGCCAGTCAGATTAATGTATGTGTCCTGGGGCTTGAGTCTCAGCCCCAATCAAACCTGGGGCTTGGACTCCAGGCCCCAAAAGTATCCTCTCCATACCTGTGTTCCCTGCCTGCAATAGAGCCTCGTTCCCCCAAGTGTATCTTGACCTAGCGTTCCTTACTGATTGTTATTCTGGTTCCCCGTGACTTCTGACTATGACTTCTGACTACTCTTCTGGATTTTGTATTTGTGCTTCGCAAACCACTAGTTACTGACCCGGACCTCTGACCACGAGTATTTGTATTTTTGTGTCTGTTTGTCCTGTTCTTGCTCAGTGTTGCACCTGCATAGGTTAGGGACCATCAACCAGTTGTCTTCTGCCGCCTAGGCAGTCGTGGCAATCAGGCAGGGACAGCAGGGCGGGTGTCAGTGCCAGGCAGGGCCGCTTCTGCCATGAGGGAGATGAGTTTACTGCTCAGGGCGGCAGAGTGGCAGATTTTATGGAGTGGCCATAAATAATACTGTCTGCTTTACACCTCTAACTGATTTGACCCCATGACCTGCAGATGATAACTGGACACAGATGTAGAATGCATGGAAGTCAGGACTGCAGACACTTTGAAGGTATTGTTATACTGTACGTGTCACACATCACTACAGGGCATCACCTGACCAGTGTTGTCCAGTTCCCTAGTCCATCTAACAATAGGTATATATATAGTTGTATACTTTTCACAACTTAGAAACACCTGTCCATTGCCTAGTGTCAATCTACTGTCAGTGTCCCCTGTTATCTTGAACTGTACAGACAAGGAGAGAAAGGAGCTGTTGCACCTCACACCTGTGGCTGACACTAATGCCTCTCGGCTACATTTAAAAACCAACGTCAGGATATTGGTATATAATTTAATCAAACCATACTGCCTCATGTACCATGTACCACGTGCAGGTCCCCTGGCCCACTTTAAATCAACACTGAGTCGGTCAGCAAACCACTAACCCCGCAAAGTGAACGAAAGTCACAGGACTAAACTCCAAGCCCCCCCCCCCCCCCCCCCAAACCAAGCAGGCGCCGGAGAAAGCGGCCACCAAGCAACATAAGTGTGAACAAGGTCTTACTGTTCACCACTGCACTGGAGGTAGAATGGAACAACTAGGAGGTACTCACCATATGTGCACAGGTGCTTCCTGATAATTGGGGTCACATGGGTCTTACCAGGAAGAGTGCTAGACACTCAGAAAAGGTAGAAAAGTAAAATACGGACATGGAGAGAAAAGGAGCTGCTGCACCTGGTAAGACCCATAAGACCCTAATTAGTAGGGAGCACCTGTGCACACATGGTAAGTACCTCCTAGTTCACCCATTCTACCTTCAGTGCAGTGGTGAGCAGTAGACATGAGCGAACCGGACGAGGTTCGGGTTCGCATGAACCTGAACTCTCGGCTTCTGATTGCCGCTGTCTGCCCGCTCCGTGAAGAGGGTGGATACAGCCTGAGGACCGCCTGGAAAACTGGGATACAGCCTATGGCTATGGCTGTATGCCAGTTTTCCAGGCATTCTTCAGGCTGTATCCACCCTCTCCACAGAGCGGGCAGACAGCGGGAAGCAGAAGCCGAGAGTTCAGGTTCATACGAACCCGAACCTCGGCAGGTTCGTAACACATTAGTGTCAGCCATGGGTGTGAGGTGCAGCACCTCCTTTCTCTCCATGTCCGTATTATCTTGTACTGTATCTGCTTTAACAGCCCAATTTCTCACCAAGCAACCTCACTTCTATATTTTACTCTTTACATTCTTTTCGTCATGTAAAAATCCACTAAAGATGGATTTGTAGTCTTTTAACCACAGAATTGCTATCTGGGCTTGAAGGGTCTTCCCATAAAGCTGTGGATGGATCTGGTGCAGATCTCTCTGTATACACCAGAGGCTGATGCCAGTAATTAAATTACAGTTAAACACAGATGGTTATTTCACAGCAGGTTCCCGTCTCCGAGCCGTGCCTCCTGCCCTCTCCTGTTACAATATGTTGCCTGGTCCCCGATGTGTGCCTGACAGCGCTCGTGTGGAAGTGGAGAATTTCTCATCAAGCTTTTTTTTTTTTCTTGGTCGCTTCTTATCAAGTAAACTCTGCAAATCGCCACTTTTATATTACAAGAGAATTTATAGCGTGAGGAATAAAAGGAGTCGAAATGTTCCCACTGAGTCTTCACAAGTGATGTGGCTCCGAGCGTTGTGCCAGAAACGGAAGTGTGGAGAATGGCGGGACGCAGCTGGGAATGAAAAGAGATCCCATTGTGTGTAGCCATATAATTGCATAAAATAAGCATGTAATTGTGACAATACATGTTAATTCCACAAATATGTATCGTACAGCCTCAGCGATGGCTCTTAGGTTCCCAGTTATCTTGAAGGCCGACAGGAATCAGGATACGGAATGTAAAAGGTTGTTTTGTCTGTCTGTCTGCGTGATTAATTGTGCCCATGTAGACCAAACATAAAATATACAATACTTTATTTCATAGTCTAGAGAATCCATATTGAAATATCCAAAGCAAGTAAGAAAGTTTCCATTTTGGGGTTTGTTGTTAACCTTGAGTTGACCTTGACACGAGCCAGTGTGGTGCTTCATCTGTGCATTGGAAGACATGTTGGCCTATCTAGAAAGCCAGCATGACCAGGGCCGTCTTACCCATTGGGCATGGTAGGAGGCTGCCCGGGGGCCCTTGCGTCCTAGGGGGCCCCTGCCCGCTGTGACAGCGGGCAATGGCCCCCTAGGACGCAAGGGTCCCCGGGCAGCCGCCTCCCATGCCCAATGGGTAAGACGGCCCTGCGCGCCCCCCTCCCTTCCCCTTCTCTTGCGACCGCAAGCACTTTCTTGCTTGCGGTCGCAAGAGGAAATCCGGCCCCGGCTGATGCGTCGCTCCCTGGGGGATTCTCCGGGAGCGCACGCATCAGGAACCTCAGTGCGCGTCGCTGGGGCTTCCTGTACCGGAAGTCCCGGCCTGAGCTTCCGGATGTGTGCGCTCCCTGAGAATCCCCCAGGGAGCGACGCATCAGCCGGGGGCAGAAGAAAGAGGAAGCAGCGACGGGGGAGCGCTGGTAGGTGAGTTCTGTGTTTGTTTGTTTTATCTGCTGTGCAGGGGGGAGCCATCTATAAGGGGGGAATACGGGGGAGCCATCTATAAGGGGGAATACGGGGGAGCCATCTATAGGGGGGGATACAGGGGGGAGCCATCTATAAGGGGGGAATACGGGGGAGCCATCTATAAGGGGGGAATACGGGGGAGCCATCTATAGGGGGGATACAGGGGGGAGCCATCTATAGGGGGGGATACAGGGGGGAGCCATCTATAGGGGGGATACAGGGGAAGCCATCTATAAGGGGGGAATACGGGGGAGCCATCTATAAGGGGGATACAGGGGGGAACCATCTTTAGGGGGGGATACAGGGGGGAGCCATCTATAGGTGGGATACAGGGGGAGCCATCTATAGGGGGGATACAGGGGGAGCCATCTATAGGGGGGGAATACGGGGGAGCCATCTATAAGGGGGGATACAGGGGGGAGCCAACTATAGGGGGGGATACAGGGGGGAGCCATCTATAGGGGGGATACAGGGGGAGCCATCTATAGGGGGGGAATACGGGGAGCCATCTATAAAGGGGGATACAGGGGGAGCCATCTATAGGGGGATACAGGGGGGAGCCATCTATAGGGGGGATACAGGGGGAGCCATCTATAGGTGGGGATACAGGGGGGAGCCATCTATAGGGGGGGATACAGGGGGAGCCATCTATACGAGATGGGGGGGATACAGGGGGGAGCCATCTATAGGGGGAAATACAGGGGGGAGCCATCTATACGAGGGGGGGGATACAGGGGGGAGCCATCTATAGGGGGGGGATACAGGTGGGAGCCATCTATATGAGGGGAAAGGATATAGGGGGGATACAGGGGGGAGCTATCTATACGAGGGGGGGATACAGGGGGAGCCATCTATACGAGGGGGGATACAGGGGGGAGCCATTTATAAGGGGGGATACGGGGGAGCCATCTATAGGGGGGGATACAGGGGGAGCCATCTATAAGGGGGGAATACGGGGGAGCCATCTATACGGGGGGATACAGGGGGGAGCCATCTATACGGGGGGATACAGGGGGGAGCCATCTATAAGGGGGTAATACAGGCGGGAGCCATCTATAAGGGGGTAATACAGGGGGGAGCCATCTATAAGGGGGGATACAGGGGGGAGCCAACTATAGGGGGGGATACAGGGGGGAGCCATCTATAGGGGGGATACAGGGGGAGCCATCTATAGGGGGGGAATACGGGGAGCCATCTATAAAGGGGGATACAGGGGGAGCCATCTATAGGGGGATACAGGGGGGAGCCATCTATAGGGGGGATACAGGGGGAGCCATCTATAGGTGGGGATACAGGGGGGAGCCATCTATAGGGGGGGATACAGGGGGAGCCATCTATACGAGATGGGGGGGATACAGGGGGGAGCCATCTATAGGGGGAAATACAGGGGGGAGCCATCTATACGAGGGGGGGGATACAGGGGGGAGCCATCTATAGGGGGGGGATACAGGTGGGAGCCATCTATATGAGGGGAAAGGATATAGGGGGGATACAGGGGGGAGCTATCTATACGAGGGGGGGATACAGGGGGAGCCATCTATACGAGGGGGGATACAGGGGGGAGCCATTTATAAGGGGGGATACGGGGGAGCCATCTATAGGGGGGGATACAGGGGGAGCCATCTATAAGGGGGGAATACGGGGGAGCCATCTATACGGGGGGATACAGGGGGGAGCCATCTATACGGGGGGATACAGGGGGGAGCCATCTATAAGGGGGTAATACAGGCGGGAGCCATCTATAAGGGGGTAATACAGGGGGGAGCCATCTATAAGGGGGTAATACAGGGGGAGCCATCTATAGGGGGGGGATACAGGGGGAGCCATCTATAAGGGGGGGATACAGGGGGGAGCCATCTATAAGGGGGTAATACAGGGGGGAGCCATCTATAAGGGGGTAATACAGGGGGGGCCATCTATATGGGGGGATACAGGGGGAGCCATCTATACAGGGGGATACAGGGGGAGCCATCTATAAGGGGGGGATACAGGGGGAAGCCATCTATAAGGGGGTGATACAGGGGGAGCCATCTATACGGGGGGGATACAGGGGGAGCCATCTATAAGGGGGGGATACAGGGGGAGCCATCTATAAGGCGGGGATACAGGGGGGAGCCATCTATAAGGGGGGGATACAGGGGGGAGCCATCTATAAGGGGGTAATACAGGGGGAGCTATCTATAAGGGGCCAATACAGATGTGCAGTGTGTAGAGAGATGAGAATGGTGACAGAGTGTGGAGCCTAATATGTCTGTCTGGCAGATTCTGTGGATTCGTGGCTCGGAGAAGTTCTCATAACGGCACAGGGCAAATGGAAAAGAAGATGAAAAGGGAAGAACTCCCATGTGAACGTCCCATGTGAGTCACTTGATGTATCTGCACTGTAATGTATATGGTGTACAGAACCTGTGTAGAGCTGGGTACCTCTATATGACTGGATGAGGTGATAGTGATCTGTGTACAGTGGATTAGTCAGTAGCAGCGGTGGTGTTAGTCAGTATGCGGTGGTAATATTTGTTGCTTGTTATCTGGCATGTATATAGAGAAGGGCAAAACAACATGTCACATATATACAGAGGAGCAACAACATGACTATTATATTATATATGAACCATGTTGTTTCCCTGTATTCTGTATACAGGGAAACAACATGGTTCTCATATATAATAGTCATGTTGTTGCCCCTCTGTATATATGAGACATGTTGCACTGGTGTGACAATAAACCCTGCAGATTGCTGTAGGAAGTGCTGTCTCCATTGCGTTTTTTGGATACTTTGAAGCCAACCTGGCCTGGTTAGGTGAGGTACGCACGCACGGTTATTTTTTGTTTTTGCGCTGCTGAAAGACTGTGTTGTGAATTAAAGTTTATGTTAACAATAATTTGTATTTTTTATTGTACGTAATTGTACTGGCTAGGGACGGGGTTGCAAAGATGGGGGGGTTTTGATGGCGGTGGCCGTGGGGGGGGGGGGGCCCAATTCGCACCTCTGCCCAGGGGCCCATAATGCTGTTAAGACAGCCCTGAGCATGACCATGATAATATAACACTATGGGGGACATTTATCAATACCAGCATAGTTATAGGCTGATCTTAAATAAAGCCCTGTCCCCATTCATCGTGCTGGAATAAGGGTCTTATTCCAGGAAGCGATTTTTCGATGATCAATGATAAACAATCTCAAACGACCGTTGAAACAACCTGAAATTGTTTACCCAATTACACGGAATGACGATCCTTACTTATGAACGTTCTTGCAATGGTCCTGTCATCACGACTGCGTTCGTTTCAGTTGAATGATCTAACAACTTCCTTTTACACCGAACAATGTGCGAACAATTTCCAAAAGATCAACGATAAAAATAGGTCCAAATTCTATCAAGCGACCAACGATTTCTTGTCGGCCATTTAATCATTGTCTGCTATTACACAAAACGATTATCACTCAATTACAAATGATCTCAAGGTTTTTCGAACCACAATAGTCTAGTGGAATAGGGCCCTTAGGAAACCACTCTTCTTAGTAAAACTAATGGGACCTCCAGAGCAGGTGTACATTTCTGCCATGATATCTGCCTGTTTCCAGGCATAAATCATGGTAAATAAGCCATCCATTGCTGCACCTAACCCCCCCCCCCCAGCCAAGTCCCTCAATAGTATCCCATATAGTAGTGAGCCCCCCCACTAGTGCTCCATATAGTAGCCAGCCCTTCTAATAGTGCTCCATATAGTACCCAGCCCCCAATAGTTTCCCATATAGTAGCCAGTCCCCCAATAGTGTCCCATATAGTAGCCAGCCCTCCCAATAGTGGTCCATATATTAGCCAGCCCTCCTCCCAATAGTGTTTCTTGTAGTAGCTAGCCCCCACAATAGTTCCCTATATAGTAGCCAGCCCTCCCAATTACTGTAAGTCCTATATAGTAGTCAGCCACCTCACTAGTGCCCCCACTGGGAGACTATCCTGGTCCCACACTGCTGCTCCTCATCATGCTGCCTGCACTGGGATGTAACTCAATCACTTCTACCATTCAGGCTTAAAACTGCCTGTGCCTAAAAGATTATAACATTAGTGTGGGACCAGGATTATAACATCAATTGACATCCTCGACAGGCCATAGTGGCCTTAGTTAACAAATCAAGGTGATGCCTCAGCGAACAGACCAAAGTTACTGTGTGCCTGGGCTTCACCATCTGTCATAGAAGTCAATGCAAAAATAAAAACTATTTCTCAATCTGCCCTTTACTTGTCTCCTAACTAGAGATGATTGAACAGTACGGATGTTCGTACGAACTCGAACCATCAGTATTTGACTCCCGTAGTCTTCCCGTTCTGTGGGGAAGGTGGAGACAGCCCGAGTCCCACCTGGAAAAAAGGAATACAACCTATGGCCCAGGTTGTATTCCTTTTTTCCAGGCGGGACTCGGGCTGTCTTCACCTTCCTCATGGAACGGGAAGACTGCAGGAGTCAAATACTGATGGTTCGAGTTTGCTCAAACTTGAACATTAGTGCTGTTCAATCATCTCTACTCCTAACCTTGGTCTAACAATAAAAAAAAGTGCAACACAAGTTAATAACGTTCCTGAACCAGAGATCACTGCACTAGAGAGTGGACTTTGTAGTTTATAGTCTCTCCTGTAAAAACTGACTCCATCTGTGCCTCTGTGTGTTTGAGAAGCACCGGTCTACAGTGCAATACTTGTTAACAGTCTCTGAACTGACGCAACCATGGTATATCCCGTCCTGTCAGTGCTGTTCTGCACCAGGTGTCCCCAGGCTTTTCACTGGGTCAGGAGCTTCTCTGTGGACAGAACACATCAGGATTCTTCACTATGATGAGATGAACGCAACTTGAGCATGGTCAAGTCCGATCGTTTCGACATTTGAATACCGGTGACTGACAAAGTTGAATGAAGCCCTAAGGGAAACATGGATACAGGCTATGGCTTATGACTGTATCCATGTTTTCCAGGGCTCCCTAGGGCTCCATCTAACTTCTTCAGCCACTGGTTACCGAATGTCAAACGATCGGACTTGACCATGCTCAAGTTGCGCTCATCTCCACTGGCAAGACAAAAACTCCTTAAAAGCATCCCCTGTCTGACTTTTTAAAGGGGTACTCCAGAGAAAAAATGTTTTTAATTTAACTAGTACTGAATACAGATTTGGAAATTTAATTATCAGCTTCTGCTTGTACAGATGTTGGTAGCTATTGTTTCTGGATTACAAGTAGACAACCCCTTTAAGCCAGCTGTCCATAAATGTCAATATCCATAGATTTCAAAGTCAAGTCCGACATGGCTTCTATTAGTACCATTAAAGGGGTTATCCAGCGCTACAAAAACATGGCCACTTTCTTCCAGAGACAGATCCACTCTTGTCTCCAGCTTGGGCGGGGTTTTGCTGCTCAGTTCCATTGAAGTGAATGGAGCTTAATTGCAAACCGTACCTGAACTGGAAACAAGAGTGGTGTTCTCTCTGAAAGAAAGTGGCTATGTTTTTATAGCACTGGATAACCCCTTTAAACCAAATTTGTCCTCAACTTTGGGTCCTTCAGTTACTTTGTATGTTTCTGTATGTTCCTGCTTCCTGTAATAAGAATAACCATGTGGCCAAGCATGCTCCATGGGTTGGCCACTCATGGTGACAACTGACACATTATATAGCCGGCTATCCTCTCCATATCCGCTCTTGAACACTAAACAATTTTAACTCCTCCATTGTTGGATCGGTGGGAGTTTTGTTGCCTACAGAAAGATTCCAATATTAAAATCCTAATAAGATTGTAATTTCACGGTCTGAAACCTGTGAGGGTAAGAAGCTTAGAGCATCAATATTCAGAATTGATTCCCCTGGTTTATTCACAAGGGGGTAATCACAAGTGATTAGCACAATGCCACAATGATGCATTGGGGGGGGGGGGGGGCAAGGTTCGTTTTGGGGGATTTTCTTACATAGCGAAAAGTGCTTGTGATCCAAATGGATTTCAACTCCACATCCATTAATGCCGGCATTGACACCTTAAGTGCTTACGTGTTAATTGTTGCATCATTTTTCAGCAGTTGTGGATTAGATGGCAATTGGTGCTTCTAGGTATTGACTATAGCCGGCCATACATTAGCTGGTTATTAGAGATTAACGCAACTGGAGTATTCTGGAGTTCAATTGTTCAGCATTTGAATAGCAGTGGCTGAAGAAGTTGGATGCAGCCCTAGGGAGTCTGGGAAAACATGGAAGAAGCATAAAAAAAAAAAAAAAAACAATGGACTCTCTACTGGCACCAGGTGTGAGGGCTGTCTAGGAGCCTAGGTTGCAGTGCATAGATAATCCATCACTATAATTTTTAACATCACTATTGGGCTTAAAAGCATAGTCCAACCTTTATCTTAGCAGGCGGTGCCTTTTCCAGGAGATGGTGTGAGGACACACTGCCACCTGCTGGTGTAATAATGGGGAGGAGATACTGCAACCTGCTGGTGTGATGTGGAGGATACACTGCCCCCTGCTGGTGTGATGATGTTATGGAGGATACACTTTCCCCTGGTGGTGTAATGATGTGCAGGACACACTGCCCCCTATTGGTATGATGATGTGGAGGACATACTGCCCCCTGCTGGTGTGATGATGTGGAGAATACATTGCCCCCTGCCGGTGTGATGATGTGGGGGATACACTACCCGCTGCTGGTGTGATAATGTGGAGCACATACAGTACTTTTCCTGCTGGTGTAATGATGTAGGGAGTCGTCCTCCATAGTAGCGACACAAGGGACACTAGCAGCTCAGTGATATGTACAGGACAGCCTGCGGCCACATGTGTTGTCTATCATGGCAGGGCTTCAAACTAGTCATTTTATATATGTATTTTTTTTAAGATATTTTATCAACATTTTCAATATTAGGTAGGATAATGCTTCCATAAATATAAAATCCTTGGTTGCCCAGTCCTAGATTTATTAGCAATTCCACCTTTATGGTGATCTACACCCCCACCCCCCGGGTAAACAAAATTTCCCCCCGCTACATCCACCCCCACCCCCTGCTCCCTCGCTACGGCCCTGCAACCGCTCACCTGTCGCGCCGGCAATGCTCACCGCTGTCCCCGCCGCGCTCCCACGCAATCAGTCAGCAGCCTTCATCGCCGCCGTCCCGCCGCCAATGCTCACCGCTGTCTCTCCGGCCCTGCAGCCGCTCACCTGTCCTGCCGCAGTTGTCCCGTCCCGCCACCAACGATAACCGCTGTTCCCGCTCATCGCGGCCCCTGCTGACTGACAGCACGGGAGCGTGGTGTGGGAAAATGGCTGAGCGTTGGCAGCAGGACCGGATGGCTGCCGCAGGACAGGTGAGTGGCTGCAGGGCTGCTGTCTGCCGCCCCCTGCAGGGGCACAGAATCTGCCGCCTAAGGCGGAATACTCATTCCGCCTCATGGCAGAAGCGACCCTGATTACATCACACATAGATCATTACATCACACATAGATCATTACATCCCACACAGACAGTTTTACTCACTTCCATTATTGGATTATTGTTTAGGTGTATTCCCCCTCTCTGCTCCTGTATGCTTAGTCCTATATCGGATTTGATCACAATCCAATCTGCGCAGCCGGGTAACGTCCCTGTGTATACGTTCAGCGGTGATATTTCCTGCCGACAGTTATGTTAGTAATACCAACATTATGAGGAGCGTGAATTACCCATTCCACATCCACCTCCCAGCTGGGGAATTAATCAGGAATTCCTGTAATAGGATTCCGTCCGTGTCTATGGCAGATAAGAGCCCATTCTACCACTTCATGTATTTCATTGTTCACTGGACGACCAATACATCATTGTCGCCTCCTCTAATTGTGAGTAATTTGTTAATTTCTCCCTATTATTATTGTCGCCCTGGTTATAATGGCCATTGTTGTGGCGAGTTCCTGAAAGCCGTGATAGATTTGCTTGGGGGTACTTGTCAGATAGTCGTCCTGATGGAAGGTGACAGCACCATCTTACCATTCAGCGTTCTCCTCCGCATTCAGCCTAGTGTGAAAGCCAAGCGTTGCATCTGCTTACGCGGTAATGGCTCATTTACACGCCCGGAATTAATATCTCTCCCACTGAGCAAAGAGTTAACCTCTTGCTTCATTTCTGTCACGTACTTAATGGACAATGAAATTACTCCTGTCTATTGCGGGATAAAGGGCCGGTCTGTTGTTAGGAAAGCAATAGCACAGCATTATCAGCCAAAATAGATGTCTATAACGAGGAACGGCAAGGTCATTTATGGTGGAGAGGGGAGTGTGTTCGGGTATGTCATTGACCAGGGTGTGTTACATGTCACCTCTAAACAAATTTATGGATGATGCTTTTTTTTTTTTTTTTTTTGCAATTTTATTTGCTTAAAGGGGTTGTCCATGTCCAGGCTTAAAAAACATGGCTTCTTTCTTCCAGTATAAGCACCACTCTCGTCCTCAGTTTGTCCTAAGGGAACGGAGATGAATTGTAACACTGCACCAAACCTGAGGACAGGGGTGGCACTGTTTTTGTAATACCACACCCAACCTGAGGACAGGGGTGGCGCTGTTTTTGTAATACCACACCCAACCGGAGGACAGGGGTGGCGCTGTTTTTGTAATACCACACCCAACCGGAGGACAGGGGTGGCGCTGTTTTTACAAGAATGTAGTTGTGCTTTTTCTAATCCTGGATAACTTCCCCTTTAAATTCACAGGTATTACTGATGTTTCTATGCAACAACCAATAGATAAGAAGGAATTGATGGAAGGTGTCTCAGAAAGGATACAACCACAATGGACATCAGAAGATTGTTGTGGGTATAGCTTTGGAGACTCCCTACCACATACATCAACTGAAATAGGTCATAGTGGGGGGGGGGGGGGGGTGGCATTATACATAAGGTATTCATATGTATGATCAATGTATATGTCATAGCAGGTTTAGAACTGGACGTTCTGCTGAAGTTCATAGTTGATCGGTAGTGGGTGGTCAGGAGGTCATAAACATGTGTAGTGTCCCAGTACAGATGTGCCATGAAGTCCAGTATTCCACCTGTCTAAAAATATATCTGTCAGGTGTCACAATCTGGGATGATGGGTGATGTTTTACACTATCACCACTTGGTGTCTCACTCTCCCTTATCCTAACTGTACAGCTGAAGTTGAAAGGGGTTAAATGAGAAGTCCGGTAAAATTATTTATTGAAGTATCGTATTGCCACCCAAAAGTTATAGAAATCACCAATATACACTTATTACGGGAAATGCACATAAAGTGCTGTTTACCTTGCACTTACTACTGCATCAAGGCTTCACTTCCTGGATAACACGGTGATGTCACTTCCTGGATAACATGGTGATGTCACTTCCTGGATAACATGGTGATGTCACTTCCTGGATAACATAGTGATGTCACTTCCTGGATAACATGGTGATGTCACTTCTTGGATAACGTGATGTCACGACCCGACTCCCAGAGCTGCTGGAGAGGATGACAGCAGAGGGATGCTCAGTGTCCCTCCAGTGCCCTGTGTCCCTCAGTGTACCCCTGCCATCATCCTCTCCAGCCCACACAGCTCTAGGAGCTCTGTTCTGCTGTTTAAGTAAAGTTTACTGTAGTTCACTCACCCCTCCACATTCTCCCAGTGGCCTCTTCGGCCTCCTCTGGCCTGCTGACAGCCCCGCAGCTTGGCTGTGGTGCTGTTCCCTCTTAGTCACTTAACCCCTTCCTTGCTGGTATGGGTGCAGTGTTAAATCAGTTTGGCCCCCAAGGTGTTAAGTGTGTATGCAATGCATGCTCACTTAACCCCTTGGGTGCCAGATTGTTCACTATGGCCCCCTAGGGGGGTTAAGTGGGGATGCAATGCATCATCACTGCCATATTTTTGTTGGCACAATGGAAGGAACTACAGTATTTTCCCATTCAAACTTAACTTTCTTTTACTACATTCACTAAAAATATAGTGACTATAACAAGGAGCAGTAGTAAACTTTGAAACATCTGATTGGTGGTGGTGTCGGCAGTCAGATCTCCAATGGAGGTCCAAGTAGGGTCATTTTGGCCTCAATTCTGGTACTTTCCATAAGGGGGGAATTACAGAAGCCACTCCTTGGATTGGTCCTTCCCTGGATGGGATATCTGGCTAGTCCCGCATTTCAAGACTCTTAAGTGAGGCTCCACAAACTGTTTTTGCATATTAGGGTGGAATAGCACACAGCATGCAGTATATGTTTATTTAACATGGGAGCCTATGTGGTATCCATCATATCTACCCCTTCCCCCCCAAAATAAGTCGTGCTATGTCTCATTTTCAGGGGATTTTTCCATGAAGAAGATGTTACATTTAATGTTGAATATTTATTATATACTGTACAGTCTGGAGACTGTAATGATCTCCCACAGCAGTTCCTAAACCACTTGTACAGCAGAGAAGGTATTGCAGCTTCCAGACACCAGGGGGAGCTCACCACAACACGCTTGTACAGCACAGCAGCGACAGAGTATGTTATGGCGGCAGGTGATGGAGTAACGGCAGACTCTACATTTGGCAGTAGGGGACAGTAAGGATCGCAGCCATTCATGGGCCTCTTGATGCCTTCCCTGCACATTTACAAGTGACTGTAAAAGGGGGCTGTGAAAGGGAACATTGGGGTTGGCGACAGGTGATGGTCTTCAGGTCCTGCCTGCAGCTGTTCTGCAAAAGAAGGTAAAGGTAGGGGACAAGGGTGGTGGGCTAAAAAGAATCCCAGCTGCATGCCCTGGTGCTCATCCAAACAAAAACTTTGCTAGGTCTTACTATTGGGGAAGGCCTTATATTTAGTAACTTAGCAAAACCTCTACTAGGTGTTATTTTGAGGAAACAGGCTATATTTGGAGGGAATTTCCACATATAGGCTATGTTCACACTACGTATTTGCCGATTGCAACAACGGCCGTGGTTAATACAAAAAAAATATGTTACCTTGCTGTCTATAGAAAACAGGCCGGAGCTTATACACATTGTATACACAATCATTAGCACACAACTGACATGTCAGTTTTCTTCGCCCGCTATTCAGTGAATAGCGGAAACAGAAAACCCTGTCAGTGCACACTATGGAGCGAGCGGCTCCGGCCGCTCGGTCTATAGTGTGCAGTAGGGAGTTCTGATGCAGGCGTGCGCGCATGCACCGGCATCAGAACTCTGCGGCTGCAAAGATCATCCTTCAGTACTGGCCGGGACGATATTTTCGGTGATCGGCCGATCTCTTACGCTGTATGAACATGGCCCTACACTGCAATCAGATAACAATACATAGTGGCATTATGATATGAGACGTTTTCACTATTCAATTCATAGATCACGCTATCTGCTGGATACAGTGACCCCGCTCAACCTTCCATCTGGTTTTACTCATGTATAGAATATTCTAGATTCAGCACTCCATGGAGCATGCACACTCTGCCGCCACCGCGGCTGCTGTTGTTGTTCCGGCGGCTTCCTATAAGCTGTATTTAGAAATTCCTCCCATCGCTGCAGTTAATTAAGTTGTAAAACTGCACAGTGAACACATCTCCCAAAGGTGGAATTATACGCAGACAAATTCTGACTGACAATATTGTCAGCAGACCAAGGGAGACGTATTGCATTCATTTCGAGAAAAAAGGAAACCTAGAATTCCCTGCGCTGGGCTCGGATGTGCCTGCCATCCCTGATGGATCTGCTGGAGAGCTGATCTGACAAACCATTTCCATGGATCAAGAAAATCTAAGACACACCAGGAAAGGGTTGAAGTTTGATGAGTGAAGTAAACGCCGCTTTGTGCTGTTTACCGAATGCAGTTTTTACTTCTTTTATCTTTTTTTTTTTTTTTGGAAATGGAGATTCGAAGATTCAAAATATTTTGATGTTTTGTGTCACTGGTTTATGACCCAGAGTTCACTGAGTATTCCACAAAGAAATCAAAGTATTGGCACCATTGCTTCTAAGCTTGGCCCAGTATTATATACTTTAAGGACTTTCCTCTAGGGACCCCTTGTACAATGAGGGTTCTTCTCTATATGTTATCATAAATACAGAGGGCAAGAATACAATTCTTATCATAATCATCATCACTTTGACAAATTCTCACCACTCTTAAAGAAGTAGTCCACACAAAAAAAAAAAAATCTTACAAATCAACTTGTGCGAGAAAGTGCCAGAGATAGAGGAAGGGGTGTATTCCTTCCAATCTCACACAGTGCTATCTGCTGCCACCGGTTAGAGTTCATTGTGTCTGTGTGAATTTGGCTGGAAGTATTAGGCTAGGTTCACACTGCGTTTTCAGCATCCGTTTAACGCATCCGTTTTTTGCAAAAAACGCATGAAAAACGGATTGCAAAAAACGGATTCATTTGTGTGCATCCGTTTTTCCATTGACTTCCATTATAAAAAAAACAGATCCGTTTTTTTTGGCGGACCAAAACGGACCAAAAAACGTTGCTGACCCTATTTTTCTGGACGTTAAAAAAACGGATCCGTTAAACGGATGCTGAAAACGCAGTGTGAAGCTAGCCTAAGCCAACGCCTGATTTCTCTCTGACCTATTCACACTTCATGCTCTGCTGCCAGGGTGCCGACACCTGGTCTCATGTCTTCTACTGATTCCTCTTCTCCGGTGCTCTTAGGGTTAAGCTTTCAGGTGTTGCTAACTGCCTCCTGAGGCTTGCTCTATTATGAGGACAGGGGAGGGCTCCCTGGCTGTTATTGGTCCCCATCACAGCTGTCAGTTTCTTTGCTCCTATCAGCAGCTGGGGCGGGACTTCTGGCTGCATTTAAGCTGGTGATTTACGCCCTAGAGTTGCCAGTGTATGTTTGGTTTCCAGCTACACCAGTGGTTCATATGTGTTGCTTGTATTTACGACTTGGCCTCATACTTTTGTACTGCGATACCTCCTGTGCTCGACCTTGGACTGGACTCTGTTAACCCATTGCTTGCTGATTTTGACATTACCTCCTGTTGCTGACTCGGACTGTCTGATCTGTTTGTATATACCTGTCTGTGTGTTCTGTTTACCTCCCCATATCCCTAGTTAGGCTAGGGACTGTCGCCCAGTTGCTGCCCTAGGATTTAGCCTAGGGGAGCAAGTAGGCAGGGACAGGGGTTGCGGGTCGAGAGAAGGGGCTGCCAGCTTCCCGGACCCTAGGACTCCCTAACACACTTCTGTCCATATGGGGATTTGCTACTGCTCTGGACAATTCCTGACATGGACAGAGGTGTAAGCAAAGAGCGCTGTGTCAGATTGAAAAAAATAAATAAATAAATAAACCACTTCCTGAAGGACATACAGCAGCTGATAAGTACTGGAAGACTTGAGATTTTTTTTTTTTTTTTAATAGAAGTAAAATATCGCTGGTACTTTCCGGAAGCAGTTGATTTGGAAAAAAAAAATAAATGGTAAATAACTCCTTTAAAGGGGTATTTCAGTTTATAAAAAAAAATATAAGATCAATACTTACCTAGCCCCCATTCTTCTTTTTTTTTTTATTTCCTGACTTCTTTCTTCTTTCTGCTTCCAACTGCAGGACCTTCCCATTTGACCAATCACTGGTCCCAGTGGTGTCCCGTATCAGCCAGGCTATGAGCTACAAGTATTCATCTTAGTAGCAGGAAGAAGAATTAAGATAAGCTGGTATCTTGGATTGGAATCAGGGGTTTTCACCTTTGTAGAATGTTCCTGTTTCCCCCATAGAAAGGGGAGGGATAAGTCCGACATGCCCGCTAATTAGCTTCTTTTCCCCATCAGTGGTCTAGATGCCCCCCCACCGCAGAGGAGCGATGTCCGCATCTGCACGGGCCGGGGGGTCTGCGCCGTAATGGTGCTGATCCCGACTCAGCAATCTATTGCTCTCGGCTGCTGAAGATCTCAAGGTTCTATGCAGTATATCTAAACTGCATAAATCTCAATGAGAGTTCAGAGCAGTATTACTAGGTGTCCCCCAGGGAGAATAACCCTAATCCCAGGGGGACTTCTAGTAAGTGGGTAAAAAAAAAAATGTTGATAATAAAAAATGTCCCTCCGCTAATAAAAGTCTGAATCACCCCCCCCCCCTTTCCTCCAAAGGTCAAAATTGTGCCTTTTTGTTGCATCAAATCTAGAAAAATTGTAATAAAAAGAAATTAAAAAGCTGCATATGTGCAAACAAGGTACCGATAGAAAGTACAGATCATGATGCAAAAAATAACACCTTACACAGCCCCATAGACCAAAGGATAAAACTTCTATAAGCATGGGAATAGAGCAATTTTAAAGAGCATTTTTTTTTTCAAAAAAGGTTTTAATTTTTTTTAAAAGCCATCAAATAAAATAAAAGTTACACAAGTTACATATCGTTGTAATTGTACTAACTTAAGGAACATGTATAACAAGTCAGTTTTACCTGAGGGCCAGTGACGTAAACACAAAAGCCCTCCAAATAAAATAAAAAAAAAATCAATTTCACCACACATTTAATTTTTTTTCTGTTTTTGCAACTTAGTTTATGCAAAAATCAAGCCTGTCATTGCAAAGGACAATTAGTGGCCCAAAAAAATAAGGGCTCATGTGGGTCTCTGGGTGAAAAAATGCAAGTGCTATGACCTTTTAAGCACAAGGAGGAAAAAACCAAAGCGCAAGAAATTGTCCCGGTCTTTAAGGGGTTAAAATTGACATATTGTTAGTAAAGAAGCCCAATTTATTTCAAGGGCCAATGTTGTCTTCTTCATGATACACCTTGAAATTCATAATTATGTGATCAATAAAGAAGCTGTGAACCCTATGATGGCAGTGAGAATAGGGAAAATAAAATACAAAGTATATTTGAAGCTGTATAACTTTCTACAATGCAGTGATTATCATAGAATTTGCTTTTTTTGCAGGATGTTAGGAGCTGCCTCCATGCCGGGACAGCAGCAGCTACAGGGGAGCATGTGGTGAGGTGAGGTTTTTTCCCCCCATCTTTGAATATCATCATGGGGACCATGTACCAAAGGGTGAACTACACAGGAGGGGGCCATCTTCTAAAACAGGGAATAACCTACTAAAATAGATGGTTACACTGGGGGCCATCTACTAAAATGGATGGCTACACTGGGGACCATCTACTAAAGGGGGATTACACAGTGGTCCATCTACAAAAAATGGGCTACACAGGGGCAGGGGCAGATTAACTTTACCATAGGCCCCGGGCTGTTCACCAGGCCTGGGCCCCCTCATCTCACTGTAACTATGGCAACACTAGTGTGGTGTTCATAGTACGGTATAGATAATGTCATGATGCTCTGATATGTGCAAAATTGAAGTAAAAAAAGCTGTGATTCTTTGCAAATCATGACAGAATTGTAGCCAGGAGACAATACACCACTGAAAGTATAAGTCTGTTTGGGTGTCCATGGTCCCCCGAGGAGCTCTGGGCCCCGGGCTACCGCCTGAAACGGACCTATTATAATCCGCTACTGCATAGGGGTCCATCTACTAAAAAGGGACTACACTGGGACCATCTACTAAAAAGGGACTACACAGGGAACCATCTAATAAAAATGGGCTACACAGGGGTCCATCTAGTAAAAAGTAGATACACTGGCACCATCTACTAAAAAGGGACTATACAGGGGCCATCTACTATCAGGGAACTTAAACAGGGGGCTATCTACTATAGAGGGATGTGAGTGCTCTAAGGTCCGGTGTCAGTGGGGGGGATCCAGGATGGGGCCGTGGGTACATTTAATCCGCCCCTGCACACAGATAGCTGTCAATCACTGTGTAAGACTACCCACTTGACTAAATAGCCAAGTCTTAGTAAAGATATCCATGAATAAATTTTTATAAAACTTTATATCACTCCACTCAGCTCCTTCCGATATAGAAATTGGTGCCCACAGTTTAGACAGCATTTTTCATACGACAGGTTCCCTTTAAGATTTAGGAGGTAGTTACTCTTCACACTGGTGATATTTGTGTGGAACGAACTGGAGTATAAGCAATAATATTTTTTTTTATTATTATTCTTTTTGCTTTCTTAGTTTTTTTTCTACCCTTCATTTTGTGTATTTAAGCATTAAAAATCTTTCATGTATACTTCCTCCTTTTAGTGGCTTTGATGAAATCGGTGTATGCATAAAACGAGACGCAACAAGCAATAATGTGGGTTGTGTACGATTTAATGTAACCCCCCCCCCCCCCCCCCCCCGCGCGGGCGCCTGTTGTCGCGGCATAGAAGTTAAATTTCTTGGTTCCCATCCAAGCTGCACAGAGCTGTCGATGACGCTTGTCATATTTATGACAGGTTTGGGAATAGAGGGAGAGCTGAAATTCTAATTGAAGGATGATCATTCTCTCGGAGATACTCAGCTGGATTTCCGTGAAGTTATTGCAGAACCCGAGGGTTCTCTACAAGTCAGCTCTCCATAAATACTTCAAATCTCGCTAAATGTTTCTCAAATGCTTCTGTCGAGGTGGGGGTCAGCGTGGCTGTGGAGGGACAAGTCGTGGCGGAGCCGAGAAACTTACTCAAGAGGATAAGGCTCAATGAAAAATATTAAGATTTCATCAGGATGTTTTAGCGGCAAAGTTCTCTAGGTTATTTAAATATAGAAACATGGTAGATTATCAACAGGAAAAAAAAACCTCTTTAACCGTAAGTCTTAGAGACATTAAAGAGCGTTTCTTTTTTGATTTTTTTTAAATGTATTTATTTATTTAAATTAATTGGTGTCAGAAAGTTATACAGCTCTGTAAATCTAAAAATCTCAAGTATTCCAGTACTTGTCAGCTGCTGTATGTCCTACAGGAAGAGGTGCGTTCTTTTCAGTTTCACACAGTCCTCTCTGCTGCCACCTCTGCCCATGTCAGGAACTGTCAAGAGCAGTAACAAATCCGCATACAAAAGCTCTTCATACCCAGCAGTCCCCCACTGCATGCAATAGCAATTACCCCACGCTGGATATTAACTGTTTAAATCCCACTGACAAAACTGACAGCCGTAGTTAAAGGGAATCTGTCACTAGGTTTATGCTGTCATAAATTAGGGCAGCATAAACTAATGACTAGTGATGAGCGAATACTGTTCGATCGAATAGATATTCGATCAAATAGTGAGATATTCGAATATTCGATATTCGTACGAATATCCCGCGAATATTCGATAAATATTCGATAAGCGTTCAAATCCCCCAGCTTCCGGTTTTACCCTCCAAATGGTCAAATAGATGTTTTTCACTAATCGAATACTTGTTCCCATAGACTTTAATGGGATCGAATATTCGATCGAATATTCAAATATTCGCGTACGAATATCGAATATTCGAATATTCGAATATCTCACTATTCGCTCATCACTGCTAATGACAGAAATGCTGAACAGATCTGTGTATAACTTACATCATTCTGTTCAGCCGTTCCCCTAATATGCAGGAGAATAAGATTCTTTGTACACCTCACCTCATAAACAGTACGGATAGATAACTGCCAGTGAGTAGCAGGTAGGCAGAGTTTTCTGCTTCTCATGAATATCCAGGACTATTGGGCTCACACACATAATGGAGAGGACTACTTATTTTCCAGATTTTTCAGGAGGAGATCTCTGGATCAATGTAAGTGATACATCATTCTGTTTGGCTTCTCTGTCAATAGTTTATGCTACTCTTACATAGGGCAGCATAAGCCTACAGGCAGAGTCTTTTTGAACTTTGTTAGGCTATATTCCCATAACGTCTTTTGAGGCAATAAATACTGCCGTAATTTGATAATTACGGTGTAAATAACGATCATGCTCTTTATTTATGACAATAATTATCGAAATACAGCCTTATATTTGCCTCAAAAAATGTTAAGTGAACATAGTCAAATGTTCATTCTTGGTGGTTAAGTGGGACTAATCAGATTCTTATAAAGGAGTATACCGCTCAAACATAAGTTTTACATGTTGCTGCCCATGATGAGACAAACAATTCCTTCCATAACTAATATTATCTATTCAGTCTCCTTCCCCCAGTTCTAAGCTGCTGCTTTCTACTAAAGACACAAAAATCTGTATGTGAGCTTTTCTCTCTGTCTTCCCCTCTTCCCCCCTCCCTTTTGAGACAGCAGATGTAAACAAGTCCCTGGCAGGCTGTATCTGCAACATTGTAGCTTCTTTTAATGCTGGGAGGGAAAATCACAATCAGATCATTAGCAACTATTACAGAGTTTCTGCATTTCTATTGATACTTATTGATTTGTGAAAAATTACATTTAAATGACAGTTACGCTGTTTATTATTGTTTCCCCCACCTACACCAGATTCCCCCCCCCCCCTTCTTGAGCCTTCTTCCAAATGCCAAATCCAAATTTAAATAACCCATTTTCCCTCTAAGAGAAAATAAAGAGAAAATAAATAAACATCTGGTATTGCTGCAGGTGGAATTGTCAAAACTATATATTGGTGTCGCACAGTGAATAACGTATACAGTAAAAAAAATACCTAATGCCAGAATTGTGTATATATATATATATATATATATATATATATATAATTTTATTTTATTTTTTCACGTTATCCTGGAAAAATAAATAAAAATAAAAAGTTATATCTACATTAAAATTCTACCAATGAAAATGAGAAATCATGGCCCAGTGCCCACCTGTTAACCGTATCTGCATCTCTACTACCTCCTCACACTCCATGGTCCTGAGGGTTCTGCATGTGGCTTAGGGAGTAGTGATGAGCGAATACTGTTTAATCGAATAGATATTCGATCGAATAGTAAGGTATTCGATCTATCGAATATTATCGAATAGTTCGCCGAATATTCAATAAATATTCGATAAGCGTTCAAATCCCCCAGCTTCCAGTTTTCACCTCCAAGTGGTCGAATAGATGTTTTTCAATAATCGAATACTTGTTCCCATAGACTTTAATGAGATCGAATATTTGGGAGATATTCGTACGAATATCGAATATTCGAATATTTCACTATTCGCTCATCACTAATAGGGAGTAAAGTGTCAAAACAGAATCTGGGTGGAATAATAATAATAATAATAATAATAATAATAATAATTATTATTATTATTATTATTATTATTATTATTATTATTATTATTATTAATAACAACTCGCCCATTGCTTTAAAGCAAAACCTGCCTAAAAATTAATCTCAAGCATTTCACTCATCACTCGTTGATGTTATACTACTAAACTAATTCTATTAAAAGTAAACCCTCACTAAGGCATAAAAACTATATTTTGTTTGTTAAAATACCAAAAACAAAATAATATTTTAATCCCTATACATGCCGAGGGTCTGGCTTCTCTATACATGCCGAGGGTCTGGCTTCTCTATACATGCCGAGGGTCTGGCTTCTCTATGGGATCCCGGCCACTATACACATAGTGACATGTCTGAAAGCTCTGTCAGTTCACACAATGAAGCGAGCGACTCCGGCCGCTTGCTTCATTGTGTGCTATGAGAGTTCTGATGCGGGCCCGCACTGGTGATGTCACGGAACGGCCGGTCTCTCACATAGTGTGAACATAGCCTAAGGCTGTATCCATGTTTTCCAGGACTCCATAGGATGGCATCCAACTTCTGCAGATGTTTGGAGTCAAATGCTGACTGTTTGGGTTTGGAGAACCTTACCAACCCGAACATCTCGGCAAGTCCGCTCAACACTAATAGCGTTTATATACTGTATAATATATTAATATGTATACTATAGCTAATTGTACACCAGCCAGACCACTGCTTTTAGAGCAGAGCTGTGCTCAGTGACCTAGACAATCAGCTGTCAACATTGGGAGGGATAGAGCAGCATATCAGGAGAAGGACACAAGTTTGTTGAATATATGCATCTTGACAAGTCCTACAAGTATAACTGTATGAGCTGAGATGGGAATACCAGGATTGCTTGTGAGGGTCGGTAACTTGTAGGAGCAGATATTAGGCGAGTTACTTCACATATGATGTTCTTCGTGAATCACATATTCCGTTCAGGTTTTATTTTGCAAATATCTTTTTCCTTCTTGAAAGGTCCCATGGGTCGGCATCAGACGGGCCTCTTGATCTAGAAAAGGAGAAGATTTTAACACGGAATACACAATTTCTATGCGGTAATAAGAAGAGCTCTCGCTTGCCTCCCACACCATTGCTTGGCTCTGCACAAGACGGCAAAGATGAAATATGGCTCCTGATGGACAGATCTCTGCCTGATATCTTACAGTGTCTGTTCTATAGTTGGTTATAAAATTCTACTGATACAGTCTAACAAAGGAGTGCAGATTTTAAGGCGCACAGGTGACGCTTAAAGGTTTTCACTCACATTTGTTCCATGAAAATGCCCAAATTTAGGCAAAGTATATTTAAAGGGGTTAACCAAGATTCAAAAATAAATTAATGAATAAATAAAAAAAAAAAAAAAAACTAAAACAAACTACTTTCTTGAAAAAAACAGCACCACCGCTGTCCTCAGGTTGTGTGTGGTATTAAAATTCAGCTCCATTCACTTCAATAGAACTAAATTGCAAACCCCACATGCAAACTGAGGACTAAAGTGGTGCTGTTTCTGGGTGACATACTGGTAAATATATTTATTTTACATTTTTTATACTTTCCTTCTGCTTTTCATGCAAACTGTTTGTTCTGTTGTTTTCAGCCCAATGTTTTGTCTGGTGTACATCCTGTAATTTACTTTTTGTTCCTGTGTGTAAGACACTCTAGCCAGGAATTCTGCCATCTTTATTCCCCTCCCACTATATAGAAAGGGTTATTGTCAAGAAAGTATAGCTGGAGGGAGATAGAGTTGGCTGCAATCCCGACTAGAGTGTTCACAGGAACGTGAAGTCTGTTACAGAATATTACAGAAAGGTAGAAAAAGGTAGAAGTTGCGTTCAGCAATGTATACCCCACCAAATTAAAAAGAAAAAAACTATATGTCAGTCTAATTTATTAGCAAGGTAAGCTTACCTTGGATTCTCCTGTATATCTTCTGTCTTTTCTAACCCTGTGCATTTTTTCCCTAACCATCCTTGCTATCCTCCTGCCCCGACCTTTGCTATCCTCCTGCCCCGACCTTTGCTAAGTTACCCGACTATCCATTCGCCTCCTGGTTTTGACCTGGCTCCCTGAACTGTCTATATTGTCTTCATCATTTTGTGTCCCACCTAGCTTAACTAAGAGACTGTCGCCCAGTTGTTCACAGCTACCTAGGGCAGTGGGCAGGGATGAGCATAGGGTCCGCTGTCTGTGTCTTCATACTTGTTCTCTGACTGGTCTATACGACAGAGTCCTGACATATTAGCCAGCCCTACAGCCATGGCCCAGGTTTCTAGAACTGATATTGGTCCTGCTGGTGGGTTCTGGTGTTTTGGGGGCTACTTGTGACAGTGGCCAGGAGTGGGAACACCCACCCCTGGACACTCAGAAACTGAACTTTGGTTAGGAAATATGTTAGGTGCGGAGTGTAGTAGTCTATCTATCTATCTATCTATCTATCTATCTATCTATCTATCTATCTATCTATCTATCTCCTATCTATCTATCTATCTATCTATCTATCTATCTATCTATCTCCTATCTATCTATCTATCTCCTATCTATCTCCTATCTATCTATCTATCTATCTATCTATCTATCTATCTATCTATCTCCTATCTATCTATCTATCTATCTCCTATCTATCTATCTATCTATCTATCTATCTATCTATCTATCTATCTATCTCCTATCTATCTATCTATCTATCTCCTATCTATCTATCTATCTATCTATCTATCTATCTATCTATCTCCTATCTATCTATCTATCTATCTATCTATCTATCTATCTATCTATCTCCTATCTATCTATCTATCTATCTCCTATCTATCTATCTATCTATCTCCTATCTATCTATCTCCTATCTATCTATCTATCTATCTATCTATCTATAAATTAAGAGTTCTGCAGCATGCTTGAGAAAGGTCTTGTGATGAGACGGAAACGTTGCATGTGAATTTTGCTTATTTAAAATAAACACTTGAAGTTTTTTCACCGAAGGACGTGCTGCAGAACTCTTCATTTATATATAGTGGAGAGACGTGGATTGTGTCTCTGACTGCGGGCACCCCACAACATCTATCTATCTATCTATCTATCTATCTATCTATCTATCTATCTGAATATAATTTTTCATTATCTGTGTATATTTGTACAGACATGTACATATTCATCCCTTCGCTTCCCGTTTTACATTCATAAACAGTGCAGTTATTAATTTGCGGCGGTGGCGGTGGCGGTGGCGGCAGAGCCGGGCCGGGATGGGATCGATGCTCTAATTACAGGTCTCTGATACATTCATTCTGCACGTCTGGTAACATCACGGTGATAATTACTGAGATTTGGCATAGAGCAGAGTATAAACACAGCCAATAAATTCCATCTTGGGCTGGTCTGTGACAGGACAGCTGACAGCTCCCATTTACTGGCTGCCATTGTAGTCGAAGTGAACGAGGTGCTAGGGCGCGGGGTCAGGGGCAGCTCGATACCTGCCTGCTATCTACAGGACCAATTACCTGTCGGACAGAATCAGTGTGACAGCTTTTAACCGGAGCACCATCTGCTGGCAACCGTGAGAACTGCAGGACTAGATCTGTGTGCAATGTCAGATCTGCAAAGCAGATACTTTTACTGCAATTAAAATTCTATACATTTTTTTTTTTTAAATAATGAAATCCATTTCTACAGCTCTCACTCCTGCTTTCTCCTATTCTTTCCCTGCATCTCTTTGTATATTAATTTAAACATTTGCAAATTCCAGTTCTAAGTGACTAGAATTGGTGGGGAATAGCTATCCTGGGTTTATTTTAAGGCGGTATTTGTCACATTCTCCAGAGTGTCTCATGATGGCATGACATGTACTTCTGAGAGCGGCAAGATATAATGTTTTAATCACAGTTCACACTGCTCGCACCGATACAGTCCCCATCCTTTGGAAATCAAATCTTATGGCAACATGTAGCTGCTATTTTTGGGGGACGCTGCTGAGAGTTTTAATTGTCTGTAAAGTCAGATGATATAATACAGAAACCCAGTGTAAAAGAAGCCAAATATATAAAGACCTGTCAGCTAAAAACACCTCGCTAGCTACAGGCATTGCTGGTATAGGGGAACTGCAGTATGGAAACTGAGTCATAGCAAGACTAAAGGACATTATTTAAAGGGATTCTTTCACATTAAAATAAAGTCTAATGTGTAGGTAGTATGTTATAGAGCAAAAAAAGCTGGACAGAATGATATATTGTTTTGTAGGAAATAATTCAGTAAAACTTATAGGGAAAGCCGTCAATCACAATGTAGGACTGCCCACTTGACTCCTAAGACCAGACTGACCAGGAATTTAAATCAATATTTTTATGTTTTACTATTTTTCCCCCCAAAACTACATAGTAATCGGTTCAGATCTTATTGCTTTATTATGCTGCCTGCAGATGACACAAAATTTTCAACATGATAGGCTCCCTTTAAGACATGACATACACTTCTACTTCTAAGTCTTTATGGAGGAAAACAGCAGTACACACAGCTCTTTGGAGTCATAGCCAGTCCAGTGCTGCTGCTGCTTGCCGTATCTGTACTTACAAATAGATTTCCTCATTCATGTTCCTGTAATATATATATATATATATATATATATATATATATATATATATATATCAGGAACTGCAGGGCTGCTGGCCTTCCTATATACATTGCACTATTCACCCTGGTTTTCTCTATAAATGATGACCTTGCTGTTGCACACACTTTCCCACAATCCTCTTTTGCTTTCAGGCTCAGTAGAGACAAACTGCCAGTACTTCCTGGAGATTGCAGTAGCACTGAGCATGCCTGGTTCATCTTAGTAGATTGTAAATGGATGTTTTGTTTTTGTAACTCCGAAATTGCAAAGTGCTGCATAATTTGCTGGTGCTATATAAATAAAAATCATAGTTAATATTATTATTGTAACCAAGAGCAGCAGGTCAGCGAAACAATACAGGTACGCGGGGGACAAGTAAGTCTATATCTCACATACAAGACAGTTTCAGAAATACTTGTACATTTGCAATGGCAGCATTGTACACATTAAAGTGCCAGGAGCCCGTACAATGACAGACAGCACCGATTGTGCTGCCGTCCACCATTAACCCCTTTAATTCTGGGATTTATAGCAATTAAAGCATCTAAGGGTGTCAGTAACAGAAGGGGTCCCTGTCTTTGACCAATCTGTGTGACTGCAGGGGGCCCTGCTAGGCTTCCCTGACTGCCTGAGGTCTCATACTTACCCATTGTGCACTGCGACCTGTAATCTTCTCTTTGAGTCTGCCTCAGGCAGACTCTACATGCAGATCGTATATCATAGACCAGTATAAGCAATCTAATGATTGCTTATTAAAGTCCAGTTAGGGGGACTTAGTGTAAAAATTGAAAAAGTTTTCAAAAATTATTATAAGTTTCTCCCAAGAAAATTTGAAATCACCCCCTTTCTCATTTTACAAAAAAAAAAAATATAAAAATAGTAATAATATATACATTTTGATATTTTAGCGTGCATAATTGTCCAAGCTACAGTATTTAATATAATATTACTGTATCAGCACAGTAAACAACGTAAATGGAAAGAGGAAAAATGTGTAGGTGGATAAATAGAAGCCATAAGGCTTTGAGGGGTTGAGAAAGAGCACTGCTTCAGTGTGACATGAACATAAGTGCATCAATGACCTTTGGTCGGAAGGGGTTCATGACACAACCCCCTTAAGAATTCTGAGGTTGTGGCAGTCAAGCCCGCACAGATGCTTCAGTGGTCATTTGACGAGTTAAGTATTTTTCAGTGGTTAGGTGCTTGACTCGAGTAATGAACTCCATTGGAATCGATAGGAGACTCGAGCATTTAAAGAGGGGCCCCCTGCCTGGCAGAGCGGAGGGTGCAAGGTTTACCTATTACATTCTAATTTTTGTATATTTAATTTAAACATTCCTTTAAGAGACAAAATATACAAAAATTTGAACGAAAAAATGCAAAAGGATTCTGCAAGACACATAAGAACTCTGGCGGTATGCAGCCAATTGCCGGTGTACCGCTGAAGTTCTGTTGTGCCTTGCATAGCATCTTGTAAAACCTAACATGCTGTGCAGCAGCTATAGTAAAAAACATTAAAGGACAACTCCCACAATTTTTTTTTTAGCTTATTTAACACACATTACAAAGTTATATAACTTTGTAATGTGGTTAAATACCCGGTCTGGCCCCCTTCCCCCACTTTCGGACCCCCGACCCCCCCGCCCGGAAGTTAAAGAATATATACATTACCTATTACGATCGTCACGGTCCTCTTCTCCCGGGCGGCATCTGGTGACGACGACGTCAGAGCCGGGGGGCGGTCCGGGTCTTCTTCCTCCTCGGCGTCTTCATAGAGAGTGAATGGGACGGAAAAGGCTGCTGGTGCACATGCGCACCAGCAGCCTTTTCATTGGCTGGAGCGCATCACATGGCTTCCAGCTTCGTCAGCCGTGATTGGCTGAGGTTGCTGGAAGCCATGTGATGCGCTCCAGCCAATGAAAAGGCTGCCGGTGCGCAAGCGCACTGGCAGCCTTTTCCATCCCCAGGACCCGGAAATCAGAGACATCGCTGGACGGCGGACGGCGGTGACGGTGAGGTGGACGGCGGGCGAATGGAGTGGCGATCGTCACCGGAGGGATGGTGAGTATGGTGTCTGTGTGTGTCTGTGTTTTTTTTTTTGGGGGGGGGGTCCCGCGGGAGTTGTCCTTTAAGAAGTCCTTAAGCTGGAGACTGGAGCCGGCACCAGAGGGCATTGGAAGAATTGCAGACACATAAGTATGGCTTCTTTATTGTTTTTTATCGTAAATGCACTCTTCAATAGTTTCTGAGCTCCCAGATGAATAATAAATAATGATGCTAGGAACTCCAAAACTGTTTAAATCAAATTACCCTGTCAATGCCGGTGGGGGGGATCCCGTTGGTATGGTCCATTTTTCAAAAATGATAACCCCACCCCGGGGTCACGGAATGGCCAGTCTCTTAAGCAGTCTGAACATAGCCTTACCATGTATATAAATAAAATGTATACAAGCAATGATTCCTCTCCCCTGCCCCAAGTTGTCTCTAAGGTCTATTAGTTCTGGCCGCTGCCGTACAGGGTTTACCGCATCCCATGACTGTGCATTTTCGGGTTGATGTTTTATTCCGTCAGCTTGCAAACCGCATTAGAGTGGTATATATACGTGGAAAAAAAAATGTTTCCATAAATACAAACCTTAACTTGTTACGTTCTGCTTCTGAGGAAATCGGAGAAATCTAGGAAAATAAATAACCTGATTCCGGTAAGTCTCCCAGTTCCCCCAGTTTGTCACAATCCAATATCTATTAAATTGTGTTGTGCACATTGCCAGTGTGTCAGATGGAATGAGTCCCGTATAGGTTACATTCGCTCTTCATTCCTAGCTGTGACCTTCGAGACAAAGCATCCTGTTGGGGGTTAAAATAAAAACTAATTTATGGAGCTGCTAGAATTAGACATTTTCAGCATCTCTTTGATTTCATTACATCCTTATCAATGGATATTATGATTGATCTGTGTGTAGCTGCAAGTAACATAATATCAGAGTTAGGAGATTAAAATTGCTTTTTAGATCAGGTCAGAGAAGAAAAAAAAAAAGACTTTTCAGTCCCCACGGGGAAAAGAATATAGTGGGTAAAAAATATTATTGGCATAAAATGGAGTATTTCCTTCCATGGCTTTATGGAATAGACCTGGGGAATGGGATGAAGAATAGAAGCCGAGAAAACGTAGAATATATTGATGTCTCAATCTCTAAGAAAAGAGACTCATAAACAGAGAGTCCTTGTTTTTAGCAAATCCAGAGTAGTGGAATTCATTATTCGCATAGGTTGCATAATGTCCATAGCTGAATCTAAACATCTAGGAAGAGACCTACTGTCTATGTCATTATTCCATGAAGCCTATTGGGAACCATGAAAATTTGGGAAACAATATATTGGTCCTGTCTAAAAATAAGCTAACCCTTTGAGTATACAGCTCCTATGCAGCTCTATAATCTCCAATGTTATAAACTATAAGCTGGAGGCCTGGTGGTTCCCCTAAAGGTTAAGCAGGTGGAGAGGATGTATTAAAGGACAACTCCGGGGAAAAAATTTTTGGCTTATTTAACACACATTACAAAGTTATATAACTTTGTAATGTGGTTAAATACCCGGTCTGGCAGATTCAGCTGTACATAGGCTCTGCAGACCTTATAAGTGATTATATTGCAGTTATATAGTGACTCACAGGGGATGTCTTCTATTGTTGTTCACTTTTGTGTTTCTTCGCCATCATGCACAGTCATCTTGAAAACCTCTCTGGCCATCTGCGAGACAAACATTTTAGGTTCTTCTTTCCAGTATCATCCTCATCTGCTTCACAGTAAATCTCTGTGTCCCCATTTGGTACAGATGCCTCTGTGGTCCCACTGTAGTAGCCCCCCTACCCATAGACCCCACTGTAGTAACCCCCATCTCCCCATAAGACAAACTGTGGCACCCCCCTCTCCCTAGTTAATCCCACTGTAGTAATCCCCCCTCCCTTTGTTAATCCCACTGTAGTAACCCCTCTCTCCCCATAGGAACCACTGTAGTAACCCCCCTCTCCCCATAGGTCCCACTGTAGTAACCCCCCTCTCCCCATAGGTCCCACTGTAGTAGCTCACATCCCCTCTTCTGTAGGCAGACCAATCCCTGGCAGACCCCCCCCCCCCCCCAACTAATTGAAGAAAAGCATTCAGTTCTTATGGACAGAATATAATAAAAACAAATACTCACCTAGTCAGGGAGCAGTCAGCGAGGTTTCAGCCGGCTGCCTGTCTTCTCTGCTGATGACCTCACATGTCAGGGACACAGCAAGGATAGGACAGACAACCTCACATACAGCTTAGGTCCCTGCCCCTGAAGCTCTCTGCTCCAGCCCCACGGCGCCTCTTTTCTCCTGCTTGTCCCTGACCTGTGATGTCATCATTAGCAGCAGCTTATAGGAGATAACAGGGGAGAAGAGAGTGCAGGTACCGCGGGGCTGTAGCAAAGAGCTTCCAGGGTAGGCAGCTGAGCTTTGTGTGTGACTGCTCCCTGAAGCTGTCTGACACTGTGATCAGTGGCCGCAGGAGCCTGGCTGCTGACTCTGTTATATGGTTTCAGTGACGCCCCCTCAGTGTGTCATGAGGGGGGGGGGCAGTGGAACACATGGGGGTCATCCCGGGACAGT
Source organism: Dendropsophus ebraccatus (assembly GCF_027789765.1). NCBI lineage: Eukaryota > Metazoa > Chordata > Amphibia > Anura > Hylidae > Dendropsophus > Dendropsophus ebraccatus. The sequence goes on along the minus strand of NC_091457.1, from coordinate 155,859,159 downwards.
GGGACATCACCCCAAAATCAGGACTGTCCCGCCGGATCCGGGATGGTTGAGAGGTATGGACCTCAGTGCAGTCCTCTGCCCATAAAGTATTGCTAAGACTGTGTTTTTTGCTGTGATTAAGTTCCTGAATTGTATGTTTCCTTTACACCAGTCTGAACTGTATCTTACGCTAGTAAATGCAGTGTGGTGATTGACAAGTTTCCAAAATACCTGTCTGTTTTTTTTCTGCTAGTCAAGTGTTGGGGGGCAGATGGTTTAGTCTGAGTAGTGATGGACAGTTGCCTTTACCACTCCATGTCCATTCCCTGTCAGTCTCTGATCTGTGTGGTCTGGGTGTCAGAGGGCTGGTCCAATCACGCCCTGGACTCTGACATCTTATAAGAAGTCTTTTGTAGCTAGAGCTGTTGCTTCATATTGGATTGTTTTGTTTGGATCTGTGACCACTTTGCTTGTCCTTCTGATGTCCGTTTTTGCTTGCCTTCCTTGTACTGTTCTGCTGTCTTCAGTTTGACCTGTTTCTGCCTGACTATTCTTTATTATGTATTCCATTCAGGTCCCAGGTTCCTTTACAACCTAACTACAGTACCAGGCTACACACAAAGTGTTCCTGGAGCCAAAAAGATATAAGTCTACAAAAAAGCAGTCAAACCCATGGGACCGCAGCGTCTATGAGGAATTCGCAGGGAGATCCGCTCCCTTCAACTCCCCCTTCACCCCATCCCCCCGGAGCCACGCAAGCAATCACACAGCACGGGGTGGGGTGGGGGGGGGGGGGTTGCGAACAATAGAAACCCCAATGCTGCCCAGTGCATCTGGGCTGCTATGGATTATAATGACCAGACCAGAACTGAGGCAGGGACCTGCTCGTTGTATGAGCTGTCAGTGTAATGCGGACAGCATGTACACTGTATACTGAGGACCAACATTCACAAGTCTTTCCTATTACCATGATGTCTAAGTGACATGAACCACCACTAGAAAGAGGTCTTATTTTGCTCTTGGACCCACTCTCTATAAATAGGATATTTTCCTGATTTACTTATACCAATCCACCAAGTTCACATTTTTTAGTCATTTTTTTAGACCAGGATATGATGCTAGAACCAGTAACACTAATACGCACTTGACGTTATTGGCGATTCTGGCAAGACGAAACTTGATAAAACAGGATAATACTTTTATACCCGCTATATATTTCTTTACTCTGGGAAATAATGCCAATCCACATGTGTCTGTTTTTGCAATGCGCACTGCATGTGGAGCACAACAGCTCCTATACTGTTCTACAATGTATGTACCATTTAAAAATAGAGAAATGTGAAACGATACGTTTGAGTCATGACTGTGTTCCGGAGATTGACAATGAGACAATAAAGTCACTGGTAAATTAGGACATCAGTTCACACTCTCGCAGAAAGTTAGTGTTGTAGTCCTTGTCAGGCGCTGGATTCATACACTGCCATTTGTGTTTAAAGTACATAAAAGCTCTTGTTCGGAGACGCTATTTTTCTTCTTTTTAACAAGAGAGATCTATTTCTGTGTATAAAAGGTGAAGTCTTACATGAGAGACCCCGTCATCTCTTTTCTCAGCCATACACCCTTCCTCTATGAATCATCACATTGGTAGTCTGCATCCTTGAGACATCGCATTTGATAAGGCGCTACTGATTGTGATCTGCGGGATGGAGCCGGGATAGAACTTTGTGTATGGTGACCTTGGAGAACTCACCTTCTCATGTTAGTATTAGACATTGATTAATATGATAAGCAGCTCGTCATGAGGGCAGGTAACAATCATGTACAATTTGTATGAAGCTTGCAGGTTGTTCTTACGAGTATCACGCTTGCTTTACATTTTGGTTTGTATAAATATTGAACTTAGTACATTTCAAATCTTTTCTTACCAATTTCATGGTTTTCCAAAAATTTACTATTTTTAACCAGTGCTGGTTCAACCATTTGGATCAAGAGAATGAGAGTCTCATGGTTAACATTAGAGATGAGCTGACTTTTCGGATTTCTGGTTCATGAGAACCAGAACGATCACCCACTGTCTGCTCACTCCGTGCAGCGGGTGGATACCTCCTAAGGAATGCCTGGAAAACTGGGATACTCCCCATGGATTCCGTCGCTCAACATACATTCCCAACAAGTTTATTCTTCGGGCGAACACCGGAATCCGCCTGACAATAAAATGGAGCCTGTGGGACGGGCAGAGAGTGAAGCGGTAGCGCATATCAGGGCCATCCCCTGCATCCTCAGGGCTTGCCCGGGGATCTGGAATCTAAGTTCCAGATCCCCTGGCCAACTGAGGAGCCTGAGATATTTGTCTGGCAGGTTCTGAAGAAAACAATTGTAGCTGCAAGAAATCATCATGGTGGTCCGGGCCGGATGGAGAGGATGAAAGAAGACGTCACCTGTGAGTCCCTGTGTAATGATATTGTATTCAGTAGAACATTATCTGTTAGGGGTGCAACACCGCTCTATGCCGCAATACACACACACTGCTTCTTCCTAGTAACCTGAATATTGTTTAAAACCCCCCCTCCTTCCCCTGGGCTGAATTGAGTGAGAGGTCGGGGCGGGGGGGGGGGGGGGGGGGATCGGGTGCTTTATCAAGATTTGCCCTGCTGCCAAAATGACCTAGAAACTGCCCTGGTACTTATGGGCGAGCGGTGAAATCCTCTGCAAGTTATCCGCAAGAATTCCTTAGTGTGGACGTACCCTTATGGTCCTGACAGAGATTTCAGAGCTCAGAGTTTGGCTATCTTCAGCAGTCCCACAGTGAACAAATGGAAGAACAGTGCACATGCTCAACCACCATTTCATTTGCAATAGGGGACACAGAACTCCCATTTTATGGTTGATGGGTTCCCAGCAGAAAGATACGTACCGATGTAGAAAAGCGATGAGTTCTTGGGGTTTCCCAAGAAGGACTCCTCTTTTTCTTTAAATGTTTTATGGTATTGATATTCACTGCATTTAATAACTACTCCTCAAGGCTATGTTCACACTGCGTATATGTCCGGCGGCATATTTTCGCGGCCGGACATATACGCGGTAAACTCCAGCCGGAGATTTACGCTACTTGCAGCCGGCAAGTACGGACCGCGAACTTACGCTTCCCTACGTAGCGATCTGACAGCGGTCTTTTACTTGGAAATCTTCGCCTAGCCCCGGACACCCCACAGAACCTTTTGGATCGGCACAAAAAGTTGCAAAAATGAAGAAATCACCACTACGTACGGGACCGCATGTAAGGCTACGGGCGTAAGTTACGGCATTTTCGTCCGCAAACAATGGTCTGGTTCATTTTTTACGCCGCCGCGTACGATCCGGGCGTAAGTTCATACGAAGTGTGAACTGTGCAGCCGTACTTTGTATACTTTCCATTATACGCAAACTACGTAAGTCTCCGGCCGCTTATTCACGGAACACGCTACGGCCGGAAACTTACGTAGTGTGAACATAGCCTTACACAGTATAACCTGTGGTGGCACTTAAAGAAATTTGAATGCATGCTCTCTAGGTTATCCACAATTGAGAACTGATTGCTGGGGATCCGATAGAGTAGACAACCCCTTAAAAGCTCACTAACTTTCTTTATTTTAAAGTATTTGGCTATGTTAACACATAGCATTTCTCTGCGTCTTTTGGTCAGTCTTTTTTTCAACCAAAATCAGGAGTGGATTGAAAAACAGATAATGTGCAAATCTTTCCCTTATAATTTTGCCGTAAGTTCCGCTCATGTTTTTGGTTGAAAAAGACTGACGGCAATGCTATGTGTGAACATAGCCCACGAGTTGAGGGCCTTTTACATGGGGTGATAATTCAAAATGTAATAAAACCATAAAAACAATTCAAAAGAATAAAGGCCAGTACAGAACACCAGTAAGATGAGGGGACATATATACATTACCAAAGTTACATTTGTATATGACACATGGTGGGTAAAACCTGCAGAAAAATTAAATAAATGACTCTTAAAGCGAATGTACCAGCAGGCAGGGAAAGACTGGTGCCGGAATGATGGAATCAAAAATCAATGAAGCCGCGTTACACAGGGGAGGGCCTATTATCACACTCAGCATCCCCGTGCTGGTGCTAGGCCATTGATGTTTAAATCTTACCTGCAGTTATATTTGCTTTAGGTTACTTTAAATAATATTATGCTGAGCACAACAAGGAGGAATTGAAGGGAATGGCACAAGATTATAAATAATAATAATACATATCATGTGGCTTAGTGGCCAAATACAGGACAACACCTCCCTTACTAATCGCCCCACAATGCCAGCTAGCTGCGAATCAACCTATGAAGCTATATACACAGCGTACCAGAATACATACATTTGTATACCTGGGGCCACCTCACCGTATCCCACAAGGTGCATTTCGCGTAGCTTGATAAAGTTCACTCCCTACTTGTTCAGTGTCTGTACAGAGCATGCACAGGTAATTTATGGAAATTTCTATCTAGGCCCTCTATAGTAATGCACAAATGCCTTTTTCCTAGAATACGGTGCAGCAAAGAGCATGCAGTATAGGAGCTCTGCTCTAAACTCTTATTGCTCGGGTTGACAAATTACCAGTAGCAGCCAAGAGAATTTTACCGCTATAATATTTTACTGTAACTTCTAACGTAGATTACTTTTATTAATAAGATGTATGCAAATAATATCTACTCTAGAAGGAAGAACGTGTCTTACATTAGCCATAGCAGAGTCTACTCAAAAAGAAAGGCTCATAGACTTGTTGACAGCTATTTAATGACCCCCGTCCTTTGTTAAAGGGGCAAAAAGACTGATGAGCAATCCTCAGAATAGGCCATCACTAGTGTTGAGCGACTTGCTTAACTAATCAGGCTCTGCAACATTCTTCGAACCTAAACACTTGGCAGTTGTCTTCCAGTGGCTGGAGAAGTTTGATGCCACCCTAGAGAGTCAAGGAAAACATGGACACAGCCCCTTTGTTATTCTGCCGGATAACATTAGTCTGCTCAACACTAGAGATGATCGAACCTCGTGATTTTGCAGGTTCAATCGATCTTGAACGTTTTCGAACCTGCAGCATTTGATTCCAGAGCCTTCGCGGTAATAGGAAATAGGCTGAATCCCGGAATTCCAGGCGGTACCCGGGCTGTCTCCTCCTTACCCACGGATCGGGAAGGAATCAAATGCTGCAGGTTCGAAAATGTTCGAGTTCAATCGGACCTGCAAAATCCCGAGGTTCGATCATCCCTACTCAACAATAGTCATCAGTCACTGGATGGGATGCCAACCCCCGGCACACCTGAAGCAGTTGGCTGCAGCCACTGTGGCGATGGTGACCTATAACTCATCACTGCTCCTGTACAACTGAATGGTAGCTGAGCTGCTGTAGCCAGGCACCGCCACTACACAGCAAACAGAGATAACTGCTCCTGGCTGCATTATTCTGTATTTTGCGGGGGGTGTTGGGGGGTGGATAACAAAGAAAGTATACTTACCAGACCTTGTGCCTCCTGTATCCTGCTCAACGTCATTTTTTCCCAGCCGTGAGGTACGTCACGCCCCGGCTGCCACATCACTGAAGGGCGGGATTTACCCCTCTCAGCCAATCAGTGACTGCAGCGGTTTGAGGCTGAGCGGGGCATCCATCAGTTGGGTTGTACCATAGCTGAAGGGAAGATCTGCAGACTGTTAGCGTTATTATGTTCCCCCATTCCCAGATGGAAAGGATCTTTTCCTATCCCCCGCCGGACTTCTCCTTTAATGGTCATGGTCCTTTTTTTTATGGCTGTAATTGTCAAAAATCTGAAGTTTCAAAACATGGTGTAAACATAGTCATAAAATGTTCCAATATGAAACTACGTTTCATCTAGGATTTTATATGTTAGCGTGAACCCAATGTTCTCCTCAGCCGGGTCTGTAATGCATTAAATGTCAAGGTAAAATTCTGTACATCCCTCAGTCTCTTTGTACATTGATGTGTATAGAGACTTATGTATCTATCCCCTCATTACAGACAAGATGTATATGGCGTGGACGCATACCTTACGCTACTACAAACCAAATATGACAAGAAGGAAAGAAGAATAAGCATTACTCACTTTTACTAAGTTGTTTGCTTTATAACGGTTAAGTTGACGATCACCGTCATTTGGCCTCTCAAATACATAATAGTCAATGGGTCAGCCAAATGCTGAGTGGATCTGTCCCTGAGATGAGAGGAAAATTGTCTCTGGTGCGACTGTTGTCACAATGTCAGCCGCGGACGGAGGTAATAGAAGAATCCTTTCCCTCAATGTCATCCTTTCACTGATGTTCCTTCTGCTCCCTGCTCATTTTCTTGTCTGTCTAGAAAGTGCTTTGATCATCTCTGCCACTTGAAATATATGATTCGGACGGCAGAAATGAGATGAAATCCAGGCATAACACGGGGAATAAGAAAAAGCAATTACAGGAGCCAAGACTATATGTTCTATCATGGCTAAATGGCAACACACATTGTCCTGGTGTTGGGCGCACTATTTTAATGTTTGCCGATGCCGCAACTTGTGTTTATATAATGAATGTAGATATATATATATATATATATATATATATATATATATAACGGAATAGTGATCACTTCCTCTAAGTCATATGTACGAGTAGGATAAAACATATTTCTCATTTGTTATATGACAATATACATGTACATAGCAACCAATCACAGCTCAGCTTTTAATTCTCACATTGGTTTGATAAAATGACAGCTGTGGTATGATTGGTTGCAATCAGCAAAAAATAAAATCTTAGTTTGACAAATCTCCCCATTGGTTCTATAACACAATAAGTGATACTTACCTGTTCCGGAGCCCCCACAGCCACGGTGCTACCATTCACTATCAGCCCCCAGTCTCCTGGATCTCCTGATCTTGTGTCATTACATTTCTCAGCGGGGTCATGATAACACGGCAGGGTCACAGGCTCGGAAACTTCAGACCAGTGGGTAACAGTGACACGGCACTGGGACAGGTAAGTATTACTTTTTTATTAGGTCCTCACATTTTTTACCTATCCCAGAGCATCCCTTTAAGGAGTTAGGAAATGATATTATTGTAGATTAGCAATACGATATTGTGTGAGTCTTTATCGTCCCTGATGACACCACCGCAATCTGACAGTGGCCTTGAATGCAGTTGGTTAAGATGGCCGTACAGTGTGGAAGCCTTCCCTCTCTCAGTGACTCAGAAATGTCAACAGATTTGCTTGTGAGCGCAGACATTGACACATATTATCGACTACTTTAATCCTTTAAGGACACTGTAAAAGACAAGAACAACACTCTCCGGGATATACATGAAATGTGACACAATGACCACACAGATTAGGAAATATTACGAGATGTCTGTCATTGGCATGACAATTATTTCTGGGAGAATATGACAAGTCTTATGTGTGTCTTCCAACCGAAAGTTAGTTTTCCTTTAATATCCACCTCAGAAGCAGAGAGGTGACAAGTGGTACACAATGGCCTCAATGTCTGAGAGGAGGTAAAGGCCCCTAACCACACTAGTAGTATGTACGGGCCCATATTTGAAGTGCACATACTTAAGGGGGGGGGGGGTGTTTTGGCCAGTACCCAGCCATTGTCAACCACGATGGTCAAAGGCTAGGGACTGGCTGAACTGCGCCCCCCCTGTAATAATTTGTATTAAATAAAATAATTGATATTGCTGCAAATAAGTGAGTGACGGGCCAGTTCATTCATTACAGTGAATATGGGATTCCTTTCAGGGCTTCAAAAACATGGCCACTTTTGCACCACTCTTGGGTGCACCACTCCAGTTTGGGTGCAGGTTTTGAAAATCAATTCCATTGAAGTCAATGGAGCTTAATTGCAAACCTGCAGATTATCTCTCCATATTATAAGGCCTTAAAAAAACAATAGTGTACAACCAGAACATGTACGGGGATTTGATAGCATAAGATACGGTAATTAGGAACGAGCTGGTAAGTAACAATTTTACTTTATTATGATATAAAATGTCTATTACAGACTGGGTATTTTCTTGTCATTGAGAGTTATTACTGTGAAGATTCACTATGTATCATTCTGATTTGTAATATCGCTGAAACACAATACTTAAAGGGAGAATTGCATCCGACTCCGCTTGCTGGAAATGTGGCGACGCATTAAAGTGAATTTACGAAGGTTTATATTTTTTACATCATGCAAATTGTAAAATGCCAAAAGGGATAAATAGACTTATCTAATCAACCTTCAGATTGCGATAAACCTGGGATAAATCATGTGATTTCCCTCCCGTGATGTTGCAAACCTTTATATACTTTCATATATTTTGTTAATTTGGTTACAATAAAAAAAGGGAGAGGTTGTTTCTCATCTGCAGCTTTAATAATAAGTGGAAGGTACGGCACTATGGACTGCGAAAAAACCAGGGGAGGTTTTCTATGGGGATTTGCTACTGCTTTGGACAGTTCCTGACATGGACAGAGGTGGCAGCAGAGAGCACTGTGCCAGACTGGAGAGAATACACCACTTCCTGCAGGACATACAGCAGCTGATAAGTACTGGAAGGCTTGAGATTTTAAAAAGAAGTAATTTACAGATGTGTATAACTTTCTGGCACCTTTTGAGCCCATTAAGAAAGTTCTTAGTAACATTAGCTGGACGTTGGGAGTCATTGTTGCAAAATAAAAAATTTAGAGCCAATAAGATGCCTTTGTGATGTTCAGAATTCAGAAGAGTTCAGAAGGCATTTCCATCCAGGCAAACACATATGAATATATTTTTTAACTATTGAAAATTAAAACCTCAGGATATCTTGTATACTTCAATGTAGATTTAAAGAAGCCTGGCCTCCATTATTTTTTTTAAGGCAGGGGAAAGTAACAAAGAGTATAAACTTACCTCTCCCAGTGCCTATTCAGTCCCAGATTGCCGCTCCAGGACCCCGCTGGCCTCCAGGATTTCCGGCACTGTACACATCCCAACCCGACTGATGGACTGGCTGCTCAGCCAGTCAGATACTGAGGCGGGACGCCACTCCAGTCACTGATTGGCCGAGCGACCAGTCCTTCAGCGGCAACAGGCCTTTTTCCCCAACGTCATCACAACTTAGGGGAAAATACCTTCCAATGGAGAACCTGAGGTCGGTCCTACCGGTCACCACAGCATGGGGAGAGGTAAGCTAGGACTCCTTATTACATTCCCTTCTGCCCCTGTTGGCTGCCCATTTTCAAAATGGCCGGACTTCTCCTTTTAGTCACAAATCACATATTATCAGGAAATCTACTGTAGGGCAAATGTTTGTATAGAAACAAGAAACAACACGTAAGGAGGACGGCGGCTGCACGCTGGAGATGATCGGCTATTTGTTATTTTCTTTTTAAATTGTCTTCACAAACAGCAGAAAATTAAAATATGTCCCCGGATAGTTGTAATTTAAATGTCAGACATGTCCCCGAAACATTCCTATAATCAAATCAAGGATTTATTAGATCATTTCACAAAGACCTTTGCTGGGAATGTCAGGTTAACCAGATCAGTGCTGGAGCCGCTCAGAACAGACAGAACCGCATAGTGTTTATTGTAAGATAACAAGTCATAAATCATTAATTCTATAGAGAAGACATCGAGTACATAACGCGGGAACGGGAAGATGGAGAATCATCTCATGGGCTAATCGTAATGTTTCCTTTTCCTTTACATTTGCATCTGAGATTTCTTGAAGGGGTTACTAGAATTAGAGACACGCAGCTGCTTTCTTCTAAAAACAGCATCACCCCTGTCAAATGAGCTGGAATGCCACAGCAATTTGCTTCTTTTAAAAATTCTTAAGTATTACAGTACTTGTCACTTGTATGTCCTGCCTGAAGTGGACTATTCTCTCCAGTCTAGAGAGCAAGGAGAGGTTTTCTATGGGGATTTTCTACTACTCTGGACAGTTCCTGACATGGACAGAGGGGGCAGCAGAGAGCACTGTGTCAGACTGGAAAGAATACACCACTTCCTGCAGGACATACAGCAGCTGTTAAGTACTGGATATTTTTTAATAGTAGTAAATTACAAATCTCACAAGAAAAATTTGGATGCCTTTGTGTGCATCCGTTTTGATCCGTTTTTTCATTGACTTCCATAAAAAAAAAAGAAAAGGGTCGAGATGGATCTTTTTTTTTTTTTTTTTGTAACAAACAGAAAAACTTAGTCAACCTCATTTTTGTGTACGTTAAAAATAAAAGGATTTTTTTTTATAATGAAAGTCAATGGAAAAACGGCTGCACGCAAAGAAATGGATGAAAAAAAACAACAGATTGCAAAAACGTAGTGTGAACTCAGCCTAATGAAATATCTAGACTGTGAATATATTCCTTACTAAAAGAGTGCTAAACAGTTCCCAGGACTTTTAAGGTTTAACAGTCAGTAGCCACAGTGGTTGAGCAGGCAAGTCTTACTCCAAGTTGTTGTCTTGATGGTAAGAGGAAAGAAGATAGAAGGACTATGCAAAACCATAATGAGGTTCAGTAGTGTGTGTGGCCTCCACATACCTGTATGACCTCCTACAATGCCTCTGCATGCTCCTGATGAGGTGGCGGATGGTCCCCTGAGTGATCTCCTCCCAAACCTGGACTAAAACATCTGCCAACTTCTGGACAGTCTGTGGTGCAATGTGAATTTGGTGGCTGGAGCGAGACATGATGTCCCAGATGTGCTCAATGGGATTCAGGTCTGGGGAACGGGCGGCCAGTCCGTAGCTCCAATGCCTTCATCTTGCAGGAAGTGCTGACACACTCCAGCCACATATGGTCTAGCATTGTCCTGCATTAGTAGGAACCCAATGGCACCAACATATGGTCTCAAAAGGGGTCTGAGGATCTCATCTCGGTACCTAATGGCAGTCAGGCTATCTCTAGCAGCACATGGAGGGCTGTGCGGGCCTCCAAAGAAATGCCACCCCACACCATTACTGACCCACCGCTAAAACGCTCATGTAGAAGGATGTTTCAGGCAGCAGATCGCTCTCCATGGCATCTACAGACTCTGTCACATCTGTCACATGCTCAGTGTGAACCTACTTTCATCTGTGAAGACCACAGGGCGCTAGTGGCCAATTTGCCAATCCTGGTGTTCTCTGGTAAATGGAAAGCCTTCTGGATGGAGTTGGGCTGTAAGCACAACCCCCATCTGTGGATGTCGGACCTTCATACCATCCTCATAGAGTTGTTTTCTAACCGTTTGTGCAGACACATTCACATTTGTGGCCTGCTAGAGGTCGTTTTGCAAGGCGTTTGCTCCTCCTGTTCCTCCTTGCACAAAGGTGGAGGTAGCGGTCCTGCTGCTGGTTTGTTACCCTCCTACAGCCTCCTCCACGTCTCCTGGTGCACTGGCCTGTCTCCTGGTAGTGCCTCCAGCCTCTGGACACTACTCTGACAGACACAGCAAACCTTATTGCCACAGCTCGCATTGATGTGCCATCCTGGATGAGCTGCGCTACCTGAGCCACTTGTGTGGGTTGTAGAGTCCATCTCATGCTACCACTAGTGTGAGAGCACCACCAACATTCAAAAGTGACTAAAACATCAGCCAGAAAAGCATAGTTCATATATATATAATTAGCCCCAGTAGTAAAGAAATTTTTGTAAAATTTCAGGTACTTTCTTAAAAATAATAACAAAGTAAAGAAAACCCTTTAAGCATTTATATTTTGTACCAAGAGAAAGATATTAGTTAATGGTGAGAAACATAGACATCTAACAGAGGGTAAGCTATTCTACATTTCTGTAATTGTCAAAAATTGTCTGTTCTACCAGATAATTAGTTACTGACTTGATACAAGAGCTGAAAAACCAGGCAGTCTGCTCATTTCTAAAAAGATGCTTGATGTGTATTCTCCTGTGCACTGAAGACTCATCACGGTGAAAATGAGAAGCCTTCTGATTAATGAGTTAGTAAGAAAGAGCCAGGATTAAGAGTTTAACATTTAGACTATAGGACAAAGAAGAAAAATCACCCAAGTCTATATATGTGAAGAATACAAGAAGACCAGGGATGTTTAGCTGCCACTTTATTACATGAATCTGCAATTAGCTGCCGGTAGTTCAGTTTTTGGCAAAGTTGAATTTATTAGGAAATAGAATAGGGTGTTAAGGGAGCAGTACAATATACTTAATAGTCGTTGTAAATGAGATGAGGGAATACTGATATTCTGAATAGAGTATTCTTTCATCGATGACAGATTTACAAGCGTATGCCTGGATTAAAGTCTGGTGACTTTAACAGCCAATAACAACCTGTGTCATCTGACAAAGGGAGTCTGGCCTTACAGAACTTAGACCCGCCTCCCTCTTGACGATGTCATTGTCACAAAATGGCTCCCACAGAGCAGCCTGGGGTCAGCAGTCACTAGGTAAGAAGGAGTTTACTTCACTTTCTTGTGGGGGATTGAGGGGGGGAGATAGTAAAAGGGGGCAGATAGGTCACATTAACTTGAAGTAATGGTCTTCTCCATTTAAGTCAACAAAAGAAAACAGATCTAAATGAGGTCTGTCTTTTAAGACTTTTTATAACATTTCTTGACATTGGGTGGGAAAGCTGTCATGAGAAACCACCATTACTTAACTAATGAGAAGGCAAGGTTGGATACATCGGTATTAGCTTAAAGTGTCACTTTCATTACAACATACTTTTGACATGACATAGAGACATGTCAAAAGTTTTGATCTGACTGGGTCTAAGTGTTCAGCACTACAGCATGTCCACTTTTTACTGTCGGTTAGAAAAAAGAGTAACACTTAATAATAATAATGAAGCTCTATGGATTTCAACTCTCTTTTCTAATTCAGAGCAGAGGGAGGATGCACTGAGGTGTAGTCCTCTCCGCTCTTTCTCCTGATCGGTACAGGTCTGAACATTCAGACTCGAACCGATCAAAACTTGACAATTCTCCCCATAGACCAACACCTTCCGTTCCATCAACTTCTAATTCTTCTCCACCCATGAGTTGGGTTGCCTCAGCCAATCCCAATGGAGTTATCTCAGCCAATGGAAAAACAATTCACTAAGTGACAGATTGGCTTAAGACAATGTCTCAAGAAGCCATTTCAACACAATATTGTATATTATACCCTGCTAAGACTCAAATTAATTAACCCCTTAACGACACACAGGGCGTATATTTACGTCCTGTGGCTCCCTCGGGGAGTTCAGAGGGGGGGCGCGCGGCGACCCCGCTCTGAACCACCGCAGTCCCGGGTGCCGCATGTAGCCCAGGACCGCCATTATTAGCGGGCACGCTAATAAAGTAATCAGAAGCAGCTGTCAATCAGATGCAGCCCGATCCCTGGTGGTCTAGAGGGAGAGATCCGCCCCCCCCCCCCGGGACATTGTCCTGGAGGAGCGATATCCGACTCTGCTCCGGGCCAGGGTCTGCGCCGTAACGGCGCTGATCCCGGCTCGGCACTCGGTTGTTTCCGGCTGCAGAAGCCGAAAGCAATCGAGTGCTTATCTCATCGATCTATGCTGTATTACTATATACAGCATAGATCAATGAGAGATCCAAATGCATATACTAGAAGTCCCCTTGGGGGGCTTCTAGTATATGTTTAAAAGTAAAGAAAAAAAGTGTTAATATTAGTAAAAAAAAAAACCTCCCCTAATAAAAGTTTGAATCACCCCCCACCCCCCATTTTCCCATGTTATAAATAAAAATAAATAAATAAACATGTTTGGCATCGCCGCATGCGTAATCGAACTATTAATTTATCACATTCCTGATCTCGCACGGTAAATGGCGTAAGCGCCAAAAAATCCCAAAGTGCAAATTTGCGGATTTTTTGGTCGCATCAAATTCTGAAAAATTGTAATAAAAAGGATCAAAAAGTCGTATATGCGCAATCAAGGTACCGATAGAAAGAACACATCATGACGCAAAAAATTACACCTCACACAGCCCCATAGACTAAAGGATAAAAGTTTTATAAGCCTGGGAATAGAGCGATTTTAAAGAACATATATTTGTTAACAATGGTTTGAATTTTTTACAAACCATCACATGGCTGGGTTCACACTAACGTTCTGCCAACGCCTATTGAAGCTGGGTTCACACTACGTATATTTCAGTCAGTATTGTGGTCCTCATATTGCAACCAAAACCAGGGGTGGATTAAAAAACACAGAAAGGCTATGTTCACACAATGTTGTAATTGAGTGGATGGCCGCCATTTAATGGCAAATATTTGCTGTTATTTTAAAACAACGGCTGTTATATTGAAATAATGGCCGTTATTTACTGTTATATGGCGGCCATCCACTCAATTTCACCTTTGTTAACAGATCCTTTCTGTGTTTTTAATCCACTCCTGGTTTTGGTTGCAATATGAGGACCACAATACTGACTGAAATATACGTAGTGTGAACCCAGCTTCAATAGGCGTTGGCAGAACGTTAGTTTGGCTGACAGATATGACACCTGTTCAACCCATACAGATTAAATGACTGCAAATAATTTGGATTTGATTGAGGATTTGATAAAAAATGAATAAATTAATCAATCGACGAATAGGCTATATTTGCTAATACTATCCCTAATACCTCTTTATTAACTTGAGGGAAAGTTACTCTTCAAAATCAGTGTTAATTTCTCTTTATTCAAAAGTAAAAGGAATCCACGCATTAAGGGACTAGACTAATCTCTTCATCAGAATGGATCCCTGAGAAATGTCAGAAGACCACAACTATAAGAAGTGAAAGCTGGGAAGTAACTTGTCAAATTAAAGTAAATTTTTCTGTATTTAGATAGTAAAGGAATCAACGCGTTTCGGGACTGGACAAGTCTCTTTGTCAGGATAGTTCACTGAGACATGTCAGAAGACAACAAATATGAGGAGTGAAAACTGGAGAGTAACTTGTCAGATTTCTAAGTTTCCCTGTATTCAGGTATTAAATGCATCAACGCGTTTTGGGACTGGACTATTCCCTTCATCAGGATGGACCGCTGAGACACATCAGAAGACAACAATGATGAGGAGTGAAAGCTGGAAAGTAACTTGTCAGATCAAAGTAAATTTCTCTATATTCAGGTATTAGATGCATCAACGCGTTTTGGGACTATACTATCAGGATGGAGCACTGAGACAACAACGATGAGACAACAATGATGCCTCATCAGGATGGTGGACTGAGACAACAATGATGAGGAGCGAGAGCTTGGACACTACTGATGTCTGGAACAATAAACTGTGGATCTAGCTTTGGTCCTAATCTATTTCTGTAACTCGGTGTATTGTTGATTAGTTTGAAGCTTCTAGAGCTTCGGATATTTCCAGTTAATACTTAAAGCAATAAAGATTTATTAGAGGTCGAGCAGAGACAAACCTCATCGAACTCCGATTCATTTCCAGCACACGGGGTTTACATAAATAACATGTCCTGAGATTCTGGAACAGTGTTGGCAAAACCATCATTGACAATGCTGCTTTTCATTCATTTGTAATATTGCCAGCAGAAAAAGTGGATGATTAGTCAAAGTGACAGGTCAGCGCCGGGGGACTGCCTCCTGTGCATATCATTAGGAAATCAATAGGGTTGATGTGTGAGGGTATGTGCTATTTACTGAAGCTCACGGGGAGAAGCCGAGGAATAAGCACTTAGCATTCACTGTACACAAAAAAACATCGCCTGAGATGGACATGGAGAGTGAAGGTGAGAAATGTCATCTCCTTGAACAGATTGCTCCTCTGTAAGGGTCTGTAATACGATCAGGAATTATAATTACATTAATACTGTAATCCATATTGCGCATAGAATATTTACATCCATATTGTTGCTATAAAAAAAAATACAATATATATATATATATATATATATATATATATATATATATATATATACTAAAGAGGAAATATACTGTACAAATGGCCAAGCAAATCCCCTGTCCATGGTGCTGAATGAGCTCCAGCCTGTACTGTATGTTTATAGTGGTTGCTCAGTATAACATTACATTAGAGGTTAATAGGACAGATCAACATAGCTTTGTCTCTTCAACATGATGTTAACCTTTTGTGGTTAACACACAACCAGGATAAGCTCAAACAATACATGTACAATATGTCGTTTTAACTAGAGCTCTAAATGTAAAGCAATGGGGGAGTTGTATTAACAATTCAAAAATGTACCAGATTTATTAAAGTGGGTAAAACCGAAGCATCTGTAGATTATTTTTGTTCTCTTAACGTAATTTTAGGGGAAATAACAGCTATTGTTTACAGGGGAAAAAAAAAGTCTGTTATTTTATAATGATCCTGATGATTATTAATGGCCGTCATTACAAAAAACAGCCATTATTTGGCTTAAAAAAGGCATTGGGGGAGATTTGTCAAACTGGTGTAAAGTAGAATTGTCTTAGTTGCCCCTAGTTACCAATCAGATTCCACCTTTCATTCCTCACAGAGTATTTGAAAAATGAAAGGTGGAATCTGATTGGTTGCTAGGGGCAACTAAGAAAATTCTACTTTACACCAGTTAAATAAATCTCCCCCATTGTGTGAACATTGGGATTATCCAGATTTATGTTTTTATTTTTACTTTTTATGGCCATTTTCTTTCATGGAAAACAAGACTCTTTTCTCCATTTCTGGCTACACATTCATTCACTTCAATGGAACTGAGTTATAAAACCTATACGTAGTAAAGGTGGTCAGCGCCCAGTATAATAGATACTGTTTCCTTTATATCACGGTTTCAGAGCACAAAGGTAGGGCCCCTGGATGCCGGGGTATGCACAAAGAAGAAAAGACTGGATTCCTTCAGCTCACATAAAATCAGTCAATTCATAAAAAGACAGCTGACGCGTTTCGAGCCTAGCCTGGCTCTTAATCATGGCATCTGTATAATAATGTTACAAGACATACAAGAAATTAGTGTATATACAAACAAAGTGATTAAAATAACACAAAACAAGATTAATTAGTTGGTTAGTCACATGAGGGATGGACAACAGCATGTTATAGAAAAAAGTACGGGGTGCATAACCCGTATGATATTGTCATAATATGCTTAAACTATAGCTATATAATATGTCAAACATAATCTACACATTGCTGTACCTAAATAAGGTAAAACGTACGGTGTGATATAGACTCCAAATAGAATCGATAACATATCACTGAAATAGCAGGTATAGAAAGAGATCTATCCAGAAAAATAGGAGATACATGAATACAAAGGATCAGCACACTCTGATTAAATACCTGAAATTGGTGCAATCACTGGGGAAAAAGAGTAATACCTCCCATGTTAAACGGTCACCATGAAACAAAGGTCTCTGCAATACACAAATGAAATACACGCCTAATACATGCAGAGACCGATGGCAAGTTACACCCCGTACAAGTTACACCCCGTACTTATTTCTATACCATGCTGTTGTCCATCCCTCATGTGACTAACCAACTAATTAATCTTGTTTTGTGTTATTTTAATCACTTTGTTTGTATATACACTAATTTCTTGTATGTCTTGTAACATTATTATACAGATGCCATGATTAAGAGCCAGACTAGGCTCGAAACGCGTCGGCTGTCTTTTTAATGAATAACTGAAATAAAATTGACTGATTTTATGTGAGCTGAAGGAATCCAGTCTTTCCTTCTTTATAAAACCTATAGCCAAACTGGAGACAAGTGTCCTGCTGTCTCTGGAAGAAAGTGGCCATGTTTTTTAATTCTGGATAACCCTTTAAATGTACATTTAGACTATTAGTTAACTTGTCTAACATTTAAATTGTGTGCTAACATTAAAAGAAATCTTTAAGCACCTGGGCCCTACGTGAGGTGCTGACAGTGTACTGTAGCTGGCAGCCCCCAAGTGAGCATGGTATCTTTTAGTAATTTGTCTGTGCAGTGGATTATGCACAATTAGGGGTCTCCTACTGTAATGAAGAGTCAAAGAGGAGTTGTTCCTCAGCATTTATGCCTCACACTGGAATGCTTCACCATTCCTTCCTCTTCTTCATAAATAATCAAAGCTGCCCGGCCTCCTGCTGACTCAGCTGTCAGTATCTGCCAACAGAGGACTGATCTGCAATCAAATATGGCCGAATTGCTTGGCCTGTGTCGGAGCTGTGGTCTAGAAGTAAATCATCTGTCTAGAGACCAGCAACAGTTCTTTGATTCGATTCCCCTGATGGAAAGGAAATATTATAAATATTATAAATTTTTGTGTTATTTTTTTCTCATCTGTATCATTGTATCATTTAAAAAAATGCAACATATTTTTTTTCTCTTCATTGTATAAAAAAAAAAATAATTAGAAAACTAAACTATATACATTTTTATTTTTCTCATCATTGAATTAAAAAAAAAAACTAAACTAATTTGGACTGCATTAGATAGAGTTGTAGACAGCTACATTAGTGGCTCATAGGCAATGGTGGGATCCTTCTATTTTGTCTTTTGACCACTTCACCTTACGATTCCTTATGATGCCCAGACATTTTTGGCCCCTCATCCTTGCTGTCCATCCCACCTTTTATATTAATACAATTATAATTTGAACCCAAGCTAGACACCAAAAATAAATTCAGACTAAATAAAAAAAAAAATAATAATAATAATAATAATAAACACTCCTTAATTCACTCCATACCAGACCGGTAATTTCAGACTCCATGTTTTCTCTTTTCCCAAATAAATAAAATATACATTTTCACCCATATGATTGTGAGTGACTCCATATTAACATACGAGAAAGCCTATGGAAGAGATACTAAGCTCTGCCCGCATCTAGAAGCCCTTTATCTCAAGCAAATAGGTTTGACAATTGATTGATTTCTTGCATTTCTCGAAAACCTGAGTATGAGTCCCTTGAGACGAGAGGCGTCTAGTGACATGGCCTGTCAGTGTCAGCAAAGTACCTGTATTGTGTAGCCATCTTGTCAAATATACAGCCATTCAATTCTCAGTTCATTACCAAAGCTGTAGTCATTGACGTTGATATTAGCATGACAAATGTGAGCATAGCCTGAATGAATGTGGGCTACGGCCAAAGTATCTCCTGACACCTCCATCAATATATCACTTAGCAAAGATTTCCTGTATGCTATTATTTTACATTAGACTCTGTATGAAACCACTCAGTACAGGATGTCATATATTCACGTCTTTTCATTCATTCCCTGTATAGGATGTTCTCGGTTTGTCATAGAAATAGTATGGAAAGGACCGATAAATACATAGGTATTTTCTAGCTATGGCGTTACGAACAGATTTGTGTCACAGCACTTACAATGTTACACATGCATCCTGTTTTGTGTCTGACAAAAGCCCCTCTGGCACCACAGGAGTTAGAAGACCCCACATTGAATCCTCCATTACACCTTGTATCTTGCACGTTTCTCATTTCCAACTATCTGTGACATCTCAATCACTTTTACGGTCCGATCGTTCCGGCTCCTGATTAGAATTCTATTTTAAACTCTCTCCCTTTCTAATGTTTCTCCTTTGCAAAAGGCTTTATTCAGCTGCCACACATGTATATATATATATATATATTTATTTCTCTCTCTGTATTATCCGTTCTCAGCAATCTCCCATTATCATTGCAACCTGAGCGTGGATGAAGCACAAAGCAGCCGCTCACTAGAACAGGATACAGACAGAGCATGGAGGTTTACATTTTCCCTTGTTGAATTAGGAACCCCTCTGTTACATAAGCCATTAGCAAAGTATTCACCTCCCTTATAAAAAGCCTTTTATTCACTGTGCAAATATTTCTTTCCATTGACAGCGCCTGAATTTGACGGCTCCCGCAGAGCCCAGTTTAGCTGTAACAGGATGCAACTGCATAAAAAAAAAAAAAAAATCAGATATTTTACACATTTAACAAGGACTTTGCTTAGAATGTTCATTGTTAACCATTTCACTGTTTTGTCCCTTTTGAAACCTAAATAATCAAAAGAATGTGTAGAAAACGAAAGGGCACTCACCAGACTAGTGAACAAAAAAAAAATATTTTATTCCTGGCTTACATCCATCTGTAGATGCACATTGTAGGGCACATTTTAAAAGAAACAAACTTTAGATTTACTCTTGTGACCAGAAAGGTTTTTGGTCACAAGTTTGGTGAGTGCCCTCTCATTTTCTGCATATTCTGTTGGAAATGCTACTGTATTGGAAATGCTACTGTTCTACAGAGCAAGCACCCTGAAGGGCCTGTTGGATATACCTCTGCTTAAAGTGACTCTGTATCCACAAACCTACCTCACCAGACCACTAGTACCTTTCGTTCGTTTGATGACAGTAAGAGTAAGTATCTTTTAAAATGGGCCCAGTTTCTTGGTTGGAGCAAAAAATGATCTCTTAAACTTGTGTTGCTATGGCACATGTGCATTGTTTAGACAGGGGGCATTCCTAATGATAATGAGGGTGAGATGAAGAAAAGAGAGGAATCACAGACCTGAGGCACAGACACTCTAGGCCACGCCAGTATGACACAGTGCCACAAGTTTAACCCCTTAAGATCAAAGCCAATTTTCGTTTTTGCGCTTTTGCTTTTTCCACTTTATGTTTAAAAGGCCATAGCACTTGCATTTTTTCACCTAGAGACCCACATGAACCCTTATTTTTTTGCAACACCAATTTCACTTTGCAACGAAAGACTTTATTTTCCTGTAAAATATGCTGCGAAACCGGAAAAAAAACATTTGCGCTGTCAAATTAAATTTAAAAAAAAGAAAGAAGTTTTCATTCCAGGGAGTTTTGTGTTTACGTCGTTCACCCTGGGGTAAAACTGACTTGTTATGCATGTTCATCAAGTTGTTACGATTACAACGATATGTAACATGTATAACTTGTATTTTATGTGATGGCTTTTAGAAAATTCAAACCATTGTTAACAAATATATGTTCCTTAAAATCGCTCTATTACCATGCTTATTATAGCGCTTTTATCCTTAGGTCTATGGGGCTGATTGAGGTGTCATTTTTTGCGCCATGATGTGTACTTTCTATCGGTACCTTGATTGCGCATATGCGACTTCTTGATCGCTTTTTATTAAATTTTTTCTGGATTTGATGCGACCAAAAATGCGCAATTTTGCACCTTGGAATTTTTTTTGCGCTTACGCCGCTTACCATGTGAGATCAGGAATGTCATAAATTAATAGTTTGGTTGATTACACGTGCGGCAATAGCAAATATGTTTATTTATTTGTTTATTTATTTATATTTATAAAATGGGAAAAGGGGGGTGATTTGGACTTTTATTATAGGAGGGGATTTTTTTTTATTAATAAAGAAAAACATTTAACTTTTTTTTTTTTTACATTAACTAGTAGTCCCCCAGGGGGACTTGTATATACACAGCACTGATCTCTCATAGAGATCAATGCTGTGTATATACTGTACACAGCAATGATCAGTGAGATCAGTAAAAGATTGCTTTCGCCTGCTGCAGGCCACAGCAATCTATTGCCGAGCCGGGATCAGCGTCATTGCGACGTTGAGTCCCGGCCTGGCCAGAATCTCCGACCCACTAGACACCAGGGACGTGCGGAGCAAAGCCTCTAAATGCAGCTGTCAGGTTTGACAGCTGCATTTAGAGGCTTAATTAGCCATCGCGGCAATGTGACCTGTGCCGGCTAATACAGGCGCTCCCTGGCTACAGATATCAGCCAGGAGCGGCTCCGCTCAGAACGGGGTCCCGGCTGGACCCCTCTCTGAACTCTAACCAAGGCACCGGGCACATTTTAAAAGAAACTACCGGCAAATGAACGGTACTAGCGGTTTGGTGGGGTTGGTTGGTTGGCACATCAGGGCTGGATATCTGTTAAAATTTTTGCGGGTTTGCTTTATGTATGCTCAAACTAAAAAATAATCAACCAGTGGGACATGGACAGCATTGATGCAGTTGTGTCAGATTGAGATGGAAGAGTATTTGTTCATTGTGTTTACATACCCCTTCTTGCTGCCCAGTATATATATATATATATATATATATATATAATCCACACAACCCCTGTCCTGATTTGCTCACTACTGTGTCAAAAGATATATTACAGGAAATAATCCAATAATTTGGCATTGGGAAGAAAAACAATTGTTTTACAATAGAGATAAGTACAATTCGAGGGGCCATAGACTGTACCCATGTTTCCCAGGACTCCCCAGGGCTGCTTTCAACTTGGTTATCCATTAGTATTCAAATGTAGAGCAATCGCACTCGAGCATGCTTGAGTTGTACTCATCTCTATTCTTCATCCCTGAACCTTTGAAGACGCTATGGATTTTCCCACAAGGAATGCCAAGTCTGTGTTAGCAATAGTTGACATGTAGATGTACAGAAGGCACTGGTTTGTGAGGATGGAAATCGTAGTCTAAAAGGTTGAGGTCCGTGCGGGCAAAGTTCTATAAAACTGTTGACAGTCAGAAGGTTGAAGCTGGCAGACTAGAAATCTGGCAGTATCTGGTCGAATGGCAGTATGGAAATCGAGAAGAAGAGCTGGGTGGGCATCAGACAGAAGGACATGGTTAAGAAACCAGCCAGGTCAAGGACAACAGTTTGCAAACAGACAAATCTCTTTAAAGTAATCAAGAGTCAAAGGAAATCAGACACATAATGATGGAGAAAAATTTGTGGGTTAGCGTGCACTAGCTCTTTAAGAAGTAAAGGAGTGAACACAGAAGAAGAGGACTAATAAAGTGTTGGGTTTTCTATCTTTAGACATGAAGCTGGTGAACATTTTATTTTAACTATTGGCCAGGAGTGTGTGGATTCAAAAAGCAGAACATGTTTTATGTGCTTTCTCTAATGTCCATAGACGTTAAATAGGATTGCAGAATGGGGGTAGCCATAAATACTGCACCACTTTAAGGCCAGAAGAGGCCTAGTCATAAAGACCTAATAGATATATGGATATTTCCATGATTTCCTATGCAAAAAGCCTTTCGCCTATAAAGATGCAGCTGGGATAACTGGTATTTGCACTCAATGTCAGGCTGGTTTCTTGAGGAATTGATTCTGAGGACCATCCTCCATCTGTACAGAATGTGTCCACCTTAACTGTCCATGCAAATGACAGATCATCAATAAGGTCAAATGGGTTATTGTAGGATCAATCAATAATAAATACTCCCTTGCGGGGAGTGACTGGCGTAAAAGTCAGCTTCAGATGGGGTTGTCTTCTAATGGAACTTTAGGAACTTTTCCAATATCGGGACCTGATTATATGGTACTCTAGTAAGTCAGTCAAATCCTATTCACAATTATTTTCAAATAAATTTCAAAATGTGTCCACACTGTCCATGAATTTTGTTAAAGGGAATTTTTCAGGTACAGAGATGCAGACACAGGCAGATAGGTGATAGGGAGCTAAAACAAATGACGCCATTGTCTTTGCTGATGGTCATTTGCAGAGTTCTAAAATTTTTCCTAGGAAGCTGAAGTGCCACAGAAGTGATGCTGAGCAACAGCATGTATGCCTCCTCCCCCACCTCACAAGAGTGACAGCCCACTCAGCCAATCACTGGTTGCAGCGCTGTCCCATCTTGCACAGTCACTGATTGGCTAAGCAGACTGCTATTCCCATATCTGGAGTGACAGCCCATTCAGTCAAACAGTGACTAAGACAGGACAGCGCTGCAGCCAGGTATTGGCTTAGCAAGCTGTCACTATCCAGATAAGAGTGACAGCACACTCAGCCAACAACTGGCCATGACACTGCCCCATTTCAGTCAGTAATTGACTGAGCGGACTGGAGGCAACTGGAGACACCAGAGACACAGAGGACACTGGGGGGAGCGTGGCTAGATGATCATATGTTTTTTGTTGGGTTTCTTTTATGTGTGGCCGCCATATTAAACGAATTTTAAAGCGAGGCTTGCAAAAATTTGCTTTGCTTAGTTGCAATTCCAGCTTTGCTCATCCCTATTCATGATATATCAAGCCAAGAGAAAAAGGAAAGAGAGGATTATAACTTTTTCAAGATAGACTCAAGGTAGAAACATATATTATTTGAACCCAACTCTCCCCCCCCCCCTTATGAATAGACATTTCACGTTGATACATTTTACGCACAATTTATATTGATGAAACCCTTCCAAATCGGCAATGATAATTCGTATGATTGAAGTCTCGCTCTACTTTGATCTAAAAATAGTGGATTGTACAGTATATAATTAAGTGTTGACTTTCTGCGCTAGATTTATTGAAGCCATATAAACACTTTGATTTTCTTTTATTTTTACTTACTTGACTGCTGGTTCCAGTAAAGGAAACTGGTTTATTGCTGGATGACACGCAAAATTAATTAGATTCTATGAAATTCCATATGTAATGAAACAGCCTCTAAAATCTATAACACGAGATTAGCATCTAATATTAGACAAATGGGAATATCAATAGCACAGAGGTCACTTTTGTAGATGGTCTTAATCCTATTCATACAGCATAATAAATTATGTCATGGTGCGCCTCAGTGTACCCACCGTACACGTGTTCGTAATGGACCATGCTAACATTTACAGAGTACTTCTCAGGGGCAAGCATATTATTCATTCAGGGATTTTCTGTGGAAAACTGTTAAAACATTCTTTTTGATCTTTGTACATAAGTTTGAGGTGAAACATTCATTATAGAGAGCATCAAAAGGAGCATATGAGGTGAAGTATAAATAGGAGGTGGGACAGCGTTGTTCAGCTTTATTAGGTTAGGAAGGCTACCTAGCAATATGACGAAAACCAAACACTATGGGGGGGGATTTTTGAAGACCAGCGTACTCATACGCCGCTAGCGTACTCATACACCGGTCCTAAATTAGGCCCCTCCCCCTTTTCCAATGACGGTTTCACTAAGAGGAGAACGCCTCTTAGTGAGTTTGGCCGGAACCTGCGAGCGAGCATGGGATTTGGCAGGTATACACCAGGGAGAAGCGGTTAATCTGCAACTTCTCCCTTGCGTACGCCTTGAGCAGGACTTTCAGAAATGTCCCCCCATGAGTATAATTTTTGTTATGGGGTGTGTAATAAACTGGCCTGCCTAGGCTCCAGAGATGTGTTGTCTCCCTCTAAAGTGCCCTGATAGGCATGGTTAGATTTGGCAGTCATGCGACTATTTAGCCAATCACGATTGTTCTGTTCCCATCAGGGGCACTTGTTAGTACTTGTTAGTGCTCAGTTGTTCAACTGTATTAGCAAGCCGATTAGCAGGGTAAGGGAGCATCGATCTGCTAGATCAGTGGTTGCTTACAAAGCCTATTACATAGCTTGATGTTACTGCGGCAAGGGCTGCAGAGGCATCATTAGACATAGGCAGAGCCAGGGCAGACCAAGAGGTCTAAAGATCACCAAGCCAGAAGATATAGGCAGCGTCATGACAGATTTGAGGGTTTGAAGATCCCTGAATCAGAAAATGTAGGCAGAGCCATGGCAGTCTGGGAAGTCTGAATCACCAAGCCAGAAGACACTGGGCGAGCTATGACACACTAGGAGAACTGAAGGTCACTGAGCCAGAAGATATAGGCAATGTCATGACAGATTTGAAGGTCTGAAGGTCCCTGAATCAGAAAATATAGACAGACCCATGGCAGTCTGGGAGGTCTGAAGAGTGCCCATTCATAAGACATACAGGGATATCTAGAGCCACCGAACAGTAGGAGATCTGACTTTCACTGAGTAAGAAGATGTAGGGAAAGTCATGGCAGACTGGCATATCTAGCGATGACTAAGTTAGAAGACATAGGGAGAACCATGGCAGACTAAGGTTCTGAAGATCACCGAGTGATAGGACATAGGCAGAGCCATGGCAGTCTAGGAGGTCCAAAGATCACTGAGCCAGTATATATGGGCAACACCATCACATACTTGAAAGTCTGAACATCCCTAAATAAGAAAATATAGGCATAGCCATGGTGGTCTAGGAGGTCTGAAGATCACAAAATCAGAAGATATTGGTAGAGCCATGACAGGCTAGAAGGTCTGAAGATCGCTCCACAAGACATGATACATGGGCAGAGAGGTTGCAGATGAAAAAATCTGAAGATCACGAGTCAGAAGAAAAATTGGCATGGTCATGGCAGACCGTGTTAACCAAATATCTCAAAGTCACATGTCATGTGTGCAACCTTCAAGCCATCATGGGGCTCATCGGACACTGATCTTCCATCCATCACTATGTCAGTGACATATCAAGTACTGTCATTTTTAGTTGAATCAACTCTACCCTTTAACTATGAAGTTCCATTGACATCTTGCAGTATCCCCCTCTAGTACAAGGTTAGGCAGTTTCGGTAGGCAGAATAACAATGTATACTCTAGAATATGAATAGTGAGTAATCTCCATTTATTTAACCCCAGATAGCATCTTTAATAATATATTGTTCCATTTTTTACCTAGTTTTATCTAAATTCCAAAATGTTCTGTTAATCCAGTCCTCCTGAATGCACACACAATCCTTCGCCGAGCCCCCAACATAAGAAAGTATGTCTGTTTTTACTAAATGAATCATATGCTGAAATCATTATAAAATAATCTTTGTGATATGCAGATTTGTTGAACAAATTTTAATGAATTTCTGCACTAGCCTTATTAAAAATCAAAGCCCAAACCACAGAGTCATTTTGGAAGGTGCCAAAACAGCTAAGAACAAAGCGAAGGACAAAAATCTCATTATTGTATGTGTATTTACCCGCTAGAGAACAAATGAACGGCGCCACAAATATCTCCTTTCAAAGTTTCCTAATAAATACAAGAATACCATTTTGCCCCTTTCCACACAATAATTATTCAACATTTAAACTTTTTTTTTTCCCGATGCATTATAAATTATTTCATTTGCTTCTGAATCTTTTTAAAATAAATTTGCACTTCTGACAAATCTCTTTTTGCTCTGGGCTTTTTTAATTTCTCGCCGTTCTTTTTGTGTATAACACATAGGACGGGTATTAAGAGACTCTCAATGTGTTTCTATTGCTGATTTCTAAGGGTAGGTCCCATGAAGCGGTGGACTGCTTCCAGGCAAAAATCACCCCCATGCATTCTTCAGCCAGGAGTGTATAGGTGTTGCACTGAGGTCCAACTGGGACTTGTATTTCCCTGCAGCAGTAATGCTTGCGTCCTTGGTAGCTAAAGTGGAACCTCTGGTCCTGGGGTGCCTTTTTTGGTGCATACAGCAAAGACTTAAAAATGGGGGGTTCACTAGGATGCCTTTGGTGTTTCATGCATAAAAATGTACCTTTACCTGTGCATAAAGAGTTCTTGCATAGTGTAAAAATTATGTTAATTCACTGTTCTTTCCAGTCATGGCTAGCTGTTACAGTCAGAATTCTGCACCCCCTGCTGTCACTCAGGCTCATCCCTGCACTCAGGCTGTCAATATCCACTATTTGGGTTGGAGGCGCTGCATCGTAACTGTAACCATTCACTATGAAAAATTTGTTTGTTTGTAAAGCTCTGAGGTTCTCTATAACCTAAAGATACTATAGAAAGTAGAGAAGGGTTCCAAATGATGGTATGATTATGGAAGTTCTCTTCTGTTTTGGTAATGTTTAGTACTGTATATGTAGTTATTTGTCTAAGGATTCCTCCTCCTGCTCATTAATCGAGGACACAATTACGGTTGGGTTGTAGATCACCAGTCTCCGAGCCAGTTTGTAAAGCTCCAAGGTTCTCTTTAACCTAGAGATACTATAGAAAGTAGAGAAAGGTTCCAAATGAGGGTATGATTATGGAAGTTCTCTTCTGTTTTGGTAAGGTTTAGTATACTGTATGTAGATATCTGTGAGAATTCCTCCTCCTGCTTATTAGTCGAGGGCACAATTCCAGTTGGGTTGTAGATCATTTGTTGACTAGAAGAACGACTGTTTAACTACTCCTTTATGCCCCATTCTTGGTCATCTCTTACATATAGCACATGGTCCCTGGTGTGAAGGTTTAATTTTAATTTGTTTTTGGTCTTCAGTAGAGATCAGTGAACCTCAAGCACGCTCCTGCTGCAGAATCCCAGGGCTGTCTGGCATGGCTGTCAAAGTTCTTACCATAAATGGGGTACTCTAGTCAAACCTAAAAAAAAACAGGGAGGGCAGGGGGTGGTGGGAACATATAAATTAAGTTATACTTACCCATCCCGTCCACCTTCTGTTTCCTAAAGTGTGATAAAGGGTGAAAACCCAGAGAAAATAAAGACTCTGCTCCCAAGTTTGGCCCAAATCTGAACCAGTAGGATCCACACCCATATGGTCATTACTAGAGGTAAGCGAACCTCCAGCAAGATTAGGGTCATCCAAACCCAAATGTGAAGCATTTGATGGCGTATGAAGAAATTGGAGGCAGCCCTAGGGAGTCCTGGAAAACATAAATCCTGCCTATGGCCTATAAGGGATATTTATTATAAGTAGTACCCGTTTATCCTATACCCTACCAAGGTTACACTGTTTGTTTGTGTTTCAGCAAATACAACCGCATTCAGATAAATAGAAATGATTTTTGGTCAAGATTAATTTTTTTTTTTTTTTTTGTGGTCATTTTCAGTTGTGGAAATTTTTGATCATGAATGATATTTATTGTTTTTACTAGACATAATTTAGGTTAAAGCTATATATATATATATAAATGTGGTCACAAGGCAGATGTCACAAGACTTGAAGGAAGGACAATTGTTTCTGATGAAAGAACTTGATCTTTTCTTACTACTAAATGCATCAGCAACTGCAATGTTCTTCTGCTAAACTAGCACATTTTATTTTAGCACTATTGTGACAGAGGCCTGACACTGCCATAAGACACAGCTCCCTGTGAAATACAATGTGTTAACCGTTACTTTACACAGGACTTCAGAGACACCAACCTACGTCATTTTGTGAACTCCGAAAATTATTATAAACGAAGAAAATGGTGAAGTCCCAAAGAGTTTAATAATAAACTTATATAGAATGACACAACTTGTTACTAAAGTTTATAGGACCCCTTAGCAAAAACTAGAGATGGGCCCAACCACCTAGCTGATAATAAGGTTAAATGTAGTAATGCACATAGCAGAGTAAAGTAGCTACAGATCCTGTAACGGCATTGGTGTGGCCTCAACGGATGGGACTTGTTCCTCCAGCACATCCCACAGATGATAGATAGGGTGAGATCTAGGGAATCTGGGGTACGAGTCACCACCTTGGTCTCTTTGTCCTGTACAATGTCTACAGTGTGGCCCCCGGGGCATTATCCATTACATACTGTACATTAGAGGGTCCCGCTGCCATGAAGGGGGGGACTTGGTGTGTTCAATGGTTAGGTAGGTGGTTGGTGTCACAGTAACATCCACATGATGCCAGGACACAAGGTCTCCAGCAGAACATTGCCCATCACACTGCCCCCGCCATCTTGTCTTCTTCCCATAGAGCCTCCTGGTGCCATCTCTTCCCCAGGTAAAGGATGCACATGCACCTGGCCCTCCACCTAATGGAGAATGTGATCCAGACGAGATGCCTCCTTCCATTGCTCCATAATACCGTTTTTATACTAGTGTGTCTATTGTAGACATTTTCTGCAGTGGACAGGGGTGAGCATGATGGCTTGAACTAATCTGTGGCCCTATACACAGCAGAGTATGATGTCCTGTGTAATTTTCTTTCCATGATTGACAGCAGGAACATTTTCATTAATTTTCTCTACAGCAGCTCTTCTGTGGGATCAGACCAGACGGGCTAGTCTTCACCAACGCACACATCAATGAGCCCTATGCCCCCATGTCCCTATCCTTTGTCACCAGTTGACCTTCCTTGGACACTTTTTTTCAGCACTGACCACTACATACCAGGAACACCTTACAAGACTGGCCGCTCTGAAGACACTCTGACTCTTGTGTCTACACGTCTCTATTTGCATGTCACTTCATGTGGGAGAGAGACTTCTATCTGAGCAAAGCCCTCTGTCCTTGCCTACTTGATGTGCTGAGCTTAATGGCAGTCCCTACACTGCTGGGGCCATCAAACGGAGAGTAGTCAGCAGTCTGCTTTATGACCAACCGCACGTTGGCGCGCGCTTGCCCCTTGTTCCCCACTCGCTGCCACCGCTATTACACACGGCAGCAGCAAGCGGGTGAGTGCGGGAGGGGCTGCAGGGGGCTGCCCGGGTGATCGCTAGATTGTCCAGGCAGCCCATAGAGGGTAGTGGCGGTCTGCTGCCGCTGCTCTTATTCCACGGGGCGATGGCGGCAGATCGCTGCTATCCCAGTCACTTGTCTTTAAACATGTTTGAAAGAAAAACGAGGCAACGATCAGGCGACATGAACGATGTTGGCTGATCGTTGCCTTCTATTCCACAGGACGATTATTGGCTGTAACGGACGATAATCGTTCCGTGGAATAGGGCCTTCAGCCTCTGGTTGTTCTGGGTTTGCAGTCATCTGTCTGAATGCTGTCTTAGCTTCCCAGCCACTCTGGCAATGCTGGGGTTAAGCCTTCTGAAGGCCTGTCCATCTGAACTGAGTGCTGAGATCCGGGCTGATCCAATCAGCTGCTGGACCCAGCCCCTGATCCCAGGTAAATAGCAGCAGGCTGCTCATTTTCCTGCTGGCTATTGAGATTTACTCAGCTAAGCACTTTATCTCTCCTGGTTATATTACGTCTGTTGCCTAACCCATTGCTTGAACTTTCTACCTGCTTTGTCTACTGCCTGCCCTGACCTTCTTACCTGTCTTCAACTCTCCTTCTGCCTTATGTTTTTGTACCCCGCTGACCGTCGTTGCTGACCCTGACCGAAGACTCTTCTTTATTGTGTTTGTTTCGTCTGTCTTTGCTTTGTGTATCACCTGGTGTAGAAGAGGGACCGTCACCATGGTTGTCCGCAAGTAGGTAAGAATAGAAGGTGAGTTCCAGTGGCTAGGGCTCACTGTCTTGTCCTGTTCCCTACCTTGGTCCAGCGCTTTTGTGACACGTATAAGTCACAAATCAGAACCTAAAACCAGCTCCACACTGTGCAGCTGGGAACCATATCGGAACAATTATGCTGATTAGTTCCCTTTAAGGTTTGGCTAAGTAGTTTTTTTTATGCAAAAAAATTGCAATCCCGGCACACCAAATTTTTTAAAAAATTTGCTCATCTCTCATTTTTTCCATGGCATCACTAGTCTAGGCAATGTTAGTATGCAGTATGTACAGTCTGTATGGTGGACAGCAGAAGAAGGGGTTACGGCGTGACATCCATGTAAATAAGCTGAATAAAGCCCGGCACATAATATTTACAGTATCACAGTGGTACAGTTCTGCTCCCACACTTGATGCATTAAATCTGCATTATGAAACCCAATGTGGATTTGCTTGATGAGGGACTGTGCAGAACACGGCTCAGCAGAGAGCTCTCACTGCCTCCATAATAAAGGGCTGATGAATATTTGACCTTCCTTTCAGACTGGGCCCAATAGCAAATATCTCAGCTCTCCCCAGAGACGGGTGTTCATTTAAATGCGTCCTGCAGGTTTTTCCTAGGATGAAAATGTTCAGGTTATGAATTACCTATTTCCCAGTACAGTTACCTTCCAGAGATGGATATGCTAATGTAAACATATCCGAAGATCCTTTAACACCTCTGTTACAGAAGAGAAAAGCAGAGCATTATCTCGGTCGACACACACATGCCAGCCAGTCTTATTCTCATTCAGGAAAGAGAACTCTTACATATACATGGCGACCTACATTGTCAGGGCTTCGTTTTCATCATCTACTATTATATACGGGCGCCTATGTTGTGGTTGGAATTCGGAGCACATGTATATAATCTGTAGGAAAACATATTGCATGTCAGATCTTTTACATGCAATCTCTTACATTGGCATAGACTAGGGATGGGGAACCTTCGACCTTCCAGCTGTTGCAAAACTACAACAGCCAAAGTTATAGCTTTGGCTGTCCAGGCATGATGGGTATTGTAGTTTTGCAACAGCTGGAAGACTGAAGGTTCCCCACGCCTGGCATAGACAGTAATAGGGTTATAATGGCGCTTGTTACATTGTTTAAGAGTTTGACAAGACTCCAATCTGTAATAATTTGCCCGATAATCTCCCCGCTGACCTATCCTATCCAAACCATTAGGACAAATCCGACACGAACTGTCGACTTCATTGATTTACAATCCGTTACTGTGTCAGGCGACCATAAATCATATTACCTTATGTGTGACATGGCATGCCTTTCAACCCCACAAAGTTAAATGGATATGACAATGTACTGTATAGCCAGGCTCTTGAGTTGCCACTTGGATAAAGAACGTACATTAATTTTAAGATCTGGTTTGTTTAATGCTCCCATGCCCAGTGGGAAAGCGTCAAGAGTGTTATCTGATAAAAGCCAAACACTTGGATTTGGGTGGAAATCACAGGTAATTGCTAATAGGGATGGTCCGAAACCCGCCGAGGTTCGGGTTCGGCTGAACCCGAACGCTCGGCATCGGATTCCCGATGTCTGCCCGGTCCGTGCAGCGGGAGGACCGCCTTGAAAACTGGGATACAGCCTATGGCTATGGCTGTATCCCAGTTTTCCAGGCAGTCCTCCCGCTGGATCCACCCTCTGCACGGAGCAGGGCAGACAGCGGTAATCATTGCGGAGGGTTCGGGTTCGTACGAACCCCGACCGAACCAGGTTCGGACCATCCCTAATTGCTAAGTTTCCTTTTGCAATATATTGTCCCAGCAAGGTGTGGGTATCCACACATATCTTAACCTCCTCCCCACCTTGTCACGCACAAGCCCCCCCCCAAGCTCCCCCAGCCCGCCCATCGGACGAGCAGGGCGTACAGCAGCTGTACTCCAGGGAGAAGGGGCGAATCTGCACCTTCTCCCTGGCATACGACTCAGGCGGACGTTTCATAAATGTCCCCCAATGTGTATCATCTTAGCAGTCCGGTACAGTATACATCCTAGGTTTTCTCTCTTTCTCTCCTGCACATAGCACATGCTATGCCTCATCCTAACTTCCTGATCTGTCTGGTGATAGATACAGATTTTCCCTGGCAAATTGCAAAGAGGAGTGACACCTACAGGGAAAAAAAAAAAATAAGGTTATTATTCTGGGGGTGAGGAGTTTTTTTTTTTGTTTTTTTTTAATATAAATAAATTGGTTTACTTATATGTTAGGAATCACATGAGCTATCATATTAAGATGTTTGGAGATGCAGTGTCCATTTAAAAAAATTATCACTGAGCACCAAGTATATCATGCCCAGCATTCAGCCCTTGAATTTGCGTAGGTAGGTGACCGGTACATGTTGCTCTCCAGATGTCTAGGCAAACTGATGGCAAAATTAGGTATTACAGAGTAAGGCTATGTTCACACATCATATCTATTTATAAAAGTACGGCCGTTGTTGCAATCGGCAACAACGGCCGGACTTTTCTCGAAAAGATACGTTGCCTT
This sequence comes from Dendropsophus ebraccatus, assembly GCF_027789765.1. NCBI lineage: Eukaryota > Metazoa > Chordata > Amphibia > Anura > Hylidae > Dendropsophus > Dendropsophus ebraccatus. The sequence continues at coordinate 155,825,779 of NC_091457.1, read as the reverse complement.
GTGCTCTATGGGATCTCGGCCGGAATGTATACACATGGTTTACACTCTGGCTGGGATCCCTTGCGGCGCTGTAGAAAACTGACATGTCAGTTTTCTACGGCAGCTATTCAGTGAATAGTGGCCGCAGAAAACTCTGTCAGTTCACGCAATAGAGTGAGCAGCTCCGGACGTACCCTGTACTGTGTGCTGTGGGGAGTTCTGATGCGGGCACGCACGGATGCAGCCTGAAAGATCCTCCGGCCGGTCTCTTACAGCATGTTAACATGACCTAACAAATCAACAATATAAACCATGAGAAATGAGGTCCTGGCTTACAAAAACAATCCATTGAGAAAAAAAAAGTTTTAAAGATAACAGAAAGTGCTTAATTTGAGAAGTTTTTATTTTTATACTAAAAAAAAAAAAAAAAAAACTATAGAAAAACATGGTAGATTTATTGATCTCTTGGAACCCTGTGAGAGATCTTAATAAAAACCAAGCATGTCTGTCTATTATCTGCTGTCCCTCCACTCTCAGCACTGTGGATATAGAGTCAACCTACAGTAAGTGCACTCCTTCAGTGAACAGTAAATTCATTCTCTGTCGGATTCTAGATGCCAGTCACATCTCCTTCTGTCTTCTATGTCTCAATATTATTTCATACCGTTTCTCTACACAGGAAATTGTGCCGATTCATATAACTTGCTGTCTACTTATTGCTCCAAATATACATTGCTCTTTATAGCTCGGGGCTATTTTATGATTAGTAACTTCCGTAGACTTCTGTAAGTGGAATGAAGACTGAAGGTGCTGGGATAATCCACTATATCTTGCATCCCATGTCTTCCTCTCTATTAACCTTCAATTGAGCTAACAGCTACAGTATCAACATTTCACGTATGGAAAACTTGAAGTGCGTTTGCTGAGCTCGAACATCAAACAATTCTCATGATGATTCCTGTAATGTAATCCGTTCATGTAGTACTATATATGCAGGATGCATTGCTATATGCAAAAAAAGGTATGAGTGTTATAATGACACAGGTAGCGATGGTTCCCATTATAAAGTATAGTACATATCTAGGGTATACAATTACTATGTGATCGGCAGGGGTCTGACAACCTGAGAAACCACCAATTACTAGAACCAAGAGGCAATGGGGCTAGGTGATGAAGCCCCTACAGGTTTAAAGAAAGAGATAGAGATGTGTCCATCCTTACCTTTCCCTGTATTAAAGGAGTACTCAAGGAAAAAAAAAAACATCTTTCAAATCAACTGGTGTCAGAAAGTGTAATTTACTTCTATTAAAAAATCTCCAGTCTTTCATTACTTATTAGCTGCTGTATGTCCTGCGGAAAGTGGTGAATCCTTTCCCTTGTGGAAAGCTAGAGAAGTTTTCTGTGAGGATTTGCTACTGCCCTGGACAGTTCTTGACATGGACAGAGGTGGCAGCAAGTGTAAGACTGGGAACTAGGAACAATCGTGGGAACTGGGTAGCATTTTAAAAAATGAACCGCGCCACCAATATTGTTGCGCCAGCACCAACAAGGTAGTGTAAAAATTTTTATTTATTAAGCGAATTGGTTTATTTGCTTTAAAAATCCTGGAACCTTGCAGCCTAAAACTAAGCTGAGGTTTCCTCTTCTGTCTGTGATAAGAAGATAAGAAGGAAAGCCACTGACCACTACAGCATTACTATAAAGAATGACACCAGTAGATAGAGAAAACAAGAGATGAAGCTCCCAGCTCAGCTTCCCCTTCTCCTGATGAATGACCCATGCAAAGATCACAGAGCATGCCCAGTAATGTTTCCTCACTATATCAGTGGAAGAGCTCCCGACTATTGTTGCCTACTGTATGTCCATTTGGACTGCTGTAATCGAGATCTCTAGATGCTGTTAAAAACAGCTCAAACACAATTACTGCCTCCATAGAAATGTACATAAAAACTAACAACAACAAAAAAAGAAAACAATTGCTGTCAGAAAATAGAAAATGATTAAGAAAGAAAAAAGAAGAATGTTTCATTATCGGACTCTAGTCAAGAAGTCAATAAATTAGTTCTATTGAAATAAATGAAGCCTAGTTATAGGCTAGTTAAACCTAGTTATAATACTGCTCCCAACCTGAGGACAGGGTGGCAATGTTAATAATAATAATAATAATAATAATAATAATAATAATAATAATAGGATATGCTGACAAAACCCTTAAAAGGCTGTGGTTTACATCACTGAAAGTACTGCCAATGTGAACAGAGACTAGCATCATATCTAAATAGTTAATATTCCCATGCTAATTAAATTATTATACACTACAGATAAGAAGTTTCTATCTTTTATTTATATCTTTGAATGTGTTTTATGATCATATTCTATTCGGCAGCACTGAGGGTCATGTTAAAGTTGGGTCCTTGAAGACCAAGGAAAAAATTCAGTCTCCCTCTGAAAAGTTAGGTTCAGCCTGCAGCATAGACTGTGGCCCCCAGCAATCTGTTCTATTAGAATGATTTGGGTAAGTGATTATTTTAGGAAGTATTGCCTTATAATTGTTCTTTATGTATAGCTGGAGGCATCTATTAAAATGCAAAATATTGTACAAAAGAGACTGTAACTAATGTTCACAGAAACAGAAGACTGATGGTGTCCGATCATGTGACCCATCTAGCCTGCCATTCCTTCTTATCAGGGGCATAGCGAGGATTCATATGGGGCCCCATAGCAATAAACTGTACAGGGCCCAATGAATCCAGTATAGGCATCACCCATGCACAAATGCACATGACCCAATGGAGGTTGGTGATAGGCAGCATCTCTGTAGGGGTTTGGGGGGGGGGGGGGGTTGGGTTGGAGGAGAGGGCCATCAGGTCCACCATGCCTCATCCTACTGGCCGATGGTACTAGTGACAGTGCCTGCTCCAGCTGTCACTGTCTGGAGGGGGGGGGTTGCTGACAGGAAAATGTGAGGTGCAGGGGGCAGCCACTATCACTGCCATGCCAAGCCACTGTCTCTCTGGAGGGGGATGGTGCTGTTGGTGAGTGAGCTGACAGTACACATTACAGTTGAAAGTTGCTGGTACACATTTATGCAGTACAAGTGTATTGCATTGATTTATTAGATTGGTGGTCTACTGGTAATGCCTTCTATAGGCAGGCTATAGCAATAGCCAAATCATGACACCCTCGGTGGCCTAGTAAAAGTCTTGGGCTGCCATGACAATGGATTGGTTCCCTGTGATCCATCAACTAGACCACCAATAACATGCTCCCTGAATGTGTAAAAGCCTTGGAACTTTGGGCAAGATATCTGTGAGACAAAATATGTATTTCGGACCATTTTGGCACTTAATGTAAGACTTTAATGTCCCAAAATATGTCTTAGTGGAAAAGAGACCATTTTGGGATATAGCTGTAATACTAAAAACTGTAATTAATTAAAAAAAAAAAGGCCCCCACAAATAAAGATGAAAAAGAACTGAAATTGTCAAACTTTAAGCATGCAAAATAGATATTTTTAAAATTTTTACAGAGAATGTATCACCCAGATTTGTTTGTACTGATTAGATCGAGATACTGAAGCATGTTTTTTTATTTTCCAATTTAAATTTTTTTGTTCAATATTATGAGGGCAGCCGTCTTGCTTTAGTTGGTTTTAAAAGCACTTACAGCATGCTCTATGGCAAGACCACATACATAGACCCAGTGAACATCTCCAGTCCCTATAATTTGTATGGGACATATTTATAAGCATGCTCTGTGACCTCATCCCACATGGAGGTGGAGCTTGAACTGCTATTGTTTTTCCTATCTACAGTTGTCACCTTTTGCTGTAATGCTGTACAGGTCACTTTCTAGCAACCTCCTCCTTATCATCACAGCCAAGTCATCACAAGAAGTTTCAGCTTAGCTTTAGGTCTAGTGGTGGGAATGGGAATTGCAAATTTTTAGAATTATTTTATAACATTACAACTTGTTATGTGATGTAACGACACCTTCCCTTTAAAATACAGCTCCAAACTGGTGTGTGCCGAAAAGTAAAAAGTCTAAAAGTCTGTGGAGTGAAATCATATTTGTAGACATACAGATTGCTAGTTTACTGAGTCTGTTATTTATGGGAGGAAAGTTGAGTTTGAATTTAAACATTTAAAAAACCATCAATCTCAATGTACGGACATCATTTATAGTTCTCTCTCCACCAACATCTAAATCAAGCTGGAAATGGTGGATTTGCCAGCACAACAATATTCCCCCAGAACTGAGTCTCCAGCGATCAGAGGGATAATTCAGTCACTTAAGTTTTGTACAGTGTTAGAATTCAGTACGTCTTTTAGGCAGAAGTGCGTAATTTGCATTTTATAATATAATGAATAATCTACACAAGCAGATCACCTCGTGGGCTTTAAAGCGCCAATAATTCACATTTACAGCCTGAGCAGCGTCGAGATTTGTGGCTCTGAAGAGAAGGTTAAATAAATTCAGTACTAAATAAGTAAAAAGGTCTTTTATTCACAAGGTCAACACAGTAACTCAAAGCAAATGGTAAATAAAGTCATTACGCTGCGAGCCAAAGGAATGAAATAGAAACTAACTACCAAGTGATTACATCTAGTTAGTCATGCGGCTGGTCAGCGGCTGCCTTTAAAGATGGGGCTAGAATCAATTCACATTCAAGAATTCCACCCAACATGGTAGAATCAATAAAAAGATTTTTTTTTAAAGTACTCCCTTGTCTATATAGGATGGAAAAAGTGGATTGAGTTTCAGAGCAAAATGAATCAATAAGGAATAATTTTAAAACTCTATTCTGGTGTTAGGTTTTAAGTGTTGGTGCTGAACTGTTGGCTATAAATAATAATAATAATAATAATAATAATAATAATAATAATAATAATAATAACAATAACAACTATTATTATTATTCAGAATATTAACCATATGTACTGTGTTTCCCCAAATTAATTTTTGCTTCCAAAGAGGTGTTATGTCTTATTTTTGGGGGATGCCTTATTTCTCTGCCCCCAGCAACCCCCCGGCAGCATACTTACCAACGTTCAGCAGGAGCAGGCAGCGGGACGTGGGGACCTGCAGCATGAAGGCCATAGAGCAGTACGGCTGTGAAGCTGTCTTCAAGTCGACTAGGGGATTAGCCCAAGGAAAGATGAGGGTGGACACATGTGTATTTGATAGCATATGATTTAATATAATGACATTACCTAGCACTTTCTAACAAATGTCCTGTCCATACATTCCTTTAAGTACTTTTCATGGCAACCAACAGGACTTTCCTAAAACCAATGCCGTAAGTTGAAATTTGGACCAACCTTTTTTTTTGGAGAATTCACATATTCACATTTAATAATCTATGTGCTCATCTCAACACAGAACCTCTTGTAATGAGCGATTGTCCAAAGTGAAGAACGCCTTTAAGAACCCCTGTCTCCTGCACATTATTCTGGTGGTTAATGATAGTTTCGAGCAGTCAGACACAGAAGCCAAACAAATGTAGTCATATTTTTAATCACAACTGACAGGAATCGGTTCTCTAAAGGAGTTGTTAATTATTTCAGGCTCTACACAGAACGGAGGCAATGTCAGGAGAAATTATGCTTTTTATTTTGTGGAAAGATATGTTTAGAGAAGTGAAACTATTGTCATAGCTTTCATCTTTTTTTATGCATGTCCTTCCATTGCTTTATGTGTCCTGAAATGACTCATGGATCATTTATAGGCAGATTAATGCCCCACATTTTGGAGTAAAGGTAGTGCAACAAACTGTCACCCATTTGGGCACCATGGGGGACATTTATTAAAAATGGTCCCGCCCCCTTGTCCTGGTGCATGCCTCTTAGGTAAATCCAGCAACAGGCACAGAAATCTTCACCTGCTCTTAAGCAAGTAGATTTCTGCCAAGATTTATGACTGTGAGCGGGCATAAACCATGGTAAATCAGGTGCAGAAAGAGGCCACGCCTTTTCTCCACTTTGCTCCTGTGCCTTCTCCGTGGCATACACCAACTCTTGAGTTTGTTTGTAGGCATGAAAAGTTGCAGATATGAGCCTCCTTTATAGGGTATAACTAGAGGAGGTGAAAAGATTAAGTGAGCTCTTAAAGGGGAGCAGTTTAGATAAATTTGTGTGCCTATTGCACAGGAGATACCAAAGAGGAAGGTATGTCTCTTACCTTTATTCTCAGCGCTGTTCCAGTGCAGTTAGTCGTGTGCTCCATGGTCTGGTAAGACTGTTAGAGGCACTGGGGGAACCCGTTAGGAGCACTGCCCACCCCCCAAAGCAAGTATCCACCTGCCAACCCACCCCACTCTATAATCAATAGAGCAGGCCGATCGTGAGCAGGCCGGATTGGCGCTATGGGGGCGGTCAGTGCTCCTATTGGGTACCCAAGTGTTCCTAACGGACTGTGGAGCAAAATAATAACTGCACCGGAACTGGAGTCTTGTGAAAGAAGCACAACCCAAAATTCATTAAGGTACTCCAGAATTGTTGTCCCACATTATAGATATATACTCTCATCTTTTCACTGTACATGTAGGTGCCGCAGTTCTGGCAAAAATCTGACTGGCAGAAGTGCCGGGTGTTAGACTCCGACAATCAGACATTGATGAATAAGAATGTGCCATCAAGGAAAAAGTCCAAGAAAATCCCTTTAATTTTTGTAGAATGTTTTTTTTTTTTCCCTCCAGTGCTCCATAAATGTCAACAATACAAATGATGAAGTCACTCTAGAGTACAACGCAGAAAACGCACGTATGAGTGACAAACTATATCATGTTCTCATCATAGACATTAGTCAAGCAATTCAATCTGATCCGAGCTCGGCTGATTAGAATTCCGAACCTCGGAAAGTGAAATTAATTCTCCATCAGCAAAGTGCTAGAGCTGATTGACCAGTTCAATTAAGACCTGGCGGCTGCCTGGAAACTAGACTTTAATGGATGTTCTGTGTAATGGCCGGGGAAGTCCTCCCTGAAATGTATCGCACATCCAAATGTGAGCTTCGTTTTTTATACTTTGCAGAATTATCACATATCAAGAGGTGGATCGTCTGCATAATCAAATAGTCCCTAACAAGCTTTGGGCCCACGCTCCTTCCACAGGCTTTGATGTTCTTATTCTATTACTACTATTCTATCACTCGGAATGTGAGGGTCTCAGATGACTTTTCTAGAACACAGGAGAATGTCCGCTACTTAAACATTCCTCTCCCTACTTTATCAATATTAGTTCATAATTTAATATGCTTCACAGATATCCAGTTCTTGACCAAAAATGAATTCCACCGAGAACATCCTAATGATGCGTAAGGTTTCAGGCTACAGCATCACTTATTTAAGGCTATCGCACATCAATATAACTTATGTGATTTCAAAGGAATATCTCACTGGAGAACGGTGAAGCAACCGTTTTACACATTGTATTGGAATAATGTTATATTTAGATTCCATATACTCTCAAAGGAACCTCCGTTAAGTGAGAGTATTGATATGTATCTCTTAGTTACTTGGTTACAGACGTGTCTACCCTTATCTTTCTTTTTGTGTCAATATACCAACAGATGAGTCAAGAGATAGACGGTTTAGGAAAACATTTCCAGTCCTAATACACAATTTTGAGTCGTTTATGCTACATGACTATCACATTACTATGACCAGCAGCTGATATCCACCGTGTGCAGCACGGGTGGATTGGGAGTGACTCAACAAGGTCCAAGTTGGTTGTTACAGGTATCTGGAGCCATGCTGTCTACATCCCACAGCTGCCGAAGGGTACGGAGAGAGGATCCATAGAGCAAACACGACCGTCAAGGTGGTTTCCCTTCAATTCTGGGAGATTATGAGGTGAGAGTAAAATTTGGAAGTCTAGCCATGTGACAAGTCATATTCTTTTGCTGTAAAAATCCCATACACCCCAAAGAAGACAATTAGCTTGTGATCCTTATGGTTTTGCACATTTATTCAAGAATACAAAAGTGGTTGCTATAAAGTTAAGTCTGTGTCTTATTTTTGCATTATTGAAGAGCTATTGTGGCCTAGACTAGCAATATTTGTCCGTGTCCTCTCAAAAACAGATGCTCAGTATGCAAAGAATACAATGGAACTTAAAATCCTCCAGGAAATTTAATCTTATTTAGGGGTGGCCTGTTTCTAGTGGTCCATGTACCAACAGGAGTTGTGAATCCACCGCAGCTAGCGATGATATAATCTGCACCAGGGAGAGGAGTCTAAAGGGTTTCTGGTCTTCACCAGAGCCCGCTACAAGGCGGGATAGATTTACTGCAGCAGATGACCACCCAGGTCGCTACCCTTGGCTTGGCTTACTAGCGGTGGTGGCAGAGGTGCTGCTGGAGACATGTAGACGGGTGCCCACCCAAATTAATAAAAATAAAGGTACATTCTTATTGAAGCCAAAACCATGGGCAGGAATCACAGGCTGGACAGCTGGGACCACAATGCTTAGGGTGTAGCATGCAGAGGCTCTAACGTCCGGGTCAGGATAGAAGCAGGGATTTGTAGACCAATGCCCCTTTAAAATCACAGAGCCGGCGCACACCAGAGTGTAAAATGCCATACCAAATGCTCATTTGCAGTAATAGACAGCGATTGTGGACTTGCTGTGCTACTCAACCAGTTTGGCTATGGGCCTTATCAGGGAGCGGAGTCTAAGTATTCTCTAGGTCTTCACCCAAGGACCAGACAGTCGGTGCAGAGGCCGAGGTCAGCAAGCCGGGTCATCATCAGAGTCAGTGCAGTACCAGGGATTAGAGAGGTATTGTATTCAGACAGACATAGGGTCAGGGCAAGCCAGGCAATACAAGTCAGCAATGGAAAAGGCTGGCAATACAGTCAAGGGTCAGGCAGAAAGTGTAACCAGAATACAACAACAGATAACAGACACCTTCGCTAGGAGTGTTAGAATCCAATAACGCACAGAAAGGAAGTAGCAGGTGGAGCTGGTTTAAATAGGTGGGGGTGGCTCTGGAATGGCTGACGGCAGTAGCAGTTGGAGACAAGCTGCCTCGATAAATCCAGAGCAGTTGGCCACCCGTACATCATTGTGGCCAGAAGTGTCACTGCAGCAGAAGGAGAAAGAAGAAGCCGGAAGATCTTTTAGGCATTGTTGGGACACTAGATGGGACTAATATGGAGAAACAAGAGGTACTGTAGCAAAAATTTTGCATGATACAAGAACATGCATATCACCAAATATCGGATCCAACTAACTCTCCCACAAAGGGACAAAACTGTTCTTGCGTTAAACATTGCAATTTTGTCAAAACAGAGGGTGTATTCCAAGAGAAAAGAGGCCGCCCTGTGGAGCCCCTGATAGTATTATACTACTTGTTCTCATGATTCAAAAATGCAGACAGTTGTGTCTTGCATTATGCAAATTGTATTATAAGGTTATGAGCACGCTGGGGTCTGTCCGAACCTGAGCGTGCAGCAATCGATGTTGGATGCAGCCCTAGGGAGTCCTGTATTCAAATGCAGCACACTTGGGTTTGGACAGACACAAACGTGCTTGAAGTCAGCTCAACTCTAATAATAATGTTCTCTCTACTGATCATACAGGTGTCTGTGTTGGATGGGAGAAGGTGGAGGGGGATTGATACTATTTAGTTATATGGAAAGAAAAAAAAGACAAGGCAGCACATCCATAGTTAGTGGTATAGTAGTACTGTATATAGTGCTGAGAAGCAGATGGTCAGTCATAAGTTTATGGATGTGCTGCCATATTTTTTTCTCCCCATAGAATCACTTTGTATATTCTGTCCCCCTTTTTTTTTTCTTTTGCCTTGGTTCAGCATTCCTCCCCCACTTCCTTCAGAAGGAGCCTGGCTTCCTTGAGTCTTGTAGCTGATAGCACGGGGTAAGGTGTCTTCTTCCCATCTGCTTTTCCTTGTGTGGTGTGGTTTCTTGTGGCGGCCATTGCTTTGGCACTGTGTCTGTAAATGGTGGGGCCCAGAGCCCAGGGGGGCCATGTTTGGCAGCATATGGGTTTTCTGGACAACTGGGTCACTCCCTCCTGTGGCTCTGTTGTTATTGTGGTGGTGGTAGGGCTGCCCATTTTTAAGTTAGGGACCCGCACACATCAGGAACCTTAAGGCGGTGTGCACTTTGATCAAATTGTAACCAGCTCCTGTTGTTACAGGAAATGTTGTTTGCATACAAGGGTAAAGCAATATTTGTGCTTTGGATGACATTGGTTTATTTATGTATTCATTTTTGGGATTATGTTAAATATGTCTTAGTTTTCTTGTTCATAAAGAAAACTTAAAGGGGAACTATGAGCAAGTTAGGCAAATCTAACCTGCTGATATGCCGAGGAAGAAGTTATGTGTCTTACCTTCATCCTCAGCTCCGCCTGTGCACTTAGTTGTTTACTCCACGGTCCGCTAAGAATGTTAGGACCACTGGGGGAAGCCCCTATAGCGCTAATCCATGTTGTGCCCCTTTCCAATGATAATGAATAGATTAGGACCGGCAGTGCTCCTAACGGTCTCACTGAACCATGGAACAAATGACTAACTACACCGCAACGGCACAGAGGAGGTGAGACACATACCATCCTCCTCAGCGTCTCCTGTGCAGTAGGGACATATCAGCAGGTTAGATTCATGTAACCTGCTAATAGTTCCCTTTAGATAAAAAAAAAATAATTCCAAGCTCTGAACACATAATCGGAGTTCTGGAGTTCTTTAAGCTATATGTGACAATCCTCGGGCTCTCATAAGAACAGCAGCCTGTTGAGGGTTCGTAATGTAGCCATAATCTGTTCCATTTGCATCCCAAGACATTTTGTATAAAAAATAAAAAAAAAATAAAAAACAAAATAAATAACCAAATAAATAAAATGTTCCCAACTTATTACAGATGGAAAACCCATGTTATAGTTTAGTCACCGAACTATTCCAAAAATGGCGACCGCAGGTTTTTACCTCTAAATATTGTTTAAACTTTTCATTTTATATTTTCCTCAAAAATAATAAAAAAAAATCAGAAGCTGCTTTTAAAATTAGAAACTTCCACAGATGGCACCGAACAAAGTTCCACCACCAGGCCAAGCAGAACTTCTCACTTAATCTACATTTTATGGTCAGCGGCTGCCTTAATCTTGTAGCTTATCTTCCAAATGGCCAGTGTGTTTCCCATGCGTTTCAGCCTCATTTGTCTTGGGCTGTCTTTTTGTGTTGAAAATGTAAGGTTCACTACATACAGCAGCATCAGCTCTGCCATGTGAAGAGGATCCGCAGACACAGCTGAGGGTTATCCACATAAAGCTCCACTTAACCATCCATGCCAGTGTATCTTATGTCAGAGCCGAACACTATTTCACAATACATTACACCGCTAATAGCAGTTGGGATGTTTCAAACTTATACGCGAGGAGGTTTTATTTAGCGACCAACGATGGAGATGAGAGCGTTCATCAGATTCCATTTGGATGGAGTAGATAGGGAAAGTTGAGCTAAAAGATGCAGGTGTTTGATGCTTAGGGGGATAGTACATGCAGCTCTGCGGAACACTATGTACCCCCCTCTATAAGTCTCTTGTTATTGCTTCTTAATCAGTCTTCTAGTGTGTAATCACATTAACCTATAACTTTATCATGTGGGTGCACATATCCATAATCCTACAGCTAAGGATTAGGAACTATTCCACAAGCAAAGAGATTTACTTTATACACTTAAAAGGTCACGCTTTATTCCTCAGCAACAGCAACCGATCTACACTACATACAGCGGCTAGCAGACATGGAATATAACATATAACATGTAACATACAATATTTGCACATGCTTACAAAACCATCAACAAGCTGCAGTTCAAACTATAACCACTGGGTGGGTACACATACACTTATGTAGCATAGACAACCCCCAAGAGAGTATCACAAAATCATGTTTTTGTTTTTTAAATTAAGATAGACACATTGTCACACATACAGTACATTAGAGGGGACAGTGGTACAGTACATTAGAGGACAGTGGTACAGTACATTAGAGGGGACAGTGGTACAGTACATTAGAGGGGACAGTGGTACAGTACATTAGAGGGCAGTGGTACAGTACATTAGAGAGGACAGTAGTACAGTACATTAGAGGACAGCAGTACAGTACATTAGAGAGGACAGTAGTACAGTACAATAGAGGACAGTAGTACAGTACATTAGAGGACAGCGGTACAGTACATTAGAGGGGGCAGTGGTACAGTACAATAGAGGACAGTAGTACAGTACATTAGAGAGGACAGTAGTACAGTACATTAGAGAGGACAGTAGTACAGTACATTAGAGGGGACAGTGGTACAGTACAATAGAGGACAGTGGCACAGTACATTAGAGAGGACAGTAGTACAGTACATTAGAGGACAGTAGTACAGTACATTAGAGGACAGCGGTACAGTACAATAGAGGACAGTAGTACAGTACATTAGAGAGGACAGTAGTACAGTACATTAGAGAGGACAGTAGTACAGTACATTAGAGGGGACAGTGGTACAGTACATTAGAGGGCAGTGGTACAGTACATTAGAGAGGACAGTAGTGCAGTACATTAGAGAGGACTGTGGTACAGTACATTAGAGAGGACAGTGGTACAGTACATTAGAGAGGGCAGTGGTACAGTACATAAGAGGGGACAGTGGTACAGTACATTAGAGGGCAGTGGTACAGTACATTAGAGAGGACAGTAGTACAGTACATTAGAGAGGACTGTGGTACAGTACATTAGAGAGGACAGTGGTACAGTACATTAGAGAGGGCAGTGGTACAGTACATAAGAGGGGACAGTGGTACAGTACATTATAAAGGACAGTGGTACAGTACAATAGAGGACAGTGGTACAGTGCATTAGAGAGGATAGTGTTACATTACAGGGGACAGTGGTACAGTACATTAGAGGACAGTGGTACAGTACATTAGAGGGGACAGTGGTACAGTACATTAGAGGACAGTGGTACAGTACATTAGAATACAGTGGTGCAGTACATTAGAGGGGACAGTCATACAGTACATTAGAATACAGTGGTACAGTACATTAGAGGACAGTGGTACAGTACATTAGAGAACAGTGGTACAGTACATTAGAGAACAGTGGTACAGTGCATTAGAGAGGATAGTGGTACATTAGAAGGGACAGTGGTACAGTACATTAGAGCATGCGCTTCTCAAATTTTTTCTACTGGAGCCTCAACCAACAGACCAAGGCAACAGGCTTTGGCCTCACCAGACTGACCAAGAGGCTGCCTGGCCTCACCATCTGTGGTGAAAGTCCATTTAAAAGCTGAAAATAATACTAGGGCTATCTTTCACTCATCTCCCAAGCTCTATATACTAATAAAGCAAGTACAAAATAAATTAATAGTGTTGCTATAATATAGATTTTTGCAAACAGCAAAAGGACTGTGCAGATCATAGTTTCTTTGAGAAAACTCTCTCCCCAGCTGGGTTTCACTAACAACTATGGGGCGCCTCACAGTTTGAGAAGCACTGCATTAGAGGACAGTGGTACAGTACATTAGAGCAGGGTTTCTCAACCTGCGGTACGCATACCCCTAGGGATACGTGGCGCAGGCTGAAGGGGTACGCGGGAGGGCGGGTGATTCAAAACTCTGTGGCATCTGGTGTGGAGCGGCAGAATGAAGGAGCTCACGTGTAACTGTCGCTCTGTGCCACCTATGACAGTGCGGGGCTGGTGGTGATGTGGATGGAGAAGACAGTGTACTGCGGTGCACAGTGCGGGCTGTAGCTGCTTCCTGTGTGACCCGGTCACCGCAGTACATGTGCTGCTGCTGGCCCTGACTGTAAGGGAGCTGAGGAGGCACAGGTATCTGGCTGATAAGTGTCTCCCCGGGCAGAGCTGCAGGAGGCCAGGGAGCACAGGCCACACTACAGATGTAGGTAATGTGTGTGTGGTGGGGGGAGGATGGTCCAGGGCTAGGGGCACACTAACAGAATTTTACCCCCGGCTTGTCCCGGTACGTCCTGATAAGCCCCGCCCCCCGTACCACCCGCGGGAGGTATATTAACTCTGTCACTGCCTGTTAGAGGTCACCCAGCTTTCCAGCATCATCTAATGAAGTGAGTACTATGGGGGTCACCCAGCTTTCCCAGCATCTTGTATAACAGTCAGTATGATGGAGGTCACCAGCTTTCCCAGCAATTACCCAGTATAATGGCAATTATGGAGCTATCTGGCTTCATAGGAGGACCACACCTGGACCACACCCAGCTATATGAGGACATACCTGACTACATGGGGACATATCTGCATACTTAGCATAAAGAGGCATAGCTAGTTACAGGCGACATATATTGGGGAAGAGGGCATACTAGGTTGTATGGGTTATACCTAGCTACTGGCATACCAACTTACAGGAAGGATTGCATCTAGCTACAGGGTGGGCATTTTTTACTGACCACGGAGAGCATTATTATTGGTAGAGAAAGCATTAATATTTCTACAGGGGCAGTGGCGTAGCTACAAGGGACGCAGCAGTTGCAGGCGCAACCCGGCCCGAACAGCGGCATCATGTCCGCTCTCCCCAGTCACCGCTGGAGCTGTATGGGCACCCCGCCTACGTCCCACCCGTCCTGGCCAGTCACTGCGGTGCTGGAGCCGAATGGGGCTCCACCTGTGTCCCGTCTGTTTTCCGCCCGCACCCCACCCATTAAGGCAGTTTAAGGCCCTATTCCACGGGATGATTATCAGGCATTTTAGGTCGATAATTGTCCTGTTGAATAGAAGGCAACGATCACCCGACATCATTCTTGTCGGTTAATCGTTGCAGTCGTATGTCTTTCAACATGTTGAAAAACAAACGACATATATAGCAGCGATCTGCTTCCGGCGCCCCGCAGAATAGGAGTGGCGGCAGCAGACCGCTGCTGTATGCTATGGGCTGCACGGACAATCTAGCGATCACCCGGGCAGCCCCCCACATGTCCCCGCCCCCCCCCCCCCCCGGACTCACCCGTTTTCTGCTGCCGCGTGCCATAGCGGCGGCAGCGTGTGGGGAACGAGGAACTGCAGGCACCGGAGCCAAGTCGGGGCCCAGCCTGTGTCCGTCCTTAGCCCGCACGTTCTGCCCCACCCCCGGTGCCTGTGTGCTGTATGTATAGTGCTGTGTGTGTGGTGTGCCTGTGCTTGTGTGCTGTGTGTGTGGTGGGCCTGTGCTTTTGTGCTGTGTGTGTGGTGGGCCTGTGCTTGTGTGCTGTGTGTGTGTGTGTGTGTGTGTGTGGTGGGCCTGTGTTTGTGTGCTGTGTGTGTGGTGGGCCTGTGTTTGTGTGCTGTGTGTTTGTGGGCCAGTGCTTGTGTGCTGTGTGTGTGGTGGGCCTGTGCTTGTGTGCTGTGTCCTGGGTGTGTGGTGGGCCTGTGCTTGTGTTCTGTGGGTGTGGTGGGCCTGTCTTGTGTGCTGTGTGTGATGGGCCTGTGCTTGTGTGCTGTGTCTGTGTGGTGGGCCTGTGCTTGTGTGCTGTGTGTGTGGTGGGCCTGTGCTTGTGTGCTGTGTGTGTGGTGGGCCTTTGCTTGTGTGTTGTGTGCATATGTGTGTGGTGGGCCTGTGCTTGTGCTGTATGTGTGTGTGTGTGTGTGTGTGTGGTGGGCTGTCTATTTGTGTGCTAGTGCCATCCTCTGCCTTGCCCTCTCTCTAAGTTCATAGTCCAGTGAATGCATCGCCTACCAACCACGCGTGGCACAGATTCAGCAAACTAGGGAGGAAAAAGGAATGCCTGAGGACTGCAGAGCCAGGTGAGTATGTTTTTTTTATTGTTTTGATTTTTTTATATTACATATGGGAGATACCTTCAGGGGGCAGCAATACCTACATGAGGGGCAATATCCACGGGGCTAGCATGGCAGGGTAGAATACTACAGGGAAGGGGTCTTTCAGCCTATGATACAAGAGACAATTGGAGTATATCAATTTACTGGGGGGAGGGGGGGGGGGGGTAACTACCAGGGGGGCTACTTACAGGGGGATGCACAGAGGGGGCCTACATACTATTTGGGGAAACATAGACACCTTTAGGCTATGTTCACACTACGTATATTTCAGTCAGTATTGTGGTCCTCATATTGCAACCAAAACCACATCCTGTGGAGACAAGTCATGCTTAAAGACATTTTTATGATGGGCTGGTAAGATGGAGAAGAAAAGGAAGAGTGAAGAACTCAGTGGCATTATTAAATTACTTAAGGGGGTACAGTAGCACAATGAAGTGATTGAGGGGTGTACAGTGGCACAGTTCGTTTCTTTAGTATGCTATCCTCACCTGATATGTCCAGTGTTCCTACTCTGATACCTTTGCCACCTTTGTTTGCTTGCTTGCCTGCCAAATCAATGGCTTCATGGGTCTTGTCAATAAACAAGGAAGTTTATTTATTGGGTCTTGTGCCATCTACTGCTGTATAGGAGGATCCCACATTTTTTTTAATTTTCTGACAATATTATTATTATTATTATTAGACCTGTTTTATTGAATCACTGTACAGAAGTCTTTGGGTCTATAGCTGTTGCTGCATGCCTTCAGTGGAAGTGCTCCATGGTGTAGGACACAATGCATATTCCAAAAACAAAAATGGTGGCAGAGGCACAACACTCATCAAGGGTCTGTGCATATAATTTTTCGGCTGCGGGTCTTCAGGCAATTCCAACCATAGGGATAAATGGAAACACATTCACTGCTTCCTGCCATGTTTACCATGTAAGATAAAACCAAAGTGGAATGATATAGTTTCATATTCAAACTTTTTTATGTACAATGTGTTTCTAGGTCGCACTGACCTCTTCATCTCTTCATCCCTGTACTTGTAAGTTTCAGTACTGTATACGAGATGCACAATCTACATCATGTGCAAATTAGGGATGGTCCGAACCGAGTTCGGTTCTGGTTCGTAAGAACCAGAAACCTTGGTAATGATTTCCGCTGTCTGCCCGCTCCGTGCAGCGGGCGGATCCAGCGGGAGGACCGCCTGGAAAACTGGGATACAACCATAGCCATAGGCTGTATCCCAGTTTTCCAGGCGTTCCTCCCGCTGTTATCAGACAGCAGGAATCTGATGCCGAGCGTTCGGGTTCATACGAACCCCAACCTCGGCAGGTTCGGACCATCCCTAGTGCAAATCCAACATTAGAAATGGCCACATTAAACCCAATGTAACAAGATATTTACTGACTGAACACAGATGATGCACTGCCTTATGATCATTAAAACAATCCCAGAATATGTTACAAATAAATATAGAAAATGTATTGATTGAGAGCTCTTTGGGATTTTAAAGATAAGCTTAGGCCTTCAGGGTAAAAGTAGGTGATTGAGAATACCAGATCCATTCCTTCCATGTGTTATTTATACAATAGACTACATGGTTTTATACATACTTGCTTTTTATGTAAGGATTTATATTATTTTATGTATGTTTTATATTATTCTAGATATGCAAACTGAGATTTCGACCTTGTGGTTCTTGCATATAGGCATGTTTTGTTTGTTTTTTTGCTTTTTTTTTCTACAATGGTAGATTTTTTAGTTCCCGATGAAGAAGTCAGTGTGACCTAGAAACACGTTGTATATAATAAAGTTTGGATACCCCAATATTTTATCCCATTACCATTTAATTTGGTATCATAGAAAGGAATTGAGGAGTAAATGTGCTTCAATATCACAGAAGGTAAAACCATGCAGACAAAATTGTGCTATGTTGCATAGCATTGGTTGCCATATTACCAATATTCTTTCACAGGCAACATATGGCAGCAAATGAAATGCCTATGGCTTAGTAGCCCATAATTTTGCTTTGTGCATAATGTATAAGCCATCCTGAGCAGCCTAATAAATTACACGAGATACATTTCTTTGAGGAAAACATGTAACTAACAAATTTGGTACTTATTTTAATAGTTTATGTATATCTAATAGTCAAACATCGCAAATGCAGAAAAGCAAAATCTTATAATTTGGGATTTTTTAACCATATTGTGTAAAATAAATATTTGTTCTTCTTTCCCTCCAGCCACGGCGCTCGTTCCAGAACCGAGACGTTTGTAAACATTCTACATTCATTATTTTGTATTTGGAGCTGTGAAAGTGACCCGAGACGAGTCTCTCTGGATCATGTTAATGCATTGATTTAGTAATTAGCATCTGTTTTCAGCCGTGTCTTGCGGGAGTCTCTAGCAGTCTACAATTTCCTGCTGAACTGGTAAAAATTAGAGCGCTGACGAGAAGGAAAAAAAATGGAAGCGCAACATTGTTGGAAATATATCATCTGCATCTCATAAAAAATGAGTTAGCCTCTAATTAACAAGGGTAGCATGGAGCACACAAAGGGAGCCGATCCCAGGGTACTATCTGCAGTACCAATATGCTTGGAGTAATGCGGGTATTGGCTTCTCTGCTTTTTTGCAAGTTCAGTGACTAAACAATAAAATATTAACACTTACTTTGCACTTCACACATAACGCCAGATAGAAAAACTAGATAATAAAAGCTAATAATTCATGAAAAGTGCTGACGATGAGTAAAGGCATGATGCATCTAAACATGAGGGGGAATACAAAGATACTGTTAGTTTACAGTTTTGTGTAAAAATGTATCATATAACTCGGCTCTGTAATAAGATCATCTATATCTGGCTTACTATTTTCGATATTTGTTTTGGGTCGATTTACTTGATTTGGCATTTGGATTTGAAAGTGGATTTGAATTAAACAGCAGGTAAAGGAGCAGGGACACCTATCAAAAACAGGAGTCCCTGCTCTTATAATAAGCTGCAAAGAATGCGATGTGTGATTTGCGGCCCAGTTAAGAGCATGCAACTAAGTAAACGTAGTGAGTATAACCTAAGGGTAGCTGTATACCTTCTCTGGGCTTGATGCTCTAGATTCCTTGATGCCTCGACAATTATTTCCCTAACACTCGGCTAATTTGATCTTTTGTGTGGCCGGTGAAATCCTCATTTTTGATCACACATCTCGCTGTTTACAAAGGAGACGCTCAGCTCAACAATAGAGTTGAATGGCCGCACAATCGGTTGATCGTACCTTGTAATGGCTCTGCAAGCAAGAGCAGATCTTGGCGATCGACGGTTGTTTTTGGTTGTGCCAGTCTAAATATCAGGTCGCGTAAAAGGAACTGGACTGGACTGTCAAATTGGAAAGATCTAACCTAGTTTTGGCTTACCAACATAACAAATACTATTTAGTCATCTGTTATATCCCCTATGTATAGATCTCAGTGCTCAGAAGAGTGTGGTGCAGGTGCCATGAGTGCTCCATTCATTGCGGATCTCTTCTCAGAATCAGTGGTGGTCACAGCATTGGGCCCCCAGCATTCAACTTGCATCAGTACATTTTGGCAGAGAAACCCTTTTAACAAAATGCAAAGTGAACGAACAGAAGATATATATCCTATAGGGGATAAGAAGCTAAATGGTAATACACCAAAGTATAAGTGATGTCTGGCTCATACGTTTACTCTTCAGCAGGACAATGACCACAAGAAGAGCTATAGAAGAAGAATTAGGAGGCCTGGAGGTGATAATATGGCCGCACACAGCATTATCCAGCCTCTTCATTACATGAAGAGACAGAAGGATCTGAGCAGCGACATCCACAGAACATGTAGGCTTATTCTCTAAGATGATGGAACAACCTCCCTGCTGATTCCTTCATACACTGTGTGCAAGTAGCCGAGAAGAACTGATGCTGAAGGCAAAGGGCAAGGGTCATACTAAGTAGTCACATGGTTTATATTTCTCTTCTGTTTGTTCACTTTGCATTTTGTTAAAAGTGTTTCCCTGCCATAATGTACTGATGGTCTATCCACAGAATAGTTTCCCGCCCCTCCCGTCCTGCCCACTATGCAAATTCATATACGCATAGTGGGCTCTATACACTGCAGATGCACAGGGAAGCAGTCCCCCGCAGACGGGCTGCTTACCGAGCATTCGTGAATCCCCCAGGT
Organism: Dendropsophus ebraccatus; assembly: GCF_027789765.1. Lineage (NCBI taxonomy): Eukaryota > Metazoa > Chordata > Amphibia > Anura > Hylidae > Dendropsophus > Dendropsophus ebraccatus. The sequence continues at coordinate 155,805,822 of NC_091457.1, read as the reverse complement.
CGCCGCTAATCCTCCCGTAGGTCTCTCAGGACGTACATATAAGATAGACTTTATACTTACGTCTTGAGGAACCTCTGGGAGGATCGTCGGCGGCCCAGGGGATTCACGCATGCGCGGGAAGCAGCCCTTCTCTGACGGGACTGCTTCCCTGCACACCCGCCGTGTATAGAGGCCACTATGCGTATATGAATATGCATAGTGGGCAGGATGGGAGGGGTGAACTGGGTGGGACAAGGCGATGCTCTCCGGCCCCGAGGAACGCCCTAAATGCTTTTATGCAAGTAATTTGCATAAGAGCATTTAGCGATTTTAGAAACAATGCTGGAGAGACAGCTACTGCAGCATTTCAGCATGTTCTCTGGGAAGAACCTGCTGATGGTGCCGTTTTAAGTCCTGTAATTTCTCTAAACCCAAACTCTCTGCATTTAACTCCCCACATCTGGAAAAGTTGGTTGCCGCCCTCAGGAGTCCAAGAAAACATGGATGCAGCCATAGGTCTGGAAGCCCTAGAGCAGCAACCAACTTTTCCAGACGCAAAGAGTTAAATGCCAAATGTTCGAGTTCAGAGGAGTTACCGAACCCAGACTTAAACTTGTCGTTTGCCCTTCTCTAGTCATCTTTTGAGATGCACTGATCTCACTAGCAATATGTTGCTCACAAATATCAGCAATCCCTAACACCTTTTTGTATCATACAATGGAGAAAGCTAGGCAAGGAATCTTTCATTGGTAAAATAACTAGACAGCACCATCCGGACCTGCTATTATTTACAGTATAAACCCGTGTTACTTTTCAAAGACCCTCTCAGCTAAAGTTTTGGGATGAGACCAAACTAATACAGATAGGCTTGAATTGCAAAGTAGCTTCAAAGCCCTCGCCATAGAAACTCTCGAAACACTGACTGAATGTTAAAGCCACATGTGAATAATCTTTTACAGCTTCTTCTTCTTTTGAAATAGTCACAGAATACATCAAAACTCATGCAGTCATTTATATACAGTTGGGCCACAAGAGCTGCTCTTTGTAAGTATCTTCTTCGGTTCATATAAGGACGTAATAAGTAGGGGTCTCCCCTTTATGGTGTTCATTTTTCCTAATAATGTAATAATGAATATATAAAAATATTTTCAGAAGAAAACTTCTTTATATGGGCACTGTCATAAGATTTTTTTTTTTTATGCGGTATAGAAACGTATCAAAAGTTCTTTACCGGTAAGGGGTCTAAGTGTTTGCGACCAATTTGGAAAATGGGTCACAGGTACTCTACTCTTAGCCCATTCTTTTCCATCTCTGTGTCAAGTGAACAAGATGGTCGCACAACGTAAGACTATAGGGACATCTCGATAGTTCTACTGATTATTTTGGGTCGGAACATTCCCTCACTGATAGAGATGAGCTTAAGCCCGGGTTCTGCAACACTTCACACCTGAACACTCAGAATTTAACTCCCCACATCTGGAAAAGTTGGTTTCCGCCCTCGGGAGTCCTGGAAAACGTGGATACAACCATAGGCTATATCAATTTTTTCCTGGCAGCCATAGGGTCATAACTAGAGATGAGCGAACCTGGAGCATGCTTGAGTCGATCCGAAACCGGACTTTCGGCATTTGATTAGCGGTGGCTGCTGAACTTGGATAAAGCCCTAAGGCTATGTGGAAAACATGGATATAGTCATTGGCTGTATCCATGGTTTCCAGACAACCTTAGAGCTTTATCCAAGTTCAGCAGCCGCCACTAATTAAATACCGAAAGTTCAGGTTCGGATCGACTCGAACCCGAACCCGGTTCGCTCATCTCTAGTGATGACCAACTTTTTTAGATGTTGGGAGTTAAATGCCGAATGCTCGAAGAAGTTGTTGAATCCAGACTTAAACTTGAATTTAAAATTGAGTCATGATGTAATAAATAAAAAAGCAAAAAATAAAATAAAAAATAAACAAACAATGCCTGCTCAAGGGCCTTCCTTGTCTTGCAAAGTTATCTCCTATTCAGAAGTTAGAGGATAACTATGTGATTGTGAGGGTTTTGATCACAGGTTCCGGTTCAAAGGTGTGCCACCAGTGTAATACATGAAATTGGAGGAATACACTGCGCAAAAAGGCTTTTAAAAGGAGGGTTACTTATTTTTGAAGAAAAGCAATTTAGATACCTAGAGAGAAACTCTTTTTTGGAGGATTTTTGTGAATTAGCCACCCAGTGAATTTAGTTAAAGTGGGTATCAGCAGGTTAGATAAATCTAACTTGCATACATCTTCCTATTTCTCATGGGGTGCTGAGGGTGAAGGTAAGTTTCCAATCTTCATTTGTGCAGTTTTAATGTACTCATCCGTCTGGTAAGGCTGCATGGAGCACTGCCCCGAGAGTGATGATCTGCCACCGGCCGACCTGCCCCTTTTAATGGTTATCAGTGGAGTGGGCGTCAAGGGTGAAGGTAAGAGACATACCTTCTTCCTCAGCTCCCTGTGCGCAATAGTGAGCTATCAACAGGTTAGATTTCTTTCCTGCTCATAGTTCTCTTTCAAGGTAGGCACCGATGCATACAGCATTGCCGGCAGGCAGCATTGCTGGCAGGCATAAGCATATAGTATCTTTGTCTTCTTTAACAAAGCAATATTTGTCCAGTACTGATCCAAACGTTTGGGATTTGTGCTGAATTTGCATGTCTCTATTAATAACTATGTATAAATAAATTAGAGCTCAATATGAAGCTCAGCAATTGATCTATATAATAAGGGAAATCCTCTGCATCTTGAGGAAATCAGGTTCCTACTGTACAGCAGCATAGAAGAGGATTCTTTACGGTAAGAGCAGTAAGACTCTGAAACTCTCTGCCAGAGCAAATTGTCACGGTGAACTCATTATAAAAGTTCAAAAGTAGCCCAGATAACTTTTTAGATTGAAAAATATTATGAGATATAGTGTGGATTTATTCTGCATGTCAAATTTGATGTTAGGAAGGTTCTCCACTTCCATGTCCCTATCACACACAAGATGTAGGGATGTTCCGAACCTGCCGAGGTTTGGGTTCGTATGAACCCGAACGCTCGGCAGCAGATCCCCGCTGTCTACCCGCTCCGTGGAGCCGGTGGATCAAGCGGGAGTAACGTCTGGAAAACTGGGATACAGCCTATGGCTATGGCTGTATCCCAGTTTTCCAGGCGGTCCTCCCGCTGGATCCGCCCGCTCTACGGAGCGGGCAGGCAGCGGGAATCATTACCGAGGGTTCGGGTTTGTACGAACCCGAACCGAACTCTGTTCGCACCATCCCTAACAAGATGGTCGTGACACAGTACCTGCATCTCCTGTCAATAGGGAGGGAGCACCCTCCGTTTAACATTACATGGGGTCTTTAGGCTGAACTGGAAGGGACTATATCTTTTTCAGTCTTATAAAAATATGTTCTATTATTTGAAAAGATCCCCAGTAAATAGTCTAAATGTGAATATTTATATAATCCTCCATTTATTGCTCATCTACACAGATAAAATCTAATAACTTGAGGTGTATTCTTATGCAAAGTACCAGTATATTTAGACCCAGAGTTGACGTGTAAGCGTTTCTCTGTTTGATATAAAGACATTCTCTGGTTTGTACAACTTGTAAATGAAGGGATCTTGATTCAGAATCTAAAGTCTTGCTTCCTCAAGGTTACCCCCTTGTCCGCAAACAGAAGCAGCTCTGCATTCTTCTAACGAGCCCGGCTGATTAAGCTGCTGGAATGAGAATGTTTTCCTCCAAGAATCTTAATTAGTTTGACTTTCGGTTAAGACAGAAGACTCTGCCAGCTGCTCGCTACACCGCGCGGCTCCCTCTAATTAAAAGTCAGAGAGAACCCATTAAAGTGGCCACAAACTCACTGGCTTTAGAATGCCAACCGAACACAAAGGGAAGGAGGCGTGCTTTCTGGAGGCAGAACAGTGACAAATTTTAGGATTGGAAATGTACTTAACCCAGAATTAACAATTACGTGAAGACTCTTTTAGCATCGTATCATTAAAAAAAAGTATAAAGATAACATTAAAGGGGAACTATCAGCAGGTTAGATGAATGTAACTTGCTCATATGTCCCTATTAGAGATGAGCTAACCGGGTTCGGGTTCGAGTCGATCCAAACCCGAACGATCGGCATTTGATTAGCGGGGGCTGCTGAACTTGGATAAAGCTCTAAGGTTGTCTGGAAAACATGGATACAGCCAATGGCTATATCCATGATTTCCACATAGCCTTAGGGCTTTAACCAACTTCAGCAGCCACCGCTAATCAAATGCCGAAACTTCGGGTTCGGATCGACTCGAGCATGCTCGAGGTTTGCTCATCTCTAGTCCCTATTGCTCAGGAGGCACCAAGAATAAAGTTATCTCTTATCTTTCTCCTCTGCGCTGGTCCTGTGCACTTAGCCGTTTCCTTGTCAATCCGGTAAGACCATTAGGAGCACTGTCCCACCCCCCAGCAATATTCTGACCCACCTCCGACCACTCCATTAATAATCATTAAAAGGGGTTGGGCGGATCGGCACTATAGGGGTGGGCTGTGCTCCTGTGTCCCATTGCACCTAACGGTCTTACAAGACCGTGGAGCGAATAGCTAAATGCATGGGAACGGCACCAAGGATGAAGATAAGAGACATACCTTCATCCTCGGCGCCTCCTGCACAATAGGGACATATCAGCGGGTTAGATTTGTCTAAACTGCTAATAGTTCCCCTTTAAAGGGAAAGTACCTACCCAAAATACCCTTGTCTTCATTGATTTTAGAGATTTTGTTTGATATATTTTTTTGTGACATTTTTTCTAAATTTTCTGTTTATCTATGAAAACAATCCTGACACTTTTTTTTTCTTTTTATCTGTACAGAACATTTTGAGCAGTCTCCTCTTTATCATGAGCACAGGTTGTTTTACAAAAAAAGGTAACACATGATCCACCAGTCACAATAGTTGATGGTCACAGTTCTCCTGTTATCGAATATTCTATCCGAGAATACTGTATTGGTGTTCTGTATTGGTGAAGACTTTAGAAGAGAAGGATTTAGGGGCAGTGATTTATGACACCTTATAATGAGTCACTAGTGCAACTAGGTGGTGGGGAAAGCTAATTGTTTGCTGGGCTGTATATATATAATGGTATACTGGGCTGCATATATATAATGGTATGCTGGGCTGCATATATATAATGGTATGCTGGGCTGAGTATATATAATGGTATGCTGGGCTGCATATATATAATGGTATGCTGGGCTGAGTATATATATATATATATATATATATATAATGGTATGCTGGGCTGTATATATATATACATATATATATATATATATATATAAAGTAGAAAGAGGGAAATTGTGATCTTGCTGTATAGAGCGCTAGTGACATCACATGTGGAATACTGTGTCCATTGATGAACTAGAATGGGTCCAAAGAAATCTTGATTTTGGACAGTAGTAAGGCATAGTATGTGGTCTTAAAAGCATTAAGTATACTTGGGGGTGTGGGAACAATAACATTTTTCTGGCCTTGTATGCATTTGCCCTAGCATGTATTTGCCCTTGACTGGTAGTGGCCAGATAATTTGTATGACCATCTAAGGCTTAATTTGCGGTATTGGTGGGATTTGCAGCAGTGGAGTTCTCAATGATAAGCCATTTATTTCATATCCTTTAGTAGAGTTGAGCGAAGCAGACTAAAATTGATTTCATGGGGTCTGCAAATTTTTGGTCAAACTTGTAAAGGTTTGCAAATCGAATTCTATCGAATCTCAATAAAACAGCAAAACTAGTAGCTACAAGACTGGGACTATTAAAGAAGGGTAAATTTGTTAACACGTGTTCTTGTTTAAGTGTAAAAAAAAAAAAAATTAAATGTCAATTTAAAAAAAAAGTCAATCAGACTAATGAAAATGAATTTTTATAACACAGTAGGAGTGGAGTGTGACCACTGTTTATGAAAGATGCATGCTCAGTTCACTAATAAAACCAAACTTATATAAACACTGTAGGAGTGAAGTGCGACCACTGATTATGTAAGGTGCATGCTCAATTCACTGATCCCAGTAAATTGGTACAACTCAATAGGAGTTTAGTGAGTTAATAATGTGGACCGTGCCTTCACTTGTCCCAGTCAATTCCTATAGGCACCCAGTTACTTGGCAAACTGGACACCTGGTTGACAGCTCCAACAAAAAATCCCCCACAATCAGCCCTCCTATCCTCTCCTGTCTGTCCCTATATCACTCTGTTAGTCTCTCCCTGCTCTGCTCTAGCGGCCTCCTACTATCCTGTTCTCTCCTCCACACACAGCCGACTGGCCGTCTCCATTACTGAACCTTCTTATATAGAGGGGAGGTGCTGACATCACAGAGGGGCCTGCAGCTGATTGGACAGCCACTAGGGATTATGGTTAAACCCTTCCTCCCGCCCAGTGATGCTCCAGACAGCATGTGCGGCTGCCATTTTATTTTTTATTTTTTTTGCGAATTTTCTTAACAATCCATACATTTTATATCAGTGTTGGCCGATCTTTCACACTTGGGGAGATAAGCTACTGCTTACTCTATTCAGACCACAACACATACAACAGATGAGTATGGGATAACAAGAAAAGATAGATGCCAGCCTAATTAAAATTTGATTATAGCGTTATCATACGGCCAATTTTCTATTCTCTTTGTCTAGCATCACATAGTAATTTAATTATAGCAAATCTTTAAGTGTGCCAAAAACACAAAGGTAGAGAATATCTGGAAGTTTTAGGAACTTGTTAAATCTATACACACAATCTGTTTGCTATGAATAATAGCTGAATACCATGTTATTTTATTGAAATATGCCCTTTTTCTAGGTTCAGCTATGTGCACACTAAGGAATCCGAGTGGATCACCCACCACAGATTCTGTAGCTCGCCCCTGCTCGCAGCTGTGCGCATCTCCACCCATGCCATAGACTCCATTGTTCACTCTTCAGGGGTAAAGCGGAATCTGCCTAACCATAGAATGGCGTCAATGGGACCAGTAAAGATGCACGCAGTGGGGGCGAGCTTTGGAATCCGCTGCGGGTCATCCGCCGGGATTCCACAGGATTTTATGGCTCTTCTGTCCCTCCCTCACGTCAAGCTTTGACTTTCCACCACAGCTACTTTTGTCTGTAGATGTTTTGCTGTTTTTTTATATGATATGACTAAGGAAACAGTAGATCTCACCACCCCCATCAACTCCCCTTAGGAGCTGTGCCAAATCTGACATATCAAACCCAAAAACAAATAAACAGATTGTTAGAATGCCGCATGTAATAAGGTTTATTAACAACTATATAACTTACAGGACTGGCCAAAAAAATGACTGCTACTGGTGAAAGCAAAGGTGAGGGCAAAGAGCTCATCTTGATGTTAAAAATCGGGGGTGCTCTAGTGATTTTTTTCTAACCTCATTGCTATTTCCATCAATTTTGTATAATGACCTGATCTTGATGCGCATTACATGGTCTAAGAAATATGGCAGTGATTGCCGATTCATAGAATTCTTCTTTCCGCTGTGAAAATGATTATGTATTACAAGGTATTATGACCATTTTAGAACAGGAATAAATGTTGTAATTATTCAAACTGTGTCAGAATGGCTTCCAAAAGTCTAACGTTCAACATTGACGGATACCTATAGTCTAAGAACAGTTTGCATTCCATGCATCACTTCAATATTTCATCCCCAATGAGATCCGACAATAAAGTATATCGGGTTTTAAAGGTTTGGCGTCAACTTCGCTCTCCAACCGTATGGATCATCATTCACTCCAAACACGCCTGCTAATTTATGTGATAATTTCCTTATTAAAATGCAAAGCAAAATCTCACGAATCTTGAACTCTGCGGAGAAAAAAGAAAGCAAATTGCTTATTCTATGTAAAATGTCTGAGAGAATGGGTTGTAATTAACCCCAGCTGATATTGTGACTTCTCTTTAACCCAACAGCGATGTCACTAAGCGCATGGCCAACTCATTTAGTTTGATAAAAGCCGAACAAAAAGCGTCGCATTATGCATTGTTTCGCCACATTACTAATTTTCCCTACATAAATTAGCACCTTAGATATTAGCTATGATATCGTTTTCTGATTTTTTAAAGTTTAATGGAAGCTCTCACAAGGCATGCCATTTACTAAAGACATCTAGAGTGCGACATGGAGCCTCCGAGAATAGTTAACGTGAGGAGATTTTTTCCTTGGTTAAAATCTCGTTATTAAATTTCGATAGAATTTTCCTCAGTGTTTTGCATTCCTTTAAATGAAAGGTAATGTGCATAAGTGTACCTGAGCTGCATAAATCTATAATACTACATCCATACCCTGTTTCCCGGAAAATAAGACCTAGTAGAAATTTTGCAGAGTTACTAAATATAAGGCCCAAAAGTAAGACCTAGCAAAGTTTTTGTTTGGAAGCATGCCCACCGAACAGGACACCATTCTTATTAGCCTGCCACTATTGTCCCTTACCTTCATCATCTGTTGCAGAGCAGCTATATGTAGGACATGAAGACTGTCACCTGCCGCCAACTCTGATGTTCCCTTTCACGGCCGTCACTTGTAAATGTGCAGGCAAGGCATCAAGAGGCCCGTTGCCTGCCACCATCCACGTTGTCCTCCACCACTAGATGTAAGGCTGCAAACAGTCTGCCAGTATCCTGTTGCCTGCCACCATACCATACACAGTCCCTGCTGTGCTGTACGAGTGTGCTGTGATGAGCTCCCCCTGGTGGCCAGAAGCCGCCATACCATATGCTTTAGAAAAAATGGAAGCACCTCTATGCTTCTGTTCACACTGTAAGTTGCACGCTGCATGTGGCTTAAGTACAGACAAAAAAAAACAGAAAGTGCAAAAGCAACCCACAGGTGCAAGTGCTTGCTGTATACTCCCCCAGTGTACACACAATAAAAACCTGCTCTAAAGATATAAAAAATGAGGATTTTAGCAAACTATTTGATCAAAGAGAGTGTACCGTGTCACCACGTTAAGGTGTCCTCGGAGACAAGGTCCCTACTCTTTTTTCTTTTTTTCTGTTAAATGTGGGGGGGTAAGACTACCTCCTGTTGGCTTGCACTCCACCCATGTCCCAAGGGTGCTATAAAAAGAGATCATTTGGCTCCTATCTGCCCAGTTGTTGGCTTGTTCAGCCCAGAAGAGGCCATTGCTAGTGTAGGAATGCTAAAGTAGGGACCATGTCTCTGAGGACACCTTAACGTGGTGACATGGTACACTCTGTTTGGTCAAATAGTTTGCTGAAATCCTCATTTTTTTAATATCTTTAGAGTAGGGTTTTATCATGTGTACACTTGGAGGAGTATATACGGTAAGCGCTTGCACCTGTGGGTGGCTGTTGCACTTTCTGTTTTTTTATACCATATGTTCTGTCCCATCTCTGCATGTGACTTGTGAATCCTTCTTCATGGAAAAATAATAAATCCCCTGAAAATAACACCTAGCTTATCTTTATATATATATATATATATATTTATATAATTTGGTGTAATCTTTTCTGTAGGGATACAGTGAGCCTATTGTCTCTGCCAGCCAAGGGAAAAAATAAGGTCACCAGTGAACCGTCTGGGTCAATATACCTGTCAAATTAGAACACCAAGAACTAGTCAGAAGATACACCAGGGGGTCAAAAGGCCATTAGAGCAATGAAGAATCTCCCTCACTGGCAGAGTGTGAAAAGCCAGCGCTGCCTCTGATAGGAACCTGTGGGAGCTTGGTCAGGTAAATGCTAGAAATGTGAGAACTTAATTTCCTCTTGAATTTTGAGATCAAATTCTTATTAAGGAGGAATTAAAACTTTTGCTGGTTTGCTACGGCTAACCTGCAAAATCACCCCACGTAACCCCCTTGGGGTCAGACTGTTATCCATTTAAGTGCTTCCAGCTTGTTCTATCTTGGCCAGAGCTGAAATTGTGCTGGGTCAGCTTCTTCATTCTTTTATTAGCCAATCAGTGGCTGTAATGGAGTCCCACCTCAGCCGCTGATTGGCCGAGCAGGGACTAGTGCAGTTTCTGCTCAGCCAATCATCAAAAAATAAAGAAACCGCACTGTAACAATACTATAATGTTGCTGCAGCCTATGCCTGATGCTGGCCTCAGGATGACACAGGCGCATGAGCTGCGCCTATGTCATCTGCAGTGGGTCCCGGCTATCAGTGATAGCCAGAGACCCGCTGCAACTCTCAGCACCAGATCTGCGCTCCGGTGCTGAGAGCTAAGCCTTTAGGTACTGCGGTCAGCATGACCGCAGCATCTATAGGGCTTCTGACAGGGATTTCTTCCTCTACAGAGGGAGAATTCTCTGTCCGCTGTCCATCGGGGCTCTGTGAAGTGATTGCAGAGCCCTGATGGTAGCCATGGAAACCGGAAGCCGGCAGGGGGAGGGAGGTAAGGCTGGGTGTGTGGGGTGTGCGATTATAAGCTCTGCCCCCCTCCCCTCTCTCCCCTGCCTCTGTCACAAGATTGTAACAGCGGCAGGGGGCAGAGGAGAGGGGGCAGACATAGGGACATCAGCTAATGGGATCATTATAATCCAATAAGCTGATGTCCGAAAACGACCCGAGCATTGATGCATTAATGACCACAGGTCGTGAAAGGGTTAATATATTTCTTTACAACTGCCTGTGTCATGATTGTTACTAAATGAATGGTTAACATGCAACATGGAGGACCCGCTTACTAATACCCAACTGGGAATACGGAACACAGGGTGTAATATATAAAGTTTATAGAGGCAGTAACATGATATGCTCCATCTTTATGGAGTTACAGAATAATCAGGTGTTGAATATAGTGGAATACAATGAGCTGGGCGCCTCGTCTAATAGGGGACTTCTTGCACTAGTGATTTAGCATAGTGAAGTATAGCCAACACACCGGGGAGACTACACATAACTCTGCTCGTGCGTTTCGCTATTAATTTATATTACAAGCAGGTAAATGAGTGGTCAGTGCTTCGCCCAGAGCCCTGTTCATTACCGGGAAGACAGAGTGCAGAATATCCCCAACCCTTCCGGCATCCAGACACTAAATTCTAAACTCAATTACATTTATTGAAAAAATAGTTCCTTTTTTCCAGCCACATAAATTCATTTAGAATTTAGTGGATGGCTCTTGTGATTTGATGGATTTATGGTCTGTTTGTATAGGTAAGTTTCCCTTTTCATCACTCCGAGTACTCTGACATTACCATAAAACTATTTTCCTTGCTGCTTCACCGGGTTAGCGGCTCTGATTTATTTCCCCCCTTCCTCGTCGTACTGAGGATATGTATTATTGGCCCTAATGCTGCAATAAATCGCCCGGAACTTAACACTGAGATGACATTTATTTCGGAGGCATATTGCAAGATATGGCCCCATAATTTAGCCCTTGTTGATGGGGCTAAAAACAAAGCAGCAACCAGCAATCATTCTATTCACCGGAACAGTAACCAGCTGGACGCCAGCCATCCCTGTGTATAGACGGACAGCTAAACAGGGTTTTTTTTTCCTACATACCTGAAATATATCTCGCATAGGCAAAATATCATTCTCCTGCTAGTATATGGCAGAAATATAAATATGTTATAAGAAAGTACAGGACAAGCCGAGCACCGGTTGTAGATAAATCTGAAGTAGTGTCAGGAACGTAATGTACTGAGCACAGGATGTGAAATGCAGTTTGCCCTATAAGGCCCCCTTTAAATTTGTAATGTAAATGTACAGATACATTTCAGGATCCCTATGGGGACATCCAGAATTCTGGCAAATGCTGATGCTTGCCTTTTAACTGTATGTGCTCCTTATTGGGAGCGTATATACATATAAATTCTGCACTGCGATTGACCGGCACGGGAGAGATTGGCTCCCTACACAGTTAATCATTTTTTGGGCTGAAGGCAGCATTATATATCTGGCTACAAAAAGCTACTGCCCCTCCCAAACCCTTCCCCGACCCGGACAATTCGTTTTATTATTATTTTTATATGTTTTATATATATATAAAATAGGAAATAGATTTAAACTTTTATTGTGGGAAAAGCTTTGTCATGTTTTTTAAAACTTGTTTTTAATTTTTAATTTTACGTTTTTTGTTACTTTCATACATTAAATTACTAACACTGATCAATACTGTGCCATAACATAGCATTAATGAGTGCTACTGTGATCATTGCATAGAGCCTGCCTGAGGCAGACTCTATTAGACTATCACAGATCTGACTGTGGAATAAGGTAAGAGACCTCTGGCAGTCAGTTAAAATGATCAGGACCCGCCACAGTCACACTGCGTTACCCCCAATGGGACAGTGACAGGAGCACCAGCTATTACTTGGCATACATTACTTTGCATAAATCCCACCCATTACCAGTTGGAAAAGTAGTGGAAAAGTTTCTAAAATACATATAAAGGCCGTGCTCACACTACGTGAAACACTAGCCGTTCTGTGACCCGCCAGTACACAAATCAGCCGGTGTCAGTAAAGATCATCCTGGCTTGTAACTACAGTACCAGCTTGATGATCTTCATTTCTATTGAATTGGGATGCGGGCTCATCCATTTGTGCCCGCATCTCAATTCACCATTGAGCACATGGTAGAGTGTGGCCGGAGCCACATTCTCCATTGTGTGACCTGTCAGGTGTGTGTCTGCTATACAATGAATAGCGGCCGCACAAAACTGACATGCCAGTTTTTCATGTGGCCACTAGAGATCCTGGCCGGAGCGTATACTATGTGTATACTATGCGTATACTCTCTCAGACTGCACTGCAATGTAACTTTTCTATTAATCACGGCCGTTGTTGCAAATTGGCAACAAAGGCCTTAATTAATACACAACTTATGTTATGTGAACATGGGCTAAATGTGAATAATAGTCACATGCACTACCTACACATTAGTAAATCTTGGCCATTGTTTTGTGCTTACAGAAATCTATAAACAGAAAAATAGCTAAAATATTGTAATACTATGACCATTGTCTTGGGCTATCTGTACTGTGCATTTTTTTCAAAAACACGCTTATGATGTTCAGTAAATGGCACTGAATTTGAAAAGGATGAAATAATTGTTTGTTCACGTTATCTTACTTTAAAAAAGGCAAAAACTACAGCAGTAAAATTAGATGTCAGAGATTTCTTTAGGCCATTTATGTATCAAAAAACAAAAGTCTCTTTTATTGGCCATTTACAGTACAACCTAGAAAAATTGCATATTGCAAAATTGCATTAATGTAGCAAAAATAAGAAATAAATAAAATAAAAAAAATCCAAAAATACTTACAAATGTTCCAAATGATGTTCCGAATGCCTTAAAAACCAAAGTCCCCAAAATTCGAATTTGACCAAATTTAAATGTTTTGGGACATTTGGAGTGAATTTGATAAATTCAAAATACATTTCTACATACACATTTTTTTTAGTGTTAATAGTTTTAAACATTTTTCATTAAAGGAAATCAATCAGCCCAATTGGGCTGATATAGTTCCTTGGAGCGCTGTATAAAGCTCCTGCAGTAGCCGCTGGACGTACCGGCCGCGGCTGCTGCAGGACCTTTATACCGGAGAAAAACGAGTTTAATAACTTGGGCACGTGACAAGCAGAAATGGGGAGGAAGTCATCTGAATGGCTCCCCGGCCATCACTAGTCACCGTTCTCTGTCAGTCAGAGTGCTCTGCGGGATGATTGACAGGCAGAGAGGCCAGTAACGGACTTCTTTGCGTGTCAATGATCCCCTCCGAGCGCACTGACAGGCAAAGAGCGGTGACTAGTGATGGGCGGGTAGCTTTCCAGATGACTACCTCCCAGCCTCTGCCTGTCATGCACCAGGGTTATTAAACTTGTTTTTCTCTGGTATAAAGCTCCTGTAGCAGCCGTGGACGGTACGTGCTGCAGCTGCTGCAGGAGCTTTGTATAGCACTCCTGGGAACCATATCATCCCAATTGGGCTGATTGGTTCCCTTTAAGTCCAATGACATTTAAAGGGATTATTTTAAGATTAAACGTTATTCGTTGAGTCCCCACCAGTCAGATCCTCACAGATCTGCTAATTTAAAAAGGTGTGTGTGTGTGTGGGGGGGGGGGGTAATCTTGGAGTGCCTAAAGCATAGGTTTATTGACTAATTAAAAACTAGGGGACATATTTATGAAGACTGGCGTACTCATATGCCGGTCTTCATTAGGCCCGCCCCCAAATTTCCCGCAGGATTCATTAAGAGGCACATACATCTTAGTGAATCTGGCCTGACCCGACACCGGAAATCTGGGGATACGACTGGCGTACACCAGAAAGTAGGGGCAAACCTGCATCTCTTCCCTAGAGTACGCCAGGGGCGCAACATTGATAAATGTCCCCCTAGATGTTCCTTGTAATATTTTCAGGCCAATAGTGAGGGTAGTGGATATGTAGAACCCTCCCAGCTGCTCAGCACTTCTCATCTCCAGCATACACTGGTAATAAGGTTAGCTGATGGAAAACATTTAGACAAGAGCATTGCATAAAGCACTTTGTTCACAAGCAATCCATCAAATTCCAATTGTCTCTGTTTCCAGATAATGCTGAGTGCTCCCGGCATCTGAACTCCTTGTCATATTTCTCAAATTATTTTTACTCAAGTAATATTTTTATTATAGCGACAATTGCAATATGTTTGAATTCTATGTACAAATGAGCGAATGCAAATACAAAGGGTGATTAATGGCTGCAGAGAAAATTGTATTTTTCTAGTAAAATATTCTTTTTTTTTTTTTTTTTCTTTTTCTTTTTTTGTACGGCTGCTTTCACACATCCAAGCTGGGGCAGAGGGGATAGATTTTGTTCCTGAACTGTTCTCACGAATACAGAAGAAACTAAGAATGGCGTAAAATATCTTCTGCCTATTTTAGTTTTAATGCACTCTCCTGGCTTATTTTGTTTCAACTAAAATTTCCAACTAAAATAAAATTATAGACTACTCTGAGAAGGAAAAAAATAAATAAATAAAAAAATAAATAAATAAAAGTACTCACCTCTTCGATCCACTGTTCCCTTACCCGGACAGTCTCTACTTTTTGGTCTCATTTAATCGAATACTCAATCCCCATCATGTTGATAAGCTGAGCAATCATTTTCTGTGTCTTGACACATGACCAGGTACCAGTCAGCGGCAGACAGTGTTTTTTTTTTTAAATTTTTTACTCATTCTACTTCCTCTTCTATATACAAACCGTCACTCAATTAGTTGCAATGAAACTTAAAGGGATAGTTCATAAAAAAAAAAGTTCTTTAAAATCAACTGGAGCCAGAAAGTGCCAAAAATTTGTAATTTTACTTCTACTAAAAAATATCACGTCTTCCAGTACTTATCAGCTGCTGTACTGTCCTGAAGGAAGTGGTGTATTCTTTACAGTATGGAGAGCAAAAGAGAGTTTATATGGGGCTTTTCTACTGTTCTCAACAGTTCCTGTCACGGACAGGAGGTGGCAGCAGAGAGCATTGTGTCAGACTGGAAAGAATAGTCCACTTCCTGCAGGACATACAGCAACTGATAAGTACTGGAAGGGTACAAACACACGGCTTATAGGCTGCGTATTTACTGCTGCGATACGCAGCAGATTAGATCTAAATAACTGAACACAGTATCAAATCTGCTGCGTATCTGCTGCGTATCTGCTGTGTGTGTTTGTACCCGAAGATTGGAAAAAATTTTTTATAGAAATATCTGGCACTATTTGACACCAGTTGATTTAAAAGATTTTTTTTTTTTTTTTTTTTTACACTGATGTGATGTGTTTTGGATCTAACTGAGCCTTTGTCATACTTTACATCTATTTGAAAAAGGCTTGGTTATGGCCGAAACATCACATCTAGATGTAGTTGCATGCTTATGTGGCAACAAGAAACTTTCATTGCATTGTAGCTGAGTGTCAGCTCGTGTATATTTGTTTAGGCTATGTTCACACTTGGTAAGAGACCGGCTGTTCTGTGACCCGGCCGGGTCACGGAATTGCCTGTCTCAGAAAAGATCATCCTGGCCAGTACTGTAGTACCAGCCGGATGATCTTAAGCACCGCTGAGTTCTGATGCGGGCGCATCCGTGAGCGCCTGCATCAGAACTCCCCACTGCACACAATGGAGCGTGTGGCCAGAGCCGCTTGCTCCATTGTGAGAACTGACAGGGTATTCTGCGATCGCTATTCACTGAATAGCAGCCGCACAAAACTGACATGTCAGTTTCTCTCGGCGCCGCTAGGGATCCCGGTCGGAGTGTATACCATGTGTGTACATTCCGTCCGGGATTCCTCAGAAGGCAGCACTACGTAAGTGCCGCAGAAATCACGGGCTTTGTTACAAAGGTAGTGATTACTACGGAACTTAGGTAGTGTGAACATAGCCTTAGATTGCGAGTTGGTGCCCAGAACACTTGCACCACGTCCTCAGAAAGAGCCGACCTTTTATTCAGTGGTTCTCCCGCTTTTAGCCTCTAAACTCCGCAGCCAATTGTTTTGAGTTATTGTTTTCTCCTTGTTACCAGATTAGTGAACCGGGCGCAGGAATACAGACCTTAGAGCACTGATATGCCCCGCTCATTTTCTTAAATATTTATTGAGCACCCTGCAACGATGAATGCTAGAATTAAAGCACTGCAGTGTATCGCCACAATATTCATAAGAAGAGGTAGCTCGGTGGGCAAATCAGTGAACTTTGGTGCACTGCTCTGTTTACGTGTCTGTTTAAGATCGGAATCTCTATTAGGCTGGGTTAACGCTGCGTCAGTCCATTTAGTGTATCCATTCTTAAATCGTTACTTTTAAATTTACACAAAAACATGGTCAGCCACATTTTTGTGCACGTAAAAAAAAAAAAAAAAAAAGCATCCGTTTTCATCCGTTTTTTTCTTATTTTTTTTTAATAATGGAAGTCAATAAAAAAATGGCTCCAAACAGATTGCACACAATTGCATCCATTCTTGCATCCTTTTTTATCCTCTTTTTTCATAAAGCATATATGTTAAAGTAAAAAAAAAAAAAAAAAAAAAAGCAATGTGAACCCATTCTAATATGGGAGATATTCAGTCAAAGTTACCTATTAAACTGCAACCACCTTTTAGTCCCAATTTCTTGGTGTACATTGTATTCACTATTAGAGTTGAGCTAGTTGAGTTCGGCAACCATCTTGGAACCCTTACACTCGGCATTTGACTCCTGGCAGCAGTTTTCTAGGACTTTCTAGGACGGCATACAACTTCTCCAGCCACCAGGAGTCAAGTCAGAGATTCTTGCCAAAATTGAACTCTCTTCATAACATCATGGACACCCACATACCACCAGCCAGGACATCATTACAGGGGAGCACCTGGGGATTCTTAAACTTTCCACCACATGCACTTTCCCATGGACGGTGTTACACAAGGCCATTGGGGTAGCCACATGACCATAGAGGAACTAATATACTCACCTAGCCCACAACCAGTAGTGGATTATAATAGGGGCATTTTGGGCGGCAGCCCGGGGCCCTGAGCTCCTGGGGGGCCTATGACCACCCAAAAAGACTTATACTTTCAGTGGTGTACTGTCTCCTGGCTACACTTCTGCTATGATTTGCAAAAAAAAAAAATCACTGTTTTTTTATGGCAATTTTGCACAAATCAGGACATCATGACATTATCTATCCTGTACTATGAACGCCAGGCTAGTGCTTCCATAGTTACAGTGGGGTGGGGGGGCCCAGGCTTGGTGAACAGCCCGGGGCCTATGGTAAAGTTAATCCGCCCCTGCCCACAACATACCCTCAGTTTCCTCCTGTGTTACCACACTTATGGTTACAAATACTGACGAAAATTCTGTGTGTGAGTCCAGCCAAATAATCACACAAAGATTAAGCCAGAGGCCAAGGCAAGGCAGACTGGATCCAAACCACAGATCAATTGTTTAAAAAACAGAAACAACATAACAGGAGCTAGAAATAGCAGCGTGGTACTGAACGTGTCACCATACTGATGCCAGGAGAGGACTTAAAGGGGAAAGTTCATTGTTAAACTTTGGAACATCTCTGCAAAACGAATGTGTGCCTAATGACTCCTGTTGTTTCCAGAATAAATGGTGGGATCCATAACTCAGAGTGCTGGGACTTTTTGACCTTTCTGCTTGTACAACACAAGCTGCTAATTTACCGCAATGGGTTTTTAATGTGCGTGCAGTTCTGTTGCGGTATGCAAAGTAGCAAACCTGCAGTAGAAGCTTACCCAATGTTGCTTCCTAGTGGAAATGCTCAGCCACTTAAAGGGGAAGAGTTATCCATCTGAAGACAGCCATATCAGGGTCTCCTCGCTCATCAGTACAAATTACATTGCATATAATTGAAAGCCCCAGTGTTCTATTTGACTCCTGGTGGCTGGAGAAGTTGCATGCCCTAGGAAAGCATGTATACAGTCTATGGTCATGTTCACATGATGTAAGACACCGGCCATTCTGTTACCCGGCCGGATCACAGAACAGTTCTTATCAGAAGATGACTCCGGCCGTTACTTCAATACTGGCCGGATGATCTTCATTTCTTCTGAATTAGGATGCGGGTATATCGGTGTGCGCCTGTATCCGAATTCCCCCGCTGCCAGAGCTGCACGCTCCATTGTGTGAATTGACAGGTTTTCTGCTGCCACTATTCAATAGATAGCGGCCACAGAAAACCAACATGTCAGTTTTTTGTGGCGTGCTAGCGATCCTGGCCGGAGTGTATACTATGTGTATACACTCCGGCCGGGATTCCCTCTAGCTGCAGCACAATGTAGGTAAAGTATTAATCACGGCCGTCTTGCAAGTCGGCAACAACGGCCATGAATAATACTTAACTTACGTTGTGTGAACATAGTCTTTGGCTGTATCCATGTTTTCCAGGACTCCCTAGGGCAACACTCAACTTCTTCAGCCACCGGGAGTCAAATCTTCAGCGTTCGGCATCTCTGCTCAACATTACTTCTCATAGGAGTCAACACAGTAGGGTTATCCAGTAGTTTCGACTAGATGGTCTGTTGTATTCTTCTAACCTTATCAACTATGTAACAACCAATTGCTTTATTTTATTAAGAGCTAAATATCTTAACAGGTGTAAGACTTTACTTTTTTAGCAGTTACAAATGTGTTTTGGTGTTGACTCCTTTATCCAGCGGCTGAACAGCTCCCCCTACCACAATGCAGGACTAAATCCATCGCGAAGTTAAGATGTCAGAACCATGTGTGACCAAGCTGAGTATCGGGGAAAAGTCTTGTGAGAAAGAAAAATCAGCAACAAAGGTTCTTTTCTTGGTCTTTTTTTATTTTTTGTGTTCTTGCCACATACAGTGATAAGAGCCTCTCACCATGACAAATGACGCATGCTGGGACATAGAATATCTTGGATTTTTTTTTCCCTCAGCGCTACTTTCCTTTTACCAGCCTCTTAAGCAACTGTTCAAAGCTTTTTGCATTATCGATGAAAAAGCCAAATAGGAGGCTTTGTTTAACCTTTTTCTCTTTACATGTTCAATTGATCCACGTTTCGGTTCTTTCAGTTGATTGGAAGGAAATGTAATTTTTTTTTTCTTTCTTATTTGTGAAAATTAGATTGATGGACAAGGCATTTGCCGGATGTGTGTGGGCTTGTGGGTGATCCATTCGCTTCTAGCATTGGCGCATTGGGAAAAGTTTGCAGGGAACCATTACGGACCATTTTAGGAGGTTAGATATTGAAAGTAAAAGGCGAAAGAGGCAACGCAGAGTTAAAAAAAAAAAAAGTCTTGATGTGTAAAGATTGTTAGTGAGGTGGAATGAAAAAGTCATTTTGCATAGGAAAGACTGTGAGAAAGACAAACAGATACAGGTCACAAGGGAGTAAGAAATCTCCGCTTTGCAATTGTTGACATGAACAAGTGAATGCCTCAGCACCAGCATGGTGTAACGTGCCAAAGAGGGGATCCCAGGGGTGCAAGAGCATTACATATGGGCTTCACATATTATCCTTCAAGAAGATTTGTCAGTGCAGAGTAAGGACAATGCAGCCGACAAGACACAAAGAGCCAATTGTTATTCCCCTTAGTGCATTTTCCCTTCAACCATATCTGATTAATCTTAAAAAACGAAAACTTTTTTTTAGTATTTTCCAACAGGAATAGACATGGGAAAGGAACGGGCAAGAGATGGAGATAATATGCAGGGTGTCTAAGTCCTTTGTATATGAGATGCTAAAATCTAGATGTCTGGCAGAGGGAGAAGTAGCAATTTATCTCAAATACAAAGTAATAGAACACAGTTTACAACTATATTTCCACAATGTTTGAAGGGGTTGTTTGGGGAGTAGATAAAGGACTTACAGATTCTTCTCCCTGGCATTCAGTTCTTCTCTTTGGCCATATTGCCAAGTTGTTACCAATGCTGCCTCTTGTTAATGTTAAGCAGGACCAGTATTTGAAAAACTAACAGCTTTGTAGCAATTTTTTGTCCTACAGTGTGAATGTGACATTGCCAGATGAGACTCACCAGGGGCAGTGCTGTCCTTTCCGCACCTCTGCTGTGCTCCATACTCATCCTGGGGCTGCTCTTTTCTTCCAGGGTCTTCTTCCAACTTCTGCTGCAGTGATACTTCTGGCCACTAGGGTGCACAAGCAGCCAACTACTCCCGATTTTTTCTCCACCTGCTACTGCCGTCTGTCAATCCAGAGAGACCTGCATCTAATTAAAGCGACTCTGTACCCACAATGTGCCCCCTCCCCCCCCCCGAAACCGCTTGTACCTTCGGATAGCTGCTTTTAATCTGTCCTGGGGTCCGTTTGGCAGGTGATGCAGTTATTGTCCTAAAAAACAACTTTTAAACCTGCAGCCCTGTGTCAAACGGCTGGGGCGTAGAATATCTGTGCCCTAACTTTGCACCACCCCTCCGTCCCTCCTCCCTGCCCTCTTCATCATTAGGAATGCCCCTAGAACATTTTCTCCTGTCTGAACATTGCACAGGTGCCTTAACGATCCAGCCCATGTTCAGTATTCACACAGCTGATGAATAGGAGACAATCTGCCCTGAGCATTCCTAATGATGGGGAGGGCGGGGAGGAGGGATGGAGAGGTTGTGCCAGCCTAGTGCATATACAATCTAAGCCCCGGCCGCTTGGCACGGGGCTTCAAGTTTAAAAGTTGTTTTTTAGGACAATAACTGCATCACCTGCCGACCGGACCCCAGGACAGATCTTGAATTAAAAGCAGCTAGCTAAAGGTACAGTACAAGCGGCTTGGGGGGGTCAGATTGTGGGTACAGAGTCACTTTAAACCATGTCCAGCAGCTCCTCTTCTGCCTGAGCGTTATTGGACTCTTGTATTCCAAGTGAAGTTATGTTTCTGCTATCCTGCTGTCTCTCAATGAATTCTGACCTATGCCTGTTCTTCAGATTACGCTTAATGTCTGACCCCTGTCTGTACCGTGTACCACAATACCTGGCCCATCCCTATGGGACTGGGCTGACCCTCTTGCTGATGACCTGGCTTGCTGACCATGTATACTTTATTTATTCCCAGATGCCTTGCACTGTCTCCGGTCCTAAGGAACCAGCTGCTGCTCACACTGGGATCACACCTGTGGAGAAACCTAGTGTCCTCTACTGCAGAAGTCGTGAGTGGGATTAAGAATGAAGAGGGCACTTAGGCTGCGATCCCTGGTGTGGCCCAAAGCCAAGCAGGTTGAATAGCCCAGCAGGTCCACAATCACTGTCTGTTACAGTTGAGAGTATATGGATAATGGTGTGATCAAAGAATAACGTTGTTGAACGTCCAGAGCTTTCTGCATTTAGGTCAAGGGTAGGTAAAAGTTGAACTGTGATTTCACCAATTGTGAAGTCATTGACAATTACATGAAGACCTGGGATCATCCATGCCTAATAGTTACACCGTGAGACTGTTCCCAGCACAGGATTTAATCAGGAAAGGTGACCATCTATTGATAATGATGCTAGTTCCCTACCCAGAGCTGCTAAAAAACATTGCTCTAAATAGCAAACTATCTCTCCTCATATCAAGACTGCAAAAGGTGCTGTATTCACTGCCTACTCCTCTGTCTGTGGCATTGTTAAGCACAAGGCAACATGCTGTAAAAACATCTTATGCTTCCCTAACTCTCCCAATATTGATATAATTGTATCTGTGAATATGACAGGGAGATGGGCATGTAGGCTGCAGGGGCTGAGCACAGGTGATGACATCACTCAGGGGGAGTGGCTTAAGCTCAGAGACAAGATTCCGCCAAGGTTCCTTTGACAGCAGAAGAATATACAGTATGTTGTCTCAGGAGAGAGAAAGGACCAGGGCAGACAATACCACATTGAAAATGAAGGAACTACACAGCTTGCTGTCATAAATACGTTGAAGCCAGTACTATTAGTGACAACTAGGGTTGAGCAAACGTTTGAAAAGTTTGGTTCGGTGTGATCCCCAAACTTTCCTGAAGTTCGGGTTCTGACGAACCGAACCGAAAACGAACCTTGCAATAACGGCTGAATAATTGCAGCTACAATAGTAGGAGTGTGATAGGGTATAGTTTTGTGTAGTTGCAGTTGCTATTACAATGAAAAAAGTGGAAAAAATCTAAGTGCAAAAATAGTGGGGAAAAAAATAGCCCGCAAATCGGCAATAATGCCGAGCCGACTCCCCTAATGGTTAATATATTTAATTAATAGAACATATTTTCGTTGTAATAAAGTCACTTTCGTTGTTCAATAATTTAATTTAAACGATTCCATCATTGTGCAATTAAATATACTGTTCAAATAAATAAATATATATATAAATAAATGTATATTTATATATATATATTTATTTTTTTACAGTATATTTAATTGCACAAGTATGGATTCGTTTAAATTAAATTATTGAACAACGAAATTAATTTTATTACAACGAAAATGTGTTTTATTAATTAAATATTAATTATTACAGGAAGCTCTTTTAAAGCTGTTAATTCATATAGCCGGTAAAAAGAGCTCACTGTAATAATTAATACTTTACTTTAATTAAAACATCAAATGTTTCTTCTAATTATGCTATCACAATTGCATTGTTAGAAGAAACATTTAGAATTATATGTGCGCTGAGCTGATCTGCTGATCGGCTCAGCGCACATATAATTAGCGGGTCCGCAGCACAGTGACTTCATTGTGCTGCGGACCAGCGAAGAGGACACATGGGGGTAAGTATACAGCTCTCCCCACCCCCTCCCCTGCACTGCACCCCTCCCAGCAAGAAAGGGGGGTCACTTAACCCCTTCCTTGCTGGGATGGGTGCAGTCTGACATCAGTTTGGCCCCCAAGGGGTTAAGGGGGATGCAATGCATGCTCCCTTAACCCCTTGGGGGCCAGACTGTAAGCAGCGATCTGTAAAGATGTTGCATACTGTAGGGAGCACAACACCGCTCACAATGATGGGTGTTGTGCTCCTGTTTGTGTGTTTTTTGTGTGCTTCTCCCTTTTTGTTTTTCAGATATCGGTATCCTGTGGATTAAGTTGGATTCGGTGGACTACGACGATGACCAGCGGTTGTTTGGATTTTTTTTTTTATAAAATGATCAATGAGGGGTGTGGGGGTGTTTTTATTTGAATAAAAAAAAAATCACTTGTGTATTATCTTTATTTCTTTACTTTATAGACTTAGTAGTGGAAGCCGTCTAATAGACGGAATCCATTACTAAGTCGGGGACTAGTGTTAGCCGGTATAAAATGGCTAACACTAACCCCCCATTATTACCCCAGTACCCAATGCCACCAGGAGTACTGGGAAGCCGGGTGCCATTGGTCCCAGAGCGTCAAAATTGGCGCTCCTGGACCGGGCGGTAGCAGGCTGGTAAGATTTAGGCTGGGGAGGGCCTAAACCAATGGCTCTTCCCACCCTGGTGTTACCAGGCTGCTGTCTCTTGGTTTTTAACCTGGCTGGTTATGAAAATAGGGCGAACCCTACTCGTTTTTTTTTTTTTAAATAAATAAATAATAAAAAAAACGCATAGGGTCCCCCCTATTTTCATAACCAGCCGGGTTAAAAACCAAGCAACAGCAGCCTGGTAACACCAGGGTGGGAAGAGCCATTGGTTTAGGCCCTCCCCAGCCTAAATCTTACCAGCCTGCTGCCGCCCCAGTCCAGGAGCGCCAATTTTGACGCTCCGGGATCACTGGCACCCGGCTCTTCCCAGTACCCCTGGTGGCATTGGGTACTGGGGTAATAATGGGGGGGTTAGTGTTAGCCATTTTATACCGGCTAACACTAGGCCCCGACTTAGTAATGGATTCCGTCTATTAGACGGCTTCCACTACTAAGTCTATAAAGTAAAGAAATAAAGACAACACACAAGTGAAATTTTTTTTTATTCAAATAAAAACACCCACACACCCCTCATTGACCATTTTATTTAAAAAAATCCAAACAACCGCTGGTCATCGTCGTAGTCCACCGAATCCGACGTAATCCACTGGATACCGATATCTGAAAAATAAAAAGGGAGAAACACACAAAAAACACACAAACAGGAGCACAACACCCATCATTGTGAGCGGTGTTGTGCTCCTTACAGTATGCAGCATCTTTACAGATCGCTGCTTACAGTGTGGCATCCAAGGGGTTGAGGGAGGATGTATTGCATCCCCCTTAACCCCTTGGGGGCCAGACTGATGTCAGACTGCACCCATCCCAGCAAGGAAGGGGTTAAGTGACCCCCCTTCCTTGCTGGGAGGGGTGCAGTGCAGGGGAGGGGGTGGGGAGAGCTGTATACTCACCCCTATATGTCCTCTTCACTGGTCTGCAGCACAATGAAGTCACTGTGCTGCGGACCCGCTAATTATATGTGCGCTGAGCCGATCAGCTGATCAGCTCAGCGCACATATGATTCAAAATGTTTCTTCTAATAATGCAATTGTGATAGCATAATTAGAAGAAACATTTGATGTTTTAATTAAAGTAAAGTATTGATTATTACAGTTTGCTCTTTTTACCAGGAATATGAATTAACGGCTTTAAAAGAGCCTCCTGTAATAATTAATATTTAATTAATAAAACACATTTTCGTTGTAATAAAATTAATTTCGTTGTTCAATAATTTAATTTAAACGAATACATACTTCTGCAATTAAATATACTGTAAAAAAATAAATATATATATATAAATATACATTTATTTATATATATATATATATATATATATATATATATATTTTAACAATATATTTAATTGCACAATGATGGAATCCTTTTAATTAAATTATTGAACAACGAAAGGGACTTTATTACAACAAAAATATGTTCTATTAATTAAATGTATTAACCATTAGAGTAGTCGGCATTATTGCAGAGGATCGCTAACCCCGTAATGCCGATTCCTCTAATACTGTTTCCCTGCTTTTCCAGATGCATTCCAGAGGTGTTTGCATCACTTTTTAAAGATGTCTTTGATTCTATTTGTTATTGTTATTTTAACAAGATCCGTTACGAACTTTCTCAAAGTTCGGTTCGGTGACAAACCGAACTTTTTGCAAAGTTCATAACGAATCTGGTCCGTTACGGTTCGGTTCACTCATCGCTAGTGACAACACTATATAAGTAATATAATATTTATAAGTAAGTTATATATCTTAAGGTACTAGTTTTATTTATTTAAAGAGACTCTGAGAGTAGGTTATGCTGATCTATAAAAGGTGAACATAAACTAGTGACAGAGAGGCTGAACACAATGGTGGATCACTTACTGTACATTGTTCTGTGCTGCTGATTCAGAGATATCCTCCTTATTAACATGGACAATAAGTAGTCCTCTCCATTATGTGTGTGTGCTGGGTAGTCCTCTATATTCATGAGCACCAGCATACTCCACCCACCAGCTGCTGATTGGCAGTTATCTATCTATACTGTCAATCAGCAGCTGGAGGGTGGAGGCAGTGGTGCAGCACAAAGCCCGATCTCCTGCATGTCCTGAGAACAGCTGGACAAAATTATGTAAGTAATACACCAATCTGTTCAACATTTTTGTTACAGAATCCCTTTAAAAGACAATTTTCTGATACTGGAATACCCCTTTAAAGCAAAAAAAAAAAAAAAAAAAAAAAAAAACAATAGACATCAAGGCACACAGGGTAAAAGGGGATAATGTTTAGAGGGCTGAGAGTGCGGCATAGTAAATGATAGAGCAATGACTCTGCTTCACCTTTGTACTGTTAGTCCTCAATCACTCTGCCAGGTACAAGTGTTTAACCCCCAAAGGAAACATGGCAGTGAGGCATTTCCTGTCTCCATGCCAGGATTTAAGACCCGGCTTCCCTAACTGTAACCAGTGAAGTGAGCAGAAGCCGAGATAAAGAGGAGACAACGCTCATTTATCTTACTCATCCCTTCACATGGGAAGATCTCCAGGCAGAGATTTCAGCCCTTTCTACTCATTACCGTTTAATTGCTTCTAAATTGCTGTGTGACCTCTGTTGATTCGTCAATAGCAGAATCTATCTGTCGGAAAGTAAAACAATTTTGGTCCTATATGTCAAGGGACACCAATTCCCATTCTGCTGTGAAATAAACGCAGAGAGAAACATTTCCATCCCCGGGCGCTTTTACATCCAAGGGTCAAGTGTCTGTGTATGGAGGAAAAAGGAAATGAGGTCCGGTGGAAATGGCGTTCGGGAAACAATAATAATATAATCGGCCAGATAAGAAAGATATTGTGGATCACGCAAAAGGAAGCAGATGCGGACAATTTGTTAAGCGTGGTCGTAGGTGTGTGACGGTGGACGTAGTGAGTATTTATTAGGTGACCTTTATAACTATAGATACGTCCTTCCTTATCTCTCCCCCTGGCTTCACGTATTGAAAGATGAGTGACGTAAGATGGGAAAAACGTGATTAGGAGATGCTCTATCGGGACTTGTTCATGTTATATGTGCATATATGGGGTTACTAAGTGCAAGGACAGTCACAGTATTTTTTTTAAAGGAGGCGTTTAAATATTACATCCACATAAGGGTCATCGTTTACCACCACATCGTAGTGCCGAACAGCTGATCGTGAGGGTGCTGCCAATCACTGATCTTATTTTGCCCCAAATAAAAAATAAATAAATAAATAAATAAACATAGTCTGAACAGCATCCAATGAGAAAACAGCTGGCACTACTGTGTCATAGTCTCGTACAAGGTATATGAGAGCTCTATTCCCCTTTTCTTACCCAGGTGGAGCTCTTCATTAGAGATGATCAAACATCGGAAAATCTTAGGTTCTACAGAACTCGAACCTTGTCGAATTTTCCACATTTGATTCCCGATGCCTTCCTGGTCTGTGGGGAAGGAGGAGACAGCCTGGGTACCGCCCGGAGTTCCAGGATACAGCCTATTACCTAGGCTGTATCCCGGAATTCCAGGTGGTACCTGGCTGTCTTCTCCTTCCCCACGGACCGGGAAGGCATCGGGAATCAAATGCGAAAGGTTCGACAAGGTTCGAGTTCGATAGAACCTAAGATTTTCTGATGTTCGATCATCTCTAGTCAATGGTCGACAGCAAATATTTATTATCAAAGTCCAAAAATGACCCCCCCCCCACACACACACACACACTTTTGTCATGTACCTGAGCTATAAGGTTCTATAGGTTTCCATGCTGTACTATAATAAAATAACTATGCCTGCCCTGACCTTTTGCCTGTTTGTCTACAATTTCTGCCTGCTTCATTGGTCCATAATTTTGTGTCTTATGTTAGTCTAACAGAGAGTAGGTCCCCAAGGATTCACTTTGTGAAAGTTCTCATCCCCTTGAGAGGTTTACCACCTCCTGATATAGCGCATTACCAAACCCTAGCAGCTAAAAGAGTCAGTGCTTTTAGTAGGCCTCAATTTATGTATGACAATAGGACTAAATTACTGAATACCTTAGGAAACCCAAATGATACAAGACAGTTACTACATATGAGTGGAGTCGGATCATTTAGCATTTAAATAACAGTGGTTGAAGACGTTGGATGCAGCCTTAGGGAGTCTGGAAACACATGGATACAGCCATAGGCCATAGGATGTGTCCATTTTTTAAGTACTCCCTAGGGATGCATCCAACTTTTTTTTTTTCTGCCACTGATACTCAAAAGGAGGGTTGGAGCTGGGCCACCAGCCAGGCACAGGCCTGCATGACTAGGGATGTAAGGACGGCCCGGGGAAGGGTTCACTGGTTAGGGGGTGGGATGTTTTTCATAGAGGGGTGGGAACACACATAAGGAGGGGGAAAAGTGTGGGGAGTCCACGCAGGTCTGGCAGGTTGTACCTCCCACCCGCCCTTCTCTAAAAGTAACTCTGGAATAAATAGTTGTGTCTGGGGCATTTTGTGTCTCCAATGAGAGGAATGGCCCTCAGGAAGTCAGTGGATTTAAAAGTGGACACTTTGTGGTTATGATGCCCCTAAGCAGGTGATCACGGCTGGTGGTATTTAGGTTAAATGGTTATTAACAGTTCTGTTTGTGCGCCAGATTTTGTATCTTCAAGGACCTCCCATTCTTTGGTTCAATGGTTTCAATGGTTTGGGTTTTGTATGTAAATGGTGATATTGGTTCCCTAAGTATATACGGATATAGGTATAGATGTATATTTATATGCACAAAATATCTGTATAGTCTATATTTTATCTTATTTGTATGTTTATAATAAAAGGCTGCTGTGGCCAAGTTTATCCATCACGAAACTCTGTTTTCTTTTTTTTTTTTGCGAGATCTAGTCATTGGCGCGAAGGAAGGGAAAGTCACTGCATCTATCAAAGTAACCGGGGAGGGCTGGGTAGTTGTCAACACGAGTGGTTCTGTAGAAGGTGGCACAGTGGACTGAACTTTACGATACCTGGCCATGCTTGAGTCTGGCTCATATCTAACAGTTACCATGTGGACTTTTCTTATATATATATATATATATATATATATATATATATATATATATACAGTATATGTAGTTACATGTGTTATTATTATTAATTTATTTATTTCCTTATCTATCTATCTATCTATCTATCTATCTATAAAGAGCCCTTGATTCCAGAGTGCTATACAAGCGATAAGGGTAACACACAGGAACATTACAAGGTTAAACACATTACACAAGAAAAATGTTAGACCGCATCCGTGTGCGCCCTGCATCAGAACTCTCCACTGCACACTAAGGAGCGAGCAGCCGGAGCCACTCGCTCCATAGTGTGCACTGACAGGGTTTTCTACAGCCGCTATTTAATGAATAGCGGCCGCAGAAAACTGACATGTCAGTTGTTTGCGGCGCCGCTAGGGATCCCGGCCAGAGTGTATACTATGTGTATACGCTCCGCCCGGGATCCCATAGAAGGAAAGGTAACGTATATTTTTGTAATAATCATGGCTGTTGTACAACATAGCCATACAGTGGGATACAACGCAGACTTCTATCAAAGTATACCACTGTATACCTCCATCAAAAGGCCAACACATTATGGGAACAAAGCTTTAGTGAATATGATGCTTGATACTTGTTATTCTTGCTAAAGAAACACTTTATTTGAAGAAAAAACAGCATACAATTTGGTTTCCCCCCCAAAAACCATAATTTAATACTATACAGAAAATGTGTGTGTCCCGACATCCTCCCTATCCACTTTCTCCGCCCCATAGTTCACATTTAAACAGCAACATCTGTTTTTGTTTTTTTTGCATGCATGCATTTGCATAACTAGATAGATTTTGTATCCCTCGTCCGCGTTCAGCTCGGAACCCTTCCCCCCCAAAGATGCAAATAAATCTGCATCTCGGCAATTGCAGGTGGATTGGTGATGAGAACGGCGTCTCGCCATCACAAGGGATCCATAATTTACCCTTTCGCGAAAGACCTTTGATGCGCTGTAAAAGTTAATATGTACTGAATGTTAGTATTTAAAATAAATTGAAATGTAATGCTGTGTTTAATGGCCAAATTGTTTGGGGAAATGAAGACGTCCCAGTGTGCACTGCAGCCGAGATAGCGTTCCGGAGAATATTGGCGCGGCCTGATGACATTCTATTGAACTGTCAGTCTATTATACGGGTAAAACCACATGTCGCGAAGAATCCGCAGAGAGCAGGTGCCGCTACTTAAAGATCTCTGATATATGTGCAACCTGGGTCGGGAGTATTGGAGGATCTGGATTATCTGTAAGCCGAGAAATACGGTCGTAGATGGCTATCCGGAGACCGATTAAAGTCAGGGCGATAAAAGCAGAAATACAATGCGTTAACAGAAGTATAACTCAATTAAGATTTTCATTAGAGCGCTCATATTTCTACTGTTATTTTGTCTGTACAGAATTTAATGCTTCATTTTGGATAGAGAAACATCTGTTCTACGCCTCCCGTAATATCGCTTTAGAAACACAAGAGCGCATTTTACTGGAGACGTCTTTTTTTTTTTTACTACCTTTGCAGTAACGGCGAAGTCTCGGAGACATATGTGATATAAAGTACAACGCGTTTCAGCCGCTGAGTTTAAAAAAGACTTTTACTCGATCTCCAGTAAAGGTTTTATAGTGAAACACAAAGTCTTTACGGTTCCATATTACCAATCTGTAGGATACCGTATGGCGCCTCCAAATGGCACAGTATGAATGGCGGTATTCTTCACTAGAAGTACTGGTGCAGGATGAAGATGGAGCGCTTTATAGCCAAGATAGTTATATAAAATTAATGGGTACCTGTCATGATGCATGTAGCTTGTGGATACAGCCCATTTTGGCCAAGATCTATGCACGAGCCTTGTGAGAAAGGGGCACTCCAGCAAAAAGATTTTTTTATTTCATATCAACTGGTGTCAGAAAGTTATACAGATGTGTAATTTATTTCTATTTAAAAATCTCCAGTCTTCCAGTACTTATCGTCTGCTGTATGTCCTGCATGAAGTGGTATATTCTCTCCAGTCTGACACAGCGCTCTCTGCTGCCACCTATGTCCATGTCAGGAACTGTGCAAAGCAGCGGAGGTTTTCTATGGGGATTTGCTCCTGCTATGGACAGTTCCTGACATGGACAGAGGTGGCAGCAGAGAGGGCTGTGTCAGGCTGGAGAGCATACACCACTTCCTGCAGGACCTAAAGCAGCTGATAAGTACTAGAGAATGAGATTTTTAAATAAAAGTAAATTACAAATCTAGATAACTTATTGATACCAGTTCAATTGAAAGAAAAGAAAATGCCGGAGTTCTCCTTTAAGTAGTAGGGTTCATGCACAGAACTTGGTGACCATGGGGTGCAGTAACCCGATATTTCGGCATCAAATGTGACTGACCCTTTAAGGGATTATCCAGCGCTACAAAAACATGGCTACTTTTCCCCGTCTCTTGTCTCCAGTTCAGGTGTGTTTTGATATTAAGCTCAATTTACTTTAATGGAACTGAGTTTGAAACCACAGCTGGAGACATGGTCATGTTTTTGTAGCGCTGGATAACCCCTTTAAGTATGCAGAGATTCTTGTATTCATTTGTACTGGTTGGGCAAGTAGGGCAGCTGCAGATCTTCCTGGGAGGTGAAATAAACCAGTCAGTCAGTAGACGGTCAGTCAGTCAGTAGACTATTTATATAGTGGCGTAAGATCAATCTATTGCAGTGCTTTTATCACATTAGTCTTCTTATATCGCTTTTATTCATGTTAGATGTAAAACAAAACATTTCAGAGTCAAACTTGGATCTTCTTCTGGTTGTAAAAAAAAAAAAAAAAAAAAATTGTATATGGAATCTGAAGAAGGGCTCAGTCCAAGTGGAAAAGTGGTTACTTTACCCCTAGCATAAATAAAGGGATACTAAGATTTAAGAATATGAATCATTTAAAGAAGCAGTGCCACCCTTGTCCTCAGGTTTTGTATGGTATTGCAACTCAGTTCTATTAAGATAAATGGAGCACAGTTGTAATACCACACTTAGCCTGAAGACAGGTGTGGTGCTGCTTTTGGAAGAAACAACTAGGCCTTTGTAATACTGGATAACCCTTTAAACAGGACAAGCACTGGACTTAAAGGGAAACTGTCAGCTAAAAAAGACATCCCAAGCTGGTTACATGGCTACATAGCTTTGTTAACAGTGAGACTATCTATACCTTTATTGTAGTTGCCCAACGCTGCAATCACCTACATTATTGCTGCCCTAAAGTGTCATGGAGGCTTATCCAGGCTACTGAAGTGAATCCCCCTCTATGAAACTTAAGGGGAAAAGAACTGCCAATACGATAGAGGATTCCTCCTCCCCAAGTGCATTATTTTACATTTGGAAATATTGAACTGCAATAACCATTATTTTGACCATTTATCTAGTAAAGCTAAATCATTCTCCATATTACAGATACCTCCAAGAATATCGACCCTATTGTGGACAACAGACAAACCTTACATACCAAACCTTTTCCTATGTCACTTACAAAAATAAGGGGGGGTTATCCAGGCAAAGCACAACCCCTTTCTTCCAAAAACAGCGCCACCCCTGTCTCCAGGTTGTGAGTGGTATTACAACTCAGATCTTACTTCGCAAAACCCACCCCCAAACTGAGGAGGTAATGGAGAGGTAATATTTTTGAAAGCCTGGACAACCCCTTTAAGCATATTTAAAGAAGCCCAGCCTAGGAGCATATTAAAAAGAATAAGACCCAGAACAGACCACTTGCAACCAGTCTCAGAATATACACCATTAACAACAACCCTCTGACATCTATCCTTCAGCCAACCACAAATCCACTGAACTATCCAGGGATTAAGTCCAATCCTCAATATCCTCTCAGCTCTATCAACCATGATCTAGTCGCATGCAGCAGATACTTGTATTTCTATGCCTGGCACTGCCATAGCGTCATCCGCACGACTAGATAGCAGACGGCTTTATTATTGTTAGATGATATGGTAATTCGGTACAATCATTTGTATTCCACACAATATCTAATGAATTAAGTAAAGAAAAGTTATCTGCCCAGAACTTTCTGCTTCTGTGTATGAAAGCCTCACCGTCGAGTTTAGAGCTCATGCGTAGATTTTTTTTTTATTTTATTTTTTTACTTTCCTCTTAAACACCCCAAGGAAGAAATAATAGAACCTTAGATTAAAATAAAAAAAGCCTTTAGAATTGTACCTGTGGGGGCACTTTGTGTACCTGCTCTGTGACAAGTCCCTTCTGATCTGGTAAATGCTTTAGAAAGGACCTGATTCATGCTTCCCAAGCAGGAAACACTAGCAAAATAAAATTAAAGAGTTAGATAGACGGCAGAAGATATATAAAAGGGTTTAGCGAGAGCGGCAGGATGCTCAACAATGCATCACCACTAACAATCCTACAAAAGACGTCTCGCTAAAGAACCCAGTACAATTATTACCTGTGTGACGCCTCCTAATTGAAAGAGCTCTCTGTGTAAAGCCTCAGGTGAAGGGACTTGAAAAGTCTATTCTCTATGCAGAGGGGAGAAAAAAGCGCAAGCACAGAAAAAGGCTTTATTCTTTTTTATTTATTTATTTTTTACCGTTTTTAATTGTAGCCGTGGCCTGTTAACCTGTTCAAAGTCGGACGGAAATATTTATGAGGTTTTGAAAGCAATAAAAAATTTTTTTTTAAAAAAAGCAAAAACATTTAAATTGTCGTTGTCGTGCCGGGTTGAGTTTGTGTTTTGGACGCCGCCGATGGCGCCGTGTAAGTAGCCGGGAATGGGAAGTGAAGTTGGGCAAATCAATTCGGCACAGATTTCTGATTTGTTTGAATTATTTTTTATTTTTTTTCAGAATGGATCAAAGTGATCAAAGTTTTCTCCTGTAGTGGCCGATTGTATCAGCTTCCCCTCCTTGCCTCTTTAATATGCCCTACATATCCCAGAGGTATGCCAATATGCCTGTACCTATAGCTGGATGTATATATTAGATCAAGATTGGCTCATTCAGGCTCATTCAGCCTGTCTTAAGATTGTAAGAGAAGTATTGTTAAAGGGGTATTTCAAATATTCTTAAAGTGGTAAATTATATGTTTAACCCCCCCCCCCTTCGAAGACCAACAATTCATTCCATACGTGTCATTGCCTTTTCTTTCTCCTTCCCTCAGTTCTGAGCTGCTGCTCAGAGTTCTGAGTGAGCTGTTCAGTCTGTTTCCCCCTCCTCCCCTCTCCCAGTGTCCCTGGCCTCTGTTTTTGCAATGTGAGGTCAAGTTACTTGTGGCCTTAATGTGGTTAACCCTCCCGGCCTCCCAGAGTGCAGAAACAGCCGGTCAGGGACACTGTTCACATCAGCCATCTCGGAAGGGAGGGGGAGGAGAGGAAGAGATGAAGGAACTCACAGTAAGTTTGGGTTCATCCCAACCTAAACCATTGACATTTGGTTCCTGGTGGTTACGGCTGCACCCATCTTTTCCAGACTGCAGGAATCAAATGTTGACAATTGGGGCTTGGATGAACCCAAACTTACTGTACGTTCACTCATCTCTAGTTAGGACCAATAGCTTTATGCCCAGTCCCCAATGTAAGAGGTTGTTAGAGAAGTAGAGTTCAGAACAATACATGGGCAAGAAGCTTCTGCTAAGCCAGTTTAGGATATAGTCCAAGCCTAGTCCGTATCTAAGTGCTAGAGGAAAAAAACAGAAGAGAAAAGTTTAAAGTGAATGTGCCATCAGGTAAATCCCTTTAAGATTTTTACATGAATAAACTGATGCCGCTGTCCTTTTTTTTTTTTTTAACTGCCCACTTTAGTCTTAGGGTACTATTACATGAAGACATTTTTGTTTTAATGATCAACGATTAACCATAAACGAGCTCATATGACAGTTATTGCGAACGACCTAAAATCGTTCAACCAATTACACGGAACGATGATCGCTACTTATGAACGTTATTGCTTTCGTTCACCATTGTGAACGACCGAACAACATCTTATTACATGCGACCAATCAACGATAAAAAGAGGTCCAAATTCTATTGAACCACCAGCGGTTTCTCGTTGGTCGTTTAATCGTTGTCCGCTATTATACTAAACGATTATCGCTCAAAGCCGAACGATTTAACGATTTTTCGAACGATAATCGTTCCGTGTAAAACGGACCTTAGTTTACAGCACTGGGACACTTGCACAACACATACAGACTAGTGCTGGAGTGTGGATTCCGGTACTACAGTCCTCTTTTTGAACCACAGGCCGATTTCCGCACATGGCGCCAGTCTACTCCTGGGCATTGGCCCACCTGCCCCCAGTGTGACGAGACCCCTCCCCTCTGTAACACGGCTGCTTTAGAAAGGAAAGGGTAGACTAGGTGGACTGGGGGACTTTTTTGGCTGACAATCTTCTAAGTTTTTTACACAGATCAAATGAGGATTGAACCTTTTTATAAATTTAGTTTAAGAAAAAAATTCAAACTAATTTCAGCCTTAGAACGGCAGATGAGATGCCAGCCTCAATAAATCGCCCCCCGTTGTATCTTATTTCAGTATCTTCTCATTTCCATCCCTGGGGTTTGAAGACGTTCCCTCTAAATAATATATAACAGCCGTGCCGAATCGGAGACCACTGCACTGTAATGTTTAATTTAATTATAAAATGTTTAGAATTTCTCCACAATCCCGGTGAAGCGTCTGGAGACGGTTAATTACAAGACAGTTCCTGCCGAGCAGCAGATCAAAATATTAATACAAATACCCAAAAAGCCGTCTAGGACGGCAATAAGCGGCCACTCTTATCATGAATAATTAAAAGGAATTATTTTTTTTTTTTGGTTTACCCCTAAATTGCTTGATTACAGAAAACACAGTCTCCATTGACTGCAGTTATGACTTATTAAGCTGTATCTGTGGTTAGCCTTAGGCTCCGCTACAACACAAAGATAGATCCTATTACATTTATTTATTGTAATAAAAGGAAAAGGTTAATAGGGAAGAGCTGAGCATACGCATACAGATTGTAACGGCGTAAATTTACAAAACAAATACATGTGAGCAAACGGATGAAATACAAATATAAAGTGATAAAAAAAATCTCTATTCTTGACACACAAAAAATTATGTAAGTATAAAATGAATGCAATTGTGGGAGCCTTAAAGGTAAACTCCAGCAATTTTTAAATAATTCCTTTATTTATTTTATTTTTTCTCCAAATCAACTGGTTCAAGGAAGTTAAATATGCAAAACAAGGGTCTGTGGAGCCTCGGTTGTGAGTCTCAAAACACTGGATAGCCAGTTATCTCTAGCCTGTTGCCTCGGGGTGCCTCCATGATGGGGAGAGCACCACACCACCCTGAAAGATAACCCCTCAAGTCCCACTCGGTTGCGAGTATTGGAACATAAATAGGGAAACAACAGGGTGGACCCTTTTTGTCGAAGTCTAACTCAAGGTGCGAGTATTGCGATCATGACAAGGGCTTGCCAAGGCAGGCTTCCATCCACAGACAGCCGTTTCGGGGTATTTGCCCCTCGTCAGTGTGGAGTAGGATTCTGGCTAGCTGGGGCAATGACAAATCAACCAACAAAACACAGTTATCACTGAACTCAAGGAGATCAGCGAAAAAATTCCATTGAAGTAATCAATCAAGAGTCTCCACTGATGCCCCCAAAAATTTAAATCTGCAAAACAAGAGTCCGTGGAGTCCGTGGACATTTTTGGGGGCATCAGTGGAGACTCTTGTTTGAGTACTTCATTGGAATTTTTTCACTAATCTCCTTGAGTTCAGTGATTGCTGTGTTTTGTTTGTTCAAGGAAGTTATACAGATTTGTAAATTACTTCTATTCCAGTTCCAGTACTTATCAGTTGCTCTACGTCCTGCAGGAAGTGGTATATTCTTTCCAGTCTGGCACAGTGCTCTCTGCTACCACCTCTGTCCATGTCAGGAACTGTCCAGAGCAATAAAGGTTTTCTGTGGGGATTTGCTCTGGACAGTTCCTGACATGGACAAAGGTGGCAGCAGAGAGCGCTGTATCAGACTGGATAGAATACACCAGTTCCTACAGGACATACAGTAGCTGATAAGTACTTGAAGACTGCAGATTTTTAAGTAGAAGTAATTTACAAATCTGTCTAACTTTCTGACACCAGTTGATTAGAATTTTTTGTTTCTCCAGAGTACCCCTTTAAATATATAGCGCTGTCATGGAAACGCCCACTATTCTTATAACATGT
Source organism: Dendropsophus ebraccatus (assembly GCF_027789765.1). Taxonomy (NCBI): domain Eukaryota; kingdom Metazoa; phylum Chordata; class Amphibia; order Anura; family Hylidae; genus Dendropsophus; species Dendropsophus ebraccatus. Next base: position 155,768,724 of record NC_091457.1, on the reverse strand, counting down.
TGCACCTTTACAAGGCGTTCCACCTCTGTAAGGGATGAATTACATGATAAATGTGAAAATAGCCGGGGAACGGGATCGGCATAAAAGTTCTGTACCCAACACCCACTTAAATGCACCCATGCCTCCATTCAGGGCAGACCCTCCCGCCGGCTCGCTGCCTCAGCCGACTTTGTCTGAAAGTTGAGCTGTGTTTTTAGAATATTTGACGCCCACTCGCACTTTCTGTAAGAGACGGCAGGGAGCGGGTTTAATAATACACATTTTCACATTTACAAAACCCATTTAATTTTCATGACAAAGGAGATTTTGTTTTCTTGTTGGAAACCTCAGCATTTATTTGCAGCCAGGAAAATAGACTAATAGATTCTAATCAGAGGTGGTAGGTAGTGGAGGACGTTTCGTGCCAAATAAACGTTCAAGCGCTAAATCCTCCATGGAAAGCCGGGAGCCTGATGCATTGCTTACCCTGATGACATGCTTCACGTAGGAACAATGTTACCGGAGGGATCAGATGCTACTTTGTTCACCCGTAATGCGCTGTGCATTGTGCTATGTCACCATCTTGTGGATTCTTTTGTTTGTCTGTCACCGTGATGAGAGATTTCCATACAAAGGATTTTTTGTTTGTATTTCATAAAAATTAAAATAGGAAAAAAGTAGCTAAAATATAGAAATCTATATTCCAATTAAAGGCTTTAACCGTATAATTATGCAACAATTGTTCTGAGCAAAATCCCCTATAAACTGGAGATAGATTTCCTCTCATTTCCCTTTATAATCCAATCCTTAATGTATATTGAGGCCCTGGCGTAAGACACCGGCCGTTCCGTGACCCGGACGGTTCATGGAACGGCCGGTGTCAGAGAAGATCATCCCGACCTGTACTGCAGTAACGGCCGGAAACACTTCTTTCATGATGAACTGGGATGCAGGCGGATTATAATGTGGGCGGTTTGGGCGGCAGCCCGAGGCTCCGGGGGGGCCCATGCCGCCGCCCACATTATTAGTATGCAGGGTGTTACACAGCAGCATGGAGTTGTTAGAAGGACCTGCCCTGTTTTCTGCAGAGCAATGGGGAAGGACCTGTGGTGATGTCATAAGGGGGCAGGGCTGAGAATGGGAAAGGATGCTACTGGATGAAGGACCTGTCATCATTGTCATGTGACATGAGGGGGCGGGGCTCACTAAACCTCCACTGTGTATGATGGGATTTGTAGTCCTTCTCTTATATCTCCTACTGTAATGTCCTCTGATCTCCCGTAATAACAGGCTGTCCATGCTGGGAGTTGTAGTCCTTCTCTTATATCTCCTCCTGTAATGTCCTCCGATCTCCCATAACAACAGGCTGTCTATGTTGGGAGTTGTAGTTCTCCTCTTATATTTCCTCCTGTAATGTCCTCTGATCTCCCATAACAAAAGGCTTTCCATGCTGGGAGTTGTAGTCCTTCTCTTATATCTACTCCTGTAATGTCCTCCGATCTCCCATAACAAAAGGCTTTCCATGCTGGGAGTTGTAGTTCTCCTCTTATATCTCCTCCTGTAATGTCCTCTGATCTTCTATAATAACAGGCTGTCCATGCTGGGAGTTGTAGTTCTTCTCTTATATCTCCTCCTGTAATGTCCTCTGATCTCCCATAATAACAGGCTGTCCATGCTGGGAGTTGTAGTCCTTCTCTTATATCTCCTCCTGTAATGTCCTCCGATCTCCCATAACAACAGGCTGGACATGCTGGGAGTTGTAGTTCTCCTCTTATATCTCCTCCTGTGATGTCCTCCGATCTCCCATAATACCAGGCTGGACATGCTGGGAGTTGTAATTCTCCTCTTATATCTCCTCCTGTAATGTCCTCTGATCTCCCATAATAACAGGCTGTCCATGCTGGGAGTTGTAGTTTCCCCTGGTATACCTCATGTAATGCCTCCTGATTGTAATAATGTCTGGCAACTCCTTCTAGCAACTCCATTCTGGCCTGCTCTATGGTGAAGAAGCTAGAATACGGACTCCAGGGTGAGGACCTCCTTCTAACAACTCCATTCTAGTCTCATCCCTGCGTGGATGCGATCTCACCAGCAGACGCAGAGCGATGACGTCATCACGCCTGCTGGTGGATCCACAAGGCGCACACAAGGGAGAAGAGGACCCGTACCCCGCCTGAATTAGTGAGTATGATTTTTTTTTTAATTTTATTCTATTTTGTTGAGGGAGAACAGGGGGCATTTTTATGGGGGCAGGGGACATTACTATGGGGGCATGGCAGGGGGCATTACTATGGGCACAGAGGGCATTTTTACTATATGGAGGGCACAGCATGCGGACATTATTACTATATGGGGGGCACAGCAAGGGATCCTACATACGGGACCCACATACCTCCTTACTTTACTGCACATGACACCAAATAGTGCAGTTACTACTGTATTACTACTACGCTGCTCCCGGTGGGCAGGACGCGGCGCTGCGTTGTAAAGAAGCTGGCCACGGGAGTCACGTGACGTGAGCTGACTGAGTCTGCGCCGCCCATGACGAAGAGGAGCAGCAGCGGCCGCCTCCGGCTCAGGAGCAGCCTGTGTCTGTGTGAGACATTTTAACATTTAAGTTATTTTTCTTAGGAAATGGGGGGTGCTGGGACCGGAACATGGACCATTGAGGGCTTAGGGGAGGGGGGCTGGGCTGGCAGTGGAACCAGCTGCAATTGGGGCAGGTGGCAATATGTTTAGGAGGGGCTAGGGCAACAGCAAGAGACCAGGTGGCAGTATGTTCATGGGGGGGGGGGGGGGGGGGGGGGCAGGTTGGGTCGACAGCCCGGGGCCCATGGTACATTTGATGCCCACATCTTAATTTGCCGCTGCTTACAATGAAGCATGCGGCCGGAGCCGAACGCTCCATTGTGTGCACTGACATCTCTCATTGAATAGCGGCCGCAGAAAACTGACTGACATTTTGTGGCACCGCTAGGGATCCCAGCCGGAGTGTTTACTATGGATATACACTCCGGCCAGGATTCCATACACGGCAGCACTAAGTAAGTTCCTCACCACATAGAAAGTGTCTCGGCACTACCGCAGGTGAGCCGGACCTTCTGAAAACTCTCCAAAAAGATCTTATGTAAGAATGGTTGGTGCTCATTCATCCATAGAAGTCCATCCGGAATACACTTCACCAAGTAAGATAGAGATGAGGCACTCACCCTTCTTGTCTTCTTAAAAGCAGATAAAGTTTATTTTACATAACTGCAGGTACAGACACAGACATGTTGTGTAAAAGTTATGCCCCAGTTATGTAAAATAAAACTTTATCTGCTTTTAAGAAGACAAGAAGGGTGAGTGCCTCATCTCTATCTTACTTGGTGAAGTGTACTAAGTAAGTTCCATAGTAATCATGTCCGCTGTTGCAAATTGGCAACAACGGCCGTGATTATTACGTAACTTACATAGTGTGAACATAGCCTATAAAAAGGTTGTCAAGGCTTAGAAAAACATGGCCTTCTTTTTTTAGAAACTGCAACACTCTTGTCCTCAGTTTTGCAGTTAAGTACAATTAAAGTGAATGACGCTGAACTGTAATACTATACATATCCTAAGGGGTGGCGCCGTTCTTCTGTTGCCATTCACTAGTGGCTGTATTGGGAACTACAGGGCTGCACAAGCCCTGGTCCTGGCACAATTACATATGACTAGCTCTGATGCATGCAGATACAGAGCATCCCCTAATAACAATATAATACATATTAACTTTAGAATAGACGTTACACTTGGGGAAGCTCTTTGTGTTACTAGTGCTGCAGGGGCTACAGTGGTGCTTCGGCTACAGTGTTAGTGACACTGACAGCTTTCCCAGTCTAATATTTATTCTAATGCTAACCTGTATTATACAGACATCAGGGGAGGCTGCAGTATCTGTATGCAGCAGCTCTAGTGATATGCAACTGAGCCAGGACCAGGGCCTTAGCAGCTCTGCAGTTCCCAGTAAAGCCACTGGTGGCAGCAGAGGGGCTGTGTTGCCTCCTCCTATGGCACACAATGTCTAAAAAAAATAATTATAAATAAATTACATAATCTTTAATAAAGATAAATTACAGTTATCTAACAAATGTAAAATAAAGAAATGTAAATATATATATATATATTTTTTTTTTTTCAATTTGCTGGAATTTCACTTCTAATTAAAATTTTCGAGTGGAACCCCTCCCTTTAGACACAAATTATGCATGGTATTTTAGCCTTAAATGGGCACTGTAAAAAAAATAAATAAAAAAATAAATATATATATATATATTTTCGCACAGGGATATGTGAAGGTATGTCTCTTACTTTTCTCCTAAGCGCCGTTTTGGTGCAGTTAGTAGTTTGTTACACAGTCCGGTAAGACCGTTAGGAGCACTGGGGCACCCATTAGGAGCACTGCCCACGCCCATAGCGCTAATGTGCCCCTGAACCACCCAGCCCTTAATAATTTTAATTAATAGAGTGGACTGGCCAGGGTTCAGCGCTATGGGGGCGGGCAGTACTCCTAATTGGTGCCCCAGTGCTCCTACTGGTCTTACCGGACTGCGGTGCTAACTACTAACTGCACCAGAACTGCCCTGAAGAGGAAGGTAACAGACATACCCTTCTTAACCGGGGTCTCCTGTGTTTAGGGGCTAACAGAAGGCTACATTCCTCTAACCTGCTGATAGTTCCCCATTAATTTTACAGGGTCCTAATGGGGTCATTTTTTTAGCCTAATTTTATTTACATGAAATTTGTAACTGAGTTCTCAAACTTAGCCTAAGAGAGTCCTGAAAATGTGCATATAGGTGATGTTACTGCACAGCCATAGAATGAGTTTAGAAACAAACGGCTGCTGATAAAAGTTTTACTGTCTGATTACATTTTTTAGTTGTTCGCTTGAAAAGCTAATAGTGATGAGCGAATACTGTTCGATCAAATAGATATTCGATCGAATAGTGAGATATTCGAATATTCGATATTCGTACGTATATCCCGCGTATATTCAATAAATATTCGATAAGCGTTCAAATCCCCCAGCTTCCGGTTTCACCCTCCAAACGGTCAAATAAATGTTTTTTACTAATCGGATACTTGTTCCCATAGACTTTAATGGGATCGAATATTCGATCGAATATTTGAATATTCACGGGATATTCGTACGAATATCGAATATTCGAATATCTCACTATTCGCTCATCACTACAAGCTAACTGTATCAATGTATATTAAGTTACAATGTATCTTCTGCATGAGATTCCTCCTGATCCTTACCAGATGTTCTAGCACATTCCCCAGAGTCACATGCTCTATGATCACCTGCAGACCCCGTCTGGTATAAGGGCCCTTGCCCAGCCCTTTAGCCATAATAGTCTATTTATTAGTGTTGAGTGAGCATGCTCAGTAAAGTATAGTGCCTGTTCAGGCATCAGGGAGGTACATGGTGCTGAGGTCAAGGTGTCCATACACTTAAGTGTTTACCTGTCAGTTTTATCTCCGCTTTCTGCAGAAAACTTTTTTTTCCCCTCAAATTTTTGTTTATTTTGTCCCTTGAAGGGATGTTTAAACAAAATATACAAAAATTAGAATGAAAAAAAAATTAATAGTTTTCTGCTCTTGGCGGTATGCTGGTGTCAGGAGCCAATCGTAGCGCTCAGCTCCATGCGATGCCTGAGCGTACGGCCAGCCACCAGCAGGTGCCGACACCAGAGCGTATGGTTCCCCACCTGCAGGTTTTTGTTTTTGCTTGTCTGTCTTTCCTCTGTGTTTTACAGTCCAGGTGAGGGACTGTCGCTCAGTTACCTGCTGCCGCTTAGGGCAGATAATGGTTAGTAGGCAGGGGCGGGGGCAGCCAGTGCAGGGCCTCACCTGTCCTGTTCTAATGTGTCTTGTAAGAACCTATTTGATTGATTTTAATGGGTTTCTTTACTCGAGTAGTTGGCATTTAAGTGCTCGGTCAACACTATTCTTTATCACTATGATGGATAATATTATTCAGATTACTGACACCTATAAGTTTCTTCAGTTCAATTTCACTTTGTTGATGTAGCTTTCTTTTTAAAAAAAAAAATCTCTCTCTGTTCCGACTATATGGTTAAACCGCAAATCGGCTAAAGTTCTAGTAACTCTGACGTGGAGTCACTGAATAAACATATTTGATGGGATTCTTGTTGTGTTTGGTTCTCTGGCTGCATTCTAACTATTAGCTTTTCCAGTTTTCCCTGTCAGATTTCCCAACCTCAGTCGGATTATACAGAATGTGTCATGTAAAGGCAAAATCTCTGCCCTGGGCTCATCCAGCCCTGAAAATCGCAATATATTAATCTTCAAAGGAGTAGCTTGCCACAGTCTGACACTATTTACAGGAGAACTCTACATCTCACTACTAAATCTTTTCTTTCTTCCCTTGTAAGTGTTTGAGTTTTAAAATACATAAAAAGTACTCCCCCCTGCCCCCCAGTGGGTAAGAGACACCGTCATCCCCTCCTGACAACCCTGTATTACAGAATACTCATATTTCGTGTGAAATAACAATACAGGGGCCTATATGGAAACATTGCTTCATATTATTACTTATATATTTTGATATGTTGCTGCCCATTGTGAGATTAACAGTTCATTCTATACTTGTTATTATCTATTCAGTCTCCTTCCTCCAGTTCTGAGTTGCTGCTTTCTGAGGAAGACACAGAAAATTGTGTGTAAGCTGTTCTCTCTGTCTCCCCCTACTCCCCCCTCCCTTCTGAGATGGCTGATGTAAACAAGTCTGGCTGGCTTTATCTGCAACATTGTAGGTTTTTTGTATTGCTGGGAGGGTTATTCTGAGGTCAAGTTGCTGATGAACTGTGATTAATCCTCCCGTCATTAAAAAGAAGCTAAAATGTTGCAGATAAAGCCTGCCAGGGACTTGTTAACATCAGCTGTCTCAGAAGGGAGGGGGGAGGAGGGGGAAGCAGAGAGAATAGCTCACACACAGATTTTTGTGACTTCAGCAAAAAGCAGCAGCTGAGAACTGGGGGAAGAAGACTGAATAGATAATGACAAATATAGAATGAATTATTAGTCTCACCATGGGCAGCAAGGAGTAGAGTACCCCTTTAAGGGGATTTTATCATTTAGGACAGGAGGTCTCAACTTAGTTTAAAGCCTGGTGGTCAGAATAGGAAATGCAAGAATTAAGGATTGTCTTATGATATAGACAGTTAAATGAAAAAAAAAAAAAAAAAAAAAAATGACCAAAAATTCTTGAAAAATATTTTGAACCCAAAAAAGTAAAGGTAAATTATGTTCCTTTTAACAAATTTGTGCTAACTAGAGATGAGAAAACCTCAAACACGCTTGGCTTCGTCCGAACCTGAGCGTTTGACATTTGATTATCAGTGGCTGAAGAAGTTGGATGCAGCTCTAGGGAGTCTTAGAAAACATGAATAGAGCCTATGGCTATGGTCACACGTAGTATGAGACCTTCTGAGGGTCTCAGAAAAGATCATCCCAGCCGGTACTGCAGGACCAGACAGATGATCTTTAGCGCCGCTGAGTTCTGATGCGAGCACATCAGTGAGCACCCGCATCAGAACTCCCCACAGCACACAATAGAGCGAGCGGCCGGAGCTGCAGGCTCCATTGTGTGTACTGACAGGGTTTTCTGCGGCCCCTTTTCACTGAAAGCAACTGCAGAAAACTGACATATTATATCACATATATGCTATGTGATTCCCTCAGCCTGAAGCACTATGTAAGTACCGCAGAAACCATGGCGGTTGCAACTACGGCCGTGATTTCTGCGGAAATTACGTAGTGTGAACATAGCCCATGGCTGCGTCCATGTTTTCGAGGAAGCCTTATACTACATCCAACTTTTGCAGCAACAAGTAATCAAACGGTGCACGCTCTCACATTTGCTTCTCTTTAATGCTATCATCCCCCAAATATCAGTAATGATTTGATAGTAAGGATGGTCCAAAACTGCCAAGGTTCGGGTTCGTATGAACCAGAGCGCTCGGCATCAGATTCCCGCTGTCTGCCCGCTCCGTGGAGCGGGTGGATACAGCGGAAGGACCGCCTGGAAAACTGGGATACAGCCTATGGCTATGGCTGTATCCCAGTTTTCAAGGCGGTCCTCCCGATGGATCCGCCCGCTGCACAGAGCGTGGAGACAGCGGGAATCATTACCGAGAGTTCGGGTTCGTACGAACCCGAACCGAACTCGGTTCGGACCATCCCTATTTGATAGCCTCAGACCCCAATTGCAGGTATATATATATGTCCATTCATCTAGAAGAGGATTTGTAGAGACCTGGCGGCAGTTTTCATTCTAGTTAAATGCAAAGGCATTGGATGCGGTTGAGGTCAACTCTCTGGGCAGGACGGTCAAGTACTTCTACGCCAATCTCCTCCTCCATGTCTTTACAGACCTTGATTTGTGACCTGGAGCACAGCGATGCTGGAACAGAAAAAAAGCTAAACCTAAAATGTTCCCACAAAGGTGTCTTGGTATGCTAAAGCATTAATGGGTTATACCAGCGCCAAATAACATCCTAAAGATTGGGGGACAGTGTCTGATCTTTTAAATGGGGACCCGAATCTCCCAGCTGAATGGAGTAGCCAGAAAAGCATGTGCACTGCTTCTCTATTACCTCTCAATGAAGCCAACAAATATAGCTGAGAACAGTGCACACCTCCTGCTGTCAGACACATTCCCCGTATCGTGTGGCATGGGGTGGGTAATTTGGCACTAGAATACCCCCAGAGGGGATAGCTTTGGGCAAACTTTAAAAAAAAAACAGGGAGGGCAGGGGGTGGTTGGAGCATAACAATAAAGTCATACTTACTTGTCCTGGCGCCTCCGCAGCTGCAGAGCCATCATTCACAGTTACCCACTGGTGTCCTGTTTCTCTCAATCCTGTAACGCCCTACTCAGAAATGCCCACTCATGCCCAGCAAATCACTGACACCTCTACAGTCACTGCACCTGCGGCAGCACCGGGTCAGGTAAGTATAACTTAATTGTTATGTTCCCACCACCCTTTGTCCTTCCTTTTTTTCTTTTCTTTTTTTTTTAAGTTTGCCCAGAGTTGCTCTTTAAGGCTTTCTTTTACTAGATCTAAGGGGCCTACAGTAACTCCTCAAAAACAGCCCCATAGAATTAAATATTTACCACCAAACTTTACAACACAGTCCTGGCAGGTAATGTTCTCCTGGCATTTGCTGAAACCTCACTCATTCATAAGACTGTCGAGCATAGTGCTGAATTGATCATTAGGGTGCTCGATTGAGCTTGGTGCTTGCCTCATGGTGCTCCGGTAAAGGTGGCCATACACCATCAATAACTGACGGCTGAACGATTGTTGGGCTGTCAGTTATATCTCCTGCCGCAGTAAACTATTTCATTTTTTCGCCCCTTGAAGGGATGTTGATACAAAATATATAAAATATATAAGAACACATAATGTAATAGGTTTCTGCAAGACACATTAGAACTCTGACAATTGCCGGCATACCACCGAAGTTCAAATGTGTTTGGCAGAAACCTATTACATTTTTTATTGTAATTTTTGTATATTTTGTTTAAACATCCCTTTAAGAGACAAAATCTACCAAAAAATACAACAACAAAAAATATAAGGTTAACCAGGCACCCTCCACTCTGCTGATCGGGGGGCACCTGCTTAAATGCTAGAGTCTTCCATTGATTTCTATGGGGCTTGTTAATCGAGCCAAGCACTTGAGCATTGAAAAATACTTGATTCGAGTAATGAACACTTAAGAGAATTTAAAGGGGTTATCCAACGCTACAAAAACATGGGCACTTTTTTCCAGAGACAGCACTGCTCTTGTCTCCAGTTCAGGTGTGGTGTGCAATTAAGCTCCATTCACTTCAATGAAACTAAGTTGCAAAACCAAAACCTAAACTGGAGACGAGAGTGGTGCTGTCTCTGGGAGAAAGTGGCCATGTTTTGTAGCTCTGGATAACCCCTTTAAGTGTTTGCTCAACACTAATCCTAATGTATATCCTATGGTAAATAATTATAGAGCATTCACTTTGTTTCTCGCCATATTGCCTCAATTTATGCTAAACATACCTTACAGAAACAAGCTGCAATTACGTACATGCAGTATATATATATAGAATTAATCCTATTCCTTTGTAAGTATGAATATCCAGCATTGGCTTGTTACTAACTAGTATTCTTGGCAATTACCTCGTATAACTAATACCCTGCGGCGCTTCAGTAACCTTTTAGTGCAGAAGAACTTGAAAGCGTAAGCATTGTTTAAAATTGTCTCTTTTCTATAAAGAATCCCTGGTGGGGATTTATCCTGAGAAGATGGAAAGGAAACGTCTCCCACCTCCTACCATCATTTATCAGCGCGGACGTCGGTTGTCAGGCTGGAGCGGTGGAGGTTTTACTTTGGAATGGGTAGCATGAAGCGTGACGCCAACACCTGCATCTCTTATTCTAATTATCCCTTTCCTAATATCTCAGAGAAGGATGTGACAGACGTAAAGGAACGGCTACAATACATTCATTTTCCTTAAAATATATAACAAGGTATGAGGCCTATGGAAGCTACAACGGGTTCCGGTTCAGCTCACTTTGCATCTATGACAATGCCTGAGCGGGGAAGCACCTGAGAGGTCTATGTGCATAGAAGACGTCATCATGCTGGACCCTAGGACTGAGATGGTTGTAGCTATGGTAGGTATTCTATAAATTAGCCCAGTGTATAACATAACACAGTTTCTTTACCTATAGATCTATCTATCTATCTATCTATCTATCTATCTATCTATCTATCTATCTATCTATCTCCTATCTATCTATCTATCTCCTATCTATCTATCTCCTATTTATCTCCTATTTATCTATCTCCTATCTATCTATCTATCTATCTATCTAGATCATGTGTCTCCAAACTGCGGCCCTGCAAAACTACATTTCCCATCATGCCTGGACAGCCAAATCCAATGCTTTAGCTGTCCGGGCATGATGGGAATTGTGGTTTTGAAACAGCTGGAAGGCCGCAGTTTGGAGACCCATAATCTAGATTATAGAAAGATAGTGTCTCCTTTCCCCTATACTACTCAGGAGAGGTTGTTTGTTTCCCCACCCTAGGTCAGATTCCCACCCTTGGTCGGTCTATCTAGCTATTTCCATTAATGTTGAGAGAGCATGCTTGTTTCGGCATAGTACTTGATCGAACATCAGAGGGCTCGATCTAGCTTGATGCTCAAACAATCACATGGTGGTTTTCGGATGCTCGGGTCAAAGTGCTCCTTGCCACATTATTGGTGGCTTTAATTAGCCAATAAACATGCAGGGAAGGCCTGGATAAGCAAAATTGCTACCTATGCCGAGTTCTTTCTCAGCCGCCAGCTTCTTTTGGGTATATTTACTGTACATCACAGCATGTTTTCATTCCAATGTTGCAATATAAAATGATAAGTAAATATACACAAAAGAAGCTGGCAGGGGAGAAAGAACTTGGTATATGTGGGGATCATATCTACTGGTACACTAACTGCATGCAACTGCTTCATTCCTGACATGGACAGAGGTGGCAGCAGATAGCGCTGTGTTAGACTGGAAAGAAAACACCATTTAATTCAGGACATACAGCAGCTGATAAGCATGGGAAGACTTGAGATTCTTCAAAAGAATTAATTTACAAATCTATACAAATTTCTGAAACCAGTTGATATGAAAGAAAAATATTTCCACCGGAGTACCCCTTTAAAGGGTTCCAATTGAAGACATATTACGTTCACACAACGTATATTTTCATAAAAGTACGGCAGTTGTTGCTGATTGCTACAACGGCTGTGATAAATACGAAAATATACGTTACGTTGCCGTCTATGGAATCCCGGCCGGAGTGTATACACATAGCATACACTCCGGCCGGGATCCCTATCGGCACCGTGAGAAACTGACATGTCAGTGCACACAGTGTGCACTGACAGGAAACCCTGTCAGTGCACACAGTGGAGCAAGTGGCTCTGGCCGCATGCTTCACAGTGTGCAGTGGGGTGTTCTAATGCGGGCGCAACAGAACTCAGCGACGCAAAAGATCATCTTTTCTGAAACCGGCCGGTCTCATACCAAATGTGAACATAGCCTAAATAAGCATATTTTTATGGCAGAACTGTTGTGTATAATCGTGGCGTTGGTCTTTTATCAAGCGTAATTTTTTTTCTCTTTCACATGACTGAATCACATGCTTTCCTGCTCTCTGCTCCTACGATACTATGAGTCTTGTAAAACTATGACTGGTAACATGAGTCCCCGCTTGCAATTGTCATTGTCTCTCTCTAAGTCTTGTAATTACTTTACAGTTGTCATAGATTCTTTTTTTTTCTATCTCCCCAGTGCACCATTTTTGACAATGACATATTTCAGTCAGATTTATTGATACGCTGTATGTATTCTACTTAAAGAGGTATTCCCATCTCGGCTTGTTATTCCCTCTCCATAGAAGTTAGACCCCCACCAGTCCGGAGAATGGGGACCAAAGTCTTCCATAAAAATGGAATGGCACATGCACATTACTGTTATAGTATTCGCCACAAACCTTGACCCATCCCTTAAATACCTTAAAACCTATCAAAGCTATAAGATAATAGAAAACACATGACATTCGTTTGGAGTAAAGTTTCCCGTGGTCCTTTATTAAAGGGGAACTATCAGGTTAGACAAATCTGCTGATATGTTTCTATCTTACCTTCCTCCTCTGCGTTGTTCCTGTCCAGTTAGTCTTTTGCTCCACCATCTGGTGACGCTGTAAGGAACCTGTTAGACCTGGCTGGCAGGCCGGATTGACTCTATAGATGGACCGTGGAAAAAATTTCTGCGCAGAGGAGGAAGATAAGACACATCCCTTCATCCTTGGTGTCTCCTGTGAAATAGGTAAGATAGAACGGCTCGATAGTGCCACTTGATCCTCTATGAAATCCCAAGCGCAGGTGAGTGGTTACCACAGTCCATGATAGATGCTGTAGAGATGGGCCATCAATTCAGGAGCACAAATAATTTATTAATAAGCGCAAAGCGTTTCGGCACCCACATATAACGGAGCCTTTTTCAAGCAGCCTGCTTGTACTTTGCTATGACATGTTTGAGAAAGGCTCCATTATATGTGGGTGCCGAAACGCGTTGCTTTTATGAATAAATTATTTGTGCTCCTGAATTGATGGTCCATCTCTACTGCGTCTAACATGGACTGTGGTAACCGCTCACCTGCGCTTGGGATTTAATAGAGGATCAAGTGACACGATAGGGTTGGTTCGAGCCGTTCTGTCTTACATATTCCTAAAACCAGCGGACACGGGTGGTCATCCCTCTTCCTTTGAGCTGTGGTGACTCATGTATACCACAACACGCTTCTATAGAGTTGTGCCTATTTCTGCACAACCCAAATAGGTGAGTTCATTTCTTCTATCTTCTTTTTGTACAAGCTGGGAAAGAAAATTAATGGAAAAGATCATGGGGCACTGGGGCAAGACAACACCATGGGGGGGGTTACGATCTTGAAAAGCTCCTATGTGCCCCCCATGCATTGTCTATGGGAGCTGCCAAAGGTAACAAAGAACGACATTTGGCTATCTCCAAAGCTTTGAAAGATATAACAATGCTTTTATTTGTATAGCGCACACAGATTCGCAGATTTTAGAGACTTCATCACTAAGGCCGTTTGATCTTTAGTAATTGGAAAAAAAAGAGACCAAATTGCAGGAAGTGGTCAGTTGTCCGAGTGAAGATGAATGCTGATTGGCCAGTAACTGTGCACTGCTGCAGATGAGTAAACTAACTGATAAATAAGGTTCTGTCCATTGGTCCAAAGGGAAACGCAGAAGCATGAGCAGCACAAGCATGAATAGCACAGCCCCAGCGCGGGGAAGCCGGTGCCACTGTCCTTCTTTTGAATCACTGCCTGGTTCCCGCACATGGTGGCGGCCTATTACAAAGCATCGTCTCAGGTCGAAGCATAGGAGGCAGTCCGGGAGGGTGCTCAGTAATAGACCAGCTCTGTGCCTGGGAACTGTGCCGCGCTGGCGCCATTCTATTGATGTGCAACACTTAAAGCGAATGTACCAGATGGTACATTCACTTTAACTATGTATTTGCTGTGTTGTTTTTTTTTTAATCTTTTATATTTGATAGGTCATAAAAGGTACATTTTAAGTGTTGGTAGATGTACCACTTGAGTCCAGGGGAAACAGAAAAAGGAGGTCATATCTTATCTGCCAAGCTGGGGTATAAGGAGGCCAAATTCAGCTATTTTTCAACAATCCCATAGATTTAGAAAGGACAGGGAGTGTTCAGACTTGAGCCACAGAAGCACATCCCCTTTTTCCCCAACCCCTGTCTGCCATGTTTGCTAGATGTACACGGTCGAGCTTTCAGCTCTGCATATCAATCAGTCAAGATCGGGAAAGGTGGGGGAGGGAGGAAGAGTGCATACTGTGGCTTGGCAATGTCTCTCAAGCTTTGAGAATGATTCCACTTAAAAAGGCAAAATCAGGGGGTGCACAGTGTTAAAAATTCTGCAGTGCAGAGCGGTTTGCAGCCCACAACATAGCATGGCTATTAGTGTTGAGCAAAGACTAAAATACTAGACTGCTAGTTACTTGAGTAGAGCTTTTTCAATGCTTCAGTGCTTGACTGAGTTACTGAATCCCACTGAAATCCATTGGAGATTTTATTAGTTAAAATGAACCAATCGTATTTGTGCTGCAAAAATGGCTGCACAGACCCATGAGGCAGCGGAAGATCAATGAACTAGTCATCCGGGTGGTATCCTAGTGGATGTGATTGAAGAGGCCTGTTAGAAGCCACTTTGCCTGTCACTCTGGCACAGCGCTGGTTGGTTCAATTTAACCAGGTGCCTCCTGCTCATTTTTATTTTTTGTTTTTTATATATATATTATAATTATTATTATTATTATTATTATTATTATTATTATTATTATTATATATTTTTTTTTGCTGGTATACTGCCAGAGTTCTAATGTATCTTGAAAAAACCTATTGCATTTTTTTTCATTCTAATTTTTGCATATTTTGTTTGAACATTCCTTCAAGGAGCAAAATATGCAAAAAAATTGGATGAAATAATGAAATAGTTTACTGCGCAGGCGGGTGATATAATTGAACAATTGATTGGCCATCGGTTATTGAAGGTGTATGGCCACCTTTACCCGAGTACCACAAGTTGCTTGGTCGAGCATTAAAGGGAACCAATCACACTAAAATTGGGCATAAAGGTAAGGAAACGTGCTGGTACATCAGCCAGCACTCGAGTAGTCATGGTGGGCCGGGTCTTCGTCAAGTAGTCACTGGGTCCTGGGTTGGCTCCTGCGCTGTAATCACGCCCCTCCGGGCGTGTTGTAAAGCGGCGCCTAGTGACGTCACTCGGGGGGGGGGGGGGCGCGGCATTGCATGTCGGCCACGCCGACGTCTTTACTAAGCTGCGCATGCAGTACAGTGGGTGAAGCCGCTGCTGTACTACGCCGTGCAAGCGCAGTACAGCAGCGTCTTCTCAGGCTGCACTGCGCATGCGCAACTTAGTAAATACGTCGGCGTGGCCGACGTGCAATGCCGCCCCCCCCCCCCCCCGAGTGACGTCACCAGGCGCCGCTTTACAACACGCCCGGAGGGGCGTGATTACAGCGCAGGAGCCGGCCCAGGACCCAGTGACTACTCGAACAGCCGTCCCGCCCACCGTGACTACTTGTATGGTAATTTGCATAGAGTGCGGGACACGATTAAACTAACTTTGCGGGCTGAATGTTCATGGGACGGGAGGGGACAGGGGGATGGTTAGGAAGCGTGCTGGCTGATGTACCAGCACGTTTCCTTACCTTTATGCCCAATTTTAGTGTGATTGGTTCCCTTTAAGCTTGATCAAGTGCCCTGATGCTCGATGGAGCACTATGCTCAACAGTAATGGACCATTAATCAGGCTTTCGTCATGTTCTGAGTATAAAGTAGAAGGTAAAGTAGCTTATTGGGCCCCGTCCGGGATGAGTTCAGTGGTGTGAACAGCATATTTAGCAGTAAAAGCCAAGTCCATGTAGAAACGACTATAATCTTCTTATTGTCTTTGCTAATAGCTGACCCAAAAAGCCTCCATAGAACACAAATGTCTGTATGAGGCCTCCTGTATACCCTGTGTACTCAGGTTAAACTTCTGCAAACATTCCGAAAAAACATAACAGAACAACATGTATCTGTATTGTCAGTAATATTGTAGAGCCGAGTTCTGTATCCGGAGCCGGAGAGAAGCGGGATCCATGAAGCACGTAGCAGGTCTATTTCATCATGCTATATTAACAGCCCCCGGGAACGCTTCACTTATTTCTTCTTCCCCAAAATGACTTCCTGATTTGCCGTCCCCATGCATATTGGATTAGTTCACATCAAACAGATTAAAATAGGTGCGTGCTCAAGATAAGAAGCTTCAGTGTCTGAGTTAAAATTACATTAAAAAGAGTCAGAGCCGGGCTTAGAGCTGGAAAATGAAGACAGCCCAGACACCTCTCTATGGAAAATACAAGGGTTATTTCTCATAGTTCATCACACATTACATACCTTGGGGCAAAGACTGAACATATAGACAGGAGTTATGTATAGATTAACCTATATGACATACTTCTAAAGTACATGATTCTGTATGTGACACTTACAACGTACTATATAATTGCCATATGGCACACAGTAACAGTTTCATTACGTACACCCGGTTACATACTGTACGTGTTTCTTAATTCAAAAAGGTGATATTTTTTTTTTCTTAGCCCTTGTAACAGTGGTGTCCAACCTGCGGCCCTCCAGCTGTTGAAAAACTGCAATTCTCATCATGCCTGGACAGCCAAAGCTTTGGCTTTGGAAATTATATAGTGTGGCGCCCCCACAGGGGAAACTCAGAATTACAAACTTCCTGCTGGAATAAGTGAGCTGTCCATGTAATCCATGGATGTCCCAGGTCTTCCAGAGTGAAAAACACTCTTTGTAGCTCCCCACTCCGATGAGGATTCTAAAAGAGACTCAAAATTTTGCTGATTCAGAAATTTTAAAAAACAACCAATCTAGTAACCCAGCATAATGGTCAACCAACAGGCAACGGGTGTGGACTTACTGTGCCACTTAATCTGTTAAGCTTTGGACCAGTCTTAACCCCTTCAAGACCAAGCCTTTTTGCACCTAAAAGACCAGGCTCATTTTTCAAAATCTGACCTGTCTCACTTTATGCTCTTATAGCTCAGTGATGCTTTAACGTATGCTAGAGATTCTGAGATTGTTTTTTCGTCACATATGGCACTTTATATTAGTGGCAAAATTTGGTCACTACTTTGTGTTTTTTTTTTGTGAAAAACATCAAAATATCATGAAAAATTGAAAAAAATTAGCATTTTATGAACTTTGAAATTCTCTGCTTGTAAAAAAAGAAAGTCGTATCAAATAAATTAGTTACTAAGTCACATTACCGATATGTCCTCTTTATTCTGGCTTCATTTCATAAACATATTTTGCTTTTTTAGGGTGTTACGGGGCTTAGAAATTTATCAGCAAATTACCACATTTTCGTGAAAGTTTCCAAAACAGATTTTTTTAGGGACCAGTTCTTTTTTTAAGTTGATTTAGGAGGCTTGTATACTGGAAACCCCCATAAGTGACTCCATTTTGGAAACTAGACACCTTAAAGAATTAATCTAGGGGTATAATGAGCATTTTAACCATACAGGGGCTGGAGGAAAGTATTCACCATTAGGCCGTAAAAAAATAAAAAATTTAAATTTTCCAATAATATATACGTTTAGATTAAAGTTTCTCATTTTCAAAAGGAACATGAGAGAAAAAGCACCCCAACATTTGTAACGCAGGTTCTCTTGAGTACTACGGTACCCCATATGTGGGCGTAAACCACTGTATGGGCACACAGCGGGGCTCAGAAGGGAAGGAGCGCCAATTAGCTTTTCCATTGCAGATTTTGCTGAAGAAGTTTCTGAGCGCCAGGTGCATTTGCAGAGCCCCTGTAGTGCCAGCGGAGTAAAATCTCGCCATAAGTCACCCCATTTTGGAAAGTGCACCCCTCAAAGAATTCATTTTGGGGTGTAGTGAACATTTTGACCCCACAGGTATTAGAGGAAAGTATTCAAAAGTAGACAGTAAAAATGAAAAACTCAAATTTTTCCAATAATATGTTCGTTTAGTTTGAAATTTCTCAATTTCACGAGGAACAAGAGAAAAAAAGTACCCCAAAATTTGTAAAGCAGGTTCTCCTGAGTAAAAAGATACCTGATATGTCAGTATAAACCACTGTATGGGCACACAGCTGAGCTCAGAAGGGAAGGAGCGCCAATTAGCTTTTTCAATGCAGATTTTGCTGAAGAAGTTTCCGAGCGCCAGGTGCGTTTGCAGCGCCCCTGTAATGTCTACAGAATAGAACCCCCCCAAAAGTCACCCCATTTCGGAAAGTACACCCCTCAAAGAATTCATCTTGGGGTAGGATGAGCATTTTGGCCCCACAGGTATTAGAGAAAAGTATTAAAAATTGGCCAGTAAAAATGAAAAACCGCCGTTTCGGAGGTCACTAAGGGGTTAATGGGGGTCAGCTGCGGGATCGCAGCTGACTCTCATTACCCCGGGGCTGTACTCAGATGAGAGCGGGATCGCTATCTCTGCAGCGATCTCACTCTCATCATAAAGCCCCCTCATTCAGGAACGTATATGTACATTCCTACTACACGGGGCATGTGCAATGGGAACGTATATATACAGATTGCTGACGTGAAGGGGTTAAATGGGCAAAATTTTAAAAACAAAGAGGACAGGGGGAGGTGGAAATATAATAAAGAAGTGATACTTACCCATCCTGGTTTCCCCACAGTGCAGTGTAATTGGTCAATCACTGCTCCCCCGGACTAGTTTAAAGTTATCTTCATTGAAAAGTACAGTGCTTTTCCTTCAAAAATAAGGACATTTCAATGTGACCCCAAACTTTTGAACGGTAGTGTATCTTCTGTGAAATCACAGCCTCACTCAGAAATGCCTGCTTAGCCAATCAGTGACTGAGGTGGGACACCTCCGTCCATGTCAAAAACTGTCCAGAGCAGTAACAAAGCCCCATATAAATCCTCTTTTGCTTTGGACAGTTCCTGACATGGACAGAGGTGGCAGCAGAGAGCACTGTGTCAGACTGAAAATAATACATCACTTCCTGCAGGACATACAGCATCTGATAAGTACTGGAAGATGAATAAAAGTAATTTACAACCCTGCATAACTTTTGTGAACTCTAATTTACTTATTTTGTCCCTCTGGAGTACCCCTTTTAACGAACAGCATAGTAGTCATATCTTTACAGACGTATGACCTCTCAAAGACACAATGCAAGAAACAGACCCTGCTGCCAATACCTCATGAAAGGTTGACTCTTTGGTCTTTCCGAGCCTTTTTTTTCATGTCAATGCATTGCAGCTTTACATGGCAAGTGCATAACCTCTGCAATAGCTCTGTTGTTTCCCTGATAACCGCAGCTGGTACTTGCTGTTCATTAGATAATAACCATATGCAGTGCCAACTAAATGACACAACAAAGACATTGAAGACATCATGATGATGAAATGTCATAATAAGAGCTGTCAGCATTTCATTGTAACAGCTTTCTGGAGGGAAGCAGCAACTGTAATCAGCACCTGACACATTTCTCTCTTTGGGATCTGTCACTCCGCAGACTGTTTTATTTCCTTTGTTGAGTGATATCTCATCATTGATATACACAAAAATGCAAATTCAGGAAATAAGGGCATCGTCCAGGAAGAAGTAAATGTTCTGTCTGCATTGTCTTCGGCGGGAGAGTAGACAGATCTATGCATATTTTACAGCCAGATTATAACTAAGCTCCACCATTAGCTGAGATAAGTTAAAGCTGTGTCAGATGCCTATTTTAGGAACGTTTCTAGCAAACAAATCCAGTTTAGTCTTTTTTTTTTTTTTTTCCTAAGAATGAAACATAATAAGGAATCCAAAAAATAAACAACATAATGAGCGTCGGATTCGTTTTTGATTTCAATCCCAGATTTCTTTGGATTCAGAGCAAGGATGATACGAGAAGAGAAAATATGAGAAGAGAAGGTACGAGAAGAAGAGAAGATACAAGAAGAAAAGATAGGAGAAAAGAAGATACAAAACGAAAACATATGAGAAGATAGGAGAAGAGGATGATACAAGAAGAAAAGATACTAAAAGACAAGGCAGAAGATACGAGAAGAGAAGATTCTTGAACAAAAGTTACTAAAAGAGAAGATACTAGAAGAGAAGATAACAGAGAAGATACAAGAAGTCAAGATACAAGAAGAGAAGAAAAGGGAGAAGATACGAGAAGAGAAGAGGCAAGAAGAAAAGATAGGAGAAAAGAAGATACGAGAAGAGAACATATGTGAAGAGAATATACGAGAAGATACTAGAGGAGAAAATACAAGAAGAAAAGATACAAGAAGAGATGATACAAGAAGAGAACATACTAGGAGAGAAGAGAAGGGAGAAAAGAAAATACTAGAAGAGTAAATACGAGAAGAGAAGATAGAAGAGGAGAAAATACTAGAAGAGAATATATGAGAGGAAAAGATATGAGAAGAGAAGATACGAGAGGAGAAGAAACAAGAAGAGAAGACAAGAGAGAAGATATAAGAAGAAAAGATGTGAGATGAAAAGATACTAGATAATACAAAAAGAGACGATACAAGAAGATAACATATTAGAAGAGAAGATATACGAGAGGAGAAGATAGAAGAAGAGAAGATAATAGAAGAGAATATAGAAAACAAAAAGATATGTTAGAAGAAGATATGATACAAAAAGATACTAGAAGAGAAGATACAAAAAAAGAAGATATAAAAAAAAGAATTAACGCAAAGATAAGATGCAAGAAGAGAAGCCCAAGTCCATACCTTACCCCCCTATTAAGGATCTTCTTCTTCAAGATTTGGAACTACAACTCTCAGCATGTGGGGATAAGTGTCGGAAAGGTTGAGTACCTGGACTGGGAATCTGGCCAGGACCAGAGCTTCGAGGCTAACATAGTACATCTCCATTAAGGCCTGTATACTGTGATAGGTAACTGCAGCTCAACTGCACAGCACCAAGCAAGCCAAACCACTGGGAAACAAACATCAAACAGTATGACCATCATACAGAGCAGAATACAACTGACATATACCTAAGTTAACTCTTGACCAGTAACATCCTTAAAGTGCTTTGATTTTAAAGGGGTTGTCCAGCGAAAATCTTTTTCTTTCAAATCAACTGGTGTCAGAAAGTTATATAAATTTGTAAGTTACTTCTATAAAAAAATCTCAAGTCTTCCAGTACTTATAAGCTACTGTATGTCCTGCAGGAAATGTTTTTTTTTTTTTCAGTCTGACACAGCGCTCTCTGCTGACATCTCTGGCCAAACAGGAACTGTCCAGAGCAGGAGAGGTTTTGTTTCAGGATTCATAGAAAACCGAGACAGAGTTCCTGTCTCGGCCAGAGATGTCAGCAGAGAGCACTGTGTCAGACTGGAAAGAACACATCACTTCCTGCAGGACATATAGCAGCTGATAAGTATGTGAAGACTTGAGATTTTTTAATAGAAGTACATTACAAATCTATATAACTTTCTAATATTAGTTGATTTGAAAGAAAAAGATTTTCACTGAACAACCCCTTTAAAGTCCAGGGACCAGAATATAGCTCTATCAGGGTATCTGTCTCCCTGTTCTGCTTATGTGAACAAAAGGGACTAGAGATGAGCGAACCTGGAGCATGCTGGAGTCCATCCGAACCCGAACGTTCGGCATTTGATTAGCGGTGGCTGCTGAAGTTGGATAAAGCCCTAAGGCTATGTGGAAATCATGGATATAGTCATTGGCTGTATCCATGTTTTCCAGACAACCTTAGAGCTTTATCCAAGTTCAGCAGCCCCCGCTAATCAAATGCCGAACGTTTGGGTTCGGATCGACTCGAACCCGAACCAGGTTCGTTCATCTCTAAAAGGGACCCATAGACTTACAAGGTGCTGCGGTCTTGATCATGTGACACGCAGCAGAGAGAATACGCTAAGCACTCACTTCTCCCGGCTTGTTCTCCTGATCAGCTTGGGTCTGACTAGACCTTGATCCATCAAAACTTTGGAAATGTTGTCATGGCAGTCTCCTCAGCACTAGGGTGCTTGAAAAGTATGTATATATGCATGAAATCATAATGAATAGTAAAGACAAAGTTTATGCAAAGTTACATGTGCAAACTTTTTTTTTTAATAGCAGAATTTTTCTTTATTGTGATCTATCTGCACTTGGATAGTCACGTCAGTGAAAGTGTAAAGATCAAGTAATTAGGATGTTCATTCAAAGGAGAGAAGTAGTGAAGTATGGAGCAGCTAGGTGAAGAAGTGAAGGTTTTTTTTTTCCTTTTTTTACTTAAATAAATTTTTTACTTTGTATAATGAGAATTTCTGCAACTTTCTCGACCACTTTGTCTTTCATTCTCACAGGGTGCGGGGTCGTATCAACAGCTACTGCTGTCCTAGGCACTAAACCTGAAGACGCCCAATCTTCACTCACCAATTAGCATCAGGATTTTCTAGTTTCTGGACATCATATTAATATCTGATCAGTCTAAGGCCACGTTCCTATATCCTACACCAGACCTGACCAACA
Organism: Dendropsophus ebraccatus; assembly: GCF_027789765.1. NCBI lineage: Eukaryota > Metazoa > Chordata > Amphibia > Anura > Hylidae > Dendropsophus > Dendropsophus ebraccatus. The sequence goes on along the minus strand of NC_091457.1, from coordinate 155,746,034 downwards.
AGCCCATGCTGTGACTGGATAACACTGCCATACTGTGACTGGATAACACCGCCATACTGTGACTGGATAACACCGCCATACCAGACCAGACCAGTACCAGCTCCGGTCGGGATACCTAGCGGCGCAGCAAACACCTGACATTTCAGTTTCCTGCAGCCGCTATACACTGCAGAAAACCCTGTCAGTGCACATTGTGGAGCGAGTATGCTGTGGGGAGTTCTGATGCGGGCACGCACGGCTGCGCCAGCATCTGAACTCTGCTGCGATAAAGATCATCCGGCCGCTACTGCAGTACCAGCAGGGATAATCTTTTCAGAGACCGGCTGTTCTGTGACCCGGCCAGGTCACGGAACGGCCGGTCTAATACATAGGGGGACATTTATAAACTCTGGCGTTTTTTACGCCGGGCTTACAAATGTCCCCGCAGCTCCAGAGCTCAGGGGATTTATGTAGAGGCACATTGTTTCTATATAAATCCCGAGCGCACAGAGCCCGCAAAAATTTTGAAACCTACGCCACCGGGAAAATAATAAATGCGGCGCACGCAGAGGCCGCGCCTCCTCTGCATGCTGCAGCACCCCCCCTCTCCGCCCCCTCTCCACCCCACTCGCAAAGGTGGCGCAGATGGGGCAAATATGAATAAAATATTGGCAAAAATTCCCTTTGCAAATATTTGTATGCCAATCTGCCCCATCAGCCCCAAATATTTGTACGCCAATCTGCCCCATCAGTCATCCTTGTGGCCGCAGGCAGTGCTTTACCTGCGGTCACAAGAGGCCGCTCTTCTGTAGTGGTATCGGTGCTGAGTGACGTCACTCAGTGCCGACACCGCGAGAGGGGAGAGCGGTCTCTTATGACCGCAGGTAAAGCACTGCCTGCGGCCACAAGGGTGAGATGAGGTGAAGAGAAGAGGAAAGCGCGGACCCAGGTGAGTATAAATTAGTTTTTTTTTTTCGTTACTTGCTATATGGGAGGGGGAGCACAAAGGGGGGCTATATAATGGGGGCAGCACACAGCGGGGGTCTATTTAACTAGGGGTGCCACAGGGGGGGCCTATATACTACTGGGGGGGATGGGGTGCACAGGTGGGTATATATAACTGGCGGGGCACACAGGGGGTATATTTATAACTGGGGGAGCACACAGTGGGTATATATAAAACTGGGGGGTGCACAGGGGGATTATATAAAATGGGTGTATATATAACTTGGGGAGCACACAGGGGGGTATATATAACTGGGGGGGCACACAGGGGGTATATATAACTGGGGGCACATGAGGTATATATATAACTGGGGGGCACATAGGGAGTATATATATAACGGAGCACACAGGGGGTATATATATATATATATATATATATATATATATACATATATATATATATATAAAACTGGGGGGTGCACAGGGGATTATATAAAAGGGGGTGCACAGGGGGGTATATAAAAGTCGGGGAGCACACAGGGGGCTATATAGGGGTGCACAGGGGATATATATACTACTGGGGGTGCACAGGGGGACTATATAACACTTGAGGGAGCACAAGGATATATATACTACTGGGGGGTGCACAGGGGGTATATATACCACTGGGGGATGCATGGGGGGTATATATAACTGTGGTAGCACAGAGGGGGCTATATACTAATGGGGGCAGCACCTAGTGGTCTATAGTACTAGAGGCAGCACACAAGGGGTCTATATACTACTGGGGGCAGCACCTAGTGGTCTATATACTACTGGGGGCAGCACCTAGTGGTCTATATACTACTGGGGCAGCACAATGGGGTTTATATACTACTGGGGGCAGCACACAGGGGGTCTATATACTACTGGGGGCAGCACAATGGGGTTTATATACTACTGGGGGAAGCACACAGGGGGTCTATATACTACAGGGGGTAGCACACAGGTGTCTATATACTACTGGGGGCAGCACACAGCTGTCTATACTACTGAGGGCAGCACACAGCTGTCTACTACGGGGGCAGCCCACAGCTGTCTATACTACTGGGGGCAGCACTCAGCTTTCTATACTACTGGGGGCAGCACACAGCTGTCTACTATGGGGGCAGCCCACAGCTGTCTATACTACTGGGGGCAGCACTCAGCTTTCTATACTACTGGGGGCAGCACACAGCTGTCTATACTACTGGGGGCAACACACAGGGGGTCTATACTACTGAGGGCAGCACACTGGTCTATACTAACATTGGGGCTGCACAGAGGGGCCTATATTATATGGGGACCTTACTACTATATTGGGGCACAGAGCATACCTAATTATTAAGTGGGAGCACAGAGGGGTGTAACTACTAAATAGGGGCACAGAGGGGGGTAACTACTGTATAGGGGTACAGAGGGGTGTAACTATTATATAGGGGCACAGAGGGGTGTAATTACTAAATAGGGGCACAGAGGGGGGTAATTACTGTATAGGGGTACAGTGGACCTTACTACTGTATGTGTTGGAGCCTAAAATGTTTCTCTGGCAGATTCTGAAGAGAAGATTCACAGCCGGGGGAAGACTTCAAGGCGTCCCACACTAGATGGAATGAAAGAAAAGGTGAAAGACTCATCAGAAACTGATCAGAGAAGACGCCCCTTGTGAGTAAATGGATGTAACTGTTATAGGGTCTGTAGTGATAGTGGTCATGGTGTGGCGGTATTATGTAATGGTATTATTGGTGATATCTTTACAAGGTTATACGGTAACTACCATATGTATTGGGGCTCTTAATACAGTGTGGGGGCATTTTCAGGGCATTATACTGTGTGTGGAGCTCCGATTCTGATAACGCTGGGTTGGGGGGGGGGGCACTCTTAAGGGCTGTGCACTAGGCCCACCAATGTATTAAAACGGCCCTGCAGATGCCAGATAGAGAAGTGTGATAATTAGAGAGGAACTCAATTTGAGCATCCTCAAGTCTGATAACCGGTGGCTGAAGAAGTTGGATATAGCCTTAGGGAGTCCAGGAAAACATGGATACAGCCATTGGCATGCTGGAGTTGCGCTCATCTCTAGTAATCCCCACTCCACAGAACACATTTCTTCTGCTCCATTGTCCTGTTTTCAGCACTCCATCCAACACATGGCACTTGGTGATATAAGGCTCTCTTGCGGTGCAGTTGCTCTCTTTCACTACCACTGTTATCAGGTGCCCAGGAGGCGGATCAGTCATGATAAGTGTCCAAAGCTCTTCCCTGGCCACTCCTCCAAGCTCTGAGCTGCATTTAACTCTCCTAATTAGCGGATGCGGCAATTAGAAAGGACGCATCGCGGCCACTCTCTGAACCTCTCCACCTGCCGCAGGGCGTGCCAGTACGTCCTGTGGTGGGAAGGGGTTAAAGGGGTTATCCAGTGAAAATATTTTTCTTTCAAATCAACTGGTTTCAGAAAGTTATTCAGATTTGTAATTTACTTCTATTTAAAAATCTCAAGTCTTCCCATACTTATCAGCTGCTTTATGTCCTGCAGGAAATGTATTCTTTCCAGCCTGACACAGTGCTCTCTGCTGCCATCTCTGTTCATGTCAGGAACTGTCCAGAGCAGGAAAGGTTTTCTATGGGAATTTGCTACTACTCTGGACAATTCCTGACATGGACAGAGGTGGCAGCAGAGAGCACTGTGTCAGACTGGAGAAAAAACATTTCCTGCAGGACATACAGCAGCTGATAAGTATGGGAACACTTGACATTTTTAAATAGAAGTAAATTACAAATCTATATCATTTTCTGAAACGATTTGATTTGATTTAAAAGAAAAAAAGATTACCCCCTTTATAATTCCTAGGGCTCCTAGTGATCAGATCATACACGCTATTAGTCATAGCCACATAGCAGCCTAACAGTCCCATAAATATCCACATAATCACAGAAACAAACAAACAAACCCATCTTATGACTTTGTTGTCACTGAATAAAAATATGGGGCTTGAATTTGTTAATTAAAAATCTGTTTTCCTTTTTTTTAATTCTCTCTATAGATGATTTATCTGGTGTAGGACAGGGCTTCGCCGCACACTCCCGAGTGTTATTAATCAGGGCTTCCTCCGCAGTGACAATGCAAACTTTCCATTAGCAGTCGGGTCAGAGAAACGAAGCATGACAATGTACAATCACCACGTTTAGAAAGGATAATCTCTCTACAAAAGCCATGCAAGTCTTTGAACCAACGTCTTAATTGAGTTTTAACTGCCCGAACACATGCACATGAATAAAAGAACGAGCCTTTTATGTCAAGAACATAAACCAATATGCTCGAAATTAAATCAGACTGAAAGAATCTGTCCGGGGCTCTGAAGCTATGATATCCGGAGGAACAAAGGCAAAAGAGGTCAACAGGAGAGCCGGCGTAAACAGAGGGAAAACCGCAAAGAGTAGACAAAAACAATCAGGTAAAGGGAACAGAAGGAGTTCTATTGTTTCAGTTAAAGCGCAACTATAATTTATTTTTTTTTATTTTTTTTTTCATTTTTAGTTAGTCTAGGTCATGATAATTTTTGCCATTTATAGTAATAACGAAAAGTGAACCGTTTTTGAAATACATGAAGATGAATGTCCCCTCAGAGTTACTTGTTCAAAACTGTCCTACATTCCTGAGAATCCGTCCTCTGCCTCAGCAGCAGCTTTGTACGGATTCTCAGATAGTTCCGCCCCAGTCCCGCCCCCCTCCCCTTCACTGGCCAGCGAGAACCACAGCAGCACAGGAACCCCTCCACTCTCCTGGACACTGTGTACTCAAGTGCTGCTGCCACCAAATCCCCCCACCACCGGATTGTCAGACGTCTCCTCAGACCCTCTGCATATACCCTGCCACCCAACGTTGCCCCCCCCCCATCACTGGCCATGTGCCTGCTGCCGCCTGCCCTGATCACTGTTGTAAACCGCCCCCAAACGACCTACAACCCCGCCCCCCCCCCCCCCCGCCAATCACTGCCCACGCTGTTGCCCAACCTCATTACCACCCCCACCCCCCGGAACGCTGCCCGTAGGTCTGCCGCCAATGTTTCCTGCACGGATCTCTGTGGATCGCCGCTCCAAACTGGATCCACTGTTGCCCACCCGCCACCAGCATTAATCTCATCATCGGAGGGGCAGACAGAGGGAGAGCGATCTGGCCAGGTGGGAGACAGCACAGACATGCTCAGCGATTCGCCGCCAGGGCGGGGGGTGAGCGGGTTACGGCAATGTCTGCCCATGTCTGTGCTGTCTCCCGCCTGGCCAGATCGCTCTCCCTCTGTCTGCCCCTCCGATGATGAGAGTAATGCTGCTGGTGGTGGGCGGGCAACAGTGGATCCAGTTGGGGGCGGCGATCTACAGAGATCCGGACAGGAAACAGTGGCGGCAGACCTGCGGGCAGTGGTTCGGGGGTGGGGGTGGTAATGAGGTCGGGCAACAGCATGGGCAGTGATCGGCGGGTGGGGGGAGGAAGCGGTGGACAATAGTGATCCGGGCAGGCGGCAGCAGACACATGGCCAGATCGCTCTCCCTCTGTCTGCATCTCTCCCCTCACATCATCATGTGAGTGAAAAGGATGATGAGAGTGATGATGTGAGCGAGAGGGATGATGTCAGGTAGAGGGGATGAGAGTGATGATGTGAGGGACAGGAATGAGGAGAGGGGATGATGAGAGTGATGATGTGAGGGACAAGGATGAGTAGAGGGGATGATGAGAGTGATGATGTTAGGGATGATAGATGATGTGAGTCATAACTCATCATCCCCTCACATCATCACTCTCATCATCCCCTCACATCATCACTCTTATCATCCCTCTCCCTCACACCATCACTCCCATCATCCCCTCACATCATCCCTCTCCCTCACATCATCACTCTCATCATCCCCTCACATCATCCCTCTCATCATCCCCTCACATCATCCCTCTCATCATCCCCTCACATCATCACTCTCATCATCCCTATTCCTCACGCCATCCCCCTCTTCTCATCATTCCTCTCATCATACACTCTCATGAGAGATTATGTGAGGGAGAGGGATGATGTTAGGGATATGGATGATGTGAGGGAGAGGGATGATGTTAGGGATATGGATGATGTGAGGGAGAGGGATGATGTTAGGGATATGGATGATGTGAGGGAGAGGGATGATGACATGGATTATGTGAGAAACATCAGACGGGAGGGACAGCACAAATTGTTGTCAGATTATTCGTGTGGCCCCTTGCTGCCACCATGTAATAAAGTCCTTCTGTAGTGTATCTGTAGTGTGTATGTTTATGAGTGAGTGGAGGGCGAGGCAGGAGAGGAGGAGGGAGGAGATAAGAAGGGACGGGGAGGAGAGCAGAGACCACGCCCACTTTCTGTCAACCAGGATAAAAATTCATTTATGTTTCTGAGCTGAACAACTGGGGATATTTCAGCAACCGCACAAGATATCCACACACTTTAGGGCTCTTTGTAAAGGGTAACCTGTGGGCTTTTTAACTTAGAAATTTCATTTTTTGGCTATATAAATTATAGTTACGCTTTAAGCTTTTATATTAAACATTGTTTTAAGAATTTGTAGTTTTTTTTTTTCACATCAAAAATGTGCGCATATGTGACTTTTTTATCACTTTTTATTACAATTTTTCTTGATTTGATGCGACCAAAAATGCGCAATTTTGCACTCTGGAATTTTTTTGCGCTTACGCAGTTTACTGTGAGGGATCATAAATTAAATAAATTAATATTTCGGGTGATTACGCACGCAGCGATACCAAACATTTATTTATTTTTATTTATAAAATGGGAAAAGGGGGGTTATTTGGACTTTTATTAGGAGAGGGGGTTATTTATTAATAAAAACACTTTATTTTATTTCCACTAACAGTAATTAGAAGCCCCCTGGGGGACTTCTATATACACAGCACTGATCCCCTGGGGGACTTCTATATACACAGCACTGATCCCCCTGGGGGACTTCTATATACACAGCACTGATCCCCCTGGGGGACTTCTATATACACAGCACTGATCCCCTGGGGGACTTCTATATACACAGCACTGATCCCCTGGGGGACTTCTATATACACAGCACTGATCCCCTGGGAGACTTCTATATACACAGCACTGATCCCCCTGGGGGACTTCTATATACACAGCACTGATCCCCCTGGGGGACTTCTATTTACACAGCACTGATCCCCCTGGGGGACTTCTATATACACAGCACTGATCCCCCTGGGGGACTTCTATATACACAGCACTGATCCCCTTGGGGGACTTCTATATACACAGCACTGGTCCCCCTGGGGGACTCCTATATACACAGCACTGATCCCCCTGGGGGACGTCTATATTCACAGCACTGATGTCTCATTGAGATTAATGCTGTGTATATAATAGAGCACCGATCCATGGTCTGCTGCAGACCATCTACATAGATTGCTGAGCCGGGGTAATTCTGACGCTGAGCCCCGGCCAGCTAATTACAACGGATCTCCCCTCCACTAGACACCAGGGACAGGGCCACAGTCACTATTCAAATGCAGTTGTCAGCTTTGACAGCTGCATTTGAATAGTTAATTAGCCGGCCGCATCGATCGGCTGCGGCGGCTAAGAACGGCGGTCCCTGGCTGCACAAGCAACCGGGACCGCGGGCTGCAGAGAGGGCTCAAGCCGGGAGCCCTCTGTGATCCCCCTTAACGGCCGCATGATGGGTATAGCCGTCATGCGTCGATAAGGGGTTAAAGGGGTACTCCAGCGGAAATCTTGGTCTTTCAAATCAACTGGTTTTAGAAAGTTAAAAATAATTGTAATTTACTTCTATTTAAAAATGTAAAGTCTTCCTATACTTATCAGCTGTTGTATGTCCTGCATGCAATTTTATCTTTCCAGTCTGACACAGTGCTCTCTGCTGCCACCTCTGTCCATGTCAGGAACTATCCAGAGCAGGAGAGGTTTTCTATGGGGACTTGTTCCTGACATGGGCAGAGGTGGCAGCAGAGAGGACTGTGTCAGACTATGAAGAAAACAACATTTCTTGCAGGACAAACAGCAGCTGATAAGTATGGGAAGAGTAGAGGTTTTTAAATAGAAGCAAATTACAAATATTTATAACTTTCTGCTATCGGTTCATTTGAAAGAAAAAGGTTTTTGATGGATAACCCCATCAAACCCTCCATTGCACCATACTGAAAAACAGGAAAAGAAATAAACTGTGAGCTGAAATTTAAAATAAAACCTCAATTCCCTCCTGAGTCAATCTCTGTTCAAATTTCACACCAATCGCAGGTTCCCAGAGCTCCCATCGGTGGCGTCTTCTCCCTGAAACTTCCTTCTAAAACTGACAGCTTGCTCAGCCAATCGGAGCTCAGAAAGTTGTCAGTCATCTGCTAACATATCACAGTGGGGCTGGCCTGCTGTGAAGACGTCATTGACTCGAGATGGGGCCGGTCGTGGTCTACAGTGATCAGGTACGTAAGCGTTTTAGTCAGCGGGACCTGCCAGATTTCGGCTGCAAATCGTTAGGTGTGAACGTACCCTCAATCTTGGAAAGCTTTAAGGAGAAGTCTGGTAAATATTTTTATTAAAGTATTGTATTGCCCCCCAAAAGTTATACAAATCCCCAATATACACTTATTACAGGAAATGCTTATAAAGTGCTTTTTTCCCTGCACTTACTACTGCATCAAGGCATCACTTCCTAGATAACATGGTGATGTCACTTCCTGGATAATATGGTGCTGTCACTCCCTGGATAACATGATGATGTCACTTCCTGGATAATGTGGTGCTGTCACTTTCTGGATAACATGGTGATGTCACTTCCTGGATAACATGGTGATGTAACTTCCTGGTTAACATGGTGATGTCACTTCCTGGATAACATGGTGATGTCACTTCCTGGATAACATGGTGATGTCACTCCCTGGATAACATGGTGATGTCACTTCCGGGTTAACATGGTGATGTCACTCCCTGGATAACATGGTGATGTCACTTCCTGGATAACATGGTGATGTCACTCCCTGGATAAAATGGTGATGTCACGACCCGACTCCCAGAGCTGTGCGGGCTGTGGCTGCTGGAGAGGATGATGGCAGAGGGATGCTCAGTGTCCCTCCAGTGCCCTGTGTCCCTCAGTGTCCCCCTGCCATCATCCTCTCTATCAGCCACAGCCCGCACAGCTCTGGGAGTAAGGTTGTGACATCACAATATTATTCAGGAAGTGACCATCATTTTTTCAGGAAGTGACGTCACCATGTTATCCAGGAAGTGACATCACCATGTTATCCAGGAAGTGACATCACTATGTTATCCAGGAAGTGACATCAATATGTTATCCAGGAAGTGACAACATCATGTTATCCAGGAAGTGACATCACCATGTTATCCAGAAAGTGACATCACCATGTTATCCAGGAAGTGACATCACCATTTTTTCAGGAAGTGACGTCACCATGTTATCCAGGAAGTGACATCACCATGTTATCCAGGAAGTGAAGCCTTGATGCAGTAGTAAGTGCAGGGAAAAAAAGCTCTTTATAAGCATTTGCCATAATAAGTGTATATTGGTGATTTTTATAACTTTTTCTCATAGTTCTACTATTTCGTTATCTCGCTTTATACAATTCTATCTTTCCAAAACCTCAGCAATCCAAGGTGTCCGAAGCAAAACGTACTGTATCCCGACTCCAAAACCTGCACAGAACGTGGCGGGTAAACGATATTTCGTGAACATCTTCAGCTCTGGAGAGCGCTCTGACCTTCCGCGTTTAGCGCACTCCAGGGTCTCTTGTTTTCCACTTGTATTTATTAAAATAAAGAAAACAGTAAAATAGACGTCGGGCAATAAGAGATCATTTTTATCGAAGGTTCTCGGGGTTGTAAAATTGAAATGTAAAGGGAAGTGGATTTGCATGGGAGCATTTGCCATAAATTGTTCTATAAATAATTTAGCAGCGGAATATCCCCGGAATACTCTGCATCTGCTTCCAAGACTATAAAGAAAAAATAAAGAAGCCAATTACAGCAAGAAAATCTGAACAGAGGGACTTAGGAGAACAAAGGAGGGCATCAGTAACAATTAGTTTCAGAAGAATAGAAGCAATGGAATTAATTTTGCTTTTGCATTGTGTCCTCTTGGCGCAGAGCTCTGTCTCTCGTGCATACAGATGAGGGTTTCCCCTCATGATGGATAACGCTTCTGTATGATCTTCACGCTGCCTGCGCTAATCAGGTCTTCTGGCTCCTTTTATCACAATCTCATCTCGCTGTTTGGTATGATCGCTTGCTTTGATTTGGACTTTGGATAGAATGTTTCTTACTATAACATGCATTTGGGGTGTTCTGGAATGTAGGGGGTTTTCTATCAATATTGAAGGTTTGTATTTAAAGGGGTACTTCGGAGAGAAATCAGATCAACTGGTGTCGGAAAGTTATATAGATTTGTAAATTACTTCTTTTTTAAAAAATCTTGGGTTCCATTACTTATTATCTGCTGTATGTCCTGCAGGAAGTGGTGTATTCTTTCAAGTCTGACACAGTGCTCTCTGCTGCTGCCTTTGTCCATGTCAGGAACTGTCCAGAGCAGCAGCAAATCCCTTCAGAAAACCTTTCCTGCTCTGGACAGTTCCTGACATGGACACAGGTGGCAGCAGAGAGCACTGTGTCAGACTTCCTGCAGGACATACAGCAGCAGTTAAGTATTGGAAGAATTAAGATTTAAAGGTATTTACAAATCTATATAACTTTCCAATACTAGTTGATTTGAAAACTATTTTTTTTTCTCTCCGGAGTACTCCTTTAAGTAGTTTCTGGTCATGAAAAAGGTGCCCCTATTGTTACTCACAGACCTCTCACTTCCGCCAACTTTAGTATCAGGATAAGAATATACGGTACACTGGGATGGGGCGGAGCACTGTGCTGTGTCGGTGGTAGTGCTCGATCAGAGATGGGGACCAAGGACTAGCGCTTGGGCAGCCCTGCAGTTCCTGAAACAAACATTGGTGGCAGCAGAGAAGCCTGTAGTTGATAAATAAAAGTTATATAGCAAAAAAAATTTAAAAAGATCTAAAAAACTTTTACCCTCTGGAGTACCCCTTTAATTGTTTATCTTATTGAATCAATGTAAAAAAAAAAAAAAGTATGTATATGTATAAATATATCTTATGTGTTTTACATTCATGTCTTAGGTTTATGTTCCAATTTGGGAGACCTCTTACTGACCGCCATCTCCTCTAGTGAAGCTAAAGTATTTGTTAATTTGCATGAGAACTCGTTTCCTTACATCCTTCTCTAAATTATTCACCTACCTGGTTTCCTGCATTTATTTCATCAGTAATACCCGACTTCCAGTGTCCTCTCCCTCCATTAGACGGTAAATATAGGATCTCCGAAATAGCTTAATCGCAGTCGGGGTTCCTAAGCCGGACAGGAATTTCCCTTCAATCCATCCAGTGTTTTCCATTTTTTTTTTTTATTAACATGGTTTTTAAAGCGACTCTGTACCCACAATCTGTCCCCCCCAAAACCACTTGTACCTTCGGATAGCTGCTTTTAATCTGTCCTGGGGTCCGTTCGGCAGGTGATGCAGTTATTGTCCTAAAACACAACTTTTAAACTTGCAGCCCCGTGCCCAGCGGCCGTGGCCTAGATTGTGTATGTATTAGGCTGGCACCACCCCTCCGTCCTTCTTCCCCACCCTTTTCATCATTAGAAATGCCACTGGAACATTTTCTCAATGCTAAACATTGCACAGGTGCCTTAACGATCCAGCCCATGTTCAGTATTCACACAGGTGAGGAATAGGAGACAACATGCGTGGAGCATTCCTAATGATGAGGAGGGCGGGGAGGAGGGACAGAGAGGGTTTGCCAGCATAATGCATACACAATGTAGGCCACTCCCGTTCGGCACAGGGCTGCAAGTTTAAAAGTTGTTTTTTTAGGACAATAACTGCATCACCTGCCGAACGGACCCCAGGACAGATCTTGGATTAAAAGCAGCTATCCGAAGGTACAAGAGGTTTGGGGAGGGGGCAGATTGTAGGTACAGAGTCGCTTTAAAAGGGCCCACACTGCAAATAAGGACTGCAGGGAACTGGGCTGACTATGCTATTCCTATTAACTGAATACATTAAAGGGGTAGTTTACCAAAAAAATCAGCAGCAAATTCCACCACTTACCATTTTAGTCCATAACCATCACGACGGTCGCTGGGGATGATGCTTTATGGTCAGAGCTTTCACGTTTACTGTTGGATGGCCGGCTTTATGCTGCCGTATACAAATCATGGACCTGACCATAAAACAAAAACCTGCTGTTACAATGATCTACTTAGTCGTGTCCAGTACGCTGCTCCCGGAGTGCCGCCGCTCCTGCGCTGATCCTGAGCATTGACTGTGTTCTTGTTTTATGACCGCTCTGAAAACATTTTAGAGCTTGTGAATGGAGTGATTCAACTACGGCAACAAATCAGGTCAGTGATTTCATGTTCTCAAATTATCTGGACACTTGACAACTTGCTATCCGGCTTTTTACACCATTTTATAACGTACTTGGTGTTATAGCTGCAGCATAAAGGGATCCCGGCCGCAATTACCAGGCTTCAGAGAAGAGGTTCCCGTCCTTTGGCTCTCCAACTGTTCTAAAACTACAACTCCCATTAAGCCCGGATAGCCAAAGGCTACAGTGATGGGAGTTGTAGTTGTGCATCAGCTGGAGAACCACAGGTTGGAGAACACTGCTTTAGGGGCTCCATGCATAGGCATATCCAATGGCGGATTATAATGTAGGCGGTTTGGGCGGCCGCCCGGGGCCCGAGTCTCCGGGGGGGCCCATGCCTTGCCGCCCACAGTATAATGCCGCCCGGGAGGCCCCCCCGCCACTGCACTCTTGTGACCGCAAGCATTGTTTCGCTTGCGGTCACAAGAGTCTCCGGCCCTGACTTCCGGTACTGGGAGCGCACGTACCGGAAGTCAGGGCCCAGGCGGCACTAGGAGCTGTGTGATGCGCGTGCTGCCGGGGAGAGGACCGGACACCCCCCGCAGCCGCGCATCAGACGGAGAGAGGATCGACGGGGGAACGCAGGGTAGGTGAGTTGTATTTTGTTATTTTTGTGTTATTTACTCACTGGGGGGCATCTATAAAGGGGGGCCAGCTATAAGGGGGGAAAGAGGGGGACCAGCTATAAGGGGGGGGGGAAGAGGGGGACCATCTATAAGGGAGGGGGGAGAGGGGGACCATCTATAAGGGAGGGGGGAGAGGGGGACCTTCTATAAGGGAGGGGGGAGAGGGGGACTATCTATAAGGGAGGGGGGAGAGGGGGACTATCTATAAGGGGGGAAAGGAGGACCAGCTATAAGGGGGGGAAAGAGGGGGACCATCTATAAGGGGGAAAAGAGGAGGACCATCTATAAGGGGGGAAAGGAGGACCAGCTATAAGGGGGGGGACAGGGGGACTATCTATAAGGGGGGAAAGGAGGACCAGCTATAAGGGGGGGAAAGAGGGGGACCATCTATAAAGGGAGGGGGGAGAGGGGGACCATCTATAAAGGGAGGGGGGAGAGGGGGACCATCTGTAAGGGAGGGGGGAGAGGGGGACTATCTAAGGGGGGAAAGGAGGGCCAGCTATAAGGGGGGGAAAGAGGGGGACCATCTATAAAGGGAGGGGGGAGAGGGGGACCATCTATAAAGGGAGGGGGGAGAGGGGGACCATCTATAACGGAGGGGGGAGAGGGGGACCATCTATAAGGGAGGGGGGAGAGGGGGACCATCTATAAGGGGGGGAAAGAGGGGGACCATCTATAAGGGGGGGGGAGAGGGGGACCATCTATAAGGGGGAAAAGGAGGACCATCTATAAAGGGGGGGGGAGAGGGGGACCATCTATAAGGGAGGGGGGAGAGGGGGACCATCTATAAGGGAGGGGGGGGAGGGGGGAGAGGGGGAATATCTATGAGGGGGGAGAGGGGGACTATCTATAAGGGAGGGGGGGAGAGGGGGACCATCTATAAGGGGGGGGGAGGAGGACCAGCTATAAGGGGGGAAAGAGGGGGACCATCTATAAAGGGAGGGGGGAGAGGGGGACCATCTATAAAGGGAGGGGGGAGAGGGGGACCATCTATAAGGGAGGGGGGAGAGGGGGACCATCTATAAGGGAGGGGGGAGAGGGGGACCATCTATAAGGGAGGGGGGAGAGGGGGACCATCTATAAGGGAGGGGGGAAAGGGGACCATCTATAAGGGAGGGGGGAGAGGGGGACCATCTATAAGGGGGGGAAAGAGGGGGACCATCTATAAGGGGGGGGGGGAGGGGGACCATCTATAAGGGGGAAAAGGAGGACCATCTATAAAGGGGGGGGGGAGAGGTGGACCATCTATAAGGGAGGGGGGAGAGGGGGACCATCTATAAGGGAGGGGGGAGAGGGGGACTATCTATGAGGGGGGGAGAGGGGGACTATCTATAAGGGAGGGGGGGAGGGGGACCAGCTATAAGGGGGGGAAAGAGGGGGACCATCTATAAAGGGAGGGGGGAGAGGGGGACCATCTATAAAGGGAGGGGGGAGAGGGGGACCATCTATAAGGGAGGGGGGAGAGGGGGACCATCTATAAGGGAGGGGGGAGAGGGGGACCATTTATAAGGAGGGGAAAGAGGGGGACCATCTATAAGGGGGGGAGGGGGACCATCTATAAGGGGGAAAAGGAGGACCATCTATAAAGGGGGGGGAGAGGGGGACCATCTATAAGGGAGGGGGGAGAGGGGGACCATCTATAAGGGAGGGGGGAGAGGGGGACCATCTATAAGGGGGGGAAAGGAGGACCAGCTATAAGGGGGGGAAAGAGGGGGACCATCTATAAAGGGAGGGGGGAGAGGGGGACCATCTATAAAGGGAGGGGGGAGAGGGGGACCATCTATAAGGGAGGGGGGAGAGGGGGACCATCTATAAGCGAGGGGGGAGAGGGGACATCTATAAGGGAGGGCGGAGAGGGGGACCATCTATAAGGGGGGGAAAGAGGGGGGCCATCTATAAAGGGGGGGGGGAGAGGGGGACCATCTATAAGGGAGGGGGGAGAGGGGGACCATCTATAAGGGAGGGGGGAGAGGGGGACCATCTATGAGGGAGGGGGGAGAGGGGGACCATCTATAAGGGGGAAAAGGAGGACCAGCTATAAGGGGGGAGAGGGAAGAGGGGGACCAGCTATAAGGGGGGAAAGGAGGACCAGCTATAAGGGGGGAGAGGGAAGAGGGGGACCAGCTATAAGGGGGAAAGAGGGGGACCATCTATAAGGGGGGAAGAGGGGGACCATCTATAAGGGGGGAAAGAGGGGGACCATCTATAAGGGGGGAAAGAGGGAGACCATCTATAAAGGGGGGCTATCTCCTATAGGATTAGCACCCTCCTCTCCTGACATCCTCTGTGCTGCTCGGACCTCTCCTATAAGATCAGCACCCTCCTCTCCTGACATCCTCTGTGCTGCTGTGACCTTGGGGGGGGGCAACATCAGGGGACCAGGTGAGGTGGCGATATGTTTATTGGGGGCAGTGGAGGTGGGGTGGGCAATGCTTACTGGGGGTAGCAGCAAGGGACCAAACATTATGTTTATTGGGGCCAGCAGCGAGGGGAGGCAGGCAGGCAGTGTTTATTGGGGACAGTGGGGGGGGGGGGGGGGCGCAGTAGCAGATTATAATGTGGGCGAATTGACTGGGGGGGGGGGCAGGTTGGGTGGACAGCCCGGGGCCCAGGGTACATTTAATCCGCCACTGGGCATATCACATCTGCGTTGTATTAAAGGGGTATTCCGCTCAGATAAAATACATGCTGAATCATCCTTCTTCTGGAGACTAACAAGTCACTTCATACTTGTTGTTACCTTTTCAGTCTCCTTCCCCCAGTTCTGAGCTGCTACTTTCTACTGAAGACACAGAAAACTGTGTGTGAGCTGTTCTCTACATCTCCCCTTCCTCCCCAATCTCTTCCAAGATACTCATGTAAATAGTGTCCATGGCCAGCTGTCTCTGCACTCTGTAGTTCTGGGAGGGTTAATCTCTGGTTAAGTTGCTGATAACCTCAATGTGGTTAACCCTTCCTCCCTTCCAGCCATGAAACTACGGGCGTGGGAAAAATAGACATGCGGCCGAATGCGTACGAACCGCGAACATACGCCCGCAATACAGTTATGCTTCCCTAGCTTGTTTCGAAGCGATCTGAGACAGGTCATTTACTTGGAAATCTTCGCCCAGCCCAATAAAACTCACAGAACCTTTTGGATCGAAAAATCAAGTTCAATTTGGCAGAAATAAGTTCTCCGTACGGGACCGCATGGAAATCCACGGCCGTGAGTTTCTACATTTCCGTCCTCAAACAATGGTCTTGTTCATTTTTCACGGCGCCGTATACGATCTGGCCGTAAGTTCATACGTAGTGTGCACTGTGCGGGCGTATATCGTATACTTTCAAGCGAACGCATCAACCTCAAAACTACGTGCGTATATTCGCGGTTCGTACTACGGCCGGAAACATACGCAGTGTGAACATAGCCTTACTCACGGTCGTTGTTTGCAACACGGCCATGATTAATACTTTACTTACATTGTGCTGCAGCTAGAGACAATCCTGAACGGAGTGTATGCACATAGTATACACTCCGACCGGGATCACTAGCGGCCACGCACATGTCAGTTTTCTGTGGCCGCTATTCATCGAATAGCGGCTGCAGAGAACCTGTCAGTTCACACAATGGAGCGTGCGGCTCCGCATCCGAATTCAGCAGAAGTGAAGATCATCCGGCCGGTACTACAGTAACAGAACAGCCAGGGTTATACTAAGTGGGAACATGGCCTAAGGCTGTGTTACAAGGCCTGACCCGTGATGTAAGCTGCTATTACAAGGCATGATAAATGCACGACTAGGTCTGCACAAACATCGTTAGGTATACTTTGCAGATAAGAGGGGAGCGTGTGCATGAAGTGAGCATTGTGTGTGTGCATGACCACCCCTGTACACAAAGGCAAATATCTGCCCAGTTTAGCCTCTACATTGGTTACATCGGGCAGCTACTGGTGTGGTTACAAATACATGCAATGCTCAAGACACGTACCTGCTCTCTTCCTCTCAGAGGGTATGCTTCCGAGATGGCCAGAATAGAACGCCATGGAATAGAACAGCTAAATCCTTTTCTGCTTTCCACGGACAATCCCTTTGAGATAAACATTAAAGATGGCGCTGTCCTGTCGCGGCCATTTGCTGCGAGTGCTATCACCCTCAGACAAGTCTGTTACAGAAGTGGAGGAGGAATTGCTCAGGCAGATATGCTAAGATGATATAGGAGGACACCGGGGGAGCGCAGAAAGTCAAAAATGTGCTGTTTGTGAAGTTATCCCCATGGGCAGCAACATATTAAAAGTTAATGCTCCTGACATGCACCCACCCCCTTTTATCTCGGAAGTCGGAGGAAGTGGAGCAAGGGATCGGAACAGGTAGAACCCTTTCTGCTTTACGGATAACCCCTTTAAATCTTCTAAAGGTGTCTGGAGGCAGCTTACTCCCTTCTACTTAAAGGAGAAGTCCGGTGAAAAATGTTATTAAAGTATTGCATTGCCCCCCAAAAGTTATACAGATCACCAATAAACACTTATTACGGGAAATGCTTATAAAGTGCTTTATCCCTGCACTTACTACTGCATCAAGGCTTCACTTCCTGGATAAAATGGTGATGTCACTTCCTGGATATCATGGTGATGTCACTTCCTGGATAATATGGTGATGTCACTTCCTAGATAACATGGTGATGTCACTTCCTGGATAACATGGTGATGTCACTTCCTGGATAACATGGCAATGTCACTTCCTGGATAAAATGGCGATGTCACTTCCTGGATAAACATGGTGATGTCACTTCCTGGATAACATGGTGATGTCACTTCCTGGATAACATGGTGATGTCAAGACCCGACTCCAAGAGCTGTGCGGGCTTTGGCTGCTGGAGAGGATGATGGCAGGAGGATGTTCAGTGTACCTCCAGTGCCCTGTGTCCCTCAGTGTCCCCCTGTCATCATCCTCTCCAGCAGCCACAGCCCGCACAGCTCTGGGAGTCGGGTCGTGACATCACCATGTTATCCAGGAAGTGACATCACCATGTTATCCAGGAAGTGACATCACCATGTTATCGAGGAAGTGAAGCCTTGATGCTGTAGTAAGTGCAGGGAAAAAGCACTTTATGTGCATTTCCCGTAATAAGTGTATATTTGGGATTTGTATAACTTTTGGAGGGCAATAGAATACTTTAATAAAGATTTTCTCCGAACTTCTCCTTTAATGAAAACAGGTTTATACTTGGCCAAGCTTGGTGAGCATGTGTTTTGGGGTGCAGGGGTGTTGGGAGGATCAGCCATTATAGGTGTAGGTACCCTTTAAGAGAAAGTAACTGCGAAAAGTTTCAATTCATTTACCAACTCCACTTTATTTTCCCTCAGAGTAATTCTGGAGCAATCCTAAAATCAATAACCATCTCTTTAGGATTTTGCACATTCAAATACAAATTATTCTCCTTACGCCGCTTCTCCAGACGCTGGGGCTCAGACTGATACCAAGTTTCATCCTCATTTGCAATCAGGCCTATCGGTTTCATGTCATCGGCTTATTTCAGGAAGATGATATCCTTATGACATGTTTCACAGCCCAAAGTGTAAGGGGAGAAAACCCATCAGCTCTCATACATACTGTCACTTCATAGATGAAATCCTTCCATTTCTCTGGCACAGTCTGGTATCTGGGCTCGGTAAGAATAAGCATACAGGACATCTTACAGTAAGATTCTCTTTGTGGCCCATATCAACCAATCACAGATCGGCTTTCATTTCTTACATTGTTCTGGTAAAATGAAAGCTGGGCTCTGATTGGTTGTTGCTGTGTGGCATTACATTTCATCTCCATTCACTTCAATGGAACTGAGCTGCAACCTACTGTTGTCTCCAGATTGGGCGGGGTTTTGATACTCAGTTCCATTGAAGTAAATGGAGCTTAATTGCAAACCACACCTAAACTGGAGATAACAATAGGAAGAAAAGTGGCCATGTTTTTGTAGCGCTGGATGACCCCTTTAAATGGCACCGAGTCTCTCACTGGAGATGGGAGCTATGAAGAAGGGAAGCTCCTCTCATAAAGTTCCATCGTATGTGGCATGGAGCGGAGAGAGAGTGACACTCGGAAGCACCAAATTCAAAATAAATATGTATTACAGAAATGACGATCATGCACAATAGTCATTTGGAGGTGTACTTTAACCCCTTAACGACATCGGGCGTAAATTTACGCCCTGATGCCGGTAAGGAAGTTCAGAGCGGGGCCGCGCGGCGACCCCGCTCTGAACCGCGCCGGTCCCGGGTGCCGTGTGTAGCCCGGGACCGTAGGTATTAGCGGGCACGGTCCGATCGCCGTGCCCGCTAATACAGTAATCAGATGCAGCTGTCAAACATGACAGCTGCATCCGATTACCGGATTCAGCCGTTCCCTGGGGTCTAGTGGAGGAGATCGCTCCTCCAGGATGTTATCCCGGAGGAGCGATCTCCGTAACTGAAGCCGGCCGGGGACGCGTCCAAGATGGCGCCGTCCTCGGCTCGGCACTCGTTTGTTTCCGGCTGCAGCAGCCGAAAGCAAACGAGTGCCGATCTCATGGATCTCTGCAGCATATCTATGCTGCAGAGATCTCAATGAGAGATCAAAGCACTTATACTAGCAGTCCCCCAGGGGGAATAACCCTAACCCCAGGGGGAATAACCCTAACCCCAGGGGGGCTTCTAGTATATGTGTAAAAGTAAAAAAAAAAGTGTTGTTATTAGTAAAAAGCCCCCTCCCCTAATAAAAGTCAGAATCACCCCCCTTTTCCCAGGTTTTAAATAAAAGTAAATAAATAAATACATAAACAAACATGTTTGCTATCGCCGCGTGCGTAATCGCCCGAACTATTAATTAATCACATTCCTGATCTCACACGGTAAACGGCGTCAGCGCAAAAAAATCCCAAAGTGCAAAATTGCGCATTTTTGGTCGCATCAAATCCAGAAAAATTGTAATAAAAAGCGATCAAAAAGTCGTATATGCGCAATCAAGGTACCGATAGAAAGTAAACATCATGGCGCAAAAAATGACACCTCACACAGCCCCATAGACCAAAGGATAAAAGCGCTATAAGCCTGGGAATGGAGCGATTTTAAGTGACGTATATTTGTTGACAATGGTTTAAATTTTTTACAGGCCATCCGATACAATATAAGTTATACATGTTACATATCGTTTTAATCGTAACGACTTGAGGAACATATATAACAAGTCAGTTTTACCCCAGGGCGAATGGCGTAAAAACACATTTCCCCCAAATAAACAAAATGCGTTTTTTTTTTCAATTTCACCACACTTTGAATTTTTTTCTGGTTTCGCAGTATACTTTATGCAAAAATTCAGCCTGTCATTGCAAAGTACAATTAGTGATGCAAAAAATAAGGGCTCATGTGGGTCGCTAGGTGGAAAAATGCAACTGCTATGGCCTTTTAAGCACAAGGAGGAAAAACCGAAAACGCAAAAATCGAAATTGGCTCTGTCCTTAAAGGGTTAAAGGGGTAGTTAAAAAAAAAAAATCAACTAGTGACAGAAAGTGATTAGTAATTTACTTCTATTAAAAAAAAATTCAAGTCTTTCAGTACTTATTAGCTGGTGTATGTCCTACAGAAAGTGGTGTATTCTTTCCGGTCTGGAAAGCAGGAAAGGTTTTTTTTTTTTTTTTATAGATATTTTATTAAAGGTTTTTTGTTATAATTTGCTGCTGATCTGGACAGTTCCTGACATGGACAGAGGTGGCAGCAGAGAGCACTGTGTCAGACTGGAGAGAATACACCACTTCCTGCAGGACATACAGCAGCTAAAAAATACAGGATATTTTAATAGACATAAATAACAAATCTCTGACGCTTTCTGGCTCCAGTTGATTTGAAAGAAAAAAAAAAATGGTGAACTACCCCTTTAAAGCCCTTTCTTCTATAACATTTTCCCTGGATTACTGTGTTGCTTCCATCCCAGGCATAAGCATTGCTTCTTTACAGCACTACGAACGTCTCGACTGCTGTAAAACTTGATACTTGAAAGAGGGTTAAACGGATGTGAATAGAGCGGCGTATTACAATTTTTCATTGTTCTTCCCGTACAGATAACATTTGCCCTGATTTTGGTAAAAGACCGACATCCTGGAGACATTTGGTTAATCAGATATTAAATTAATCAGACCACTCTTTTACACTAACTAAAGGTTAAGTCGGCTGACATTTTCGTTTCAAAAAGCCGTTTTTTAGGGATTAATGAACATGACTCAGTAGATAAATCTCTGGTTTGACACCAGCTTTTAAAAATGTCTTGTATGACACATGAGTAATCTTTTCTTGTAGCTGCTATACAGTGGAAACTCGGTCATAGAAATATGAGAAAGTAATTAGCGTTCCAGATCTCGCCTATTGCAAGCTTA
Organism: Dendropsophus ebraccatus; assembly: GCF_027789765.1. Taxonomy (NCBI): domain Eukaryota; kingdom Metazoa; phylum Chordata; class Amphibia; order Anura; family Hylidae; genus Dendropsophus; species Dendropsophus ebraccatus. Next base: position 155,724,574 of record NC_091457.1, on the reverse strand, counting down.
TCCAATATAGTGTAAACAGCGTTATAGTACAGCAACCCCTACCGACACCATACTAATACATACAACCTCTTAAATGGCAACCCCTACCGACACCATACTAATACATACACCCTCTTAAATAGCAACCCCTACCGACACCATACTAATACATACACCCTCTTAAATGGCAACCCCTACCGACACCATACTAATACATACACCCTCTAAAATGGCAACCCAAGAGAAGTATAAGGAATGGAGGCCAAGTGTGGTGGCTGGACGATGGAGGTTGTGTAGTGACCCAATGTTTAAGGACCTACCGGTTTGGATTTGGGCCAAACTCTGGAGAAATGTTTTAGTTTCCTCTTGGTTTTCACCCTTTGTCCCAAACCAGGGTGCAGAGCATGTGCCGTGACCCGGGTTGCTGGAACTGGTGTTGGGTCTGCTGGTGGGTTCTGGTGTTTTGGGGGCTACTTGTCCTGGTGGCCAGAAGAGGTAACACCCACGCCTGGACACGCGGCAACTGGACCTTGGTTAGGACAGGTGTGAGGTGCGGAGTTTAGAAGCAAGTGCGGCGGAAGAGATGATCCACTTTAAACAAAGTCCAAACTTTACTTGGCAAAAATATATTTTGTGTAGAAACAGTGCTCAGGTACTTAGTGCAAAAATCAACAGTAGCAAAAGGAATAGGAGAATAGCTGAGTTAAAAGAAGAAGTTAACATTGGAAGGTGTCAGGGACTGGATAAGAGGGCCCCTTGCCTAATTAGTACTCTGCTGAGATGTGGTGGGTGTCTCTACAGTTTTCTGTAGAAATCCTCGTTTTATATATATATATATATATATATATATATATATATATATATATATGATCTCTGCATAAATGACCGCCTTCTGCCTCTTAGTGCCGGGTTTCTGTCCTAATGGGGTAGTACAAGTCCCAGGTCTCCTGTCACTGGGTGGAGCTGGCTAGTAGTATCCTTCCTACTCAGCTGAGCGTAAGTCAGTAGGGAGCGGATGGACTTGCACTGCACTCTACTGGGGTACAGCCTTTATAATCCCCTCCATTTTTTAGGTGGTTGACTGCTCTGAAACTAGGAAAATCCATAGCGTAGAAAAGGGGTGAGACTCCCTTGTCTCAGGCTTCCCTTAGGGTTTGGCCTAGCAACTCAAGTTGATCAAGTCCCTAGATAGTCTGAAACAGGTCTACTCTCCTCTCTGTCTGATACTAGACCCGGAGGACAGGTAAAGCCCACCCGACGTGGCCTGAAGCCAGGCACTTACTAACTAAACTAAAGTAAGTACATACGATAGAGAGAAGGGGTGTGTGTAGCTAAACCTGTGTTGACTGCAGCTGTGCTGTGAAGTAGTGTGAAACCTAGTGGTTGGAGCAAGGTACAGCAGCTTATTGTGCTAACTGTTAACACTGTAGAGAAAACACTTTTACCTAGGTGTAAGAAAGAAGAAGAAGAAGTAAAAAGTGGGACACTACACATAGACTTCTACTGCTAGAAGATATCAGGTTGCTACCCCAAGAGTGGTCCTAGTTAGGGTAAGAGCTAGCCAGGCATACCAGACAGCCCTGGGAGTATGCAGCAGAAGATTTCGTCCAGCCCTAGTAAAAGTTGTAGATAACATTGGGTTGATATTTGTAAACCAATGGACCAGTGGAGGTAGCTCTTTAACCAAGACTAATGCTGGGAGCTTTTATACCCATGGAGAATGAACAGCTTTCCCCAATGGTCATCAGAGCTCTAAAACTCCTTCTTCAACGATGTTCACAGTTCTGAGTGACTCATCTGTGATCACCTTGGAAGACTGCTGTATTATAGGGATGGCTGCCCTTACTGACCTGGACATAGACACCTTTACTATACAAATATTACACAAAGCAATGCCTAATTAGGCTGATTCGGCACATTATCGCTCCATATCATAAAGACAACAATCAGCCGAAGGGCCGATCACCAGCTGATCCTTTTCATTCAAACTGGATTAAAAATCAGTGGCCGGCGGCCACGCATCGCTACGTGTAGGGGTGTGTGGCCAACAGCTGATGATGGTTTCAAAATAATAAAGTTTATACTCCACTATTCTCTTCTATTGTCCTGCAGCCTTTCGCCCATATTTCTTGCTTAGGCTGCGTTCACACTATGTTTTTGCAATCCTTTTTTTTTTTTTTTTTTTTCATCCTTTTTTGCAAAAAAAAAAAAAAAAAAACGGATGCATTTGTGTGCATCCTTTTTTTCCATTGACTTCTGTTATAAAAAAACGGATCCATTTTTTTTTTTTTAACGGACTCAAAAATGAGGTTGACTACGTTTTGGTGTACAAAAAAAAAACGATCTGTCAATGGAAAAACGGATCAAAACAGATGGACACAAATGTATCAGTTTTTTTCATCCGTTTTTTATCCGGATGATAAAAAAGGATTGCAAAAACGTAGTGTGAACCCAGCCTTACGGTTGATGTTTCTGGTCTCTTCAGTGACAAGCTGCCCAGCCAACCACTGGCCGCGACCCTGTCCCATTTTGGCAAGTGATTGGCTGAGCAGCCTGTCACTGAAGAGACTGGGCCAGAAGCATCAGCTTATTTTTCATGTAAAAAGCAAAAGCTAATGATGTCTGTGCAGCCCTCATGCATGACTACTGAGCTCTATATAGACTCGGCAAACGAACGCTGATCTTGCAGATCGGTGATTCCTTACAGGGAAATATCAGGCCGTCTAAAAGAAGAAGCTCTGACAGAAATCAACTAAATTTGCAAAGTCAAATCTGGCAAAACAGTTCAACCAAGAAATAAATACAGTACAGAGTTTGGACACACCTTCTCATTCAAAGAGTTGTCTGTATTTTAATGACTATGAAAATTGACACTGAAGGCATCAAAACTATGAATTAGCACATAAGGAATTATACAGTATACTTAACAAAAAAGTGTGAAACAATATTCTAGGTTCTTCAAAGTAGCCACCTTTGGCTTTGATGACTGCTTTGCACACTCTTGGCATTCTCTTGATGAACTTCAAGAGGTAGTCACCTGAAATGGTCTTCCAACAGTCTTGAAGGAGTTCCCAGACATGCTTAGCACTTGTTGGCCTTTTTGCCTTTACTCTGCGGTCCAGCTCAGCCAAAACCATCTCGGTTGGGTTCAGGTCTGGTGACTGTGGAGGCCATATACCTTCTTGGTCAAATAGCCCTTACACAGCCTGGAGGTGTATTTGGGGACATTGTCCTATTAAAAAATTAATGATGGTCCAACTAAACGCAAACCAGATGGAATAGCATACCGCTGCAATCTACAATTTTCATAGTCATGAAAATACAGAAAACTCTTTGAATGAGAAGGAGTGTCCAAACTTTCGGTCTGTACTGTATATAAAAGACCAGAATACGAATAACAAATGATGAGGAAAAAAACACCCAACCAAGTTAGAGGACAGAAGTTATAACAAACTAGTCCGGTAATGTCAGCCACTTGTCAGCAAAGTCGAAATCTAAATGATTGTGCCGCCAGTAGGGGGCCAATAGCTGTAGAAATTACAATAAGATGCATCTTGTAACAAATTACATAGCACAAGATAGTTGGGTAAAAAGTTTTGGATAAATAAGACACTTTGTACATTTTACGTGTAAGACATTGAAAGATCACATCTTGGAGGTGGATGTGAGAGGTTGTGAAGAAGAAGGATCATAGCTATTAGTCATTGACTGATTCGAGGCTGAGGACGGAAGGGAAGGTGCAGCTTTGTAAATGAGTTGCGGAGTTCTATTCCAGAAGGAACACTTATCCGGCATAATCACTGACAGAGGACAGACGCCTTGGTGGAACCACTGAACAGTAAAATCTACTTGCCCGCCGTATCGAGGGCGGATTGATGGGAGGCCAGATTGGCTATTAAAGTATGAATTAGTAATATGTTACAGTAGTCAAGGCAAGAAATAATAAGGGACCGGAGTGATGGTTTAGCAGCGTCAATGGTGCGGTAAGGATGGATGTGGGAGAAGTTTGTTAGCAGAAGGTGACACAATTGAGCAATTTAATGGTTGCGTGTCCACATACCATATAACTACACGAGAGTGGGTGAAAAAAGGAATGGTAACAGATCTTAGAGGGTTTTCCTAAGATTAAACAGTTGTCTAGTTACGCAAAATATATCCTGAGTCATCCCCCCTCGCGGAGACTACTAACTCTTTCCATACTTGTTATTACGGTTTCTCTTCTCTTCAAAGACGACTCATGTTAATAGTTTTCCTCTCCAGCTGTCTTTGCACCGTGATACAAAGGAGAGTTAAAGAGCTGAGTAAGCACTTTTCGGGTTTTCTTCTTTCTCTATAGCTTCTGTATAGTTTCAGGAAGCGGAGTCTTATTGCCCTCTAGGTCTTCACCCTTTATTCCACTCTAGGATGTAGAAGCTTGACTTCTGTGGCTAGAGGACACCAGGTCGAGCCACAAGTATGGTCCCAGTGTGAGCAGCGGAACCCGACAGTCAGTGCAGGACACTGGGGAACAATGTGGGTATAAGTGATGAGCAAGCTGGAGAGTCAGCACAGTACCAGGGATGAGACAGGTATCTTAGTAAGACAGGCGAATGATCAGGGCAGGCAATTTTAACCCCTTAATGATGCATGACGGCTATACCTGTCATACGGCCATTAAGGGGGATCAGAGAGAGCTCCTGGCGTGAGCCCTCTCTGCAGCCCAAGGTCCATGGTTGCTATGTACAACCAGGGACCGCGGGTATTAGCCGGTGTGGGCCGATCACCTCTGCCGGCTAATTAACTATTCGAATGCAGCTGTCAAAGCTGACAGCTGTGTTTGAATAGTGTATGTGAGCGCTCTCCCTGGTGTCTAGTGGGGGATTTCCCCCCCCCCCCAACGCGATGCGATCGCGGAGAGGAGATCCGTTTTAATGAGCCGTCCGGGGCTCAGCGTTGAAATGACGCTGATCCCGTCTCGGCAATCCATTTAGATGGTCTGCATCAGACCATTATAATAGAGAACTGATCTGATGGATCAGTGCTCTGTTATATACACAGCATTGATCTCAATGGGAGATCAGTGCGGTGTATATAGATGTCCCCCAGGGGAATCAGTGCTGTGTATATAGAAGTCCCCCAGGGAGATTAGTGCTGTGCATATAGAAGTCCCCCGGGGGGATCAGTGCTGTGTATATAGGAGTCCCCCAGGGGGATCAGTGCTGTGTATATAGAAGTCCCCCAGGGGGATCAGTGCTGTGTATGTAGGAGTCCCCCCAGGGGGATCAGTGCTGTGTATATAGAAGTCCCCCAGGGGGATCAGTGCTGTGTATATAGAAGTCCCCCAGGGGGATCAGTGCTGTGTATAAAGAAGTCCCCCAGGGGGATCAGTGCTGTGTATATAGAAGTCCCCCAGGGCGATCAGTGCTGTGTATATAGGAGGACCCCAGGGGATCAGTGCTGTGTATATAGAAGTCCCTTAGGGGATCAGTGCTGTGTATATAGAAGTCCCCCGGGGGGATCAGTGCTGTGTATATAGGAGTCCCCCAGGGGGATCAGTGCTGTGTATATAGAAGTCCCCCAGGGGGATCAGTGCTGTGTATAAAGAAGTCCCCCAGGGGGATCAGTGCTGTGTATATAGAAGTCCCCCAGGGGGATCAGTGCTGTGTATATAGGAGGACCCCAGGGGATCAGTGCTGTGTATATAGAAGTCCCCCGGGGGGATCAGTGCTGTGTATATAGAAGTCCCCCAGGGGGATCAGTGCTGTGTATATAGACATCCCCCAGGGGGATCAGTGCTGTGTATATAGAAGTCCCCCAGGGGGATCAGTGCTGTGTATATAGAAGTCCCCCAGGGGGATCAGTGCTGTGTATATAGAAGTCCCCCAGGGGGATCAGTGCTGTGTATATAGAGGTCCCCCAGGGAGATCAGTGCTGTGTATATAGAAGTCCCACAGCATTTTTGGTTGCATCAAATCCAGAAAAAATTGTAATAAAAAGTGATCAAAAAGTTGCATATGCGCAATCAAAGTACCGATAGAAAAAAGACATCATGGGACAAAAGATGACACCTCACACAGCCCCATAGACCAAAGGATAAAAGCGCTAAAGGCCTTGGAATAGAGCGATTTTAAGGAACATTTATTTTCTGTAAATGGTTTTATTTTTTACCGAGCCATCAATTAATATAAAAGAAAATATTTAACATGTCAGTTTTTCCATAGGACACACAGCATGAAAACGAAGTCCCCCCAAAGAAAAAGAATTGCGTTTTTTTTTTGTTTGTTTTTTTCAATTTCACTGCACATATAATTTTTTTCTGGTTTCGCAGCATATTTTATGCAAAAATTCAGCCTGTCACTGCAAAGTACAATTAGTGACACAAAAAATAAGGACTCGTGTGGGTCCGTAGGTGTAAAAATGCAACTGCTATTGCCTTATATACACAAGGAAGAAAAAACGGAAACGCAAAAACGAAAATTAGCCCGGTCCTTCAGGGGTTAAAGGCAAGTCAGAAAAACCGAGTCGGCAACAGGAGAGGTACACAAAACAGACAAAGGTCAGGCAATGTGTAATCTGAAGAACAGGTCTGAATTCACCAAGCAGAATAGCGAAATTGCACCTTTATTTGGAATGCAAGAGTCCAATAATGCTCAGGCAGGGGAGGGGCTGCAGGTTTAAATATGTGCAAGTGGCTCTGGATTGGCAGGTAGCGAAAAAGCTGCATCTATAAATCCAGAGCAATTGGCTGCATGCGCACCATAATGACCGGAGGTGTCATTGCAGCAGAAGGTGGAAGAAGACACCAGAAGACATGAGCAGCCCAGGAAGAGCATGAGGCACAGCACAATAGGGAACAGGATGGCACCAACACCAGTGAGTCTCAACTGGTTACAATGCCCACACCTCTGACCAGTATATGCTTAGTGTACATTATACTTACTGTTTAGATCATCAAATGAATCATAAGACAAGAATACAAGAGCACAAGAGCAATTTTATAAGTTGGCCAGAGAATTCTGGGTTCTTAGTAAAGGCTTTAATTTTGTCGAATTCTCTGCCTAACTTCCAAGAGCCAATAACTTCTACACCAACAGAGCATGAATTTCCCTCCGTTTACCATCACTTTAGCGGTGATGAACAAGATGCTGTTTCCTGGTTTTGTTGCTTCAGGCAGATGGAAATTAGAGTGGTTAAAATGTATTACTATTAAATGGCTGCACAGCTGCAGATTACTAAGCATGGAGAACCCTATTGAGAATCTTTATGTACAAGAAGAGCTCTTTAATTTCTCCTGAACGGATACTTCTTTCTCAATAACTTCTGTACAGTTTCAGGAAAGAAGCCACGAGATGTGTTTTTGTTGAGTAAATACAATATGTTGTATTTTGGGGGGATTACAGATTGCAAAGACATGAAATTAGCCACATGAAGCCAAGGTTTGTAGTGTCACTGTAAAACAGTACAATGATCCAGGGGTTCAAGAGACTTTGTCAGTACTTTTACGCTGTCCTATCTCAGGGTAGCATAAACTAGTGACAGAGAAGCTGAACAGAATGATGTATCACTTACATTGTTCTGTGCAGATGACTCGGAGATCTCGTCCTGAATAACATGGACAATAAGTAGTCCTCTCCATTATGTACATGAGCTCAGTAGTCCTGGATATTCATAGTGTATAGGCATTCACCTGTCAATCAGCAGCTGGAGGGAGGGGGGAGTGGTGCAGCACAAATCCCATTCTCCTGCATATTAGGAGAACAGCTAAACAGAATGATGTAAGTAATAAGGCCGCATAAACCTAGTGACAGATTCCCTTTAAGTGCTACAGGCCAGCGGGTTGTGTACAATATGGTGTTGCAATGTCCCAGAGAGGGGTCTACTGTCTTTTCTAAACAGGTATAGGTTGGCACCATATGTCTGAGACTGTAATCTGTAGTGTTAAATGCCGCCACTAGATGTCACTGTTCTACTGCACGGTCGATGGCTATCTTCTTATATTCACATAGAATTATTCATATGCTAATAGTCTGTAAGCTCATGCATGCAAGTAGGGCCCTCACTCTTCATGTACTGTATATGTAGATCTCTGTAATGTATGATTTTTATCTATGTATGTACCCCCAGAATTGTAAAGTGCTGCGGAATCTGTTGCCGCTATATAAATAAAAATTATTATTCTTCACATAACCAATCCCTGAGCTAGTTACCTCAGGAGCTCTCCCCTATCAAAGAGGGTTATTCTAAGTGTATTGCCCAGTCCTGTTAGCCCTATGGGATTAATGGGTTCAGTTCTCAGTTAAGGTCCATACAGACAAGGGTATGAGAGACAGCAAGGTCACACTGCCTGCTGACTATCTGCCTCCAGGACCTAAAGCTAGGAGCCTTGTGCGGGACTTCTGTATTTTATTCTTACCACTAGATGCTAGCCATGTCCGACTAGAGCTCCACATGGAGCTGCAGTGAGGACGGGACTAACCTAGTTACACTGAGGGACTGTCTTATCTACCTCTGCTACCTCTGAAGGAGAATACTGAAACTGAATTAGTAGTCTAGCTAAATGCAAAGGACGAGTTTCTACTGCAACTTGCTAGCTTATCCCTGAAGGGTCTCTCGGACAACTACCTCCTCCACTAGGTAGTCCTGAACTCCCTATTATCGTGTCACTCTGTGCCCACGTAGTAGTATCAGCCGATGTCCTTTCCCGTGGTTTCAGGAATTGTCTTTACCATCCCCAGATGAGCCACTGCATGAGGAGGAGGGGGACGAGGAGGACGAGCTTTTATTCTTCTTTTATAAAAGAAATAGAGTTACAGGGGTACGATGAGGTTTTTTTTTTCTTTCAAATAAACTGTTGTAGGGACATTATATGGATTTGTAATTTACTTCTATTTTCAAATTTCCAGTCTTCCAGTACTTATCAGCTGCTGTATGCCCTGCAGGAAGTGGTTAATTCTTTCGAGTCTGACTCAGTGCTCTCTGCTGCCACCTCTGTCCATGTCAGGAACTGTCCAGAGCAGTAGCAAATCCCCATAGAAAATCTCTCCTGCTCTGGACAGTTCCTGAAACAGACAGAGATGTCAGCAGAGAGCACTGTGTCAGACTGGAAATTACACAACACTTCCTGCAGGACATACAGCAGCTGATAAGTACTGGAAGATTTGAGATTTTTAAATAGAAGTAAATTACAAATCTATATAATGTTCCTACAACAGTTTATTTGAAAGAAGAAAAAAAAACCTCATTGTACCCCTGTAACTCTATTTCTTTTATAGCATTAGCTAGGAAATGCTTATGATTATGGGTATTTCTTGGGGTAACATATTCCAATGTTTGCCTGCTGTAACTGTGGGGAAAAAAATTCTATAGGGGTTTTTGCCTTCCCCTGGATCAGCACAGTAAGGTTTCCCTAGGTTGAACCTGATAGACTCTTGTCTTCTTTCAAACTTATTAACTACAGTATGTTACTATATATTATATCCATGCATTATGTTCCATTTATTTAGTTATATAAAAGTAATATAAATGTATTTAAGCAATGTATTTACAAAAAAAAAAAATGAGTAAGAGTAAAAAAACGTGACTCTGGAGTACCCCTTTAAACTCAACCACCAGATGAGAATAACTCCAATATTTACTGCAGAGCAAGTATCTTTGTTCTCAGCCTTTACTTCCTGTAATCCAACCATGTGACACATTTAAAGTATTTAATTCTGCTATAAATTCTTTGAGTTTTAATAAAAATAAAAGATAAAATAAATCAAATAATAGCTGATAAATATAATGATGTATAAAGTGGTTGTGAATAGTTATAATATTGATAAAGTGATACTGTCGCTCCCTTTCTGTATGAAGACTTCTCTACACAGCCGTAAAGCCTAAATTCTGCAGTTTTCACCTTACTTTATTATAGATTTCTTGGTGCTTAGTCCAGTAAAAATTGCTTTTTATAATTGGTGGATTGTACCACCTGGGCGGGGCTTCAGAGCCGCTGTGCCACTTCGTCAAGCCCACATCGTCTCCGTTGGCCCTGCCCCTCGTAACGTCATCGGCATCTAGGCCCTGCCCCTCTAGGTTGGCCCATTCCAATGGCCGTCGAGGGGGTGGGATGAAGTAGAACAGCGGCCGTGAAGCCTCGCCAACACAATCAACCTACGATAAAAATCATTTTTCACTGGATCAAGCACCAAGAAATCTATTATAGAGTAAGATATAAAAAACTGCAGAATGTAGGCTTTATAGCTGTGCAGAGATTTCCTCATACAGAAAGGGGGTGACTGCATCACTTTAAAGCTGATTCAGTCGATATATAGCGGATTTCATCAAAATAACTAAGATATATGTACAGTATAGGGAGTAGTGTTGACTGAGCACTAAAATGTTCAAGTGCTAGTTACTCTAGTTACTTTTTCAATGCTTGAGTGATCGATTTGAGAAAAGAACCCCATTGAAATCAATGGGAGACTCAAGCATTTAAAGGAGAAATCTGGCAGGAGCGGGGGTGAAAATTGATATTTGGCAGGGGGTGGGGTAAGCATAACAAAGAACGGATACTTAACGAACCTCATGCCCACGCTGCGCCGGGCCTCTGGCTCTCGTACCCATGCAGATATCATTGTCTCCCGGCTATGAGGTACATCACAACCCAGCTGCCACATCACTGATGAGTGGGATTTAGCTCACACAGCCAATCAGTGACTGCAGTGGTGTCCCGTCCGACTCACTGATTGGCTGAACGGTCCATCCCCCAACCGGGTCGTAAAGTAAGAGCATGGGGAGTCATGCAGGCTGTCAGCGGGGTCTAGGAGCGGGAAACGCTTTATTGTGTTTACCCCACCCCCAGACTAAAATTATTTTTCGGCCATCAAGTTGTTAAATATGTATAGCCAACTGTCTGAGCACCATGACGTGCCCAGTCGAGCATCGAGATCAATCAAGTACCTTGATGTTTGATGAAGCACTATGCTCTACAGAACATGCTCACTTAACACTATCATGGAGGTCTCCAGACTCAACACCGGCAGAAGATTACTGAATACCTAATTCTTTGTTCCTCCAAGAGATAAGGGGCATCTGGCAGCAGCTTATCCCCTCTCCCATTGACAATAAAAGACATTTGAATTCTTTGAACTTGCATGCCTTGCACTTGCTCCTGCTATTGTATCTGCACAAGAAACCTCCGCACAAATACACAGGGAAGCATAGAGTCAGGTTTATGTCACAGTGCTACCTTGTGGAAACATAAGGCATTCTGATTTTACAGGAACATTGGAAATTGGAGTCTTTGTGAGTAGGAGCTATAAATAAGAAAGTCATATGTCATAATCTACCCTGGGGTAACAGGCAGCCTAAAGGAGACACCCAGCAATAACCTTTAGATGATAAATTATTAGAACTGGTTCTCTTCTATACTTCACACTGGTGCAGAAGATGGTAGGCTGGAAAATACAGATGTAATAATGATATATCTGTGATTTATTTGCTTTGTTTTGTACTGTTCGACAATTCAGTAGGTTTACAGTGTTGTCTTAAAGGGGTACTCCTGAGGAAAATATAATGATAAAAATATCATCAGCTGGTGTCAGAAAGTTATACAGATCTGTAAATTACTTCTACAGGAAGTGATGCATTCTTTCCAGTCTCAATCTTTCCTCTTCTGTATGTTCGGTGTCCTCTTCTGTGTCTCTGATGTCTGCTGTGTCTCCAGTGTCCTCTTCTGCGTCTCCGATATCTTCTTTTGTGTCTACGATATCTTCTTTGTCTCCATTGTTCTCTTCTGTGTCTCCGATATGCTCTTCTGTGTCTCTGGTGTCTTCTGTGTCTCCAGTGTCCTCTTCTGTGTCTACGGTGTCTTCTGTGTCTCCAGTGTCCTCTTCTGTGTCTACGGTGTCTTCTTTGTCTCCAGTGTCCTCTTCTGTGTCTACGGTGTCTTCTGTGTCTCCAGTGTCCTCTTCTGTGTCTACGGTGTCTTCTTTGTCTCCAGTGTCCTCTTCTGTGTCTACGGTGTCTTCTGTGTCTCCAGTGTCTTCTGTGTCTACGGTGTCTTCTGTGTCTCCAGTGTCCTCTTCTGTGTCTCCGATATGCTCTTCTGTGTCTCCAGTGTCTTCTGTGTCTACGGTGTCTTCTGTGTCTCCAGTGTCCTCTTCTGTGTCTACGGTGTCTTCTGTGTCTCCAGTGTCCTCTTCTGTGTCTACGGTGTCTTCTTTGTCTCCAGTGTCCTCTTCTGTGTCTACGGTGTCTTCTGTGTCTCCAGTGTCCTCTTCTGTGTCTACTGTGTCTTCTGTGTCTCCAGTGTCCTCTTCTGTATCTCCGATATGCTCTTTTGTGTCTCCGGTGTCTTCTGTGTCTCCAATGTGCTCTTCTGTGTCTCTGATATGCTCTTCTTTGTCTCAGATGTCCTCTTCTGTGTTTCCAATATGCTCTTCTGTGTCTCAGGTGTCCACTTCTGTGTCTCTGATATCCTCTTTTGTGTCTTCGGTGTCTTCTGTGTCTCCGGTGTCTTCTTTGTCTCCAGTGTCCACTTCTTTGTCTCTGATATGCTCTTCTGTGTCTCAGGTGTCCTCTTTTGTGTCTCAGATATGCTCTTCTATGTCTCAGGTGTCCTCTTCTGTGTCTCTGGTGTCTTCTGTGTCTCCGATATGCTCTTCTGTGTCTCTGATGTCCTCTTCTTTGTCTCTGGTGTATTCTGTGTCTCCAGTATCCTCTCTGTGTATCCAGTGTCTTCTGTGTCTCTGGTGTCTCTTATGTGTCTCCAGTGTCCTCTTCTGTGTCTCCAGTGTCTTCTGTGTCTCTGGTGTCTTCTGTGTCTCCAGTGTCTTCTTCTGTGTCTCCAGTGTCTTCTGTATCTCCAATGTGCTCTTCTGTGTCTCTGATATGCTCTTCTGTGTCTCAGGTGTCCTCATCTGTGTTTCCAATATGCTATTTTGTGTCTCAGGTGTCCTCTTCTGTGTCTCTGATGTCCTCTTCTGTGTCTCTGGTGTCTTCTGAGTCTCCGGTGTCCTCTTCTGTGTCTCTGATATGCTCTTCTGTGTTTTAGGTGTCCTCTTCTGTGTCTCTGGTGTCTTCTGTGTCTCCGATATGCTCTTCTGTGTCTCTGATATGCTCTTCTGTGTCTCAGGAGTACTCTTCTGTGCCTTTGATATCCTCTTCTGTGTCTGTGATGTCCTCTTCTCAGTCTCCAGTGTCTTCTGTGTCTCCAGTGTCTTCTGTGTCTCCGGGATCCTCTTCTGTACCATCTCCAGACCGCTCAGCCAAATACTGTCTACAGGCAAGAGTGACAGCCCGCTCAGCCAATCACTGGCCGCTGCGCTGCCTCACCTCAGTCAGTCACTGATTGGCTAAGCGGGCTATCACTCCAGACATAAGAGAAACAGATTGCTGAACTCAGTGAGACCAGCCAAACAACAACACTGCCGGTTGCTAGTGAAAGCGCTCAATGCAGTGAAGTCCTAGGTGCATCCTGCTCCACACTGATGAGGGGCAACACCCCAAATGTATGTGGATGGTTACTTAGCCTTTGTTTATCCCTTGTCATTACATTGACTTATAGGGCCACTTAATATGGTGGTTTTGGTGGTTTCCTAACAGGAGCTGCCCCTTGGCTGGGTCCTTCCCGGAGGGATATCTGGCTAGTCCTGTGTTTTGAGACTCTTCAATGAGGCTCCACGGCCTCCTCTTTTGCATATCCAGACATAAGAATGACAGCCTGCTCAGCCAATCAGCCAATGAGCTCATCTGTACTATATAAAATTCACAAGTAGATGAGTGAATCTACCAACAATTTGTTTTAGGTCAGAACAGGCAAATCTGTTAGTCTTCTTTCAGATTTGGACAGGGACTCCAGTCAAAGGCAGGTGTTCCTGCTCTAGTGCAGTACAATGACAAGGACAGGGGTAGGGCGCTTGGTACAGCAAATGTAGATGAAGCTGTGAAGGATACAGCATTACCATTTACCTCCAGGATGATCAGTGTAGAGGGGCATGAACAAAATAAATCTGGAACTAACCATAACATTTCTCATTCTATTTTTTTTTTTTTTTTGTAAAACATGAGCCCAATCAGATTCATGCTGGATGGATTTGCTCATCTCTGTTTACAAGTTCAACAAGTGTTACAAGAGATCTTGAGTTTCTCCTTTGTAGATAACATTTAAAGACTCCTGAAAGTTTAATGCTACCTTAAAAGCCCCAAGTTGCTTTAATATTTATAAGCATGAAATCATTATAACTTTTACCAAGACAAGATGGGATCAGAGCCCAAAAGGATGGCAACAGATGTGAAAAGACTGCTATCACTAAATATCCTTATCGGTGTCCAACATAGCAGAGGCTTGTCTATGATAAATGAGCTTGGCTTAAAGAGCTGTATATTCTGTACATGCAACAAAAAGGAACAACTAAATAAGCTTTAACCTAAGGATTCTGAACTAAACCTCATCTAAAATAGTGCCCTCTCCTGGGCTTTGTTTGTGGCTCAGATACTTAGATATCCCCAGGACTTACTGAAGAGCTGATCAGCATGACAAACAGTTTCAAGAGAAAAACATAAAGGTCATGTTCACACAACGTATATTTTCATAAAAGTACGGCCGTTGTTGCCGATTGCAACAACAGGCGTGATTAATACGAAAATATACGCTACCTTGCCATCTATGAAATACCGACCTAAGCGGTATACGCTCTGGCCGGGTTTTCTAGCGGCGCCGCAAACAACTGACATGTCAGTTTTCTGCGGCCGCTATTCATTGAATAGCAGCTGCAGAAAACCCTGTCAGTGCACACTATGGAGTGTGCGGCTACGGCCGCCTGCTTCATTGTGTGCAGTGGAGAGTTCTGATGTGGGCGCACACAGTTGCGCCCGCATCAGAACTCTGTGGCGCTAAAGATTATCCATCCGGTACTGCAATACCGGCCGGGATGATTTTATCTGAGACCGGCCAGGTCACAGAACGGACGGTCTCATGCCAAGTGTGCACATAGCCAAAGCATGTATCAATGCTGGGAGGTAACAAGAACAAGAAGAGCAAAATGCCAATGGCTAACAGGAACCAAAGATGACACAGACAGATGACATTGATGGAGAGAAGGGTCGGACATTTTGTATTTTCACTTCAGTGACTCTTTTGTTCTGGTAAGAATAAACTGGTGCCAGAGCAGTTTGACAGTGACATCCTTCCTCTCCCCTAGTGACGTTGATTTGCACATTTTTGGAACATTTCAGGCCATTTTAGCCACACCCTCTTTCATGAAAATCCACCTACTTTTTGCTAATTTCAGCCCATCTTCTAGACGCAGTGAAAAGCTCTATTTTTGTCTAATTTGTTTAAAAATACTGAGCAAAAATACTGTGTGGAAACAAAAAAAGGATCTTTTAAACTGACTGCAAAAACTTAGGGTGAACCTACCCTTAGGCTGCATTTACACGTTCCGTGAAGTTGTCCGTGTTCACAGATCTGTGCGCACTGACAATTTTAAAGCCCATTGCCTTATGTTGGGCTATTCAGATGTTCCGTGATCCGTTCCGTTAAAAAAACAGGACATGTCCCTACTCGGAACGAATACACGGAAAGGATTCCCCGTATAAATCAATAAAATCCGTGTTTTTCATGGATGTACACAGATGTGACATCCGTGTTCATCTGTAAAAAACATGGACGTGATGTAATCAATATAATTTAAAATGCTTTAACCCTTAGAGGACGGGGGAATTTCAATTTTTGCGTTTTCGTTTTTTCCTAAAGGCCATAGCACTTGCATTTTTTCACCTAGAAACCCACATGAGCCCTGATTTTTTGCGCCAATAATTGTACTTTGGATTGGGGTCGATGATCCCAACCTTGTGGGAGGTATTGATTATGGTCTTAATTTATGCCATAGGCTAAATACCATTCTTAAGGTTAAGGTTAAGGTTACATTTTAACCTTGGGGCAAAAATGGTATTTAGCCTGTGGCATAAATTAAGACAATTATTGTACTTTGCATTGACAGGCTGAATTTTTTCATAAACTACACTGCGAAACCAGAAAAAAATTCAATGTGTGGTGAAATTGGAAAAAAAAATACATTTTTTTTTATTTGGAGGATTTTTTTTTACGCCGTTCGCCCTGGGGTAAAACTGACTTGTTAGATATGTTCCTCAAGTTGTTACGATTACAACGATATATAACATGTATAACTTTTACATTATGTGATTGCTTGCAAAAAATTCAAACCATTGTTAACAAAAATATGTTCCTCAAAATCGCTCCATTCCCAGGCTTAGACTATGTTCACACAACGTGAGAGACCGGCTGTTCCGTGACCCCGGCCGGTCACATTTTTTCTTTTACACTTATACTAGAAGCCCCCCTGGGGTTAGGGATATTCCCCCTGGGGTTAGGGTTATCCCCCTGGGGGACTTCTAGTATAAGTGCACTGATCTCTCATTGAGATCTATGCTGTATAGTTATACAGCATAGATCAATGAAATAGGCACTCGATTGCTTCCGGCTGCTGCAGGCGGAAGCAATCGAGTGCCGAGCTGGGATCAGCGCCATTACAGCGCAGACCCCGGCCCGAGCCGTACGTGTGGATCGCTCCTCCGGAGACACGGATGCAAAACGGATGAGAAAAGAGACTGTTTTGCACGGATCACGGAGTTAGCTACCGCACCACAATCGTGGACCAGGAAAATCCCTGAATGTGTGAATGCAGCCTTAGGCTTAAAGTTCATACTATCATTTTTTTTATGTTTGCAAATACTACAAATTGCATTTTGTGATGTACGAATTGCATCCAGTGTCCATAAAACATAGTATTCATTCAACATTATTCCTTTTCTACTCAATGTTTCACCTCCTATGAATCCAGGTTAGTTTTTTCCCTCCATGCTTCTTGCCAAGTAGCTTTTCACACATTTCTGCAGAACTGAACTCAATAAAAAGAAGTTTCTTCAGTTCCCGACTCTCCCCCGTCCGCTCACATTTTTCCATATCGTTCCGTGTGATGACATATTCTGATTTGTCACTGTGAGAGCCAATTGACGTGGCAGTATTCGGGGCATGCAGATTGCCTCCTGTCTCCCTAGCGGTGCGGCGAGCCTCAGCTGGCAGTTCTCGGATGCTGACAGAGCACCACTACTTGGTATTGATAGCCTCGTCTGGCTGCAGTAATAGGAACGTTAACCTAAACTTGTATGGTTTCCATCACTGCTCCACACTCAGGAGCCTTCATCCATCTCCATGCCACTCGTCAATAACATTGATGGACCCTCCAGACACTTATCAATATTTAACTCTCTCTCCCATTGACTCAGCAATTACCTAGTAATTGATTTAAGATTGATTATCGCCAGGATAACATTTTAATGTTGATAACTATCAGAATGTGAAATTATTTGTCTTTATAGACCTGTTTTCCCGGCTGATTGATGGTCCGAGGGTTAATGAGCCATGAAAAAGCAACATATTCTTTAGAATGAGCTGCGATCCATCTTCACTTGCAGGACTTGTAGCTGTGCATGGCTGGTTTTAGGACTGGGTGTACAATACATGGTGGACGGTAAAAGTGTCCTCTCATCTGTGTCCTATTCTGTCCATCAATATAGGAAGAATAAGGTTTTGGATAAGCCTGTTATAACCATAAGTCCCGGGCTAACCATGAGTCTATCAACCCGAACCGAAAGGATCATTGTGACCTGCAATAAGATCTGCAGTTGGAACTTGTAGCCCTATACTGGATTATATTCTTCTAAATCCACTATCATTTGAAAAGAAAAGAAAAGAAAAAATCTTTTGACATGGCAGATCTATAGCACACTCCAATACAATACATGTGGAAAGGTGTTTTGAAAATGTCATCCTTGTAACATATGTTTCCCATAAGGAAAAATAAGTATCTGTCAGCTGTGTTTGCTGCAGATACTGTTGGATATGTTAGAGCAGAAAAGAAATCTGTACCCTTCCTGGAGCCGCTCGATGCTGCCGAATTTGCAGATTACCCCTTTATTTTCCAACCAAATGTCATGGAGTTCGAGCTGAGCTGTTAAATGGGTGCTCTGATGGATTTTTTTGCAGATCCACTGGCTTCAGAAAGGTATGCTGATTTGTAATTTATTCTTATTTAAAAATCTCAGGTCATCCAGTACTTATCAGCTGCTGTATGCCCTGCAGGAAGTGTTGTATTCTTTCCAGTCTGACACAGTGCTCTCTGCTGCCACCTCTGTCCATGTCAGGAACTGTCCAAATGCCCATAGAAAATCTCTCCTGAACTGGACAGTTCCTAACATGGACAGAGGTGGCAGCAGAGAGCACCGTGTGGGACTGGAAAAAAATACACCATTTTCTGCAGAACATACACCACCTTATAAGTACTGGTAGATAACTTTGTGACACCAGTTGATTTGAAAGAATAAAGAATACCCCAGCCTAGAATGCCACCTTGTGTTTCTTCATTTCTAATCACCTCCTTGTCTTTAACTCAGTTGAGGAAAAACTAGGGGGGAGGCAAAGTGAGGAAGTTGTGACATTTAAACTGCTTGTCAACTTATAAGTAGAGATGAGCGAAGATTCACAAGATTTGCAGCAAATCGCGTTGTCAATTCACTTAGTTTTGCAAAGCGAATTCTGCTCGATTTCTTGTGCGATTGTGGATGGTTGTCTGTTGGTGCTGTGGAGCCAGTGTCCACTCAAACCAGCCTGTGGGTGCTGTGAAGCCAGTGTCCACTTGAAGTAGTCTGTGTACACTCAAGCCAGTCTGTGTCCACTTAAACTAGTCCACCAATATCAACTGCTGTTCTGGAGACAAAAATTATTATACGCCACTGATCCACTAAGTTCCACTGCTGTATAGGAGGAAAATTGAATGGCTGATTGTAATTTTTTTTAAATTTGACATTTTGCAATTTTGGGCACTGTCACAACAATAGTTAATGAACAAAACTTTACTCTGTAATAGTCCCACTGTTGTAGCCCGACTGTTGTAGCCCCACTGTTGTAGCTGCATTGGTTTGGCTGTTTTATTGAGATTCGTTTGCATGCGATTCGCAAATATTCGCGAATTCGACTGAATGTTTGCGAACCTCGTGAAACAAATTTTTGACTGATTTGCTCATCTCTAATTTTACGGTTGACATTCACCATCAGCTATAAAACAGGTACAGATTGCTTTAATACCCCAATAGTTTTGCTATGGTATCTGCAGCTATTAGCAACAAATAAAGCTGATGAAATTCCTTTTAAATTCTGGTTTGGAAACGCTGAGAATTTTCATCACATATTTCACCTCTTTATTGTATAAGGTGAAATCCATTGAACAATACTCAGAAAATATACCACATGCAAATTCTGAAGGATCAATGCACAATGCAACAATTCTGCTGTGTGACCTCCACTAACAGGAATTATTATTTTCTATCGCAATACTGCACAATGTCTTTTAGGTTACAAACCCACTTGGCGGGTCTGCAGCGAGTCTCCATGCTGCGTTTTTGCAGCGAGACTCACTGCAGATCCCGGCCCTATGCTTTTAATGGCAGACCACCCCATTAACCCCCCAGCCGATCGGGCGGCCAGGCTGCGGGGGGGCGGCCGGGGCTGCGGGGGGGCATCCGGGGCTTCGGGGGGGCGATCAAGCGGCCGGGGCTGCGGGGGGGCGATCGGGCGGCCGGGCTGCGGGGGGGCGGCCGGGGCTGCGGGGGGCGGCCGGGGCTGCGGGGGGGCGAGCGAGCGGCCGGGGCTGCGGGCGGCTGGCTGGAGCATATACTTCACCTGGTCCCCGCTCCGGCTTGCTGAAGACATCGGGAACTGCTGGAGCCGGGATCAGGTGAAGTATCAGCTCCGGCGGCCGGGGGGTTAATGGGGAGGGCTGCAGACAAACTCGCAGCAGGGATGTACATTTCTGCTGCGTGTTTGTCTGCCATTAAAAGCATAGGGCCGGGATCTGCAGCGAGTCTCGCTGCAAAAACGCAGCATGAAGACTCGCTGCAGACCCGCCAAGTGGGTTTGTAACATTAGGCTATAAAGTATATAGGGTCTGAATCAAGGATGAGTATTATACCTCTGGTTTATAAATAAGGCATATCATCACATGGACTATGTTCCTGAATGTACTCCCATGCAGCAGAACTGAAATTTCTGCTTTAAAGGGAACCTGTGCTCTAAAACTCCTCACAGCCCCATTCACCGCACAGGTACATAAGTCTACAGGAGCTGCACAGGTACACAAGTCTACAGGAGCTGCACAGGTACACAAGTCTACAGGAGCTGCACAGGTACACAAGTCTACAGGAGCTGCACAGGTACACAAGTCTACAGGAGCTGCACAGGTACACAAGTCTACAGGAGCTGCACAGGTACAAATGTCTACAGGGGCCTCACAGGTACATACTGTATGTCGTGTCCCAGTACAGGGCTGCCACTATGTCTTGTACATCCCCTATGACCACTTGGTGTCTCACTCTCCCCCTGTTTGTTAGATACAGCTGAGGGTCAAAAGGTGTGGGGTTGAAGGTAATTATGTTAAAGGAAAAGCATATTCAGAAAGTAAATGCAATGCTCTGTAGTGATGACAGTATATGTGACAAAAGGTGAAGTGCTAGAGAAAGGCTATGTAACTGCAGCTAGAGAAGGTGTGCATTTTGAAATTGTTTCTTTCTTCTTATCTATGCTTATAACAAGACGCCCACAGCCCAATTAAGCAGAAGCTTTTAAGCTTGAACACAGAGTTGTCTCATGTGTCCTTTCTGATCTTCGGCAGACTGCAGCTGCCCTAACTTAATAATTTGGAGTACCCAAGTATACCTGTGTCAGGTATTTATACTTTGAACTTATCAAAGGGTTACTTGCTTAGTTCTGTGTTCACTGTTCTGGCCACTCACTGGTACAGGAACTTCACACACCCTTCTAACCTATTACACTGCTTCCTTGTCCTCTTTCTAGGATGTTCCCCACCATAAGGAGGTTAGACCCAGATATCCCTATATAGGTGAGCTAGTTTCTGGTGGGAAGTTCTTCTAGTCAGTAATTGGGGGTGAGATATAAGTCCAGAGCTTGTACACAAGTTTACAGTGGCCACACCAAGCTCTCTGCTGATGCAGCGTGTCGGAGTGTGGAAGAGAGTGAGAGGGTGAGGAGAGGATAATGGTGGTTGTAGTTGTTGGCTTGTAAGTGGCTATGCCTCTCCTGTGTGCAGCGCTGAGCTCCTGAGTGACGGGATACAGGGCAAGAGTGTCATGGTTTCAGGTGGGCACGAGGGCTTCCATAGGTACAGGTTACTCTTTGGCACTTCCATGTGTTCTCTCTCTTCTGTGGGCTGCTACAGAGGTTTTGAGGGGGGCTGCACCTGTGTGTAAGGTAGTTGGTGGTGTGGATCTGTAGTTCCCCCGGGGCCGAACCCAAATACTGTTGTCCGGTATGATGGTGTGGTGCAGGTGGACCAGACAAAAGGGAGACAAGGAGGGATGCAGTCTAACAATAACTCCTTTAACCCCTTAACGACATCGGGCGTAAATTTACGCCCTGATGCCGGTAAGGAAGTTCAGAGCGGGGCCGCGTGGCGACCCCGCTCTGAACCGCGCCGGTCCCGGGTGCCGCTTGTAGCCCGGGACCGTAGGTATTAGCGGGCACGGTCCGATCGCCGTGCCCGCTAATACAGTAATCAGATGCAGCTGTCAAATATGACAGCTGCATCCGATTACCGGATTCAGCCGTTCCCTGGGGTCTAGTGGAGGAGATCGCTCCTCCGGGATGTTATCCCGGAGGAGCGATCTCCGTAACTGAAGCCGTCCGGGGACGCGTCCAAGATGGCGCTGTCCTCGGCTCGGCACTCGTTTGTTTCCGGCTGCAGCAGCCGAAAGCAAACGAGTGCCGATCTCATGGATCTCTGCAGCATATCTATGCTGCAGAGATCTCAATGAGAGATCAAAGCACTTATACTAGAAGTCCCCCAGGGGGAATAACCCTAACCCCAGGGGGGAATAACCCTAACCCCAGGGGGGCTTCTAGTATAAGTGTAAAAGTAAACAAAAAAGTGTTGTTAATAGTAAAAAGCCCCCTCCCCTAATAAAAGTCTGAATCACCCCCCTTTTCCCAGGTTATAAATAAAAGTAAATAAATAAATAAATAAATAAACATGTTTGGTATCGCCGCGTGCGTAATCGTCCGTACTATTAATTAATCACATTCCTGATCTCACACGGTAAACGGCGTCAGCGCAAAAAAATCCCAAAGTGCAAAATTGCGCATTTTTGGTCGCATCAAATCCAGAAAAATTGTAATAAAAAGCGATCAAAAAGTCGTATATGCGCAATCAAGGTACCGATAGAAATTAAACATCATGGCGCAAAAAATGACACCTCACACAGCCCCATAGACCAAAGGATAAAAGCGCTATAAGCCTGGGAATGGAGCGATTTTAAGTGACGTATATTTGTTGACAATGGTTTAAATTTTTTACAGGCCATCCGATACAATAAAAGTTATATTTGTTACATATCGTTTTAATCGTGACGACTTGAGGAACATATATAACAAGTTAGTTTTACCCCAGGGCGAATGGCGTAAAAACACATTTCCCCCAAATAAACAAAATGCGTTTTTTTTTTCAATTTCCCCACACTTTGAATTTTTTTCTGGTTTCGCAGTGTACTTTATGCAAAAATTCAGCCTGTCATTGCAAAGTACAATTAGTGATGCAAAAAATAAGGGCTCATGTGGGTCGCTAGGTGGAAAAATGCAACTGCTATGGCCTTTTAAGCACAAGGAGGAAAAACCGAAAACGCAAAAATCGAAATTGGCTCTGTCCTTAAAGGGTTAATGATAACCTTGCAGGCTCTTGTACAGTCCAGTTGCTTACAGTTGGTAAGACTGTGCTTGTGGAGAGACTGGTGGTGTGTGGAGAGATGGTCTGCCTCACACCTTGGTCTGTCACTACGCTTGGGACGTTGGTGGGCACTGTGATCCTGTGGACCTCTTCCCCAATGGTGCTTGAGTCTGTTTCCCTCCCTTTCAGCTAGAGGGTCTTCTGCTTCAAGTATCTAGGCCGAGCCGTAGGCCACAACTTGAGGGTCCTAGAATTATTCAAAGGTCCTTGTTCAACCTTCAATTTGAATCCCAGAAAGATATGGTACAGAGGCCTCAGTTATCTCTGCTACCCAGTATACTCAAGTCCTTTTGTTTAGGGCTCCTGTTCTTAGGATGTCAGCTCAACACTGACTGACCTTTGCTTATTGTCACAGCTAGGTTTTGCGAGTGCCTGCTCCTCCTACTTTCTAGCAAGTTCTGGAAAAAGCTGGAAAGTCTACACTACCTAGAGAAGTTCCCACTAAGGACAGTAGGTGTCACTGTTGCCTAACAGTTTGTGTAGTGTGTGCTTTGTAAGGCATGTAACTAGTGATGAGCGAATACTGTTCGATCGAATAGATATTCGATCGAATAGTGAGATATTCGAATATTCGATATTTGATAAATATTCGAAAAGCGTTCAAATCCCCCATCTTCCGGTTTCACCCTCCAAATGGTCAAATAGATGTTTTTCACTAATCGAATACTTGTTCCCATAGACTTTAATGGGATCGAATATTCGATCGAATATTCTCGGATATTCGTACGAATATCGAATATTCAAATATCTCACTATTCGCTCATCACTACATGTAACCCATTCTCTGCCTGCCAGTTACAGAGTACAGAGAAATACATGTAACAGTTTATATAGGAACATGTTACCTTATAGAACGTACAAAATACCACTTGTTCACAGGTGCCATCCTAAACCTAGCTGCAGGGATTGCGCTCTGGTATACTACACTGATACTGTCAGAGTGAGGGTAAGAGACAGTATATGTACAATATGTATATACAGCACTGTATATGTAAATAAGGGGTAGGGCGCAAGCAAGCCAAGCTTTGCATTAAGGCCCATTCCGCTATTCCCGTGGATGAGAGGAGGGGCTGTGAAAACTCTCAATACAGAGAGATCAGGTCACCTAACCAGTGCCTACCTCCTGGACACTTGGCATAACTGCCCCTGAGACATAAAACTATATATATATATATATATATATATATATATATATATATATATATATATAGGTGACCTGATCTCTCTGTATATATATATATATATATATATATATATATATATATATATATATATATAATGCAAAGCCAAAACACATGTTATCATTGCTCTCCCTTCTCTATCCTCTGCATAAGGTGTCAGAAGTTCTGAAGGCTTAAAACTGTTACAGATTTCCTCCGATGTAGCAGAGCTGAGAAAACTTACCTCTGCTATATCCATGTCATTGATTCAAATCCAAATAATGGAGCAGGCACCGTGCACAATTTTTGCTGCTGTGATTGGTGCGCTCCATGACTACTTCCTATTCTAAGCATGAGTTATTTATGAAAGAAGATGTATGGGGACAGACACATGACTTGCTGGGGTTTATTCTATCCGGTTATGTTATACGTGTGCAACACAAATCAATCAAAATCCAGCACAGCAATTAAACAGCTTCCCATCTTATTGATAATGTTACACTAAACCAAAGCACCTTCCAGATTGATGATCCTGTTTACTATTTTTATACATTACTTGCCTGTAAATGTTCAGCAGAAGATAGAAGTGACGCTGCACGGAGATATAGTGGCTGGAGATTTGCATGTATTAATGAGTGGGAGTTACTGCGGCTGCTTTCTTAGACAAAGGTTAATCAAAAATTCAGTGCACAGATTAAAAGACAACAGTGCCACCTAGTGTCTATAGGAGTGCTCTACAGGATGAAAGAATGGCCAAAAAATTTGGCTGTCCTGGACAATTTGCACGGTGTTCTATTTCTAAGTCTGTAAAAAAAAAAAAAAATCTAATCTAATAAATAATACGCAAAATTTGTATGTATCTTGGTACCAGTACTGTGGCTATGATATCTAAACGCTTTTATTTCTTTTATCGAAGCATATGATAGATAATAGGTAATATATACAATGTATTCTGCGATCACCAATGCACTCAGACTCCTTCCCAGCAAGTGATGAGAAGAGATGAGAGGACTCTGCTCACTCTGCCCCTGTCTACACAGCAAAGCTGAAATAGGAGCTACAGGGAAAAAAAACAGACAATACCAGACTACTATTTGCACGCCATTGGTAAACATATGTCCTGAACACTACTGAATATTAGCTGAAAAAGTTTTACTGTCTGACAAGGATTGGGTATATCACTACAAGTCATTAACATTGTATTTCACATCCTGAGGGTGTTAAACGTACACGTGGCGGAGGGGGAGGGGGGGCGATTGGAAGAAATCAACAGGGGTTGTGATCGCAAGCAGTTTTGCAATATCAAGAAAGTTAGTGTACACTGTGTAGCGCTATCCACTTTAATAGTAATCACATTAAGAAGTGATAACTATATATGAGCTGCGTGTCAGCAAAAACTGATACATGTAATCAGCTAGTAGTAGCAATAGTATAATAATGTGTCTGATCACCCTCCTCCTAACCATATGTTAGTTTCCACTAAAAACTCCCCCTGCGTTCCCTATCAGTGGAACTATAAGTGAATGATATCACTCCTAGTGATGTGTGGAAAAGCACAGCTGATACGCAGGAGTTCACCCTACTCACGGTGTTTCCTTGAGGTAAGGCTATACGTGGGTAATATCACTACTATTAGTGCTGGTCAAACACAGGTGATATACAGACACTCACCCTCTCACGGTGGTTGTTTTTTTGTGTCCCGATATGCAGAGTGGGTTAAGTCCAATGTAGCTGTATCCAAAATCCTGGTGCCAATCCTCAGTCTCTTGCTACCGGGAGGAGCGCGTCCTGGCCGGTGACGTTGCTCAGCTACCCGGTACTTTAACTTGCAAGGTGAGTCTCTCAAAGTTCTGTGTGACGTCACGTTATCTACGGAGGCCTGAAAGGATTAGAATACCTTCAACATGTTTCAAAGGGTACGCCCCTCTTTCTTGTCTCTTACCTGGGGCAGAGATGGCACAAGGATGCATTATAGGAAGAAGACAAGATGGTGGGGCAGTGTGATGGGCAATGTTGTGCTGAAGACTTTGTGTCCTGGCTTCATGTGAATGTTACTGTGACACCAACCACCTACCCAACCATTGTACACACCATGCCCCCCTACATGGCAGCGGTACCCCCTAATGTATGTAATGGATAATGCCCCGGGGGCCGCACTGCAGACATTGTATGGGACAATGAGATCAAGGTGGTGACTTGGCCTCCAGATTCCCCAGATCACAGTCCCATCCATCATCTGTGGGATGGAGATACTAGTCCTATCCATGAAGGCTGCACCTCACACCGCACATGGGGGTGACATCACAGGGATATGGGGTCCTCACACCTTACAGAATCTGCTGCTGATACCACAGGGGACATCACAGAGATATGGGGTCCTCACACCTTACAGGATGCTGATACCACAGGAGACATCACAGGGATATGGGGTCCGCACCTCACACCTTACAGGATGCTGATACCACAGGAGACATCACAGGGATATGGGGTCCTCACACCTTACAGAATCTGCCGCTGATACCACAGGGGACATCACAGAGATATGGGGTCCTCACCTCACACCTTACAGGATGCTGATACCACAGGAGACATCACAGGGATATGGGGTCCTCACACCTTACAGAATCTGCTGCTGATACCACAGGAGACATCACAGGGATATGGGGTCCTCACACCTTACAGGATGCTGATACCACAAGAGACATCACAGGGATACGGGGTTCTCACACCTTACAGGATGCTGATACCACAACAGACATCACATAGGGTCCGTGGGGTGTCCCACCATGGTGGTTCTTTTTCTTTCGTGTTTTTCATACACCTGTCCAAAAAGTTCCTTCATCAGCTTAAGTAATGCTGGAGTATTTAGAAGTTGATTGTCTGCCACTAGATGTCAGTATTGTACATATCTGAGTATTGCACAGTCAGAGTTACTAATGGGTTACTGTTTTTGTTCTCTTGTACCACATGAATCTGTGAGCCAATGGGAGTCCTTTCTTCTCTTCTCCTATCCTATCTCTCTTTACTTCTGCATGCACACTCCTCACCAACTCACAGCACACTTTAGATGTGCTGAGGAAGGAAGTCACATGGGTAGAGGAAGTGTACCTCAGTCTTAGTCAGGTTCCTGGGCAGAGAGGACACAAGACAGGACACTCCCTGCTGCAGTCAAGCTGGGCCCTGGCTGCTGCCAGGTCCCCTGTCAGGGACAGAAGAACCAGACTTAGTGTGCAGTCTAGGCTTAGACTCAGGCACATGAAGCTGACAATTTCTCTTCAACTAACTCTACACAACACTATGCAGTTTTAAGCCCTTCACCGGAGAGGACAAGTCAGAGATCATCTCAACCCATGCCGTAGACTAGGAGAGTCACAGAGCAGGACAGTATTGACAGACAGCAGTAAGCTAGGAACTGATCCGGATAGAGCAAAGTTGCTAAGAGCCTAGGAACTTTATTTTGCAGCGTGGTTGTCAGCAGGGAACCCTCCGCATTCCGCTCATCCCAGGTAACAAGGTCAGGGCCTTGTGTCACCCTCATAGGACGGGTCAGCCTACACTGGTGGGCATTAGGTGGTGTGAAGACTCAAAGGTCAATACACATGCACAAGTATTCTCTTCTTCTTCTAAGTATTCTTCTACCTTATCCTCCAATATCCTGGCAGAGCACAGTACTACTTGGGTTGAGAATCTCACGACATCCTCCTCTCTGCTACTTTTTGATTCTTTGTTCCTCTCAACACGCTACTCAGTCAGCACAACTGTACTCCTCACTACATTCCTATCACAGATCTAGTTGCTGTATTGTCCAGTGTTCTTCTAAAAGTATTTTCAAGTGTATTATCAAGTGCTTTCTCAAGAGAAACTTCTACTGTCAAGGCACAACTGTATAACCTGCTGCATACACGTACTTCTCCAGTAAAAACAGGCTTATTTAAGATAAAGAGACATTGTGATATTTCGTCCACACAGACACAGTGTACACCACAACCTTGGGACATTTCTCCTTTCTGTGGGTTGCAGTTCCAATAGTCCGGGAGGGTCACTACACCACTCAGGTCATTCGTGATTACACTAACCCAAGGGACCCTGTAGCAGCCCGGCAGGATACTGTCCACAGGGGAACAAGGTACAACTGGCCTTATAAACTAAAAGCAGGCGTGCCATCACACCTGTGTGCCCAACCGGCACTGGTGTCACAAAGTAACATCTTAAGGTCCGGCTGTATCTCGGTCAACCAACACCGGAGTGGCGTCACACCTCACCACCTAGAAAGTGACCGGCCGATCCTCCAATACAACACCATCGGGGGTTACCACATTTCGCACCTCACACCTTACAGGATTCTGATACCACAGGAGACATCACAGGGATATGGGGTCCGCAACTCACACCTTACAGGATGCTGATACCACAGGAGACATCACAGGGATATGGGGTCCTCACACCTTACAGGATTCTGATACCACAGGAAACATCACATGGATATGGGGTCCTCACACCTTACAGGATGCTGATACCACAGGAGACATCACAGGGATATGGGGTCCTCACACCTTACAGGATGCTGATACCACAGGGGACATCACAGGGATATGGGGTCCTCACACCTTACAGGATGCGGATACCACAGGGGACATCACAGGGATATGGGGTCCTCACACATCACAGGATGCTGATACCACAGGGGACATCACAGGGATATGGGGTCCTCACACCTTACAGGATGCGGATACCACAGGGGACATCACAGGGATATGGGGTCCTCACACCTTACAGGATGCTGATACCACAGGGGACATCACAGGGATATGGGGTCCTCACACCTTACAGGATGCGGATACCACAGGGGACATCACAGGGATAAGGGGTCCTCACACTGTGACGCTGCTGCGACCGGTCACTTGCTAGATGGTACTGTGTGATGCCACTACTCTGGTGGTTGGTCGGAGTATAGCTCAGCCGGTCGTTGTACTTTTGCAGTGCTGGTTGAACACACAGGTATGAGGCACACCTGTTTTAATTCAGGATGGCTGGCTATACCCTTTCGGTGACCTGCTGGGCTATGATGGGGTCCATTGGGTGCTTATCATGGTGGTCCCGTGTGAAGATATGTCCCACCCGGCCTGTCGGTACCGCTACCCACAGAAAGGGGAGATGACCCAAGGACAAGGTAACTACTGTGTAGGTGCTTGAGCAATAACCACTGAGTCTCGTTATCATAAATAAACTTTTCTTTACTGAAGAAACACTTAGTATACCAGCTGATGATAGACTTCTGACTTTACTGGACAAAATCTTTGCTCAGAGCTTTAGAGGTAGAAGAGCTGTGCTGACTTGGTTGCATGCTGAGAAGTAGAGTAAGTTCAGAGAAGCGGAGAAGAGTAACTCCTGAGAGTTCAAAGTAGTGGAGAGGAGTTTGTCTCGAGAGTTCCAACCCAATTTAGTACTGTGCTTTGCCGGAACTTTAGAAGAAGTAGAATACTTGAGAGTAGAAGAATACTTGTGCCTGTGTTTCAACCATCTTTAGTGATACCACCTATTGCCTTGCAGTGTCAGGTGACCCGTCCTAACAAGGTGACACAAGCCCCAGACCTTGTTATCTGAGTTGAGCAAGGTGGCCAACCTTACCTGTTTACACCTGCGCTGCGAGATAGAGTATGTAGGCTTGTAGCAACTTTGCTCAATACGGATCAGTTCCTCTTGTTTCAGGATACTGTCTTGCACCTTTAGAGATGTTCAACAGCATGGGCTGGGATGATCCCTGACTTGTCCTCTCTTTCGAGTGGTTTTGCACTGCATAGTTGGAATTTTAGTGTAGCTTTGAAGAGAAGAGTCTCTGTGTCTCCCATGTGCGTATGTCCACTACCACACTCCAGACTAGACTATACTGGACTTGGTGGGGGACCTGGCAGAGCCAGGGCCCAGCTGGACTACAGCAGGGACCATCTTGTCCACCGAGACTTAAATAAGACTGACTAAGTGTGTGTGTGTACACTTCCTCTCCCCATGTGTCAACTTCCCACAGGATCTGCACTAACTACTGCAACAAAAAATGCTCAAATGCAAATAATAGTTGAGTAAACTCCTATACAATACAGGCATCACATTCAGTAGAAAGAAATATCCTCACCCTGCTGGTCATGAAAGTGTTAAATGTGTGGCCTGTCACCTGTGGTGAAGAACTTGCAAAGGGTAAGGTGTATATATATTTTAAGAGATGACTCCAACTCTGCAGCTCCCACCGGGGGAGACTGAAATCCTCATCTCAGACTGCCTCATGTTTTATTAACTCCCCTTTATGTCCTGGCTCCCCATTAAACATGACTTTTTAATTGTCCCCTGCCCTTGGCATTTTGTCGGTCTTGAACAAGATTTTCTTACTTGCAGATGGTGGATGTCATTTTTTTTTTTAACTACAGGAATGTCAGGATTTACTGTCTCCATCCAGTATTCTAGATTATTTTTTCATTGTATTACATCTTTTGTACTGCTTTATTAAAGGGGTACTCAAGCAAAAAGAAAAAAAAAATCTTTCAAATCAACTGGTTTCAGAAAGTGCCAGAGATTTGGAATTTACTTCTATTAAAAAATTTCCAGTCTTACAGTAGAGAAAAAAATATATACACTTGTCAATTAGGTTTATTGAGAAAAAAAAAAACAGTCTTCCAGTACTTATCAGCTGCAGCATGTCCTGCAGGAAGTGGTGTATTCTTTTCAGTCTAACACAGTGCTCTCTGTTGCCACCTCAGTCCATGTCAGGAATTGTCCAAAACAGTAGCAAATCCCCATAGAAAACCTCTCCAGCTCTCTAGATTGAAAATCAACAGGGGTCGTGATCGCAAGCAGTTTTGCAATATACTCTCTTTATTTAAAGTTTACTATGTTTAAATCAATATTATCTATTATTAAATCAATTATATCCATGTTATCCAGTGCTAGGTGTCTCCCTTCATGTCAAACTGTTGACAATGTTTCCTCTGTTATTTGGTCTTCTCTCTGTTCAAAAAAATAGACCAAACGCCTCAGTCTTTTGTGAGTTCACAGACATAGCTTAAAGTGTCCCTGTCCTCATAACGTTCAAAATCTAAATCAACAGAAGATGTGATATAAAGCAAGTTTGCAATACACATTCATTATTTTTTGTTGTTATCATGCTGTAAAACAAAGCTGTACTTACCAGAAATACAGGTCCAGTCTCCTGAAGGCAGAATTTTCTGGATTAAAAAAAAAACTGACTAAACACAGGAATTCCAGCCTGTTATAACGACAGGGACACTTTAATATAGTGATTGACAGCCATTCTTGAGATTTTAACATGGAAAACATAAAAAAATAAGAGAGTATATTGCAAAACTGCTTACGATCACAACCCTGTTGATTTCTTAAAAAAAAAAAAAAAAAAAAGCTAAAAAAAACCTAGCCCACGCTGAGAACACATGTACAAGGAGCAGGTTAGTATCCTGAAAAAAGAGGAACTAGCCTCGATTGGACAAAGCAGCCAATACTGAAGGCCTACGTATCCTATCGCGCAGTGCAGGTAACTGGGAAAACACAGACACTTAGCCTCACCCAGATAACCACTGCTGGTGCTTGTATAACCCTACTGGGATGGGTTCGACAATACCGGGGGCATAAGGTGGTCAGACCGCTGAGAACACATGTACAAGGAGCAGGTTAGTATCCTGAAAAAAGAGGAACTAGCCTCGATTGGACAAAGCAGCCAATACTGAAGGCCAAGTATCCTATCAAGCAGTGCAGGTAACTGGGGCAACCCAGACACTTAGCCTCACCCAGATAACCACTGCTGGGGCTTGTATAACCCTACTGGGATGGGTTCGACAATACCGGGGGCATAAGGTGGTCAGACCGCTGAGAACACATGTACAAGGAGCAGGTTAGTATCCTGAAAAAAGAGGAACTAGCCTCGATTGGACAAAGCAGCCAATACTAAAGGCCTACATATCCTATCGCGCAGTGCAGGTAACTGGGGCAACCCAGACACTTAGCCTCACCCAGATAACCACTGGTGGGGCTTGTATAACCCTACTGGGATGGGTTCGACAATACTGGGGGCATAAGGTGGTCAGACCAAAATCTATACACAAATACAAGTAAACATTTCATTACAGAGATAGGTTCCAGCAAAGCACACAGCTACCTTGGGTTGGGGCTCCTTTGGCCAACACCTCTACTCTTAAGCACCACTACAACTACCTCTCTTCTACTCTACTCTGAAGCACCTCCTCAAGCACAACAAGGTCAAGCACTAAAAGTTTATGTGAAGATTTATCTATTCCGTAAGGGTACAAACCCACTTGACGTATTTGCTGCATGAATCAGTCTTAAAAATAAGCAGGCAAAACGCAGGTTGGCTTTATACGATTGTTCTGTGTTAAAATACGCAATTGCGTATTTTTGAAGCGTGAAGATTGTTGTTAGCAAAGCATCAGTTGTTGACAACCTGTGCGAAAAACGCATGTAGCTTCACGCTTCAAAAATACGCAATTGCGTACTTTAACAACTGATGCTTTGCTAACAACAAGCTTCACGCTTCAAAAATATGCAATTGCGTATTTTAACGCAGAACAATCGTATAAAGCCAACCTGCGTTTTGCCTGCTTATTTTTAAGACTGATTCACGCAGCAAATACGTCAAGTGGGTTTGTACCCTAAGGGTACAAACACACACACCGTATACGCAGCAGATCTGCAGCAGACTTGGTGGTTCAGATTTGATGCTGTGTTCAGTTATTTAGATCTAATCTGCTGCGTATCTGCTGCGTATCGCAGCAGTAAATAAGCTGCGTATACGGTGTGTGTGTTTGTACCCTTAGTAAAAGTGTATTGTTATATTGAAGAACTTGTCAGGAAAACTGTTCTATTTTTTACATCACTGGGACTCTGGGCTGCCTGGAGATTATGTATACAGCCTACTTCTTCAGCCACTGGTAATCAACTCAGGTTCGCTCATCTTTGTATGTGGATGTAGAATAGATTAGCGTCATACCCCACGGGTGACAGTTGCTTCCTTTAAACAGGTATCTGTGCCCTGACTAATTAAGTTTGCCTTTGGCAGAGCATTGATATAATATAAAAAAAATAAAAAAAAAAGAAAATTATCCATCCCCGGTTAAAAATTTAAATCACTCCTATGTTTCAATTAAAAGAAAAATAAATAAATAAATAAATAAACATACTATATAGATATAATACTAATAACAAGTGTGGTACTAATAAAAAAAGCAGATTATGGTGGGAAAAAAAAAACGTCACACCTCACGCAGACCCAAAGACTAGATATAAACATTCTAAAATCATAACAGAGCCATTTTAATTACTTTTTTTTATGTTTTAATTTTTGAAAAGTTGTAAAATAAAATAAAAGTTAAATAAGTTGGGTATCATCATCATCATACTGACCTGAGGGACATATCTAACACGGTTTGAAGATGAACCCCCAGTCCCACAACTCTGCACCACCACCCCATCCCCTGAAATGTGAAAAAAAAAATATGTTTTTATCCCCCCCCCCCCCCCAGGTAGGTAAACCCAGAAGAAATTTGTCCCACAAATTTTTTATTTTTTTTGGGGGGGGGGCCTTACCAATAATTTTCAGGCTTTTTAACCCATTATGGCAAAATGAAGATAACCAATAAAAAGTATATCATGTCTGGAAAAAAAAGCCCTGATACAACTCTATTGGCGAAAAAAAAAGAAAAGGAAAACCTTTAGAAGTCTTAGATGGTGGAAAAAAAAGAAATTGTACGCCAAAAAAATTGAAATTCTCGGGGTCGGGAAAAAGGTTGAGAATCTATATGACAGCAAGTGGTATTGGAATGAGATATCATTCCCAACACCTTTAAGATCAAAGGAGGTGTTACTTATTATTATGACCATGGCTTTCTAGAGACACCTGTAGTGTGGGATCACATAACGCTCAGAATATATCAAGTACTCGGCCAATCTAGGTCATATGTTACTTCGGCAGTCAAAAAAGTTTCTGGCTGGTGGGTCATGTTGTTTTAATCTGTCATCGCGTTTCGGCAGCTGATGTTCTCTTGTCTTTGACAGTGTCATACAAATGATTAGCATTGTACTTTTTCAAGGTGAACAACCTGCCTGGAGTTCATAAATCTAACAGAAGCCGCATCAAAAAGTTTTAAATATTGAAATACATGAAAAGCCCAACTTAGAAGTATTTTACCTCGATCGAATTAACACGACTCGCATGTAGAAAGGAAATAAGGGGGGAGGGAGAGTAACAAAGATTAATTTCTGTCTATTAAAATTCTACATCGATCACCGGCGAGGCGCGCATGTCCTCCAGTCCGTGTCGAGGGGAGAAGTCCGGGTGTTTTGTGAAATGAATCTGACGTCCACTAATCTGCCGAGCTGACCCCGCTGATCGGTTAGGGCACAAATGTATTGCAAAGCATAATTACTTTGGAGCTAAAATCTTTAGTGAGCAGCAAAATGTGCGAATTGTAAATCGTGCCTGGTTTCTAAATAAATCCCGTAATTAAAAAGAACAAGGAAGAGCGTTAACCCTTCACGCTAAGCATGTTGCGTGTTACGGAGGTCTCCAGGGCCGGACTGGGACGTAAAATCAGCCCTGGCAATCAAACCCCAGCAGCCCACATACCATATCCTTCCCTATATATCATGGATAGCGGTGTAAAATACGAGCTGTAGCAAATTCTGCTTCATTTAGCCATGTCCCCACTACTCCCTTAAACATGTGAACCCCACCATCAGCACCTAAAAGTAATGCCATAACATGATCTGCTGTGGATTTGATGCGGCATATATATGCACTCATTCAACTGATTAAATCAGAAGCATCAAATCCGCATTGGATTAGGTATGAACAGATCCCAGCGTACAGATCAGGGACCGGACCTTTAGTCCAGTGTAAACCTCTATAATTATTCTTTTCATTACCAGCTGAAGTGTCACAGAGGTGGAGCCACAGCAGCACCTTCTGCCCCGCCCCTTCCTGCTCTGACTGATGGACGTATAGGGTGCTGCTGCTGCCGCTGCTGTTGTGAAACTTTAGTTGGAAATGAAAAGGACAATTATATAAGTTTACACTGGACTAAAGGTCAGTGATTTCTCCCTCACACCTGTCTGCTGAGATCTACAGCCCTAGACCTGGTACGGAAATCACAGATTCCCTTTATAGGAGAAAAACATGGCCACCTTCTTCCAGAAACAGCGCCACACTCCTCTTCAGTTTGTGTGAGGTATTGAGCTCAGTTCCATTGAAGTGAATGGAGCCAAGTTGTAATAACCATACACTGAGGACAGGGTGGTGCTGTTTTTGGACAAAAGTTACTATATTTTTTAAATCCCTTTTATCCTGACTATGTTTGCACTCCATATAATGGCGGTCAAAGCTACATAATAAGCTGCTAGATAGCCATTTCCTACTGGATATCTATCTATCTATCTATCTATCTATCTATCTATCTATCTATCTATCTCCTATCTATCTATCTATCTATCTATCTATCTATCTATTATCTATCTATCTATCTATCTATTATCTATCTATCTATCTATCTATCTATCTATCTCCTATCTATCTATCTCCTATCTATCTATCTATCTATCTATCTATCTATCTATCTCCTATCTATCTATCTATCTATCTATCTATCTATCTATCTATCTATCTCCTATCTATCTATCTATCTATCTATCTCCTATCTATCTATCTATCTATCTATCTATCTATCTATCTCCTATCTATCTATCTATCTATCTACAGTCCAAAAAAAGTCCGCAGCACTCCAACATAAAGTAAGGTGGTTTATTCCATCAACACAGGTACAAAAGAATTAGCAACGTTTCGACTCCCTCACAGAGTCATTCTCAAGCATTGTGGGAACATCCGTAGTGCATATTTATAGGGCTAACACATTAGCATATGAAAACACCAATTATGATAAAAAAGATAAATAATCATTTAAAATTGTATAATAATTATTTAATAAAGTGCATTCGTGTAAATAAATCTATAGAGAGTGAAATCACCCCGGTTCTGTGCTATATGTGACCGTGAACATATAAAATCCTAAACAAGCGGCATGAATATTCATCGGGAGGGAGGAGCCACTCACCACTTCTAATGAACCAAGAGAGTACGTCCAGAGCAGGTAATGGCGACCGGTACGCTGGCTTGGCGTGGTGCATATCCTAGGGCGCATGCGTGAAGTCATGCCGCCCAGTAGCAACCACTAGCCAACCGGATCAAGGGAAACTGTGTACATAGCAACTGGACACAGTAAATGTAAAATGAATCAAACAATGCATCGAAGTGTCTAGTGCATACATGATATAGTCTGCCTCGGACAGCGGAGCCCCAGAAGTCCCTTCCGGGGATCAGTAGAATAAGGGCTGCGATCGGCACCCGGGACCGGGCGAGTCGCGCAGCCACCCCATGTATGCCTTGCGTCCGGTGTGAGCACAGCCGCCGCTGGCACCCTGGGACATCCACTTAACCCTTTTGGAGACATCACTAAAGGGGACGCATGTCATGACGGCTTGACATAAGAAGTTGAAGGAAGATATTGTTTGCAAAAAGAGGAAGATATCCAGAGTGGTTCATGAGTGGCTCCAAAATTCCCGATGATCTAAAAAAATAGAGAATAAAAAGAACAGATTAAAACTGGAGAAATCTAGAAGATGACATAATCATAGTCACATAGCAATAACCATTGAATGTATGACGTATATTTTATGTAAACATGTTTTGATGTATCTTAAATTCAACGTTAAGCCCATTGGGTTTTAGAGTTTGTAACTCATAAATCCATTTGAGTTCTTTTTTCATCAAAATGCTCAATCTATCCCCTCCACGTTTCAGGGGTGGGACATGATCTACAAGCATGAATTTGAGATCCTTTTCGCCATGACCCATCTCTGAAAAATGTTTGGAGACTGGTAAATCCAGTCTCTGTCTCCTGATGGTGTACCTGTGATGATTGATTCGAGTTTTAAAGTCGCATTTAGTTTCACCAACGTACAGAAGTTGGCACGGGCACCATAAAACATATACAACATAATCAGAGGTGCAAGTTAGGTAATGAGAGAGTTGGTATTTTTTCTTAGTGCTCGGATGTATAAATTCAGATCCCTTGTTCATAAGGGGACAATTCACACAACTACAGCATGGGAAGGACCCTTTCCTTTGTGTCATCAGGTAGGTCTGTTTTTGCCTACTACCCAGAGAAACATCACTTTTAACAAGTCTATCCTTTAAATTGCTATCCCTCTTATAGCTCATCAAAGGATAGCTCTGGAAATCAGGAATATTACCAAAGCCATCCTTGATGATATTCCAGTGTTTCCGGATGGTTTGTGCTACATGTCCAGATAAATGATTGTATGTTGAAATAAATGGTACTCTCGTAGGAGAGGGAGTTTTTGGTGATGGATGTAACAATTGTTGTCTATCAATGTCCATAACTGTGGATTTATGTTTAGCCACTAGTTGTTGAGGGTAACCACGAGCTAAAAATCTTTGTGCGATTTTGTCCAAAGCCGGTTCAACATGTGCCTGATGACTAACAATTCTGCGTGCTCTCAGCATCTGTGAATAAGGTAATGATTTAACCATAGATCTGGGGTGGTTGCTGTTGTAGTGCAGTAATGTATTGCTGTCAGTTTTTTTAGTGTATAGATCAGTCACTAATGAGTGTTCATAGATGGAGACTTGTGTATCAAGGAACTGTACAGTATGTTTTGAGGAAGTGATTGTGAACTGAATGTCCGGATTAATTGAATTCAAGAAGTCATGAAACTGTGTCAGTTCAAGCTCGGAGCCACCCCACACAAGGAACACATCATCAATGTATCGCCACCACCCCAGCACATGGCTGAAGTGGGGCGACACATAGATGTCTCCTCCATGTCAGCCACAAAAATATTCGCATAGGTGGGCGCCACGTTGGTCCCCATGGCTGTACCCCTTAATTGCATGAAGTATCTGTCTTCAAAAAGAAAATAATTGCATGTAAGTACAATCTCTAATAATTCCAGCAAAAATGTAATATGCATGGGAGAAAGATTCATGGTCTGTAAAGCCTTGTTCACTGCATGCAGACCACCTGTATGTGAGATTGAAGTGTACAGACTTACAATATCAAAAGAAGCAATGATGGCATCTGAAGGTATGTATAAATCTTCAATTTTCAACAAAAAATCACCTGTGTCTCTAATGTATGACTTAGCTTCACTAGCAAAACGGCAAAGCACTTTATCCAAGAAAACGGAAATTTGGCTAGTGATCGAGCCCCTCCCGGAAACAATCGGTCTACCGGGAGGGTTCTCGATGGATTTATGAATCTTGGGCAGAAGGTACAGAAGCGGGGTCACCGGAGAAATCACTGTCAAAAATATCTTTAAATCCAGATCAATCAATTCATTACTGTACGCTTGTTCCAGGCAAGCAGTAATTTTACGTATGATATTCCATTTAGGATCATATGACAAGGTCTGGTACACGGAGGTGTCAGCCAGCTGTCTATTAGCTTCGTTAATGTACTGTGCACGACTCATCACAACAATCGCTCCCCCTTTGTCCGCTGGTTTCACGATCAATTGTCGCTGTTGGGTCAATTCATTTAAGGCGGACATTTCTGAACTCGTCATATTAGGGTGAATTAATGTGGGGAATTTGGTCTTCGAAGAATTAATGTCTTTGTGAACAAGATCTGAGAACGTGTCAATAATGTGTGAGTCAACAGGCGGTTGAAAGTCACTCGGTAATCTAAGATTATAATCCTTTAGGGACAACGGTTTGGCTGTATTAACCGATGATGGCAGAATAGCCATTTTTTTGTGTGAATCAAACCAAACCCGTAACTTAAGTCGTCTCACAAATTGTTGTAAGTCCATTTCCAGATTAAACCAGTTCATTTGGCTACTTGGGCAAAAATTAAGTCCTTTAGCAAGCAA
This sequence comes from Dendropsophus ebraccatus, assembly GCF_027789765.1. Classification (NCBI taxonomy): domain Eukaryota; kingdom Metazoa; phylum Chordata; class Amphibia; order Anura; family Hylidae; genus Dendropsophus; species Dendropsophus ebraccatus. Next base: position 155,685,642 of record NC_091457.1, on the reverse strand, counting down.
TTGTAATTGTGTATCTGAAAGTGGTTGTGCGGAAATATTTACCACTATTTTGTTTTCTGTTTCACAGGGTTCCGAGATGGAGTTGGTTTGTTCGTCTGGCTGCGGGTCCTTCCGAGTTCGGCGTTGGCGTCTCCCCCCTCTTCTGGTGTGTAGTCTGGTGCGGGCTTTAACTCTGGAAGAAAATGTAGGTAAGATCACCGTACTAGTGTTAACAGCATTAGCAGTGTTACTAATAATCACACCTCCTGAGGCCAGTGGGTATCTTTCATTGGGTTTCTTAAACCTTTTAGGAGATGGTACAGCATCATTCCAAGAGTAAATTTTTCCATTGTCATAATCTTGTGCATCTCTATGCCATTTTACCCTTTTAGTCTCTTCCAGTTCGATTCTTAGTTTGTCTAAATATACAGTCTGTTTCTCAATAAGTTTATTATACTCATCCTCCTGCATGATGTCTCTTAGTTTTGCTTCCAGGTCGGCCACCTTCTGTTTGGTGCTGTTCACATCTTTCTGTAAAAACTCGATGTTAAGCAAAATTAAATCCAATGTAGACTTATTGCAAATAGATTCATATTTGGTGCGATAATCAGGATCCTGGGCATACATGGTAAGTTTAGGTTTAACTCGCATGCCTCTAGGGATGCGTTCAAATTTAAGGTATTCACCCAATGTAGATAAATGTAATCTAATGTTCAATAAACGTTTTGTTTCAAACTCATATTTCCGCTGTATGTCCAAACGGGATGGTTTATGCAAATATGAAGTATCATCTTCCAAATTTTTAGATCATCGGGAATTTTGGAGCCACTCATGAACCACTCTGGATATCTTCCTCTTTTTGCAAACAATATCTTCCTTCAACTTCTTATGTCAAGCCGTCATGACATGCGTCCCCTTTAGTGATGTCTCCAAAAGGGTTAAGTGGATGTCCCAGGGTGCCAGCGGCGGCTGTGCTCACACCGGACGCAAGGCATACATGGGGTGGCTGCGCGACTCGCCCGGTCCCGGGTGCCGATCGCAGCCCTTATTCTACTGATCCCCGGAAGGGACTTCTGGGGCTCCGCTGTCCGAGGCAGACTATATCATGTATGCACTAGACACTTCGATGCATTGTTTGATTCATTTTACATTTACTGTGTCCAGTTGCTATGTACACAGTTTCCCTTGATCCGGTTGGCTAGTGGTTGCTACTGGGCGGCATGACTTCACGCATGCGCCCTAGGATATGCACCACGCCAAGCCAGCGTACCGGTCGCCATTACCTGCTCTGGACGTACTCTCTTGGTTCATTAGAAGTGGTGAGTGGCTCCTCCCTCCCGATGAATATTCATGCCGCTTGTTTAGGATTTTATATGTTCACGGTCACATATAGCACAGAACCGGGGTGATTTCACTCTCTATAGATTTATTTACACGAATGCACTTTATTAAATAATTATTATACAATTTTAAATGATTATTTATCTTTTTTATCATAATTGGTGTTTTCATATGCTAATGTGTTAGCCCTATAAATATGCACTACGGATGTTCCCACAATGCTTGAGAATGACTCTGTGAGGGAGTCGAAACGTTGCTAATTCTTTTGTACCTGTGTTGATGGAATAAACCACCTTACTTTATGTTGGAGTGCTGCGGACTTTTTTTGGACTGTGTCTGGGACCCCCGGCCAAGGGATTTTCTCCGCAAGCACCCACTCCTTTTTCTTGGAAGTGCGGCTTTTCTCTGTACTATCTATCTATCTATCTATCTATCTATCTATCTATCTATCTATCTATCTATCTATCTATCTCCTATCTATCTATCATCTATCTATCTCCTATCTATCTATCTATCTATCTATCTATCTCCTATCTCTCTATCTATCTATCTATCTATCTATCTATCTATCTATCTCCTATCTATCTATCTATCTATCTATCTCCTATCTATCTATCTATCTATCTATCTATCTATCTATCTATCTCTCTATCTATCTCCTATCTATCTATCTCTCTATCTATCTCCTATCTATCTCCTATCTATCTATCTATCTCCTATCTATCTATCTATCTATCTATCTATCTATCTCTCTATCTCCTATCTATCTATCTATCTATCTATCTATCTATCTATCTATCTATCTATCTATCTATCTCCTATCTATCTAAGGTATAAGTACGGCCCCAGGAAAAATTGAAGGATATATAATGGTAACATAGGTAAGAATTTTCTGTGCATGATAATACTGTCATAGTTAATAACACCAGTAAGCAAATATTATCCCCATACTGTACACATTACTGCCATACTGTTACTAAGCAAACCCACAAATATTGCCAATACTACCAGTATATAAGTAACAAATAATATCACCACACTATGAGCACGGCCATTACCACCACATAATGACTAATACCGCTATACTGTGACTTAATATAATCCACTATATAAAACACTAATATTACCAATAATACGAGTAATACCATCACACCATGCCCACTACCCTCACCATACAGTGACTGGATAATACCACTATACTGGCACCAAATAACAGCCACTATATAAAGACCAATATTCTCCCAAAGCAGTGACCATAGAACACAGGTGTTACACTCTGTCCCTCCAGCTGTTACAGAACTACAAATCCCATCATGACTGGACAGCTAAAGCATGACGGGAATTGTAGTTTTGCAACACCTGGAGGGCCGGAGTGTGACACCCCTGATACTGAGGTAGATCCCAGCTGTGTAAAGGTTCTGCAGACCTTATAAGTGATTATAGTGCAGTTACATCCTGTCACTCACAGTAGGCGTCTTCTCTGCATGACGAGATGTCCACTTTTCCTTTTCTTCTCCATCTGGCTCCGGCTATCATGAAGGCTTCTCTGGCCATGACATCTCTCCACGGGATCTGTCAGACAGACATTTTAGGCTTCATGCTCCAGCAACATCCTCATCTATACATCCTCATCTATACATCCCTCCATATACAATAGCCCCCCACTGCACATCCCCCCATATACAATAGCTCCCCTGCTGTACATCTCTCCATATAGAATAGCACCCCCCCTGCTGTACATCTCTCCATATAGAATAGCACCCCCCTGCTGTACATCCCTCCATATAGAATAGCCCCCTGCATCCCCCTCCCATATAGAATAGCCCCCCCCCTGCATCCCCCTCCCATATAGAATAGCCCCCTGCATTCCCCCATATAGAATAGCCCTCCTGCATCCCCCTCCCATATAGAATAGCCCCGTGCATCCCCCTCCTATATAGAATAGCCCCCCTGCATCCCTCCCATATAGAATAGCCCCCTGCATCCCCCTCCCATATAGAATAGCCCCCCTGCATCCCTCCCATATAGAATAGCCCCCTGCATCCCTCCCATATAGAATATCCCCCCTGCATCCCCCTCCCATATAGAACAGCCCCCCTGCATCCCTCTCATATAGAATAGCCCCCCTTCATCCCCCTCCTATATAGAATAGCCCCCTGCATCCCCCCAATATAGAATAGCACCCTGCAACACCCCCATATAGAATAGCCCCCTTGCATCCCCCTCCTATATAGAATAGGCCCCCTGCATCCCCCTCCTATATAGAATAGCCCCCCTGCATCCTCCTCCAATATAGAATAGCCCCCCTGCATGGCCACATGTGAAGGGGTTAAAAAAATAATAATAAAAAAAAACATTCTCACCTCACCTCGCTCCCAGCAGCTTCTTCCTCGGCTGGATCTTCGGTCCACGGCGGCGACCCCTCTCCTGTCTCTCCTCCAGGTCCTCAGCGGCGCGTCAGGGAAGTGACGTCACCGCTGGGGGCCTGGTGGAGGTGGCTGCAGACATGCACGTCTGCGGCCCTCGGCACTTGGGGGGGGGGGGACAATGGGGCGGAGACACGCCACCGCAGCCCCCTCCCGCCACCACAGCCCGCTCACCTCGCCCCGGCTGGCCCGCTACTGACGTGCTCCGCCAATCAACGAGGGGCCGCTGCGGCCGGCCGCATCGGCCCCACGTTGATTGGATTGGAGGAGCATGTCAGGAGCGGGCCGCAGCGGTGATTTTTTTTTTTCCATTAGACAGCCCGGGCGGCCCACGGACTGGTAATCTGGCCAGCCCAGCAGGCATTTGCCCGCCTTGCCAGATTACCAGTCCGGGCCTGGAGGTCTCACCCTCCATGGATGAATATCAGAGGCAGCCCCCTGAATCTGTAGGGTATAGTCAGGCTATAGTGGTGGTCTTCAGCTCCATTAGTAGCTTTTACACTCAATGGTCTCGCACGTTGAGGTAAGGTGGTGAATGAAATAATCTTCACAGGTACTGTAGAAGTAGTAGAGAAGATATAAGGGCACTCACCATTTAAAATTTCATATCTTTATTGTAGACTCGTCTTAAAAGTCCATTTTCGACAAAGCAGGTAGAGAGAACGCCAGTAACCCCTCAGGGCTGAAAAACCTTGCCTATTCCATCAGCGGTTGTCAAAGGCAACGTGATTTAAAGGGGTGCAGGAAAATGTTTCTTTGGCTTACAATTGGCTTTCTGTCCATGCTAATGTAAAGCGAAGAAGGTTTCCTGATATTTTTTCCACTTTGCATAGAGGTTATAGTGTGTTTGGAGTGTATTGTTGAGAGGCAGTGATAGGGGTGTAATATTGCGACTTGGGCGTGTTAGATGCAGCCAGGCATGCTTCCCCTGCTGTCCCAGCTGCATCCAGAGGTGTTGGCATCATTATCTGAGTTACTATGGCGGACTTGGAAACCTAAATTCGACCACTTGGAGATCACCAAGTCACAAGCATTTTTTCCCACAGACTTTAATGGGATTTGATATTCAATGGAATAGTTGGTCTTTGCTCATCTCTAATCCTAGACACTCCTTATTAATTCCCCTTTGCTCGTTGATCATCATAGGGTTTGCGAAATTTAGAATTAGATGCGTCTAACCTGCAGATGTGTCCGCATGGAGTAATTTTCTTACCCTAATACTTGGCATTGTTTCAGGATATTTGTAATTTATTTCATATTTTAATTTGGATTTTTGGTGCCCTGGGGGCTGGGGTTACTGCTCTCAGTGCACCGATCTGCCCAGGCTGGGCCATCTATCCTAATGAATATTGGGGTGGTGCTCTTCTAATATTTGTTAAGGCATAAAGGCCGGTCAGGGAAGATCGGTGCACTGAGGAGAGTAGTCCCGCCACCAGTGCACCAAAACACCCCATTAGCATATGAGTTAACCTACAAGTATCCCAAAAACGGCACCAAGGACCAAGGTAAAAAAGAAAATTACCTTCATCCTTAGTGCCCTGTAACCTTTAGGGACATATCAGCAGGTCATATTAAGTATATGATCATTCAGGGTCTAAGTACTGGGACCCCCATCAATCATAGAAATAGGGTGTGAATGGTTCAATGGGCAAGCATGCACGCTATGATTGTTGATGTGCTGAATATAGCCAATCACCATATCCCTCCACAATCTCCGTCAGTCCTTTCAAAAAGGAATTAAAGATGTTAAATGTTACTCTTTACTCAGGGGCACAAGGGATCTCCGTTCTTGTGATCAGGACCTAACCCAAGCATTTGGCTATGTATCTCTTATATCAATACTGTATCTCTTTCTTGGGCTATGTTCACACAAAATTAAAAAAAAAAAAAAAGGCATCCACTTTTTCTATTAAAAAAAAAAAATTCTTGAAGTCAATGGAATGACGGACATCCAATGCACACAGTGTATTAAATAATGGACATTGTCTGTGCAGACATCAAAATAATAATCGTGACAATTCTTCACAGACGTCTTTTGCAAACACCGCATGCTATTTTTTAGTTGTTCATACACAGTTTTTCTTTTTTCACCGTCCTTTCACCTTCTTAAATTATTTTTTTTTCCACTAGATTAATGTACTAACAGCCATCATTGCAGTGACAACCGGCCAAACAGCGAAATGACAGTAGAAAAGACCCGGCACTCACCAAGTAGTTCTGCTAATTTATTGTAGTGTAATAGGCATCAGGTACAGTAAGGATGCATTTTGGCCAAGCATGGCCTTCATCAGCTTAAGAAGTACTTGAGCTTTTAACCAGGTGCACCCTTTCTCAGGTGTCACGGTTCACCCTTAAATGAAAAATGCAAAAATTTGAACAAAAAACTGCAATAGGTTACTGCAAGAAACATTAGAACCCCGGCGGTATGCCATCAATCAGCGCTCTAATGTGTCTTGCAGTAAGCTGAGCTCAACCAGAGCATGTGCGATACAACACAGAGAGACAGTCACCGACACTACTGAACCTGATGCAAACTTTTTTCCGAGTATGAATTTAATTACGGGTAGGAGTTCATATGATATATGGGGTGCTCACTTCTACTGAGAATATAGTATATCATAGTAGACATTAACAAAAAAGAAGAAGTGTAGAGGGCACTCACCATTAACCCCTTAACAACAAAAGGTGTACATTTACGCCCTATTGCCGGTAAGGGGGTTCAGAACAGGGCCGCGCGGCGACCCCTCTCTGAACCACCGAGATCCCGGGTGTTGCATGTAGCCTGGGACCGCGGCGATCGGACCGTGCCCGCTAATAAGGTAATCAGATGCAGCTGTCAAAGTTGACAGCTGCATCCGGTTACCGGATGCAGCCGTTCCCTGGTGTCTAGTGGCAGACATCGCAGCCCCCCCCCCCCCCCCCCGGGACGTTGTCCTGGAGGAGCGGGGTTTCCGCCATCCCGCTGATCCCGGCTCGGCACTTGTTTGTTTTCTGCAAACGAGTGCCGATCTCATTGATCTATGCTGCATATCTATGCAGCATAGATCTCAATGAGAGATCAGAGTGTATATACTAGAAGTCCCACAGGGGGAATAACCCTAACCCCAGTGGGAATAACCCTAACCCCAGGGGGGGTTCTAGTATAAGTGTAAAAAAATAAAAATAAAAAGTGTTGTTGTCAATAAAAAGCCTAATAAAAGTGTGAATCACCCCCCTTTTCCTGGTTATAAATAAAAATAAATAAACATGTTTGCTATTGCCTCGTGCATAATCGCCAAACTATTAATTAATCACATTACCGATCTCGCACGGTAAACGGCGTAAGCGCAAAAAAATCCCAAAGTGCAAAATTGCAAAACGCAAAAATCGAAATTGGCTCTGTCCTTAAGGGGTTAAAAACTTATTCTTTATTCATTTTCTTCTTAAAAACGCCATAGCAGGACGAGCATGAGAGAGGACTCCAGATCCTTCTAATCAGCGGGGCAGCGTGACAGCTGTTTCGCGTAGCGTAGGTATGCTTCTACAGACGCGCCTGTAGAAGCGTACCTACGCGAAACGGCTGCCACGCTGATTAGAAGGAACTGGCATCCTCTCTCCCGCTCGATCTGATATGGCGTTTTTAAGAAGAAAATGAATAAAGAATATGTTTTTAATGGTGAGTGCCCTCTACGCTTCTTCTTTTTTGTTGATGTTTATATCTATGCAAAGTCATATTTGAAAATTCTTGTGTATTTTTTTATGCCCCCGGTCAACACCCCCCCCTCCGCCGACCTACCCATAATTATAAGGGAATCTAGATCTCATCTCCAATTGGTCTCACTGGCAATGACATCAGTTTATCCCGCATACAGATAATTACTGCCACATTAGTCCATGTTTTTCCCATCTAATCCTTGTTAAGCTTCCGATAATACATTTTTAGGATCAAAGATGAGTAAATCTTCTCTGTATGCTGTAGGTTATGCATTTTTAATTTCTTTTATATTGGATGGCAGATGTCACCATACTGTACAGGGATGGTGTGACTCCTCATTATACATGCCAGCATTGAATATTCCGCCAGGATATTGAGAATATTATGAGTTTCACGCTGCAGTTTTTCATTTTTTATTAGGGAAATTAATCTAATTGCATATTATCCCAATTGTATGCAGGGCTGTTAATATTACATTGTCACCAGCGTGATGAAAAGTGAAGGACGGAAACAATTTAGGTGATCTGGGCACGTTTTTTTTTTTTTTTTTTAAATAGGAGATTTAATTAACGATTGATCCTTTATTTTTTTTTATCAACAAAATCAATACTTTTAGTTGGTCATTTAGGCTTTTTTTTGTCGTTTTAGTTAAATATGACCAAATTAAGTAAAACTGGAGGTTTAATGCGACGGGTAATTTCAGTTTTTGGTAAAATTTAGGCATACGGTGTGCTTAAAGGGAATGGCTGCATATAAAAGTTTATGAAAGGGATCATTTAAAAGCTAGAAGAGAGAAATTAGCAAAGTGTAAAGCAAAAATTTGCATTTTATTGCAGTGAAGCTGCGGGTAGTGGTGGTGGTTTTGTGGTTTTTGTTAGGAAGCGAATGGAAGGAAATATTTCAAGAACTGCCTTTACGCTTTTGGGTGCTCCTTACTGTGCAATATTGTAGTTGTTGGAGTGAATAGAGAAATATTAAAGGGATAGTTCACAAAAATAAAAATCCTTTCAAATCAACTGGTGCCAGAAAGTGCTAGAGATTTGAAATATAGTTCTATTGAAAAAAATCTCAAGTCTTCCAGTGCTTATCAGCTGATGTATGTCCTGCAAGAAGTGGTGTTTTGAGAGCAGGAGAGTTTTTCTACTGGGATTGGCTCCTGTTCTGGACAGTTCCTGACATGGACAGAGGTGGCAGCAGAGAGTACGCAGAAAATAGAGCGTTCTTTCCAGTCTTACACAGCGCTCCCTGCTGCCACCTCTGTCCATATCAGGAACTGTCCAGAGCAGGAAACATTTTCTATGGGAATTTGCTACTGCTCTGGACAGTTCCTGACATGGACAGAGGTGGCAGCAGAGAGCACTGTGTCAGACTGGAAAGAATACACCACTTCCTGCAGGACATACAACAGCTGATAAGTACTGGACTATGAGATTTTTTAATATTAGTAAACTACAAATCTGTTTAACTTTCTGATACCAGTTGATTTAAAAAAAATCACTTTAAAGGGAAATACAATGCAATATATGTCGCTATAACTCTGGTGTCCTGGCATACGTAAAGCCTGAATGTGGGATGAACCCCTTCTAGATTATCTTCTCCTTATGAATTCTACATAGCCAGACACATTTCTTCCCCATTATCACAAGACATTGGACTATATAGATAGATCCACCTGCCACCGACTTTGCAGCAGTTCATGTGTATCCAGGTTGTTTCAGCAGCAAGTGGACAGACTTCTGTAAACTCCATTCAAATGAATGGGACAGTTGCAGAAATGTCACGTGTGAACGCGCTCTGTAGATAATAGCGGATGTTGCTCTTTCTGCTATAAGCACATGGCAAGATACTATAATTATGTCATTTATGTTACAAGGCTTAATCCTGGGAATATATATTCCATTATAGGAATAGGGGCTCTAAGTGGCGTCTGTACTCAGAGGTAGATGCATGGTTTAGAGTCATGTATTATTAAAGGTGATTAATGAAGCACTTCACGTGCCGACATGGTGTGAATGCATGCAAAGCGACACGTGCCAATAAATTATGGATGGGAGTGTATCGTGTGTGAAGGCTGAGCTCAGCGCACGAAAGGCGTTATTCCGATGTATAGATGATCGTCGAGATCCTCGGTGTAAGGGATTCCTGGAATCCTGGAAAGCTGTGAAGTTATGAAAATCACATGAGCTTTTCTCAAATACATAATGCCGGGATGGGGAACCTATGCCCCCCGCCCCCCCTGCTGTTGCAAAACTACAATTCCCATCATGCCCTGGACAGCCAAAGCTTTAGCTTTGGCTGTCCAGGCATGATGGGAATTGTAGTTTTTCAACAGCTTTGGGCTGAGTTCACACTACCTTTTTTGCAATCTTTTTTTTTTTTTTTTTTTTTTCATCCAAAAAAAAAAGAAAAAGGATGAAAAAAACAAATGAAAAAAATGGATGCATTTGTATACATCTGTTTTGATCCAGTTGTCCGTTGATTTCCGTTATAAAAAAAAGGATCAAGACGCATCCGTTTTTTTAACATTCACAAAAACTTAGCTGACCTTATTTTTGGGCATGTAAAAAAAAAAAAAAAACGGTTGCATTTTGATCCTTTTTTTTTTTTTTATATATATATATATATATATATAATGGAACTCGAATCAAAACGAATGCATACATCAGTTTTTCCATCCATCTTTCCATCTCTTTTTTGCAAAAATAGATGAAGAAAAACGGATTGCAAAAACGTAGTGTGAACCCCAGCCTGAAGGCCGAAGGTTCCCCATCCCTGGTCTAGTGATTTATTAGATATTAATGGGAGTATTTGGCACCTCATTTTGGTAGAAGCCAGCAGCAGAAAGTCTTGTAATGTGCCCAATAACCCTGTATTCCTCAGCAACTAAAAATAGGCCCATACAGTAACAAAGTTAGTGAACCATTTGGAATGATTGGGATTTGTGCACATTTGCAATAGTGTAGTGCAATAGTGAGTAAACAGCCACAAGGCAGGGAGAAAAGGAAAGCAAACTCTATGAAATTAACAGGATTTCTGTACTGATTTGTGCGGTCTGATTGTTATCTAAACCTGATAATAAGTAGAGATGAGCAAGTAGTGAAATATTTGACTTTCGAGAATTCGAATCGAATAGGCACCGATATTCGACTATTTGAACAAGTATTCGATCCCATTATAGTCTATGGGAAAAAAAATTTGCGGCACTTGGAAATCAAAATTCAACCACTTAGAGGTCACCAAGTCCCCCATGAAACCTCCCTAAATGATGCAAACACTTCCAGAATGACACTGGGACATTAGGGGGAGCATGCCTGGGTGCACCCAACACCCCAAAATCACAGTATAATGCCACTCTGCAGTTGGGAAGGAAAAATATTTGCGAAAGCTTTACGAACATTTATGGCAATGTTCACACATTTCCTTCGTATTTCTTGCGCAGTGTTACATACATGATTCCAATGTGCGTCCGCAGAGCGTCATATTATTCGCGCGTATCACGCGTAATGCTGTACGAACGTTACTGGAACAGTATGTATGACGTGCCTTTTTCTGGACTACTGGAACAATATGTATCACGTGCCTTTTACTGGGCTACTGGAACAATATGTATCACGTGCCTTTTACTGGGCTACTGGAACAATATGTATCACGTGCCTTTTACTGGGCTACTGGAACAGTATATATCAGGTGCCCTTAGTGGGTTACTGGAACAGTATGTATAACGTGCCCTTAGTGGTGTTAAACAGGGGCACTATAAGTCACTTGTACACACAGGGTACTGGAATGAATACACCTGCTGATGCTGTTATATCATCTATGTCTTAGCACTGAGAAGCTTTGGATTCAGAGATGACTTTTTCGCTGGATCTTAGCCCTGAAAAGGACTTTTGGGTTCTGTAGTAATCCTGCCTAACCAAAACGCTACTAAAACCTATCTCTCCCTGCTGCAAGATCTCTCCCTGCCTAAGTTGAAAGTGCATCTGCGGTCGAGAGGCGGGAGCCAAGTATTTAAGATTCGAGGCCATGTGGTTCAGCTATCCAATTAGGGTAGACGCCGTTTTCGCGCTGCGTGCGTACTCCCAGGGTCCCTCACGGCCTCCCTGCATGGTCATTGGATTAAAAAAGCACCAAGTGCGATGGGAGGGCTTTCGAATTTTTCCCGCGTATTCGCCACACTACTCGATTGAATTTGAATCTTTCAAATACCGCAATATTCGATCGAATACCTACTCGATCGAATCGTATTGTCTCATCTCTAATAATAAGTACTGTTCATGTCTTTCATTGAGAACATCAAGTAAACAACCACAGTGCAGGGAGAAAGAGCAAGTGAAGTCTTAAATGTAATCAATCACTGATCGTGATGGGGGGGATGGGGCTACTGTTTAAGCCCCTATTCCACAGAGTGACGGCAGCAGATCGCTGATATCACAGTCGTTGTGATTGGCTGAGCGGTCTGTCAATTCAGACAGCCCCACTCTGAAGCTGCTGCGCACGGGAGAAGGAGAAGACCTGCAGCCCGGACAGGTAATGTATGATGCTGCTAAAATCGTCGGTCGCCACCATGCACCGCTATTCCACCGTAGCGATGCGCTGGTGGCGAACGATGATTTTAGGTCTGAACCTAAATGAATGATCAGCCGATGACACGATCATCGACTGATCATTCTCTCTATTCCATGGAGCGATAATCGGCCAAATTGGTCCCATTCGTCCGATTATCGCTCTGATTCGACTGATTATCGCTCCATGGAATAGACCCCAATGTGTCCAGACCCTGAGGCTATGGTCACATGACATTTTTTCCTAGTCTTCTCTAGTCTTCCAGTACTTTTAGAGATGATTGAACAGGGCTGAGGTTCATATGAACCTGAACCTTGGCCCTGTTTGATCATCTCTAGTAATTATCAGCTGCTGTATGTCCTGCAGGAAGTTGTATTTTCTTTCAAGTCTGACACTGTGCTCTCTGCTGCCACCTCTGTCCATGTCAGGAACCGACCAGAGCAGGAGAGGTTTTCTACTGGGATTTGCTTGCTGCTTCCTGACATGGACAGAGGTGGCAGCAGAGAGCACTGTGTCAGACTGGAAAGAATACACCACTTCCTGCAGGGCATACAGCAGCTGATAAGTACTGGAAGACTTGAGATTTTTAAATAGAAGTAAATTACAAATCTTTATAACTTCATGCCACCAGTTGATTTAAAAAAAAAAAATAAGAAAATTTTTTTTAAATAAAAGTATAAATTCCCCAGAAATAGATAAATAAATAAATAAACACTATAATTTCCTCAATAATAAGCTGGTATACCTTTATGGCTATATAAATATGTTCACGTGGGAAGAATCATCTAACACCCTTGACAGCCGTCACTTTGTTCCTCTCCAAGTGTTTTCCTTTAACATCTATAACTCTATGAGTCACGAGAAGGCATGAATCACTCCCATACATATGTACAATTCTCTCTTCTTATGTATGACTCTTCCCGCAGGGTTTCACATAGACTTGATCATCGGGGGAGATTTGTCAAACATGGTGTAAAGTGAAACTGGCTCAGTTGCCCCTAGCAACCAATCAGATTCCACCTTTCATTTCTCACAGACTCTTTGGAAAATGAAAGGTGGAATCTGAGTGGTTGCTAGGGGCAACTGAGCCAGTTTCACTTTACACCATGTTTGATAAATCTCCCCTTATATCTCTATAGGTAAATCCAATCTCGGCCGTATAGACTCCTCTAGTATCTATTCCCACCATCCATCGGGGAAGACATTACCCGGATCATCTATTTTCTTGGGCGAGCTGACGTTCCTATAACACTTCATCCCATTCAGACTGAATTCTTTTAGCACCGAGCTGTGATTTACATCCGCGGCAGTGCAAAAAAAAAGGAAATTCTTGTCAAAGGCCATAAATATATACCATCTCCATGTTCCCTCTGCTCTGTTTATATCTCACTCCTGGCATCGTGTTGATCTACCTCCTTTATTAAATCACTCCAAGATAACACTTCATAAACAGCCAAAGGAAGCCATAACCAAGGCTTCTAATTAGCCGATCATCTCGCTATAATCACTTCCAGAATACATTATCCTTAGGGTAGCGGCAGAGGAACATATGCCGGTTCTAGCTTCTTCTATATCTCCGTGTGTGTAGGCAGCGCCTCTCAATCATTGTTCCCCGCTGAGGTGGAGAAAATTTCTCAAACCGAACTGATTGTGCCGCCATATCACGATAATAAGCTGATCCGTACTCTTCTATCCCTCTCTAATCAACAAAGACGGGTATGTGTGGCGACGCCGCACGCCCGGCCGGTAAATCCGCAAGATGCTAATTTTATAGCGTAATTATATAGTGTGATATATTACAGTAATTGTAGGGGGGGAGGAGGGGGGTGCAGCAGCAGGAGGAAGGGGCTACGAGTATGTCGGTGGAAATAGATATGATATACGCAGAATGCTATAGTTTACAGTCATTCGCTCTCGTTAGGTGTCGGTTATGTCATTTTTTAATTGTTCTTATTTATGTAGGTTAAAAATAACCGGTGTAAGAGAGGAATGGTGCGATGGGCTGCATACAGATAGCAGGAGGTGATTAATGGGGTTTAAAGGGGTTCTCCGGAGGGGGGGAAATGTTTTAAAATGGAATATTATAGAGATTTGTAAATGACTTCTATTTAAAAATCTCAAGTCTTCCCGTACTTATCAGCTGCTTTATGTCCTACAGGAAGTAGTGCATTCTCTCCAGTCTGACACAGTGCTCTCTGCTGCCACCTCTGTCCATGTCAGGAACTGTCTAGGAGAGGTTTTCTATGGGGATTTGCTACTGATCTGGACAGTTCCTGACATGGACAGAGGTGGCAGCAGAGAGCTCTGTGTCAGGCTGGAAAGAATACACCACTTCCTGCAGGACATACAGCAGCTAATTACTGGACAACTTGAGTTTTTTTTTTTTTTTTTTTTTTGTTTTTTACAAATAACTTTATGGCAGCATTTGATTTGAAAACAACATTTTTTTTCCTCTGGAGTATCCCTAATTTTTTAGAAGTTACCATGCCAATGTTATTGATGTGCCTAGCCAAACGTCATATCTGGAAAGAGCATACACATCTAGTGTTGCATAATGCCTTGATAGGTTGGCACTGGGCATTATCCATTACATACATTAGGGGTCCCGCTGCCATGATGGGGGGGGACTTGGTGTGTACAATGGTTAGGTAGGTGGTCGGTGTCACAGTAACATCCACATGATGCCAGGACACAAGGTCTCCAGCAGAACATTGCCCATCACACTGCCCCCGCCATCTTGTCTTCTTCCCATAGTGCATCCTGGTGCCATATCTTCCCCAGGCAAGTGACGCACACACATCCGGCTATCCACATAATGGAGAATGTGACCCATCAGACCAGGCACCTTTGTCCCATAATGCATCTACTCGATAATAACCACTACATACCAGGAGTCCCCACAAGATCGGCCATTCTCGAGATGCTGACCCAGTCATCTACACATCATAATAATCTATTCTGAAATCATGGAGCAATGGACGCCCTTTTGGCCAGATGTATGGTAAAAGCCTAAAGACATCATATATAATCATACATCAGCATACTGTACATGCTCTATACATTGGATATTATGAATGTTTTTAGAGTCGGGAAGCTCTGGACTACCCGGTAGCATCTGCAATGTGCTTTATTATATCGGCGCACAATCTTTGGCAATAAATTGCAGATTCACTCTGCTTCTTGTGGGATGGGAGACAACACAAGGTTACCTGCTTACTTTATTGTGAGACGTTTCTGATGATAAAGTAGAGAGAATACACAAAACCAGCTGCCTGACCGTAATAATAACAGGAAAAACAATCTTCTCTGGTTGTGTGTCTGTATACAAGCACATCGCATAACATTACAAAGGAAAAAGTTTACTCCTATGTTACTGACTTTCTTGCAGTTGCACTTTCAATCCCAATATACTGTATGCTGTACACGTATGTCAAAAAGTTGGGTGGGAAGCAACAGGGCTCGTAACTCCCGTCACTCCTCTAATTCAACCTTTTCCAAATTTTTGGCTTCCACTTTCTTCTTCCTCACCTTCTAAGACCCACAACTAGAGATGAGCGAACTTTCACAACATATTAGTGTAGAAATGTTGCGGCACTCACCACATTTGTTGCAAATCCACACTTCCTTTATTGATAAAAATGAACCATAATAACAGCAGGTAAGACACCAGTGAAAAAGCAATGTGTGTTGCCGGTTACAGCTGTTTCACGCTATCCTAGCGCTTCTACAGACCACAGATCACTGGATTGCCTGCTGTTATTATGGTTTGTTTTAAAAAAAATAAAGGAACTCTGGATTTGTAACAAATGTAGTGAGTGCCGCAATATTTCTACACTAATATGATTTTTGTCTTATTAGCTGAGTACCCCACATGACCCTCACCTGTTTCCACCTACCTGCAAGTGTTGGCATTGACTAAAAAGAGTATGTTCTGCTGTGCCGGTACTGTGACTTTTTTCTGTTGTTTTGAAAATTTCAGTTCTGCAGGCTTCGCGTTCCGCCATTTTGGATAGCGCTCATTATGAACTTTGCATAAAGTTTTATTCAGTACCGAACCAAACTTTTTTATTTTTTAACACGTACCACAACGTTTTATTTTTTTAACTGAGTTGTTTTAGGAAGGACAAGTCGGACAAGTTGTACTTTTTCATTATACTTATATAAAAAAAAAAATTAAAAACTCGGAAAAAAGTTGGAAAAAAAAACGGGGGAAATTAAAGGTGTCTAGTAAGGAAAAATGGACTAATGAATTATCCACAAAATAGCTCATCAGTCATTTTGCTCATCAGGCTTTTATTTGTATAGCCCCAACTGATTCCGGACCACCTTAAATTGTTTGGCAATTTTGGTCCCTGTCCTTATTAGGGCTCACAATTTTAAATTCACCGATCTGTATGTTTTTTTTTTTTTTTTTTTTTGGTTTGGTAGGAAACCAGAGTACCCGGAGGAAACCCATGCAAACACTGAGAGAACATACAAACTCTTTGCAGATGTTGCCCGGGGTGGACTTTGAACCTAAGGCTACAGTGCCAACCACTGAGCCACCATGCTGCCCATAACACTGGAATGGAGTTTGTCTCCGTTCATTATGTAGTGGTGGCAGCTCAGTTCCTATTGGCTTAAGTGGAACCTTATCTGCAGTTACATGCTTGTTTCCCCCAGGGTGTCCTGGAAAACATGTATACATCCATATGGCTGTGCCCATGTTTGCCAGGCTGCCTTACGGCTGCCTCCAACTTCTCCAGCCACCGGTAATCAAATACAGATCATTCGGGATCAGATGAACCTAAGCCAACCCAATCTTTACCACTACTCAGCGAACGGAGACATACTGAATGCCGAATTAGAGGGAGTCCCGCATCACCTTATTCCGACCATGCCGTAAAAAGGCATATTATATGGAATAAGGCCAATGTTGACTGCTGTAAAAAAAGGCTTATTGGTGGTTAAAAATCAATGAGAAGTCGATTGTGGCACAAGTTCCTGAAACTTCTCATTGTGGAAACTAAAGTGTTTAGTAGAGTACCAATAAGTGTAATGCTGCAGGTGTCCGGGATGTAATGAGACGCTGAAGGTGGAGCGGTGCCGATCCTACTCTATCTAGGGTCTTTGATCAATTCACATAGACCGATAGCTGGGAACACGATTGCACGGCAGTCTTTGACACACCGAACACTGGACTAAATCCGTCCCAAGGATTTATATCATGTTCCTACATCTAAGGAACCTGACCCGGAGACAGTGGGGGCATCAAGTCTTTGAACTAGCATCAATTTAGAGACAATCAAACTTTCCCACTTCTTATCTGTAATAAAGGATTCCTTTAAGTGCGGATATAAAAATACAGACGAAGAAACTGACAAAGGTTATGACATCATTAGACGTGGATCAGAAGAGGTTTATTCTGGGCAGAAACATGTGCCATGATATCAGAGTTATTTGCAATCACTGCTACATTCGGAAGGGGGGGGGTTTGGGAGATTACGGCACCTGCTCCATTCTGGGGAAACTCCGGCTCCATTCTGGGGGGGGGGGGGGGGTCGGGAGATTACCGCACCTGCTCCATTCTGGGGGGAGGGGCTTTTGCTCCATTCTGGGGAAACTCCTGCTCCATTCCAGGGGCGGGGATTCCTGTTCAAAATGTGTGTGGGGGGGGGGGGAGGGGGGCGCTTTTCCATTCTGGGGGGACCCCTGTTCCACTGGGGGGGACTCCTTCATCACTCGTGGGAGGGGGAATGCTCCATTTGGGGTGGGGGGCACCTGCTCCATTTGGGGGGGCTCCTGCTCTCTTCTGTGGAGGGGGAACTCCTGTGTCATTCTTGGGTGGGGGTGGCCCTTGCTCTATTCTGTTCTGTTTTGATCCATTTTTTTTTTTTTAGAATGGAAGCCAATGGAAAAATGAGTGCACACAACTGCAACCGTTTTAGTTTCCATCCCCCCCCCCCAAAAAAAAACGGATACGTTAAACAGACTGCAATGATCTATAGTCTAGCTAGCTTGCTGTTTATTGACATTTAGTTTATTCCTATTAGGCTGGGTTCACACTAGCATTTTTCTTCTTTGCTGATGGATCCATCTATATCAATTGAACGGATAAGCATAAACTGATGAGCAGACTGATGCAAACTGATTGCAAAATGTTCAGGTTTTTTTTTAATGGTCCGTTTCTATGTTGGCTTTCCTTGGTCAGTTTTTTTTTCTTCCTGGTTTCTCTTTCCCTGTTACCTCTTCTGAGCACGCTCGGTGGGAAAAAAAACTGATGAAAACTGATAACTTGCAAACAGATGAGAACGGAAATACCTTCAACTTAGGGTACTATTACACGGAACGATAATCGGCCGAATCGGCCCTATCAGGCCGATTATCATTCCGTGTAACAAAAACAATGAACAGCCGATGACAATGATCATCGGCTGATCGTTAATATAGGTTTGGACCTATAATTGTCGGGCACTGACCGCACATCGCCACATGTAATAGCGGTGCGCTGCCAGCGGATGACGATTTTCAAAGTGCATACATTACCTATCCATGGTCTAGGGCTCCTACTGCGCTCCGCTTCTTCCCGGGTCCCACGCGGTGCAGCTTCAGAGCAACCTGTGTTAGCTGACAGGCCGCTGACAGGCCGCTCTGAAGCTGCAGGGCGCATGACCCGGGAAGAAGCGGAGCGCAGTAGGAGCCCTAGACCATGGATAGGTAATGTATGCACTTTAAGCAAGGGCTGCAGTCCTTGTTAAATGATTATCAGGCCATGTAATATACCCAGCAGGCGAGCGCCGATCTAGCAGATCGGCGCTGCTTTACAGTTATTATCGGGCCCCCATCGGAACCATGTAATAGTACCCTTAGATCTGTTCTCATTGACTATAATGTTAAGAAAAAAAATGGATGTGCCCTTTCCGTTCCTGTTCTGTTTTTTTTGAACTGACAAAATTTGCAGGAAACACAGACAAGTTTGAAGAAAACGGAGCACAATAAATGTGCTCCCCCTTTTATAATATCTGACACAATGCCATAACCCGTTGTTGGCGGTTGATATCATTACATACCATAGAGGTTCTTTCCATACACATGACCCTCTAGATAAACAATTATCATGGCTCCCTCTCATTTCTATTCCATGCAGATTGTAAATATTTAGCGTAGCGTGTCATTTATCGAACAGATACCATGTAATTAACGCTTGTCACTTACACACACTTGATTGCATTGATTAGTGTACATCCAATTAGAGTGATGAATGAATAGTGAAATTAACATCTAGCGCAGCAGGAATTGTCAGATGATGAGAGACGGATACAGTGTGCAAACACAGGCAAATCCTCATCCATTCTACTCCCACTGCACAGCTATATATATATAGGGGGATATTATTGAGAGACAGATGGATAGATCCCATTATAGTCCATGGGAAAAAAAATTGCTGCACTTGGAAATCAAAATTCGACTACTTGGAGGTCACCAAGTCCCCCATGAAACCTCCCTAAACGATGCCAACACCTCCGGAATGGCACTGTGACATCAGGGGGAGCATGCCTGGGTGCACCCAACACATCAAAATCGCAGTATAATACCACTCTCCGCAGTTGCGAAGGAAAAATATTTGCGAACGCTTTATGAACATTTACGGCAATGTTTACACATTTTGTTCGTATTTCTTGCGCAGTGTTACATACATGATTCCAATGTGCGTCCACAGAGCGTCATGTTATTCGCGCGTATCACGCATAATGCTGTTCGAACGTTACTGGAACAGTATGTATGACGTGCCTTTTACTGGGCTACTGGAACAGTATATATCAGGTGCCCTTAGTGGGTTACTGGAACAGTATGTATAACGTGCCCTTAGTGGTGTTAAACAGGGACACTATAAGTCCCTTGTACACACAGGGTACTGGAATGAATACACCTGCTGCTGCTGTTATATCATCTATTTCTTAGCACTGAGAAGCTTTGGATTCAGAGATGACTTTTTCGCTAGATCTTAGCCCTGAAAAGGACTTTTGGGTTCTGTAGTAATCCTGCCTAACCAAAACACTACTAAAACCTATCTCTCCCTGCTGCAAGATCCCTCCCTGGCTAGGTTGAAAGCGCATCTACGGTTGAGAGGCGGGAGCCAAGTATTTAAGAGGCAAGGTCATGTGGTTCAGCCATCCAATGAGGGTAGACGCCGTTCTCGCGCTGCGTGCATACTCCCGGGGTCCCTCACGACCTCCCTGCATGGTCATTGGATTAAAAAAAAGCGCCAACTGCAATGGGAGGGCTTTCGAGTGTTTCCTGCATATTCGCCACACTACTCGATTGAATTTGAATCTTTCGAACACCGCAATATCCGTACGAATACCTACTCGGTCGAATCGTATTCGCTCATCTCTAATAGATAGATAGATAGATAGATAGATAGATAGATAGATAGATAGATAGATAGATAGATAGGAGATAGATAGATAGATAGGAGATAGATAGATAGATAGATAGATAGATAGATAGATAGATAGGGGATGGATGGATAGGAGATAGATAGATAGATAGATAGATAGATAGATAGATAGATAGATAGATAGATAGATAGGAGATAGATAGATAGATAGATAGATAGATAGATAGGAGATAGATAGATAGGAGATAGGAGATAGATAGATAGATAGATAGATAGATAGGAGATAGATAGATAGGAGATAGATAGATAGATAGATAGATAGATAGATAGATAGATAGATAGATAGATAATATATAGATAGATAGATAGATAGATAGATAGATAGATAGATAGGAGATAGATAGATAGATAGATAGATAGATAGATAGATAGATAGATAGAAGATAGATATAGAGATAGATAGATAGATAGATAGATAGATAGATAGATAGATATATTCACTGAATTAATAGGAATAAAATATAGCTTTTATTTGTCTTTTTTTTTTTTAATCCAAAAACACAGGGAAAAATATAGACAATAATTAATCTTCACGACCATCATCTAAGATGATGGTCGTGAAGATTAATTATTGTCTATATTTTTCCCTGTGTTTTTGGATTTTTTTTAAAAAAAAGACAAATAAAAGCTATATTTTATTCCTATTAATTCAGTGAATATATGTTATAGAAGGGAATACGAATACTAAATTAAGTACCTGAATTATCAGTGTTCTAGATAGATAGATAGACAGGAGATTGATAGATAGATAGATAGATAGATAGATAGATAGATAGATAGATAGATAGATAGATAGAGAGATAGATAGATAGATAGGAGATGGACGTGGCATGGTTGTTGGTGCCAGAAGGGCTGGTCTGAGTATTTCAGAAACTGCTGATCTACTGGGATTTTCACACACAACCATCTCTAGGGTTTACAGAGGTAATGGTCCGAAAAAGAAAAAACATCCAGTGAGCGGCAGTTCTGTGGGCGGAAATGCCTTGTTGATGCCAGAGGTCAGAGGAGAATGGGCAGACTGGTTCGAGCTGATAGAAAGGCAACAGTGACTCAAGTAGCCAACCGTTACAACCAAGGTAGGCAGAAGAGCATCTCTGAACGCACAGTACGTCCAACTTTGAGGCAGATGGGCTACAGCAGCAGAAGACCACACCGGGTGCCACTCCTTTCAACTAAGAACAGGAAACTGAGGCTACAATTTGCACAAGCTCATCGAAATTGGACAGTAGAAGATTGGAAAAACGTTGCCTGGTCTGATGAGTCTCGATTTCTGCTGCGACATTCGGATGGTAGGGTCAGAATTTGGCGTCATCAACATGAAAACATGGATCCATCCTGCCTTGTATCAACGGTTCAGGCTGGTGGTGGTGGTGTCATGGTGTGGGGAATATTTTCTTGGCACTCTTTGGGCCCCTTGGTACCAATTGAGCATCGTTGCAACGCCACAGCCTACCTGAGTATTGTTGCTGACCATGTCCATCCCTTTATGACCACAATGTACCCAACATCTGATGGCTACTTTCAGCAGGATAATGCGCCATGTCATAAAGCTAGAATCATCTCAGACCGGTTTCTTGAACATGACAATGAGTTCACTGTACTCAAATGGCCTCCACAGTCACCAGATCTCAATCCAATAGAGCATCTTTGGGATGTGGTGGAACGGGAGATTGGCATCATGGATGTGCAGCCGACAAATCTGCGGCAACTGTGTGATGTCATCATGTCAATATGGACCAAAATCTCTGAGGAAGCTTCCAGCACCTTGTTGTATCTATGCCATGAAGAATTGAGGCAGTTCTGAAGGCAAAAGGGGGTCCAACCCGTTACTAGCATGGTGTACCTAATAAAGTGGCCGGTGAGTGTAGATAGATAGATAGATAGATAGATAGATAGAAGATAGATAGATAGATAGATAGATAGATAGATAGAAGATAGATAGATAGATAGATAGATAGATAGATAGATAGATAGGAGATAGATAGATAGATAGATAGATAGATAGATAGGAGATAGATAGATAGATAGATAGATAGATAGATAGGAGATAGATAGATAGATAGATAGATAGATAGATAGATAGATAGGAGATAGATAGATAGATAGATAGATAGATAGATAGATAGGAGATAGATAGATAGATAGATAGATAGATAGATAGATAGATAGATAGGAGATAGATAGATAGATAGATAGATAGATAGATAGATAGATAGGAGATAGATAGATAGATAGATAGATAGATAGATAGATAGATAGGAGATAGATAGATAGATAATAGATAGATAGATAGATAGGAGAGAGATAGATAGATAGATAGATAGATAGATAGATAGATAGATAGATAGATAGATAGATAATACTAATTAGAAAGATGGATAGAAAAATGGATAAAAACCTTAAGTGACCCAATAAATAGTAGTTTGGCTCCTTAGCTGGGTTGCAGGCAGCATTTCCCTTCTAGTTAATAAATTCACAGAACAAAGTGATCCCATCCCATAATACACGGTTACCGCCATGAGTCCCGCCAGCAATCTGATCATTTCTATCCCTTCTATTGAATTGCGCTCATTTTCCTGCCCAGCGAAATGAAAAATCCTGGGAAGTGAGGAGAGGATTTCTGCTGCTTGACATTACCCACCTCTGGTTTATAAACTAGCTAAGCTTCCTGCCCGGCGCCTTGGAGAATCTCTCTTCCCTTCCTAATTGGAGTCTCCAGCTCCGTAGGGGCCGAGAGAGAGAAATAAAGTCAGCGGAGACGGTGGACACCGCGATGAGACGGCAGATTACTGCTCATGGCGGCAGCGTGCCGGATTACCTTTCCATATGTAATTCTGATGTTCATTCACTGAAGCATTCTCATCCCCTCGCCTTTCATCTCTCCTGCCTGGACTTTCCTTCCGTGTCTCCGTATACAGCACCAGCAGGTGTCTTATATTTCTATAAACACAATGGAGACCATACCGTGTAATTACAACAAGTAATTCCTCTATTTCAAAGTAAAATCCATGCATTGCATCAGATGACTTTGCCCGGGGGGTGGGCTACATGTGTGTATTCTTCCATTGGCTTCATAAGACTGTGATTCATAAATACATAAGTATACTTATTATTCAGAGTATTCAGTGATTAATTCCCAGTATTGTGCCGGCCCATAAGTGACCTCTCTGGTGGTCATCAGGCAGGACGTCACTAGTATGCTCCCCGAGGAGTAGGGAAATGTAAGGGAAACCTGGTAGAGGTTTACGAAGGGTACGCCACAGGCATACACCAGGGAGAAGGTTCAGATTCACCCCTTCTCCCTGGTGTACACCTCCCATGCGCCCCGTTCGCCTGATGGCGTGATGAGGTGGGGAAGAGGCGTGGCCTCCTCCCGCGCCTCATTTATCATGATTTACGCCTGCTCGCAGGCGCAAATCCTGACGCAAATCTACACCCGCTCTACAAATCTATATAACTATCTGATACCAGTTGAATACTTTGGAGTACCCCTTTAAGATGTAGTTTTTTTATTGTAAATTCACACTTATGATCATAATATGTGGAAACTGTGGCTATATTTATTATAAGGTGATTTTAAAGTGTACAAGTTATACACAACCTTAGAAATCGACTCTTATTTCTAGTTCTGTAAACTTCTTATTCTGTCAGTCGCTACAGATGAAATTGATTATTGACGGACAAGGCAGGGGCTGAATGCTGCTGGGCTTTTGCATTTCAGGGGAACACCCTAGGGGCTTTATCCCCTTACTTGCATTTCATTCCTCACACAGATATCTCAGCGCTGGAGCACTGGATTACAATAAGAGTGACATTTATGGGTTCAGGATAAGACACCCTATTGTACAATGTCTTTGGTTTAGGCTTTGTAAAGCTGCTGACAGGTTTGTTTTAATTCCTAAAATATCCAGCTCTTTTTCGGAGAAGTATTTGTTGTTTGTAATCAGTTTTGTCTATAGGTTCATCGTGTGCCGCTATCATGAAACACCATCACACCTCGGCATTACCATTTTACAATTCTGCTTTTCTTGTATGTGTTGGAGGAGCTGTCGGGCCCCCACAGGCACCAGGTGTGACTGCCGCCATCTGCTTACCCTATAGTGATACCTCTGCGAGGAAACAAACAATTTGGAATTAAGAATAGTTTAGTTGTTTAGTCGGTTGGATTTTTTATGTAACTATAGTCATGAGAACAGGGGCTGATCTATGGTTCGGCGCATGTTGCATGATGTCTGTTGCCCAGGACAGTTGCGAGATGATGGTGTACTGCAGGGGGTGTCTTAAAGGGGTTGTGCAGTGAAAATCTTTTTCTTTCAAATCAACTGGTGCCAGAAAGTTATATAGATTGGTAATTTATTTCTATTAAAAAATATCAAGTCTTCCCATACTTATTAGCTGCTGTATGTCCTGCAGGAAATGTTTTATTTTCAGTCTGACACAGCGCTCTCTGCTGACATCTCTGGTTGAGACAGGAACTGTCCAGAGCAGGGGAGGTTTTCTATGGGAAAAAACAACAGAGACAGGAAAATACTGCCAGCCATGGGGAAATGAACTAATCTCCACCATCAATGGTACACAATGAAACAAAAACCTACCAACTATAACTGGGCAGGAAAAAGGACTACGAATGTGTGGGGTGGACTAGTATACTGTGCAAGCAGAAGATAAAAGACTACTTCTGTATGGAGGCTTGAAGACAGCCACCATTACTGTATAGTCAAAAAGGTAGACTACTGCTACGGACAATACATGGGATAATATTACTGTATGGAGTCACAAAGAAAGTCTTTAAAGGGGTTCTCTGGTGAAATATTTTGCCTTTCAAATCAACTGGTTTTAGAAAGTTTTATACATTTGTAACTTAGATTTAAAAATCTCAAGTCTTCCAGTACTTATCAGCTGCTGTATGTCCTGCAGGAAGTGGTGTATTCTTTCCAGTCTGACACAGTGCTCTCTGCTGCCACCTCTGTCCATGTCAGGAACTGTCCAGAGCAGTAGCAAATCCCCAGTTCCTGACATAGACAGAGGTGGCAGCAGAGAGCACTGTGTCAGACTGGAAATAATACACCCGTTCCTGCAGAACATACAGCAGCTGATGAGTACTGGAAGATTTGAGCTATTTAAATAGAAGTAAATCACAAATCTATAAACCTTTCTGACTACAGTTGAATTTTTTTTTTATTTCACCAGAGTATCCCTTTAATATTATGTGGGGGGCACAAAGGTGGACTACTACTATATCGGAACACTAAGAAGAGTGTGAGTCCTCTTTTGGGAGGTACAAAAAGGGCCTTTTTAGTGGATGTGCCTGTACTGTTATTCAGTGGAACACTAAAAGGCAACATATTACTCTATGGAGCCTAAAGGGGTAGTATTATTACTTACAGCTATAGCTATATAAGATATAGCTACTGTATAAGGAATTGGGGCAGAAAAACGGGTCCCAGTGACAGTGTGGGCATTATTACCATCTGCAAGGCTATTACTGACTGGGTACTATTGATAGGGAGTTTTTGGTAAATCAGGAGCCAATGATGGTAACAACAGAAAACTGGATGGAGAAGAATGGTGAAATTGAAAAACTACAATCAGACACGGGATTGATATGGTTTGGTACTGGTATCAACATATGGTGACAGTATGGCGGTACTATTGGCCTTAGTATAGTGGGTTTTGTTCAGTTACTGTATGGTGGTAATATTTGGTCATAGTGGATCTGATTGTGATCAACTTGGGTCATGGTGTGGCGGTATTATTTGTCCTTTTAAATATTGATAACATTGTTTATATTAGCAAAGTTTGCGAGAAAATCACTGGCACTATTTCCTTTGTATGCTTACGTACAGTCAATTAGACATCTAATATGGGCTATGCCGATTAGCAACGGAGGTGCTCCTCACAAAAGAATCTTTTATCCAAACAGTCAAGTAGATAGATAAAAAGCTAAGGGCACTCACCCAATAGTTGCGAAATACTTTATTCCACAATGCAGTTAAAATCTCTGTGACACATATCACTCTTGAGCAGACTCCAGACCACTTCACAGCATAAACATCAACATGATGGCCATTTCAAGCGCACACGCGTTTCATCAGATGAAGCGTGCATGCGCGTGAAATAACCATCATGACACTCCGCCTCCTTGACACTTGAGCTTTGAACATGATCTACAGCACATAGATTACCTTTAACTTACTCTCTACAGGGTTAAATATTGAACAAGTGCATTTGCAGTTTGGGGCTATGTTCGCACTACGTATATGTACGGCCGTAGTGCGAACCGCGAATATTCTCCCGTAGTTTTGAGGTTGATGCGTACGCTGGAAAGTATACGATGTACGGCTGCACAGTGCACACTACGTATGAGCCTACGGCCCGATCGTAAACGGACCCGTAAAAAATGAACAAGACCATTGTTTGCGGCCGGAACTGTGCAAATTCACGGCCGTGGATTTACAGGCGGTCCGTACGGAGTACTTAAAAAATAGCCGTCAATAATGCCGAATGCCGATGCCTCTAATAGTTAATATATTAAATTAATAAAACACATTTTCTTTGTAATAAAGTCCCTTTCGTTGTTCAATAATTTAATTCTAACGATTCCATCATTGTGCAATTAAATATACTGTTAAAATATATATATATATATATATATATATATATATGTATATATGTATATTTATATATATATATTTATTTTTTTACAGTATATTTAATTGCACAATGATGGATTCGTTAAAATTAAAATATTGAACAACGAAAGGGACTTTATTACAAAGAAAATGTGTTTTATTAATTAAATATTAATTAGTACAGGAAGCTCCATTAAGCCGTTAATTCATATTCCCGGTAAATAGAGCTTTCTGTACTAATCATCACTTTACTTTAATTAAACATCAAATGTTTCTTCTAATTATCTAGTTATCACAATTGCATTATTAGAAGAAACATTTTGAATTATATGTGCGCTCAGCTGATTGGCGCACATATAAAGAGCCGGTCCGCAGCACAGTGACTTCATTGTGCTGCGGACCAGCGAAGAGGACACATCGGGACATCGGATGGTGAGTATACAGCTCTCCCCACCCCGTCCCCTGCACTGCACCAATCCCAGTAAGGAAGGGGGGGTCACTTAACCCCTTCCTTGCTGGGATGGGTGCAGTCTGACATCAGTCTGGCCCCCAAGGGGTTAAGGGGGATGCAATACATCCTCCCTTAACCCCTTGGGGGCCAGACTGTAAGCAGCGATCTGTAAAGATGCTGCATACTGTAAGGAGCACAACACCGCTCACAATGATGGGTGTTGTGCTCCTGTTTGTGTGTTTTTTGTGTGTTTCTCCCTTTTTGTTTTTCAGATATCGGTATCCTGTGGATTACGTCAGATTCCATGGACTACGACGATGACCAGCGGTTGTTGTTTTTTTTTTTTAATAAAATGGTCAATAAGGGGTGTGGGGGTGTTTTTATTTGAATAAAAAAAAAATTCACTTGTGTCTTGTCTTTATTTCTTTACTTTATAGACTTAGTAGTGGAAGCCGTCTAATAGACGGAATCCATTACTAAGTCGGGGCCTAGTGTTAGCCGGTATAAAATGGCTAACACTACCCCCCCATTATTACCCCAGTACCCAATGCCACCAGGGGTGCTGGGAAGAGCCGGGTGCCAGTGGTCCCGGAGTGTCAAAGTTGGCTGGTAAGATTTAGGCTGGGGAGGGACTAAAACAATGGCTCTTCCCACCCTGGTGTTACCAGGCTGCTGTTGATTGGTTTTTAACCCGGCTGGTTATAAAAATAGGGGGGACCCTATGCGTTTTTTTTTAAATTATTTATTTATTTAAAAAAAAACGAGTAGGGTTCCCCTATTTTTATAACCAGCCGGGTTAAAAACCAAGCAACAGCAGCCTGGTAACACCAGGGTGGGAAGAGCCATTGGTTTAGGCCCTCCCCAGCCTAAATCTTACCAGCCTGCTGCCGCCCGGTCCAGGAGCGCCAATTTTGATGCTCCGGAACCACTGGCACCCGGCTCTTCCCAGTACCCCTGGTGGCATTGGGTACTGGGGTAATAATGGGGGGTTATGGTTAGCCATTTTATACCGGCTAACACTAGGCCCCGACTTAGTAATGGATTCCGTCTATTAGACGGCTTCCACTAATAAGTCTATAGAGTAAAGAAATAAAGACAAGACACAAGTGAAAAAAATTTTTTTATTCAAATAAAAACACCCCCACACCCCTCATTGACCATTTTATTAAAAACAAAAAAACAAAAAAAAAACACTGGTTATCATCGTAGTCCACCGAATCCGACGTAATCCACAGGATACCAATATCTGAAAAACAAAAAGGGAGAAACACACAAAAAACACAAAACAGGAGCACAACACCCATCAATGTGAGCGGTGTTGTGCACCTTACAGTATGCAGCATCTTTACAGATCGCTGCTTACAGTCTGGCCCCCAAGGGGTTAAGGGAGGATGTATTGCATCCCCCTTAACTCCTTGGGGGCCAGACTGATGTCAGACTGCACCCATCCCAGCAAGGAAGGGGTTAAGTGACCCCCCTTCCTTGCTGGGATGGGTGCAGTGCTGGAGAGGGGGTGGGGAGAGCTCTATACTCACCCCGATGTGTCCTCATCACTGTGCTGTGGACCTGCTAATTATATGTGCGCTCAGCCGATCAGCCAATCAGCTGAGCGCACATATAATTCTAAATGTTTCTTCTAATAATGCTATTGTCATAACATAATTGTTGCTGTATGATAAAGTGGAGACTAGGAGAAGGAGGCTAAGAAATTCTTTTCCAAGTGGAAATTGTTTATTATCCATCACTTCTCCAGGTCTGAAATAAATGACCTTATGTTCTCTTTCAGAAGCACTGGTTGGTACAACACGGAAATCCTGAAAGGCACATTGGGCGCTCTACAAATACAAGGGACTGGGTGACTGCCGGGGACAGGAGGGGGGGGGGAGGGAGGGAGGGGGGGGGAGGGAGGGGGGCCAAGTTAGATGTTGTATTAGGAACACGGTTGTTGTTTTGCTGACCTACCAGAGGTATGGCCTCATGAACTCTGAAAGTGGGTGCTTGTCTCTTACATAGGGACTGGTGGTCTAGAACAGCGCCTCATATACGATTGGCGGACTGATCACTGACATGGTGTCTACAGGGTGTACATGGAATGTGTTGTGGTTTCACCCGTCCATTTCCCTTAATGGTTGCGACTTGATTTACGAGACCAGTCCCACTAGGTACTGCGACTTATTTACATCTCTGGCCAAGCTTATGTTTGTTGCAATTGACCTCTGTATAATTGCTCCCCCTTGGGGGGCCACAATATGTTGTACATTTGTTACTACCTTTGCGAAAACAATAAAAATATGTTTGAAAAAATAAAACACATTTTCGTTGTAATAAAATCAGTTTCATTGTTCAATAATTTAATTTAAACAAATCCATCATTGTGCAATTAAATATACTGTAAATAAATAAATAAATAATAAATATATATATAAACATACATTTATTTATATATATATTTATTTTAACAGTATATTTAATTGCACAAAGATGGAATCGTTAGAATTAAATTATTGAACAACGAAAGGGACTTTATTACAAAGAAAATGTGTTTTATTAATTAAATATATTAACCATGAGAGGCATCAGCATTACTGCAGAGGATCGCAAACCCCGGTAATAGCGATTCCTGTAAACTGTTTCCCTGCTTTCCCAGATGCATCCAGAGGTGTTTGCATCACTTTCTAAAGATTTTATTTGTTATTTTTAGTTGAACCAGATTTTCAAGTAAATGACCATATGTTTTCAGCCGCATGTCTATTTTTTCCCACATATACATAGTGTGAACATAGCCTGAAATGACAGTAAATACTTACAATGTTACATATACAGTATGTACTGGGGGAGGGGTATAGGCATGCACAGTATTTCTCTTTGACCATATATACTACAGACCATAGACGTCTTTATTACAGATATGACCCCGCCTCCTGAACAAACATCTTTCACACTCACAGTACACAAGCCCGTGTGTTTTTACCTGTTGGCTCTGAACTTCAGTCGGGGTCGGTCCCTGTTGGACACAAAGGACCTGGTATAGCCAAGTTGTGTGCCGTCTGCAATAATTAAAATAACCATCCGCTTCATTTTTATGCCAGATATCATCATTCAGCCCCGTTCTTGTCCGTGACTCCATCCCTTCCTGTTAGAGCGAAGCTGCGTGATCTACAAATGAACAATGAAGAAGCTTTTAGCAGCAACAAAGGTCAATGGGAGAATAAAAAGTTCTGCAAGGTTACGAGAGGGAAGGCTGACAACTTATCTGAGATGGGAAAAGGCTTGTGGTGTGAGATCTTATAATAAGGTTATATATATATATATATATATATATATATATATATATATATATATATATATACAGCAGCTGATAACTGCAGGAAGATTTGAGATTTTTTAATAGAGGTAAATTACAAATCTGTATAACTTTCTGGCACCAGTTTATTTTGGTGAACAACCCTTTTAAGGCCCCCCCATACACCTCCAACAACTGAGGACTGAATGATCGTCAGTTACAGTATGTCTCCCAGCAGCCACCCTTCCTCCGCATACACAGGAAAGTTGGGCACGGCCGAGCGTTCCTGTGTTGTCTATGGGAAGGAGTACGCCTCATCTTTTTCTGAACAAAGGGGTCGGCCGCGGTTTTCCATCACAGTTGACCCCTATCACCACCGACATCATCCTGAATCTGCCACAAGCAGCAAGTTCATCCCGGGACCTTTTAATGAATTCCCTCTGAGACTTCATCTCAACCTCCTTCTACCATCGAGGGCTGTGGCCAGTGATTGACTGAGCAGGCATTCCCTACATGAAGACATAGGACCATTAAAGGGGTTATCCAGTACTACAAAAAACATGGCCACTTTCTTCCAGAGACAGCACCACTTTTGTCTCCAGGTCAGGTGTGGTTTGCAATTAAGCTCCTTTAACTTCAATGGAACTGAGTTATGCTGCGTTTACACACAGAGATTTATCTGACAGATTTTGGAAGCCAAAGCCAGGAATGGATTTGAAAAGAGGATAGATCCCAGTCTTTCCTTTATGACCTGATCCCTGTTTATAGTCTGTTCCTGGTTTGGGCTTCAAAGATCTGTCAGATAAATCTGTCTGTGTAAACACACCATAAGGGTGGTATTACACGGGCCGAGCAGGGCCCGATAATACCTGTAAACGAGCAGCGATCTGCTAGATCGTTGCTCGTTTACTGGACCTATTACACGACCCGATAATCGTTTGACAAGAGCTGCAAGGACATCGTTACCGATGTCCTTGAAGCCCTTGCTAAACTGGCATACATTACCCATCCACGTTCCAGGGCTGCTCCTGCCGTCCGCTTCTCCGGGGTCCCGTGCGCGCTCTAGCTTGACAGCGGCCTGTCAGCTGGTAGGCCGCTCAGCCAATCACAGGCCGGGACCGCCGCTCAGCTCAGCTGACAGGCCTCTGTGAAGATAGAGCGCGCGCAGGACCCCGGGAGAAGCGGACGGCAGGAGCAGCCCTGGAACGTGGATGGGTAATGTATATCGTTAGTCGCTGATATAGGTTAGACCCTATTTTCGTCGGGTGCCGACCGCGCACCGCTGCGTGTAATAGCGGTGCGCGGTCGGCGCCCGACGAAAATAGGGTCTAACCTATATCAACGATCAGCCGATGATCGTTGTCATCGGCTGATCGTTGCATTTATTACACGGAGCGATAATCGGCCAAATCGGGCCAATTCGGCCGATTATCGTTCCGTGTAATTGTACCCTAAGGGTCCATTTACACAGAAAGATTATCTGACAGATTATCTGCCAAAGATTTGAAGCCAAAGCCAGGAATGGATTTGAAAAGAGGAGAAATCTCAGGCTTTCCTTTATGACCTGATCTCTGTTTATAGTCTGTATTTGGCTTTGGCTTCAAATCTTTGGCAGATAATCTGTCAGATAATCTTTCTGTGTAAATGGACCCTTACAGAACCAGCACCCAAACTGGCGACAAGAGCTGTACTGTCTCTGGAAGAAAGTGGCCAAATGAGCCTTTCTAGCAACGCTCCTGGTCTGTGTAGGTCCTTAAACCTTTAACCCCTAGACGACCCAGGACGTATAGTTACGCCATGGAAGTCTGTCACCAGACGACCCTGGACGTAACTCTAGGTCCTGAGTGTTTCTCCGGCTATGAAGCGCGCTCCGGAGCGGAGCGCGCTTCACAGCAGGTGGGGGCCGGCTGCAATCAGCAGCCAGGACCTCACCGGTAATGACACGCTGCAGCGATCGCGCTGCCGTGTGTCACTAACCCCTTAAATGCCACGATCGCGGTGCGACCGCGGCGTTTAAGTGTAAGTGACAGGGGGAGTCCCCTGTCACTTACTTATCAGGACCCCCGCAGTGTGACTGTGGGGGTGCCGATCGTAAAAACGGACCACCGGAGGTCTCTCACCTGCCTCCGTGCGGTCCGATCGGCGATCTCCTGCACTGAGCCTGCACAGGCAGGCTCAATGAGCAGAGCGCCGATAACACTGATCAATGCTATGCCTATGGCATAGCAATGGTCAGTGTAGAAATCCAAGTATTGAATGTAAAAGTCCCTCAAAGGGACTTCAAATGTGTAAAAAAAAAAAAGTTAAAAACACCAACACACTACCCCAAAACCCCTCCCCCAATAAAAGTTGAAATCACCCCCCTTTCCCATTATATAAATAAAACATATAAAAATAAATAAAGAAACATATAATATACCGTAGCGTGCGTAATTGTCCGATCTATTAAAGTATAACAAGCGTCATTGTGAACGGAGAATGTCGTAGACAAAAAGAGGGAAAAAAGTGCGCGGATTACCCATTTTATGTTACATTATATATATAAAAAAATTCATAAAAAGTGATCAAAACGTCCGATCTTCACAAATATGGTATTAATAAAAACTAGAGATCATGGCGGAAAAAATGACACCCCATACAGCGCCATAGGGGAAAAAATAAAACCGTTATAAGCGTCACAATAGGGCCATTATATTATTAACTAATTGCCAAAAAAAAGGATTTAATAAAAAAAAAATATAACATTAGAGAATCTGTGTAAACCTGCATATGGTTGTGTTCAGGCTGACCTATAGAGTAATGGTATCATGTCGCTTTTACCATATAGTGCATTACGTAGACACAGGAACCCCCCAAACGTTACCATATTGCATTCTTTTTTACGATTTCACCAATTTATATCTTCATAAATAATATATTTGGGATTCCATCATACATGTTATGGTAAAATGAAAGACGCCATTACACAGTACAACTATTCCTGTAACAAATAAGCACTTACATGGCTTGTAGATAGAAAACTGAAAGTGCTGGAGCTCTTAGAAGGGGAGGAGGGAAAAACAAAAGCACTAAGATCAAAATTTGCGCGGTCCACTGGGTCATTTTGGGCCTGGTCCTCAAAGGGTTAAAGAACAAGCCCAAAATGACCCAGTCGATCATGCATTTTTGTATTTTCGTTTTCCCCTCCTCCCCTTCTAAGAGCTCCAGCACTTTCAGTTTTCTATCTACAAGCCATGTAAGTGCTTGTTTGTTACAGGAATAGTTGTACTGTGTAATGGCGTCTTTCATTCTCCCATAACATGTATGACGGAATCACAAATATATTATTTATGAAGATATAAATTGGTGAAATCGTAAAAAAGAATGCAATATGGTAACGTTGGGGGGTTCCTGTGGCTACGTAATGCACTATATGGTGACAGCGACATGATACTATTACTCTATAGGTCAGCCCGAAACACAACCATATGCAGGTTACACAGATTCTCTAATGGTATTTTTTTTTTTTTTTTTTGCAGGTAATTATTAATAAAATGGGCCTAATGTGACTCTTATAAAGGTTTTAGTTTTTTACCTATGCGGCTGTATGTGGTGTCATTTTTTGCCCCATGATCTGTATTTTTTATTAATACCATATTTGTGTAGCTCGGACATTTTGATCACTTTTTAATAATTTTTTTTTTTATATAATGTAGCCAAAAAATCGGTAATCCTGGCGTTTTTTTCCCTCTTTTCGTGTACGCCGTTCGCGATGATGCTTTTTATAGTTTAATCGATCAGACAATTACGCACGCTACTGTATATTATATGTTTATTTATTTTTATATCTTTTATTTATATAATGTGAAAGGCGGGTGATTTTAACTTTTATTGGGGGAGGGGCTTTGGGGTAGTTATAAAAACATTTTTACTTTTTTTTTTTTTACACATTTTAAGTCCCCCTGGGAACTTTCACCTGCAATCATTAGATTGCATACACTGTACAATGCTTTGCCATAGGCATAGCATTGTACAGTGTAATAGGTGCTCTGCTCATTGAGCCTGCCTGTGGCAGACTCAATGAGTAGATCGCCGATCGGACCACATGGAGGAAGGTAAGAAACCTCCGGCGGTCCGATGCAGCGGGGGGTCCCGATGGGTAAGTGATCAGGAACTGCCCCTGTAACTTACACTTAAACGCCTCGATTGCTGCAGCTTGTCATTAATGGTGCGGGCTCAGCTACTGACTGCATCTGCTATGAACCGCGCACCTGCTCCGAAGGGCGCTTCATAGCACTGGACGTACTGATACGCCAAGGGTCGTCTGGGGACAGGCATCCATGGCGTACTGGTCCTGGGGGTTAAAGAGGAACTATCAGCAGGTTAGACTAATCTAACTTGCTGATATGTCCTTCTTGCACAGGAGACCCTGAGGAGGAAGGGATGTGTGTTACCCTCCTCCTCCTACGCGCCATTCCAGTAAGGCCCCGTTCCCACTGAGGAAAGGTAGCGGAATTCCGCGACGGAACTGTCCGCCGCGGAATGCCATTAGCCTCCCGCTCATAATGGAAGTCTATGGGAGGCACGCGCTCCTGCTCTGTACGCGCTGAAGAATGAACATATTCCGCTACCTTTCCTCAGTGGGAACGGGGCCTAAGTCAGTAATTTGCTCCACAGCCCGGTAAGACCGTTAGGAGCACTGGGGCACCTGTTAGGAGCACTGCCCGCCCCATAGTGCCGATCCACCCCTGGCAAACTACTAACTGCCCGGAATGGTACCGAAGATAAAGATGAGACATAACTTCCTCCTCCGCATCTCCTGTGCAATAGGGACATATCAGCAGGTTAGGTTTGTCAAACCTGCTGATAGTTCCCCTTTAAGACACCCCAGGCCCTTCAATAAAATATAACTGGTAGCCGCGAACAATCCCCTTTAACCATATTATAAGATAAAACGTGTAGCTCCAGGTGCACACTAGGAATAGTCAGCCACTTCCTCCCCGTTCACAAGTAGAACTCCATTATTTCCTGCCTGTTAAACCTGTAGATCCGGATGTGAAGTTACGTGCGACAAGAAGGAGACGCCAGATGTCTCTGTATTCGCTTCTTCTCTGTCTGTCTGAATTACATTAAACCCCATCTCAGCAAGTTCATTATTTATAATCCGCTGAGACACTATCGTTGCGATAACCATTTCATCCAGTGGCGGATAACAAAGAGACGAAGACGGTAACAGGCAGTTAAATAGGGCGAGTGATAAGAGCAGTCAGCGCCGAGGCCGCTATCCAGGCTTAGGGAGAGACTAGTAATCCTCTAATCTACAGCGCCGGGCTCCCAGCTCTCCTTTCATGCTCTATTACTTCCGTGCCCGCTCGCCTCTGTTCCTTCAGCCTCTCTACAAAACCTCGTCTGGTCTTATTACCAGAAGAAATACGTTTCGGTAACCTGCCTGAACTTTGACTTTTTTTTGTTTAAAAAAAAAAAAAAAAAAAAATATATATATATAAAATATATATATATATATATATATATATATTATAATAAAAAAATATAAAAAAAAATATAAAAAGATTTTATTACCTTCTATTCATTATATATATATATATATATATATATATATATATATTCTATATGTATGTGAATAGAAGGGGAGAAGAATCTTCTTAGGCCTTATTCACACGTTCCGTAATTTACGGATCCGTATTTCCGTATCCGAGTTAGTGCACATTGAAGT
This sequence comes from Dendropsophus ebraccatus, assembly GCF_027789765.1. Classification (NCBI taxonomy): domain Eukaryota; kingdom Metazoa; phylum Chordata; class Amphibia; order Anura; family Hylidae; genus Dendropsophus; species Dendropsophus ebraccatus. The sequence goes on along the minus strand of NC_091457.1, from coordinate 155,649,120 downwards.
CTATTGGGCTATTCACACGATCAGTAGCAGAAATGGATGAAAATCAATCCGTAAAAAAAAAAGGACATGTCCTAGTGCGGACCGGGTGCGGACCCAGATTTTTTCACGGATGCTCTCATTGACATCAATTGTCTACGGATTGTTTGCGGATTGCAACATGTTTGGCATCCGTATTTCCGTAGAAAAATATGGATAACTCATGCTCCTATTGTGCACAGCAGTATATAGAAGTGCTGGGATCTATAGTTCTCCGGATCTCCGGGCGGACAGCTGACGGAATTCCGCGGACATTTTCCGCGAGAATTCCTCAGTCTGAACCTGCGGCTGCATCAGACCCCCTCCTGCGGCTGCATCAGACCCCCTCCTGTGGCGGCATCGGACCGACCCCCTCTGCGGCATCAGACCCCCTCCTGCGGCATCATCAGACCTCCTCTGCGGCGGCATCAGACCCCCTCCTGCATCATCAGACCCCCTCCTGCATCATCAGACCCCCTCTGTGGCATCAGACCCCCTCCGGCGGCATCAGACCCCCTCCTGCGGCTGCATCAGACCCCCTCCTGCGGCGGCATCGGACCGACCCCCTCTGCGGCATCAGACCCCCTCCTGCGGCATCATCAGACCTCCTCTGCGGCGGCATCAGACCCCCTCCTGCATCATCAGACCCCCTCCTGCATCATCAGACCCCCTCTGTGGCATCAGACCCCCTCCGGCGGCATCAGACCCCCTCCTGCGGCTGCATCAGACCCCCTCCTGCGGTGGCATCGGACCGACCCCCTCTGCGGCATCAGACCCCCTCCTGCGGCATCATCAGACCCCTCCTGCGGTAAGGATGCGATCTCCTATGCGATCCTCCTGTGCCGTTCTGCCTTCAGTGCTCTTAATTGATTCATTGATACTTTCCTAACCACATAGTAAACACCAATTTATTGAGCTAATTGGTAATGATGATTGGCAGCTGGGCTACAAAGGTACAAGTACCAATTACCTCAATAAATTGGGGTGTTTACAATCAACACCCCAATTTATTGAGGTAATTGGTACTTGTACCTTTGTAGCCCAGCTGCCAATCATCATTACCAATTAGCTCAATAAATTGGTGTTTACTATGTGGTTAGGAAAGTATCAATGAATCAATTAAGAGCACTGAAGGCAGAACGGCACAGGAGGATCGCATAGGAGATCGCATCCTTACCGCAGGAGGGGTCTGATGATGCCGCCGGAGGGGGTCTGATGCCGCAGAGGGGGTCGGTCCGATGCCGCCGCAGGAGGGGGTCTGATGCAGCCGCAGGAGGGGGTCTGATGCCGCCGGAGGGGGTCTGATGCCGCAGAGGGGGTCTGATGATGCAGGAGGGGGTCTGATGATGCAGGAGGGGGTCTGATGCCGCCGCAGAGGAGGTCTGATGATGCCGCAGGAGGGGGTCTGATGCCGCAGAGGGGGTCGGTCCGATGCCGCCGCAGGAGGGGGTCTGATGCCGCCGCAGAGGAGGTCTGATGATGCCGCAGGAGGGGGTCTGCCATTCATTCACTGCTCAGTCTGGTCCAGCAACGGATGGAATACGGATGGAATACGGATGGAATACGGATGTCCAATCCGCAATTTCTCACGGGTTGTTTCAGGACCAGAAAAAAATACTGAACGTGTGCATAGGGCCTTAGATTTTTTTTTTTTGTCAACTTGAAAGAGTTAGAGGGGGGAAAAAAAGAAACCGGTAGAAAGTATATTTTACATTAGATATTATTCCATCCGAAATTGCTTAAGAATCGGAGCAGTATTCAGAAACCCCTATCCAAGGCCATATTATACAGTGTATATAGTGTATACAGAGGGGCTATTAAAGGGATTCTTCTGCAGGGAATAAAAATTCTTTCAAACCAACTGGTTTAAAAAAAGTTAGATAGATTTTTCATTTACTTCTTTTTAAAAATCTCAAGTCTTCCAGTACTTATCAGCTGCTGTAGGTCCTGCAGGAAGTGGTGTATTCCCTCCAGTCTGACACAGTGCTCTCTGCTGCCACCTCTGTCCATGTCAGGAACTGTCCAGAGCAGTAGCAAATCCCCATAGAAAACCTCTCCTGCTCTGGACAGTTCCTGACATGGACAGAGGTGGCAGCAGAGAGCACTGTGTCAGACTGGAGAGAATACACCACTTCCTGCAGGACATACAGCAGATGATATAAAGTAGATCCTGGCACTCACCATAAATGCTTCAACATTTTATTATAGGATTTACATATCCATTTAGCAGACACAGGATGTTTCTTTCTTTAACTGTCTGATAAGTACTGTAAGACTGGAGATGTTTAAATAGAAGTAAATTACAAATCTGTCTAACTTTAATATATATATATATATATATATATATATATATATATATATATATATTATTATTATTTTTTTTTTTTTTTTTTTGAGGGAGTTCCCCTTTAAGAGATGTGGAAAGTGATGATGGGAAAGCTGCTTCCTACATTATATGATTGTGACCCCCCCTGTGAGACCAGGCTCCTAATTATTTATTATTCAAAGACGCCAATATATTTTGGTAGGATAAACAATATTTCTTCAGGGGGAAAAAATCATGTTAATTACAGCTCATTTGCCACATGTTTCAGCCTTTTGTGACAAGGTGAAGGATTGGGCTATGTGTCCAGTGTGTTGGTGGTGGCTGACAGGTTATCCAGCTTGGGGCTATAAAGTTTAGAAAAAAAACGTTTTAGGGGCGATCTGATCACAATGTACAAATATATGAATGGACAGTGCAGAGATCTTTGTAGTGGTCTTTTTACTCCTAGGTCTGTAACCATGGCCAGGGGGCATCCTCTACGTCTAGAGGAAAGAAGATTTCACCATCAGCACAGACGCGGATTCTTTACTGTAAGAGCAGTGAGACTGTAGAACTCTCTATATTCTTTATTGTGAGAGCAGAGAGACTATGGAACTCTCTATATTCTTTACTGTAAGAGCGGTGAGACTATGGAACTCTCTATATTCTTTATTGGGAGAGCAGAGAGACTATGGAACTCTATATTCTTTACTGTAAGAGCAGTGAAACTGTGGAACCCTCTGCCACATGATACTGTCATAGGTGATTCATTAAATGAGTTCAAGGGAGGCCTGGATGCTTTTCTAGATAAATACAATATTACAAGTTATGGGCAATAGATGTGATAGGACGCTGATCAAGGGATTATTCCGATTACCATATTGAAGTTGGGAAGGAATTTTTCTCCCTGTGATGGGGCAATTGGAGTCTTTTTTGGCTTACTCTGGATCAACAAAGTGGGGTTGATCTCATCAATGTAACTATCACACACTACTAACACACTGGACACATACAGTACATCACACACCACTAACACACTGGACACATACATCACACACCACTAACACGCTGGACACATACATCACACACCACTAACATGCTGGACACATACATCACACACCACTAACACAATGGACACATACATTACACACCACTAACACACTGGACACATACATCACACACCACTAACACACTGGACACATACATCACACACCACTAACACACTGGACACATACATCACACACCACTAACACACTGGACACATACATCACACACCACTAACACGCTGAACACATACATCACACACCACTAACACGCTGGACACATACATCACACACCACTAACACAATGGACACATACATCATACACCACTAACACACTGGACACATACATCACACACCACTAACACACTGGACACATACATCACACACCACTAACACACTGGACACATACATCACACACCACTAACACACTGGACACATACATCACACACCACTAACACACTGGACACATACATCATACACCACTAACACACTGGACACATACATCATACACCACTAACACACTGGACACATACATCACACACCACTAACACACTGGACACATACATCACACACCACTAACATGCTGGACACATACATCACACACCACTAACACACTGGACACATACAGTACATTACACACCACTAACACACTGGACACATACATCACACACCACTAACACGCTGGACACATACATCACACACCACTAACACACTGGACACATAAATCATACACCACTTACACACTGGACACATACATCACACACCACTAACACACTGGACACATACATCACACACCACTAACACACTGGACACATACATCGCACACCACTAACACACTGGACACATACATCACACACCACTAACACACTGGACACATACATCACACACCACTAACACACTGGACACATACATCACACAACACTAACACACTGGACACATACATCACACAACACTAACACACTGGACACATACATCACACAACACTAACACACTGGACACATACATCACACACCACTAACACACTGGACACATACATCACACACCACTAACACACTGGACACATACATCACACAACACTAACACACTGGACACATATATCACACACCACTAACACACTGGACACATACATCACACACCACTAACACACTGGACACATACATCACACAACACTAACACACTGGACACATACATCACACACCACTAACACACTGGACACATACATCACACAACACTAACACACTGGACACAGGAGGATGCATCTCCTGCCTTGGGCAAGTGACTATATACACACAGTTATGGAATATTAATCTTTGCGGCCACTATATAACAGAGCTGCGGTAAAGAGAACGTCTCTTCAGTAGGAGGGAAATGATTCTGCTGAATTAATTTTTTTAAAGCTCCCTTGAGAAGTTCCTTTAAGGATGTGCATTGAATTAAAGGTTCCGTTGTGATACATTATTACATTTATAATAGGATTTTATCCCATTTCAGTGAGTACATTGATTAACACCATTCCTATTATTGTGCCCTTGTGTATCATGACATTTCCTGACATAGTAACTGCAGGTGGAAACTCTCCTTACAGCAGCGTTACCCCACCCGCGGCTTTACAGTTATTGTAAACGTACAGCTTCCACAATGGGTTTGGCCGTGGGAAATAAAGGGGTACTTTAATTATTTTTTTTAAATCAACTTGTACCAGAAAGTTATATAGATTTAAAGCTTACTTAAAAATCCCAAACCTTCCATTGGATACTGTATTTATCAATATATATTTATTGATCAGCTGCTGTATGTCCTGCAGGAAGTGGTGTATTCTCTTCAGTCTGACACCGTGCTCTCTGCTGCCACCTCTGTCCCTGTCAGGAACTGTCCAGAGCAGGAGCAAATCCCCATCGGTCTTCTTCCTTGGGTTCTGATGTGCTTCCTTCTGCTATAAACAGTCTGAGCATTCCTCTCTTTCCCACCACTGAACTCCCTCTTCTTCCCCCTCTCTTCATGAAAACGTGTTACCAGAAGTCATGACATCACTCAGGGGCAGGACTTAAAGTGTCACTGTTGTTCACTTTTTTTTTTGCAGAAATCAGGCGATTTTAAGAAACTTTGTAATTGGGTTTATTATCCGAAAATGCATTTTTGTCATGAAAAAGCAGTTTGAAGCTCTCCCCCCTGTCTTCATGGTTCTCTTATGGAGAGTGGAGGGGTTGAGGGAGATGAGCCACCAAACCAGGACAAGAAAGAGTTAATGTACATCTATATCAACGGGCTACCATCTCTAAAGTCAGCACTGACCTCTCTGACCTCTGAATAGCGGCTTTCACACAACTCCCGCTGTGTAATCCTTTGTTCTCTACTGGCGACTAATCTCTCTCCTCCCCCCTCCCCTCTTCATAGGTTACACAAGGCTCGACTGATGTAACAAGACAAGATTTCCTGATAATGAGAAGTAAAGGAGAGAGAGGAGGGATGGGAGAAGGGACCTGGGGAAAGTCTGTTTGATGCAGATAATGGCATATTTGCCTAATAAACCCAATTACAGAGTTTCTTAAAATCGCCTGGACTATTGATTTCTGCAAAAAAATAAAAATAAATAGAAATAAACAACAGTGACACTTTAAGCTCACAGACAAGGATGATGCATTGTCTATGGAGAGAGGAAGTAGCCAGGGAGCTAGAGACAATACACAATAAAAAATAAAGGATTGTACAACTTCCTGTCAGGGGTGAATCAAATATGTGATCTACCAAAGAAAGATGAAAGCCGGATCCCCATTCTTGGGGTATATTGGGTTGTAATTACAGACATGACATTTGTTCCAACCATATCAGAATCTGGACATTTCAGCTGCTAGAAGAAGGAAGAAGGATTAGTGTTAGGAGAAAGGTTTAGGGTTACTGCTACCCTTTCTTTTACTAGTAGGTTAGCGTTGGCTAAGGTTGATGAATACTATACCCCCTACTGCCACTACTGCAAGCATGGGTGTAGCTACCATAGAGGCAGGGTAGGCAGTTGCTATGGGCCCTGTGCAGGAGGGGGGCCTGGAGGAGAAGGTAAGAGCATGTGTCCTTCTGCTTAACCACTTATGTACTGCAGCGTGTAAGTGACCCAATGTTTACTTACATGCTGCAACTCAAAAAAAGGGTTAACACGCAGAAGACAGAGATCTCTGTTTTACTGCTCTGATAACCCCTGACCTCTGTTCTCCAGCTAGCAATCATGTAGGAAAGGAAAATGTGCAAAGCTCCCTGCAGAGTTCAAGGGTTATCAGTACACCAGAAGTAAAGCAGATATATATATATACACACAGTGATTTGTGTCGTGCTTAGGGGAAGGGGGGCCCTTAATTTTTTTTGCTATGGGGCCCCATGAATCCTAGCTACGCCCCTGACTGCAAGGGTTAGGCTAGGTTAGGGTTACTACTACTATGGTTAGTGTCACTACTCTGGAATTGTGGGCCCTCTATGCGAGGATAGAGTAGCTCTTTATCATCAAATTGTGACTGTGACATGTAAAGAGTCAGAAGCTGCCGTACTTACCTATAAGCATCCGGATGACATTGTCTCCAATGCCGACGAATCTCCATAGCAGCCAAGGGGTCTTGTGAAGGCCACCAAGGCTGCCTGTGTACCCAGCCATGTCTACTGCATGGCCAGCTACAGCACATCGCTAACAGGCTAAATACAGACAATAATAGCCTACATTAGGTGGCTACTGCAATATATCAAAGATCGCTGTAAAAGTCCTATTTTGGGACATGAAAAAAGTATTTTAAAAAAGTATATATAAAAATAGTATATAAAATAAAAGTAATAAAATAACCCTCACCCCCATAAAATAAACAATACATTTTCCAATATCTTTCAATTTTTCGTAATAAAACATAAAAAAAAATTTACTATTCAACTAAAGTTCCTGTATTTTGTTAATTTGCCCCCAATTTTCTTTCTTTTTTTTTTTTTTTAAGACGTAAGTAAGAAAGTACAACTTGTCTAGCAAAAAAAAAAGCCCTCATACAGCAATGTCCATGGAAAAATAGAAAAGTTACAACAATAGGAAAAAAAATGACTGGGGTATTAGGACCCCGAATGTGTGACAGAGGAAGGGATTGTTAATAATAATAATAATAATAATAATAATAATAATAATAATAATGATTAGTGCACAGTAAATTAAGATAGTAAAGTCATTTGGGCATTGAGGAGATAGAGAATATCCAAAATGTTTTGTTTCTTCCCAAATAGTTGTCTTTCACAGTAGTTTTGTTGAAGTGAATCCAATACCATGGGAATTTATAAACTCTTCTAGACAGGTAGACGGATAGCTGTACAGACATGAAGACATAATAGATAAGACAGCATACATAGCATATATATATAGCATAGATAGCATATACAGCATATATAGAGCGACAGAGCACCTCGGGAAAACTTGCTGAAGAGGGGTTAATTCAGCGGCGAGTCTAAACACACAGTATATACGATCACTGGTTGGTGCTCACTTTCCCAAGAATATAAAGTGTAATCATTACAATCAAAAAGGAAGAGATGAGGGAGGGCACTCACCGATTGTTGTGATCTTCTTTATTTCAGTGCTGTATTTTAACCTTCCTCTAGTGTTAGGGTCGTGACCGACCCGTTTTAGGTTTTAAATGCATACAAATTCTACATCCATTTGTTTATTGCATCAAGACTTTTTGACTTTGTCAGAAACTTATTTTTAAACAAAATACAATAAAATAAATCTATTTTACTAAATTGTAAAATGCTCTTATTAAAAATATAACATTGGTGTTGTTGGGGTCAATTTCGACCAAGGTGTAATATAAGAGTATAAAAACAATAATAAGTCCCAAAACTGAACTCATAAACACAAAATAAACCAACAGCCCACAGCCAGCTCTACCTCCAACAACGTGAGTTAGGGACATGTCCAGGCATGTATGGCCAAATCAGCTTAGAGTTGGTACTTTGCAGAGTATACATCTCCAGTTTACACCATGCAACAATGAGAAGATTAGATGCAAGCCAAATTCTGGATTATATCTTGGATGATAATGAATCCAAGGACACACAGCAGCAAACTGATACAGATGAACAGGTTTCTGAGGAGGAAGATGATGTGAAGTATCAACCGAAAGACACAGACAGTTCTGATCAGTCTGATGAGGAGGTCACCGGCGCTGAAACTGCTCCCACTGTAAGATTCAAATCCAAAAGTGGCAAGATCAGTTGGAGCTCAGTACCTCCAGATGTACTGTACATGGCAGGGCAGATGCTGCAAATGTCATAAAAATGACCCCTAGGATCACAAGGTTTGCTGTGACAAGAGTAAGTGACATCAAGACATGTTTTGATCTGTTTATGCCATTTAGGGATGGTCCGAACTCTCCGAGGTTCGGGTTCGTATGAACCTGAACACTGGGCATCAGATTCCCGCTGTCTGCCCGCTCCGTGGAGCGGGTGGATACAGCGGGAGGACCGCCTAGAAAACTGGGATACAGCCTATGGCTATGGCTGTATCCCAGTTTTCCAGGTGGTCCTCCCGCTGGATCCGCCCGCTGCACGGAGCGGGCAGACAGCGGGAATCATTACCAAGAGTTCAGATTCGTACGAACCCGAACCGAACTCGGTTCGGACCATCCCTAATGCCATTGCCAATAAAAAAAAAAAAAAGTCATTATTGCTATCACAAACCTTAAAAGAAAAAAAGTCTATGGCAACATGTGGAATGACCTTCACAAAGATGCAGCTGTGTTATCAGGAAGTGACGAAAAACCCAGAACCATCCTGGACTGTAACAAAAATAAAGGAGGAGTGGACAACCTGGACAAGCTGACTGCCACCTACACTTGCCAGCGAATGACTAGGAGTTGGTCAATGGTTGTATATTACAACATCCTTGATGTGTCAGCATACAATGCTTTTGTGTTGTGGACCCACATTCTCCAAGGATGGAATTCAGAGAAAAAAAACAAGCGGAGGATGTTTCTTGAGGAAATAGGAAGAGCCCTTGTCAAGGCACACATTGACCAAAGGGAACGAGTGCCCCGAGACCCAGCCGCTGCAGCCTTGGTCCGACGACTCCAGAGCTCAACAAGTGCTTCGTCCACACCCACAGTAACACAAAGAGCATCATCACCAGCATCCTCCTCACCCTGCCTCAACATCAACCACAAAAGCCTCAACCCCAGTGACACCACCTCATTCTAAAAGAAAGAGGTGTCAGGTCTGCCCTAGCAATAAGGAGAGAAAGACAAACACATCCTGCTTCACCTGCAAAAAATACCTCTGCAAAGAACACACAAAAAGGGTCACTTTGCTACACATCTAAAAACTAGTACTTGATTTCTGTTGATTTGATTTGCTTGATTGATTGATTGTTGTTTGTTTGACCTAGAAAAGCCACTTAATATTATTATTATTATTATTATTATTAATAATGTTAATATAATTTTCATCTCTTATTTGTATTAAAGTTCTATAAAAAAAAAAAACTGTTTATTGCCCTTTTCATAAAGTAGTTAGATATGGGTCAAAATTGACCCGTAACACCATAGTTGTTACTAGAGTTAATAATATAAAATATACGTATGTATATATTTTTTACATTTAAGAAATGTGTTCTAAAACCCTTCAGTAATAGTCAGGTAATATAACAAACTTTTTAAAGTTTATATTATTCTCTTGAGGTTCATTTGCCAATATTTTTATATTGAAAATGAAGGGTATGCTCTCAAATGAAAGGCCCAGGGGGCCACAACAAAAATATTAAAATCAATCCTTCCATGGATGAGAATCCCTAACAAGGTAACTAAGAGGTAAGAAACAAAATGGATCAAAAATAAATGTTTTAGGGTATCCTGTGGGTGATTTAAGACACGGGTCAAAACCGACCCGTTAACATAAGAAAGAGTAACAGAAAGCTAACACTAGAGGAAGGTTAAAATACACAGGACATATTGAGCTGTTTAGCGAGACGACAAGCACCTAAGTGAAACTAGGTAACAGCTGGTTCGCGCGCATGCGCGCTTCTTCAGACCTGTGTGCGCGCGAACCAGCTGTTACCTCATTTCACTTAGGTGCTTGGTGTCCCGCTAAACAGCCCAATATGTCCTGTGTATTTTAAAATACAGCACTGAAATAAAGAAGATCACAACAATGGGTAAGTGCTCTCCCTCATCTCTTCCTTTTTGATTATAATAAAGACTAAACTTCTATATAAATGTTTATGTTACAATAATTCATAACTCTATGTAAAACAAGTCACAAACATATCGATAAAAGCTGCCGAATCCCAATCATATTGGAAACCTCATCTCCGATCATTGCTCCAGTACATTTTCCATATGCAGGAAGCTATATCTACATATTTCCTTCAGCAAATCCCATTACCCCGCAGCACCCTTGGGTGCCAGCCTTGTCAAGATTTATCAAGCGTAGAGGCGGCTACGATGCTCCTGACCCCGCGCTCCGACACCGCGGATCCTAATCTGTGGCTACAGCTTTCACTTAGAATCCAGACTTCAAGCAGCAAGTGCAATGCATAATTCAGCAGGTACAATATGTCCTAACTCTTCATCCAGGGAAGAAGAAGAAAAAAAAACCCGTCGGTGCAGACGTCCCCTCAAAGAGTAAAAAAATAAAAGTGCTCCAGATGTCAGGATTCTCCTCACAGCGCAGCCTCTCGCTTTCCCCCTGGGCCCGATGAACTGATTTCTTTCCCAAAGATGTTTCTTTCAGAGTTTTTCTTGCAGGTTTTTTCTTTGTTTTGCGGCTTCGTCAAGGGCGGGGGTTGCCATGGCGATGGAATGAGATGTCCTGCCGTTTTCACCTTTGCTGTCTTGTTTGGTACAGATCGCTGTCCTCAGACCAAACGTGGCGGATGAGATGCACATACAGATGTCTGATTTCCTGGCAGCCGGTCTCTAGGGCCTCCTATAACACAGCACTTCACAATCTGGCATTCATCCTCTCTCTCACTCTCTAATGGCCCCATCACATGTCTCTCTGCCTTTCTGATCTTTCTTTTAAGTGGGACAAAGCTTCTCATGAAAGTAGATTTCTGAAAGCTTTCATGTCCGAGCCCTTCAACTAAACTAGTAAAATAGGATGGCTACTGCCCGCTAACCTAACAACCCTGAGTAAGGGGGTCAGAGAGCAGAGGGCCCGATTATACGTCTGCCATGGCCGGAGTCGCTGCGGCTAAAGCATTTTTATTATGTGTCTACGACTACAAAGGAGGACGGATGGTGGAAATGGATGCACAACAATATAGTACTATAAGCCAAAGCTAGATCAATAGGTGATAGGTAGGCTTTGTGCCTATTGTTAGGTAAATTATAGTTTTTTTCACCCATTTTTGGTCTACATTTTATTTATGAACTAGTATGTGAGGGTTGAATTTTTTTGAAATGCAACTTTTTTTTTTAATCTGCCTGTTTTGAGTATTCACCCAAAGTTTTGCAAAATCCAAATTTACCAAGTCACAAATAAAAAAAAAAATAAATCAAACACAATATATTGGAAAAAAAATAAACACCGACCCACATCGGAATAGTCACACACATTATACTCCTTAGTAAATGTCCCCCAAAGTGTTCTCCATTTGTTACACATTTATTATAAGTACATAGTGCATATTAGAGACACATGTATGTATTGTCTCTCTGGTCTCACTGATGGCATTGTCTGGGATGCTGGACAGCATCTGCCTAATTATTTATTTATTTATTTCCATAACCATCCAGGTAAAAAAACAAACAAACAAACAAACAGCAGCATCCTAGTAATACCAGGGTGGGATGGCCCCAGCCTTATAATACCAGCCTGCTACTGTCCAGTGCAGGAGCCCCATTAGTTGACGTTACAGGACTACTGGTACCCGTCTCTTCCCACTACCCCCGAAGTGGTGGGTACTGAGGTAACAATGGGGGGGGGGGGGTAGTGTTAGTCATTTTATGGGCTGACACTAAGCCTCAGCTTAATAATGGTTACCATGTATAAGACTTAAAATCTGCTGGTCACTGAATATGTGTAATCCTCAGGATACCGATATCTAAAAAACAAAAAGGAGAGTGTTAGCTCCGTCTTTGACAACCAGTGGGAAAGACAAGGACACGGACAGTGAGCCCTGCTCTGTTCTCGCCCACTGTCCCTGCCTACTTGCCACTGACAGCCCTAGGCAGCTGCGGACAACCACAAGGACGGTGCCGGAACTGATATAGGAGGTACACAAAACACAGACAGACAAACAAACACAATACTTCTTAGCGGAAAATCTATGTCAGCAAAAGTGGGCAGCAAAAGTACAAGATCAGAGGCAGTCAGGTACTCAAGGGTGAGGCAATATGATCAAGGCAAGCGGCAAACAGGGAAGTCAGAGAAGAACTAGCAAGAAACACCAATAACCAGCAAAGATTGCTGAAGCTGAATACTATTTATGGCAGATCAGGGACTCTAGTCTAGCAGCTAATTGGGCTGGTCCCTGATCTTCAACACAGATCACTTGAACAGCAGCAGGGTAAAGCCTGAAGCTGCTAAAAGCACAGTAAGCGAGGCAGGTGGGGCTGAACAAACCTAAGATACACCTGTGGAGAGCCAAGGCACAGCCGTGACAGAGAAAGAGAAAAAAGGCAACATTTTCACATGTGTTCTGCTCCTTACATCATCTGTAGAGATAGCTGCTTACAGTCTGACCCCCAGGAAGTTAAGTGGAAATGCTATGCATCCCCTCTTAACCCCCTGGGGGCTGGGCAGTGGTCTGTCTGCTGTCCTGAGTGCACAGCTTACAGATTTCTTATGAGAGATTTTAAGAGAACTACTATGCAGTGCTGAACCCAGAAGTGGGGTAACTGTCACCTGGGTTTAATCTTTCCTAGGCCTGGGATAAGAACTAGTCTGGAATATCCAAAGTTAGGATTAGTCTGCAATGGAGCAAAATGCACAAAGCTGAAGTACTCCATTGGATCTTGCTAGGCCTACTCAGGTAATCTTGAGAGGTTAAATTTGCAGAATTGTTCAAGCCAGTGACTTATGCTACTAAACTCGCTGGACTTGTTTGCAAAAGTTGGGCTTTCTTTTATCTTCTTATCCTCAGCCGCGAGTACAAGAGTCTTCTTGTACACAAAGTCACTACAAGACAATCCTGGCAGAGTATTACACTACTTAGGCAAAGTTCCCAAGAAAGCACCTTAACCTACTCAATTTAGCTATTCTTCTCAACCAACTATCTGCTGCCAACTACCAACTATCTGCACTGTAAGCCCACAAGCTAAATGCTCTGTGTAATCCACCAAGAGAAAGGACATTGTTACGTTCCATCTTTTGTGATTATCTTTTGCACTCATTTCACCTGTTTCTGTATTGCACTGAAGATTACTCAGTAATGTGTTACCCTCATTTAGTTGATGGACTCATTACTCCCGGCCGCACATGCACCCATACATTGTGTTACCCATACAAAGCCCAGTGCCAGTGTGTCCGGGGGTGGGTATCACCACTCTTAGCCACCATGACAAGTGCCCATCCAAAAACACCAATTACCCTCAATGGTTACCACCTAGCAACCCTGGGCCATGGCAGTACTAGGATTTTAGTTATATTGCATTGTGTGACTCTTATAGTTCTTTACTAGAAATGAGTGAACCCGAACATTCGGCATTTGATTAGCGGTGGCTGCTGAACTTGGATGAAGCTCTAAGGTTGTCTGGAAAACATGGATACAGCCAATGACTATATCCATGATTTCCACATAGCCTTAGGGCTTTATCCAACTTCAGCAGCCACCGCTAATCAAATGCCGAAAGTTCGGGTTCGGATGGACTCCAGCATGCTCCAGGTTCGCTCGTCTCTATTCTTTACCTTTGTTGTAGACAAATAATGTGTTAGCTATTAACTATGGAGTCTAATGCTGGGTTTACACGGAACGATTATCGTGCGAATTTGCACGATAACGATCGAATACGAACGATAATTTTACGTGTAAACGCAGAGAACGATCGAACGACGAGCAAGAAATCGTTCATTTTGATCTTTTATCTTGTTCTTAAATCGTTGTTTGCAAAAAATTCGCTGATCATTCCATGTAAACAGTCGTTGCGAAAGTCCGGCCGCCCGCAGCCCGGCCCCCCGCTCATCCGCAGCCCCCTGTGCCGGCTCTGATCGCCACCCCCGCCGCTCCGATCGCCCCCCCCCCCCCCCCCGCCACTCCGATTGCCCCCCCCCTCCGATCGCCCCCCCCTGCCGCCGCCGTTAATCCAATCGCTCTAGCAACGAGCATACCTTACCTGCTCCGCGTAGCAGGTGTTCGAAATCCCCGACTCCCCTCTTCAGTGCATTGATTAGCTGAAGAGGGGAGCCGGGAATTTCAAACGGCTCCTCTTCAGCCAATCAGTGCTGAAGAGGAGCACTGATTGGCTGAAGAGGAGCCGTTTGAAATTCCCGCCTCCCCTCTTCAGCCAATCAATGCACTGAAGAGGGGAGCCGGGGATTTCGAACACCTGCTATGAGGAGCAGGTAAGGTATGCTCGTGGCCGGGGTGGCGGGGGCGATCGGAGCAGCGGCGGTGGCGGGGGGAGATTGGAGCGGTGGCGGCGGGGGTGGCGATCGGAGAGGCGGGAGTGGCAATCGGAGCAGCGGGGATGGCGATCAGGGCGGCGCAGGGGGCTGCGGTTGACCGTGGGGCCGGGCTGCGGATGAGCGGGGGGCCGGGCTGCGATCGGGGGGCCAGGCTGCGGGCACGCGATCTTAAAACGATCGCAAAACGATTTTTCTGTACGATATATCATACCGTCTAAACGCTGATCGTTATAAAAAAAAAAAAAATCTTTACTCCAACATCGTTAATCGTACGATCGGGCCAATTATCGCTCCGTGTAAACCCAGCATAAGAGTCCATTTACACAGAAAGATTATCTGACAGATTATCTGCCAAAGATTTGAAACCAAAGCCAGAAACAGACTATAAACAGAGATAAGGTCATACAGGAAAGGGTACTATTACACGGAACGATAATCGGCCGAATTGGCACGATTAGGCCGATTATCGCTCCATGTATTAAATACAATGATCAGCCGATGACTACAATCATCGGCAGATCGTTGATATAGGTTTGGACCTTTTTACGTCGGGCGCCGACTGCGCACCGCTACGTGTAATAGCGGTGCGCGGCCGGCGACTGACAATATACATTACCTATCCACGTTCCAGGGCTGCTACTGCGGTCTTCTTCTCCACGGGTCGTGCGCGCTCTAGCTTCAGAGTGGCCTGTCAGCTGACAGGCCGCTCAGCCATTAACAGGCCGGGACCGCCGCGGCCTGTGATTGGCCCGGCGGCCTGTTAGCTGACAGGCCACTCTGAATTTAGAGCGCGCACGACCCGTGGAGAAGAAGACCGCAGCAGCAGCCCTGGAACGTGGATAGGTAATCTATATCGTTAAGCAAGGGCTGCAAGGACATCGGTAACGATGTCCCTGCAGCCCTTGTTTAACGATTATCGGGCCGTGTAATAGGTCCAGTAAACGAGCGACGATCTAGCAGATCGCTGCTCGTTTATAGGTATTATCGGGCCCCCATCGGCCCGTGTAATACCACCCAAAGACTGAGATTTCTCCTCTTTTAAATCCATTCCTGGCTTTGGCTTCAAATCTTTGGCAGATAATCTGTCAGATAATCTTTCTGTGTAAATGGACCCTAATGCTACGTTTACACGGAACGATTATCGGGCGAATTCGAACTATAATCGTACGTGTAAACGTTGCGAACGATCGATAAATCGTTCATTTTGATCTTTTAACATGTTCTTAAATCGTCGTTCGTTGTTCGCAAAAAATTTGCCGATCGTTCCGTGTAAACAGGCGTTCATTGATTTTACCTATGTGTGAGATAGGCTTAAGCGATCGCAAAACAAATTTTTTGTACGATATATCGTTCCATCTAAACGCTGATCGTTACAAAAAAAAAAATCTTTACTTCGAAATCGTTAATCGTACGATTGGGCCAATTATCGCTCCGTTTAAACTTAGCATAACACCCAAGAGGCTAATTGTTGAGAGGGAGAGGGTTATACTTACCATCTTGGGTTCCCTTCATGTGTCTTCTATGTTCATCTGCAATCAGCCAACCACGGATGCAGCTGCTGATTGGCTGAGCGGAGACTCCTGCAGTTTCCACTCAGCCAATCAGTTTTATTGGCAGGTCTAAATAACATATTAGCATTGCCAAGGCAAACAGGAGATTTTTGGGGGATGGGTAGGGAAGATGGGTAGGGACAGAGGTCTGTGGTATATTATAGGTGGCGGAATGGGGGGATACCGGGGTCAGGTAATTGGAGTCCATGACATATCACGCTCCTCTCAGTCTATGGCAGGCAGTGACGTATTGTTCATGAAACGAAAAATTCCATCCACGGCTTCAATAAAATTATGGTAGCTTTATTGGGTCATCACAAAAAAGAAAACAAAAAAAAAATAATAATAAAAGATAAAAACATGCCGACGCGTTGCAGGGTTATAACCCCTTAATCATGGTTAAGGGGTTCTAACCCTGCAACGCGTCGGCCTGTTTTTATCTTTTATTATTATTTTTTTTGTTTGTTTTCTTTTTTGTGATGACCCAATAAAGCTACCATAATTTTATTGAAGCCGTGGATGGAATTTTTCGTTTCATGGACTTTCTGGGTTGCGGCCCGCAATACAGCCAGAACGTGCTTCACTTCCAGGAGGTCCACACACACCTGCGCTAATTGTGGCTATCAAGGGTGAGCTGACATATTCTCCTTTTATGCCAGTGACGTATTGTGCTGCTATGGTCGCTGTGGTCTCTTCTTCCCCCAGCAGGATGGGCAGTCTCTCTTCCTCCTCCATGGTGGAGAAGCCTGGGAGGAGATTGGAGAGTCTCCTATAGTGAGTGTCCCTCACTGCTGAGTATTTGGAGCAGTGTAGCAGGAAGTGGGCCTCATCCTCCACGGCCTCCTAGTGGCACTGCTGGCACAGTCTGCTCTCCCTGGGCTTGTACGTCTGTCGGTGACACCCAGTTTCAATGGCCAGGTTCTGGGCGCTCAGCCTGTAGCGGCTAAGGGTTTTCCGGTCTCTTGGGTTGGTCAGTTTCTCCAGATATGGGGCCAGTCTATACTCCCTCTGTAGTCTCTAGTATATGGTCAGTTTCTGGGAATCTCTGATGTTGTTCCTCCAGACGCTGATGTAATTCTCCTTCCCCTTGTCTATTGTCTTCTGGATTTGGCTTTTCGTAATGATGTGCTGGTTGGCGGCTTGGTTGGGTTTGGATGACTTGTTTCTGGGGGCTTTGTTTTCCTGGTGTTTTTTGGTGCAGCAAGGCCTTGTAATGGTGGGAGCTGGGACTGCTGCTTTGTAGGTGGGCCCTGAATGATAGCGCCTTCTTGTGGACAGCAAAGTATAGCGGGAAACTGCCCAGCTCTGCTCGACAGGCGCTGTTTGATGTGCTTCCATGGACCTGAAGAAGGTATTTACAGAATTCCAGGTGGAAAACTTCTGTGGGTCCAGAGTCCCACTTTGACCAGTCTGGGTAAATATCGGGGCCCCAGATTTCACTGATCTATCTATCTATCTATCTATCTATCTTCTATCTATCTATCTATCTATCTATCTATCTATCTATCTATCTATCTATCTGTCTATCTATCTATCTATCTCCTATCTATCTATCTCCTATCTATCTCCCATCTATCTATCTATCTATCTATCTATCTATCTATCTATCTATCTATCTCCTATCTATCTATCTATCTATCTATCTATCTATCTATCTATCTATCTCCTATCTATCTATCTATCTATCTATCTATCTATCTATCTATCTCCTATCTATCTATCTATCTATCTATCTATCTATCTCCTATCTATCTATCAATCATGTATAGAGATGAGTGAACCGGGTTTGGGTTCGAGTCCATCCGAACCAGAACGATCAGCATATGATTAGCGGTGGCTGCTGACCTTGAATAAAGCCCTAAGGCTATGTGGAAAATATGGATATAGTCATTGGCTGTATCCATGTTTTCCAGACAACCTTAGAGCTTTATCCAAGTTAAGCAGCCCCCGCTAATCAAATGCTGAACGTTCGGGTTCGGATCGACTCGAACCCGAACCCGCTTCGCTCATCTCTAATCATGTATCATCTTTCTATTTATCACTTGAGAATGGTGAGGTAGTCACTAGCGATGAGCGAACCGGGTTCGGGTTCGAGTCGATCCGAACCCGAACGTTTGGCATTTGATTAGCTGGGGCTGCTGAACTTGGATAAAGCTCTAAGGTTGTCTGGAAAACATGGATACAGCCAATGACTATATCCATGTTTTCCACATAGCCTTAGGGCTTTATCCAACTTCAGCAGCCACCGCTAATCAAATGCCAAAAGTTCAGGTTCGGATCGACTCGAGCATGCTCCAGGTTCGTTGTGTGTATACTGCTTTTTTGTGCACATTTTTTGCCGTGAATTCGTTTTCTACATAGAATAAATCACTAATTGAATCTTTACGTACATCGGAGTGCTGTGGAGTATCCTTGAATAGATAGATAATAGATAGGAGATGGATACTAGATAGATAGATAGATAGATAGATAGATAGATAGATAGATAGATAGATAGATAGATAGATAGATAAAATAAAAAAATCCAGAAATTGCGGCACCTCCGTATCGTGAAAAATGTGTTTCTTTATTTCATATCAAAAAGATTTACAAACAAGTGCTGCAACGTTTCTGTCTCATCACGAGACCTTTCTCAAGCATGGCAAACATAGTGACTCACATCCTTTTATACAAGTGTGTTACTAATTACAACAGTGATCAATCTAGTGAAAACACAAGGTGATCATTCCTAAACATTGTGAAAAACAAGATAGGGTTCCTGCAGGAACTATCAAAACAGTGTTCATATATATAAATCAAAATACAAGATCCTGTATACATAATTCTGTGGATACAATATACATAAAGTGCAAAGGTATAATTGATAGGCGGGGTTAGCTTCCACTCACCACTGCTCGGTATTAAAAAGGAAAGAAACATACTCCATGTGCTCTCCCATGGCTGATGTAGTTTGTAAACAGAGCTGACCCGCATGCGCAGGTAGGTAGATGTGCTCATCCCAGTCCACGTCATTGGGGGAGGAGCACTGGTTCGTAGGTTGGACACACCACTTCTGTAAGGTAAACAAAGTTTACCGCATATGCATCGGTCGCACCGTGTGTACTGTGTCATATGGCTGCCATTACAGAGTGTCCTAAGTAGCAGGCTACATGTCCAATAACGTAATGCAAGAGAGTAGCAGGTAAACACACTGGTAGGGGACAAGCATTCCTGATGGTCAAAAATAAAGGCTCTTTCCCATGTAGAAGATGTATCAGTTGCACCTATATGGAAAAAGGTACCATCTTCACACATCCCAGATCTGGTAAGACTTTTGACATTAGATTCTACCTAACATGTACCTCTAGTTGGATCATATACGTACTCTGGTGTCCGTGTATGCTCCTATATGTAGGGGAAACCACCTGCGATATGAGGACACGGCTTAATCAACACAGATACTCCATTAAATCTAAACGGGAGGATTTGCCAGTTTCAAAACACTTTCTAGGCAAAGGCCATCATGAGAGAGAGTTGAGGTTCATGATTTTAGACCATATACCTCCCCCTAAGAGAGGAGGTGACAGAACAACACTCCTGAAAAAACGTGAATTGATGTGGATACACAGATTAGACACATTACAACCTAAAGGGCTTAATGTGGAATTCAAAATCACAACGAAGATGTACAAGTAGAGAATTATACTTTGTATCAGCATGTATTGGTTTCTTTTGTGTGAGGGTTTGTCCCCGATTTTGTTAAGTATCCTCAACTTTGCAGTCTTGTTTTTTTATGTCACTCATATCCTTTCTCTTTTTTCTTCTAGATTCTTCTAGAATTTTTGAGATGCTTTATGGATACGGCGAGGGAAGCTTTCTACATATCACTGCTCAGGTTTTGACACTACTCCACAGTTACCAACCTAGGGTTAATTTGTCTTTACGTTGTTCTGCAGTCTAGATGCGGATTAGGGGTTAAATTGCAAAGGGTTTTGGGCGACTATTTCTGAAGGTCCCAGGGTCCATTATATGGCTCCGGTGTGACCTGAGGTTTATGACTGGCTAGGAACCCCACATGTGGGTGACTTGCCACTCTGCCGGATTTCCCTTTTACACTGGAATGAGTTCCGTAGTACCTCGTATTACCGCAACACTGTTCTGACTAGTAGATCCTTTGGAGACCTTGGCGATGTTCAGGCATACGTGTTCAGATGTACATGACTTGGACCTGCGTCTTTTAACATCAACAATGGTGGGTCTCCAGCATGACAGATTTACCCGCTACTCTCTTGCATTACGTTATTGGACATACAGCCTGCTACTTAGGACACTCTGTAATGGCAGCCATATGACACAGTACACACGGTGCGACCGATGCATATGCGGTAAACTTTACCTTACAGAAGTGGTGTGTCCAACCTACGAACCAGTGCTCCTCCCCCAATGACGTGGACTGGGATGAGCACATCTACCTACCCGCGCATGCGGGTCAGCTCTGTTTACAAACTACATCAGCCATGGGAGAGCACATGGAGTATGTTTCTTTCCTTTTTAATACCGAGCAGTGGTGAGTGGAAGCTAACCCCGCCTATCAATTATACCTTTGCACTTTATGTATATTGTATCCACAGAATTATGTATACAGGATCTTGTATTTTGATTTATATATATGAACACTGTTTTGATAGTTCCTGCAGGAACTCTATCTTGTTTTTCACAATGTTTAGGAATGATCACCTTGTGTTTTCACTAGATTGATCACTGTTGCAATTAGTAACACACTTGTATAAAAGGATGTGAGTCACTATGTTTGCCATGCTTGAGAAAGGTCTCGTGATGAGACAGAAACGTTGCAGCACTTGTTTGTAAATCTTTTTGATATGAAATAAAAAAACATGTTTTTCACGATACGGAGGTGCCGCAATTTCTGGATTTTTGTTTGAAGTAAGGACGTGGTTCCAGTCCTTGTTGTGAGCACTCCATCACCGTACCTGTGTGTGCACTCCATTCTGCCTTTTGTTTATTAGATAGATAGATAGATAGATAGATAGATAGATAGATAGATAGATAGACAGACAGATAATAGATAGATAGGAGATAGACAGACAGAGATAGATAGATAGATAGATAGATAGATAGATAGATAGATAGATAGATAGATAGATAGACAGACAGTTAATAGATAGATAGGAGATAGACAGACAGAGATAGATAGATAGATAGATAGATAGATAGATAGATAGATAGATAGATAGATAGATAGATAGATAGGAGATAGATAGATAGGAGATAGATAGATAGATAGATAGATAGATAGATAGGAGATAGATAGATAGATAGGAGATAGATAGATAGATAGATAGATAGATAGATAGATAGATAGATAGAATGTAGAAACGAGTGGCACTCCAAGTCACAACGCGGCGGGTGCCATCCGATATGAGTTTGAACAATAAATTACTTCGGTTTTTCACGCTACTGGTGTGCCGCTGATCATTGTTACTTTATAGATAGATAGATAGATAGATAGATAGATAGGAGATAGATAGATAGATAGATAGATAGATAGATAGATAGATAGATAGATAGATAGACAGACAGAGATAGATAGATAGATAGATAGATAGATAGATAGATAGATAGATAGATAGATAGATCCTGCAGTAGATCCCATAGATATTATGGCAGGCAGCAATCTATCTATACACGGTCTGTAACAAGCTGTGACATTCTAATTCTGTGATCTCCGGTTGGATTTCTCCGTTTCGGAGGATGGGGGGGATGTTTACAAAACACCTTGTTATTTTCAGGTCAAGGGGTCAGAAGCAAAAATACGAATGAAGATTCATCTTCAGAAGGAAATTTTTCGGCATCTTGAAAAGATATTTAAATGAGGCGAGGAGTCTGGCTGCCAGAGGACTTACATGAGCATTCAGAAGGAGGTTCCCCCAGGACATTTCAGAGTGAGAGATAGCTGCCTCCGTTCCTGGCAGGTCATTACGACGGATCATGCTGGGACACCGCGCAGTGTGACACCACCTCGCTCCATCGACATGCCAGAGTCCAGAAAAAAAAAAAGTAAAAAAATAATTAAAATACATAAACCCTTCCCGTCTGAGGTGTGTAGAGATGAGCATTACGCAGACATTCGTGAACACTTTTGGAGGTTGTATCCCAAGCGATTTCCTTACCCGTCTCTCCTTGGTGTTTACCGGAGCTCTTGCTAATGGGATTTTTGGCTTAGCTTTGCCCTATACGATCACATGAACCCAACACACGAAACACCCAGGGGCCTCATCTTTAACACTTCTATGCTCTGCTCTACGGGAATAGAAAAAATTCTCTTTCATGTAGGATTTTATTCCGCGGAATCGGGGGCCGTATCCGTGAGGATTGATCCCTGCAGCAATGTCTGTGCATATGTATATTTAGCTCTGAGAAAAGGGATATGAAACCTTTGTGTAGTGTCCCAGCACAGGTGTGGCACTAAGGTCCTATTGCACCTGAACAAAGTAACTCGTATAAGGTTCACACAGTGAGATATTGTCTGAGTGTATTCTGTGTTTTATCCACTAGGTGTCACTATTGTGTTTGTATAACTGAAGGAAACTATGGGTTTATTGTTGTAAGTCATGTGTTACATTTTCTCCTGTCACAGGTGCAGGCTGTTTTCCCTCCTTTATCTGAACTATACTCTCTTGCACCACACTACCCCACCAATCACAGGAACGCCCCAGAAAAAAAGATTAATTCCTGGTGGGAGTTCTCTAGTCAGTCAGGAGTTGGAGAGAGAGAGAGTTAGACCTCTTTTTTGAGCAAGCATCAACCCCTAGCATGCAGTGCTAGATGACTCAGTAGAAAAGGACGTCCTCTGAGGATCACCTTGTCCACCCCAGGAGTACAGGGCAGTTACCTGTTTCCAGTTAGGCACTGACCAGTGGAACAAAGTTGTATTAAGCCAACGTAATCCACTGCATAACGCGCAGCTATTCTGGAAGGGTTCGGGAAGTCTACTTCACCCAGCCCAGGGACCTGGGACCTTGTACTACCCTCACAGGACGGTTAACCCAACACTGTAGGGTATTAGGCGGTCATTAAACGTGAGTACGAGTATCTTCTCTTCTCCTGTACTACTCAGCTACGCTATCCCGGCAAAGTACAGTGCCACATTAGACACTCCTTTACTCTACTTCCTTCTGTTTCACAAACTACTACTTCTCACCTGCACCTGCAGTGATTGAAGCTATACTTTTTGTGTATTGCACTGAAGAACTAAGTAAACGGGTGTTATTTTGGTTAAGTTGTTGGGTTATCCAAACCTGTCCGACTAGGGTGGGTCACTACGCCACTCCAGGCTACCGTGACAAGTCCCAAAGTGACCTTACACCTACAGCAGCCACAACATCGCTAAGCTAAGTCCGACAAGGGTGGACCCCTCGCATCGTCGCATTCGGCCCTCCAGCTGTTGCAAAACTACAATTCCCATCATGCCTGGCAATCCATAGCTTTAGCTATCCCTGTTTCCATCCCTGTTCTAGAACCTGGGGTTCAGCCACAGCCCGGAGCAGCATCCAGAGCTTTGTTGCTTTTAATGGCAAACTCCTCGACGCTATTCCTGATCTGCTTAAAGTGAGTTCTCCTTGTCAGGATGTGCGAGGCCGGGGCTGCAGTCTATCTGCGGAGCTGCGGTTTACAGGGGACTACAGGGTTATTAATAAGTAATCTCACTTGCTGGCAGGAGGATTTCACACATTTTAGTCGGTGAAGGCAGATTTAGCCGCTAATCCACAGGCTGTTTGGCTTCAGTCGTAGTCAATGATGCTGACCGGGTGACAGGAGCGATGGCCGTTTCCTGTGGGATAATTCTTTAAATGCAAAAGCTCAACTCAAAAGGAAAGGTTCCTCCTCCGACAATATCATTTCTTTTTGTATGTTCATAGAATCTTCTGATTGTTGCATCACTTACTCATAGTGGCCAATGTTCCTGGAAAAAAAGAGTTATTTGGGGGTCATTCCCAGGAAGGGCTTGAAGGAGATTTTTTTTTTTTTTTTTTTTTTGTAAATCAACTGGTGTCAGAAAGGTATATTGTTTTGTGAATTGCTTCTATTCAAAAATCTCCAGTCTTCCAGTACTTATCAGCTGCTGTATGTTCTGCAGGAGGTGGTGTATTCTTTCCAGTCTGACACAGTGCTCTCTGCTGCCACCTCTGTCCATGTCAGGAACTGTCCAGAGCAGGAGAGGTTTTCTATAGGGATTTGCTACTGCTCTGGACAGTTCCTGACATGGACAGAGGTGGCAGCAGAGAGCACTGTGTCATAATGGAAAGAATACACCACTTCCTACAGAACATACAGCAGCTGATAAGTACCGGAAGACTTTTTTTTTTTTTTTTTTTTTTTTTTATAGACCTAATTGACAAGTATATGCAACTTTTTTTCTTTAGAGTGCCCTCTCAAAAAGTATATCTGGAGACCAGTGCTCCATGTCCTCCCTCTGGATGTCTTGGAACATCAATAAATATTGAGCAGTTATTGAACAGTTATCGAGCCTCACTAGACACTTCTTTGTACATGACCAGATCTTGCCAGAAGCTTTTCAGGTTTTGGTTGCAAAAAGACTCTTCATTCTATCTTCATATTTTTGTTTCAAGAAGATTCCTGGTTCTTCTGATCACAAGAACACGTAAAGGGAGAAGTGTACAGGTGAGCGCTTCTCTCTCCGATCTCTTTGCTCGCAACTAATGGTGCGTTTACACAGACAGGATTATCTGTCAGGAATGGATTTGAAAAGACGAGAAATCTTAGTCTTTCCTTTATGACCTGTTTCCTGTTCCTGGCTTTGGCTTCAATGATCTGTCAGATAATCCGTCTGTGTAAATGCACCATAAGATGGTGCTGTTTAGTAACATTAGGAGTCTGTCTCAGCCACATGGCCAAGAGCTGGGAACACATACAGTACTTTTACTATTCTAGTCTATTGATCAGTCAGACCCCAACTGATCAAAACTCCTACAACATGTCAAACAATGTTTCCCAGAGCTAACAAATAAGCTAGGTGTCCTAGTGTTATTTATATGTTAACAAATAAGGACCTTATAGATTATAATGCAAGGATTATGGAGCCTATTAGAAATGCAGTTGGCAGATTACAGCTCTGGGGGTTGCTTGTGAAGTCTACAGTGAAACGAGTAGTGAGAAGAGATATGTCATCCTATTGTTTAAAAATATATTTAATATCATTCTGCAGCAAATATTTGTTCTCTTTAGCTCTGCTTTAAAATATAGTGTAATATGTTACAGCGTTGCAGGTGACAGGTGTGCAGCATACAGCCCAGCAATGTGATCATGTGCTATAGATAAGCCGATGCTGCCATCTAGTGGATATTAGTGGTTGTGCATAGATGATGGTTATAAAAAGCATAAAATGCCTAGCACAGAGTTACAAGCTGTAATTGTGT
Source organism: Dendropsophus ebraccatus (assembly GCF_027789765.1). Classification (NCBI taxonomy): domain Eukaryota; kingdom Metazoa; phylum Chordata; class Amphibia; order Anura; family Hylidae; genus Dendropsophus; species Dendropsophus ebraccatus. The sequence continues at coordinate 155,623,193 of NC_091457.1, read as the reverse complement.
AAAATGTGGTGGTCATAGCCCTGTAGCCCCCCAAAAAAATTTAATTGGTGTTCTGTTTTTATTATTATTATTATTATTATTGGTACTCCAGCACTGATTTAAAAAAAATCAATCATAAACATAGTTTTCCCACTTAAATCCCTCCTGAGTCTGTCTCCGTTTAAATTTCCTGCTGTTTTCAGGTCCCTGAAGCTCCAGTTAGTGTCTTCATTTTTTCTTTACTTCCTGGTTTGGGCTTTCCCATGATGCACTTTGTCTCCTGTGATGTCTAACTGACTCTGTAAACTGTTAGATAGCTTACAGCTTGTTCAGCCAATCAGAGCTGAGCAACCTGTGTCATCTGACAAAAGGAGGCTGGCTCAACAGGGCTTAGACCCGCCTCCCTCTTGATGATGTCATTGTCACAAAATGGCTTCCACAGAGCAGCCTGGGGTCAACAGTCATTAGGTAAGAATGAGTTTACTTCACTTCCTGGTGGGGGTTTGAGGGGGAAAAAGATAGGGAAGAGAGGCAGATAGGTGATTAAAGCACATTACAAAGTTATATAACTGTGTAATGTGTTTCAATTACTGTGAAAAAGCTTGAGTACCCCGTTAAGTTTAAATAACTATAAACTTTTTTTCCTCTGGCATTTTATCTCCTGTTTTTTTGTTTGTTTTTCCCCCCTTCAGTATGAGCCATGTGATCATTTGAGATTCTATTAAACGACTGAGGAAAAAATGTTTTGGGGGAAAAAAAACAAAACATTAATACGTATATAGGCATGTTCAATTTTATGTTTATGCTTTTACCCCCAATAGTAGTCTATGAGAGAAAAACACCAATGTTTCTGTGGAAAATGGCGCATGCAAAGGCGTCTACAAAATAAAAAAGAAAAATAAAATAAAAAATTAAACTGTTAATGCATTAAAAAACATCAATTGCCCTGAAGAAAAAAAACCTCATAGCTAAAAACATCCTTTGAGTATTGTGTTGATTTTTTTTCCCTATTGACTCTCAGGTAAGATCTGTCCGCAGAGTTTTGGATCCACCCTGAAAAAAGGCATGCACCAAATGTGGCGTTTTTAGAGGCATTTTTTTCTGAAAACTGTCTGGAAAACTAGTCCAGCCCATTCCAACCATGTATTGTGTGTTCACCAATGCCATTGATAGGTTGCCATGTAATATTAATGTCTCCATCTGTGATTACGGTGATGAAAGTGTGCGTCCGTTCTTCTAATTGCAGAGGTTATAGAGATGTGTCCACCTTTACCTTTCATTGAATGAATTTCTCATTATACAAATTTGATACGTTCTGCGAGGAAAGTTGCAATTCACATAACAACCACTCATAAAAACATATGGCACAAACAACTAATGACAGAGTAGGGCAAAACCAGGAGTCTCAAAGCTAATCATTTCATGCCTCCCATCTTGGTATATGTATATGTATCAAGAGGAAATGTAAGGATGGACACATTCATACAGAAATACTGTTTCTGTTATCGCTTTTTCATCCATTATGTTGAAATTCATCATCAGCACAAGTAGCTCCTATACCCTTATGCTGAGATGTCCGGCCTCGGTATGCAAGGAATAAAAATACCAAGGAAATGCATAAATCATAGACATTTGTTCTTTTCTGCAATACAGCGGATTAGGCGTCACATTAGAGTTACACGGGGGGACATCCGAGGACGCGCAGACAAGGCTTCATGTCCCCAGCAGCCGCTTTTAAAGGCACAT